>NC_079509.1:42822023-43453841 GCF_030052815.1 Hevea brasiliensis
ACTCCTCAACGAGTATTTCTTGGTATTTTATTTTTTCCTGAAGCTTACTATTTTGTATTTCTACTTCTTTTACCATAGCTTGGAGAGAGTCTTTTTCCTTTTCCCATTGTTCCTCTTGCTCTTCGAACCCTATCTTTTCGGTCCTTGCCTCTTCCCTGAGTCTTCTCACCTTTCTTTTAAGGTTCCGCTGTTGGTTCTGCAACTGTTTCATTTGTTCTTGCAATTGTGAGTTCTCGGTATTTGCTTTTTGTAGTGAGTCAGCCAGACGATTATCAGCTTCTTCTAATAGGACGTTTCGGCGAGGGTCGCTGTCTTTGAATTCTACAGTTGAGTGTTCTCGGTCCCTGTCAACCCTCCATTCAAGATAATCGCGTGTGGCACTTGGACCTTTAGGCGACCTTTCCATCAGAGAGATGTTTTCCCAAGATCTGCGAGCCATTTTCAACCCTTCCTCTTCTTTGATCTCATGGTAGAAATGACCTTGGTGGTATTCTTCAATGTTGATTTTGGACTGTGTTGAGCCAAACTGCCTCATTACCAATGTCGGAGTGTAACTTGTGTATCCGGTCACTCCGATTAGGGATACCGACTGATTACCTCCCGTGCTGATCAAAATGGATTAGCTTGACGCCCACAGTTTCCTCCAACAGTAATTATGGCTATTGAAACTCAAAATCCGTTCCTGCCACTGCTGTTCATTCTTCGGACTGATTACCAACCGGGTCATCTTCTCGATGGGGGGCTGGTCAAGGTACCAAGTCAATCCTTTTGTCTCCACAGGACACATGTGACAGATAATCCAGAGGTATAACAATTGAGAACAACACTTAATGGACCCTTTGCCCTGTTGTCTGTAGTAGGTAAGGGTTAATAAGGTCTCCGCAAGAATCGCTGGTATCGGATTGACCTCCTGCTTTTCTACCGCCCAGAATACTTCCACCGTGCTGAGGGTTATGATTCCCGATGGTCCCGGGAACAAAATCAGGCCATAGATTCCCAAGGCGAGTGTCATTGAAGCTCGATCCCACTATTTCTCTTGGATGTATTGATCTAACGATTTCTTGAGATGTGTCCAATACCAACCATGCGTGTTTCCTTTGACGGTTTCTTTTGACTTTACTTCTTCTGGGGAAATACCAATCATATGTGTCAATCGTTTCCAAGCCTGCCTATGCTCGAGATGAAGGTAGATCCGATTTTGCGTCAAGTAAGGAATCTCTAGTAATGTCTGATATTCTTCCATAGTGGGAACTGTATCAATATCATTGAAAGAGAATACTCCGTACTTAGGACTCCAAACCGACAGCATGGCCTTTAATGCCGAGATTTGGACATTGACTTGCATTAGGGTTGCAATCCTCCCGTACTTCTTCTCAAATCGTTCCTTGACCTTATCGGGAAGCGACCTCCAATCGTTAGATAGACCCTCGAGGCTGTTCATTCTAACCTCAATTTTATTCAGATCTAATGAAGGTAGCAAGCTAGCGTGTGCTTTGGAAACATCATTTTGCGGGGGTACTGGAGTATGAGCTGATTTGGACCAAAGTTTAGCATTCTGAACTTCTTCACGATCGACTCGAGGATGTCATGATAAAAATGATGCCTATCCTTTTACGCACTTTTGGTTTAGTGATGCTCATGGAAAAACTCGTTAGCAGGATAAATTCAGGTAATCTTGTATTATATTGTTGGCAAAGTGGTACCTACACATTTATCAAAGTAGGAAAATGTGTAGGTTTTCTTAACAATATGATTCAAGATTACCTTTAAAAATAAGAACAAAATAAAATAAATGTTAGGGTAAGAGTAAGTATGCCCCTTTTGTCCTAGGATAGGGAGACTCCTGATACCGGATGAGTGCTACCTAATTGGATAGTTCTATCTTATAAGGTAGCTTACTACGGCTTTCAGCTATCGTGATAGTTTAGCTCAGGATCTAGTTTTCTAAGAGCCACAGGTTCCCAAATTGCCCTCATCAGAACAAGAGAGCCTCATTCTATCCCCATGATATTGTCGGGAAAATTCCATGGATATCACAGTGAATAGAACGAGTTTCAATTTGAGCAAAAGCCTTCACGGATACTAACGGGGTAGAACCCACAGGTACCACTATATGACCCCCTCCTACTTTCCTAAAAGGGTAAGAAAGCCCGGGTATAGGGCTGAAGTGTGTGAGGACATCGTGTGAGTGTTCAGTGTGTGAAGGGACATCTTTACCTCTTCCCAATTTAGGGGGATTTTATTTTCTTTTTTTCATTTTTTTTTTCAAATGAAGCGTACTGCAAGGAGTAAAACAAGCAAAACAAACAAAACAGTTAGTAGGAATAAACAAAAATTAATACATAAAATATTACCGGGTAAGCCCACCTAACTATAATTTGATTAAGAAATTAGATCTACTCTTGGACCTCTGGACCGTGGTCAAGTCGAAATACTCCCCAGTGGAGTCGCCAAGCTATCGCAAGGGATTTTGCGGTCGCCTGAACGAACCCTCACCGAAGTGGAAAAAAATGAGGAGTCGCCACCTTAGTTTTGAGGGAAACTAAAGAAAACCATTTGTGAAGATAAATTGAAATAAAACCACTTCAAAACAGAGATTCTAAGTTCGGGGTCCGTAAACGGGTGGAGAAGGTGTTAGGCACCCCACCTCGTCCCTTAATAAGGGTAAGTAGATTTAACTTCATATTTTTATAAATTAGTCAGGAGGGCTTGCATGGAAATGTTAATCCTTTTAACAAAAAGGAATATTTAATTTTTCACTAAGTTTGGATTACCCAGATACATAAGTAAATGAGATAACCTTAGTGAGTTACTGTTGTATATTAGTTTTGTTTGAAGGGTTATTTTATTAGAATTCAATTTTTGGAATTGGATGAGAACTCTCCTCCAATTTCTTTTGAATATTTAGTTAAGTTTTAGATTGAGAACCGGATAAGAACTCTCCTCCGATCTCTTTTAATATTTATTTGAATTTTAGATTGAGAACCGGATAAGAACTCTCCTCCGATCTCTTTAATATTTATTAAAATTTTTAAGCTTGAGAAACGGATAAGAACTCTCCTCCGATCTCTTTAATATTTATTAAAATTTTTAAGCTTGAGAAACGGATAAGAACTCTCCTCCGATCTCTTTAAAATTTTTAAGCTTGAGAAACGGATAAGAACTCTCCTCCGATCTCTTTAAAATATTTGCTGAAATTCTGGTTGAGGATCGGATAAAGACTCCTTTCTGATCTCTTCTATTTAAACGACAGTCAGATAAGGGTCTTTCCGATCTCTCTAAATTTTACCTGTCGAGAGGATTAAGGCTAAGGGTTCTGACGTTCAAAGTTGTCAGGGGGTCTACGCAAGACCTCTTTAACTTATTAGTACCTTAGGACTGGGCAGGGGATGCCGAACCGAATCCTCCGACCTTCCTATATGGTCGCCTTACCAGCATTTTTGGTAGCCGATCTATTCCATTTAGTTATCCAAGGTTTGATTTTACTCTGTCTTATGACGTCTTACCCCATGACCTACTGAGTCATTCTAGTGACTCAGCTTTACCATTTTCCAGGCTTATTATTCAGACCTTTCATTATTTCAAAAGGACTCTTAAGTTGCCATTACCTACATCTCATCCAACTACTTATGCATCGCTTGGAACTAGATGACTTACGCTCAGAAATAATAAAGATTAACAAAGGTATCGATACGAAAATAAACTAGAGCACAACCTTTCTTTGTATCTTTCTAGCGTGATATGAACTTAAAGAAAATAACATACATAAAGAAAGAAGAATGGAAATGCGTAAAACAAGAACTAAACTTAATAAAATGGCAACATTAATACTGACCTGTAAGGAGTCGATTCTAGTGAACTAACCGAGAATCACAAAACGCAATAAGATTGCAAGTTGATAGCCGAGAGACTAAGGTTCGCCTTGGAACAAAGAGTGCTTCACTAAATGCAATCGAGTCAGAATTATACCCGAGTTTAAATGAGATTGAGCATGGGCGATGGAAGTGAAAATAAAGATAACAAGGAATGAAAATGTGAACGCTGCGGGATGATGAACGAGCTGAAAATGGAAAGTTTCAGTGTTCAAAATCTTTTTAAGAAAATACTTCAGAAAACTGGTTCCAAAAGTTCTTCTTATGAAAGCAGAGTGACGATCTGAATTAAATTTTAGAGTTCTTCCGCTATAGTAACTTCCTTCTTTTTTCCGTCCTCCTTTTGAACAGTTTTCATGCAGGTATTTATAGGAACCGGGTGCTCCCCATGAAGGGTCAGGAACTATTTTGAGGGAGATGGAGGGTCAGGATTTCGAAGGACATGATCTGAGGCTCAGGAATTAAAGAGGATCAGAACGGACGGCTGAGATCCTCTTTAGAATATTTGTCATTTTCTTCTTCTAATCTGACGGTCCCAAATTCTCTTGTCAGGGGTGATCCGAGGGCTGGGAGTGAAAGGCGCTGATCTTGTCATTTTCTTCTTCGATCCGAGGGCTCCGAGCTCGTCCTTACAAGTAAGATCAACGGTAGAGATTAGAATGTACAGCGCTGTCCTGACGTACGCATGTCAAAAATGCGGGCGATTCTGGGGCATGCGGTTGAGATTTTACCTGCAACGCTTTAACTACCTCGGCTCTGATTATGGTGACGGCGGTAGGCGCCTTATTCTTTTTGTTTTCTGCTCTCTCTTCCTTTTCGATCTTCTTAACATGATCCTTCTCCGATCTTTCATACCGATCTCCCCTCTTTCGATCTCTATTATTCCAATATTTCCCTTAACCAGGCCCGGTCTGGTCAAGACATTATTTCCCTCGATTCCTGAAGCGTCCGCTTCGTTTTCTACTTAGCAATAAATGCCCGATTTTCCCCTATATATACCCCTGATAGAAGAGACTTTCTTCATTCAATTGTCCTCTCTTCCTTCTTACTTTCTAGTTCTAGCTACTCCGGCAGAAGTTCCGACCATGATTGTGGCTGTTGATCCCTTTCCGATGGACCTCTTTATTCCCCAAATGAAAATTTATGACCCCGGTGCTCGAATAATCGTGATAACCTTGTCTGATGATGGTGAGAGAACTGGACCAATTAACCGATCTAGATCGCGGACCTTGATCGTGCCGATCTCGAGTCGTTCGACCGGTATAATCGGCGAACCGATTTCGGCCGAGAAGACTACTAATGTTCCGCCGACCCTTGGCGGTTGCTCTTCCAAGTTTATTTAGCTTCTCACCACATTGGGTGTTCCGACAGCGGCTTTCCTCCACATTGGGTGTTCGACAATGGCTGCCTTCGGTCGATGACATCCTTTGGATCAGTCACAATGTTGACTTTGACATAGGTCCTTTAGATGGGATGTTCCACCAGTCTCTGAGATCGCCCAAATGATGTATTTTATCTGCTCTCTAGAGATCACAGAAATGATGTAGTCCAATTTTAATGCAATCCGATCTCTAAAGGTCACCGAAATAATGTAGTCTAATTTTAATGCAATCCGATTTCTAGAGATCGCCCAAATGATGTAATCTGATCTTTTGGAAATAAAGATTTTATTTGCCAATTATCATCTTATTATTATTGCATTAATTATTTTTCGATCTCTGAAGTATTTATCCGATCTGACCTTTAATTTAAATGACCATAAATCGATCCGCAATTCAAAAGATTTATCTTAATCTGCCGATCTCTAGTTAGCCGATCTCTTTATGGAATTTCCGGAATATCCATGAGACGTGTCAGAAACAGCTGGCAGATCTCGCTGACCGATGCACCGCCTGGGATGCCGTGAGCATTAAATGCTCGGATGAGTATAAATAGGGGTGGGGGTTAGCCATTTGCTCTCTTGTGTCATTTTCAGCTTCTCGCGAACAACTTCAAAATTCTCTCGTTTTCTCAAGCTCTTCCGACTCCGATCAAGCTCCGGTAAGGGTTTTGATCCTTCTTTTAGTTTAAATTCTTTATTTCCTTTGAAAATGAGCGGTGCCGAAGGTCACAGAGCGGCGAGTCCTCCTTCCATCCAGTTCTCGTGGTCATCTAATGAAGTAGAGGTGGTCGGGCCAAGGGCGCGACCTGAACCTCCTAGAGTCTCCGTCCCAGCTCGGGAACAAGTGACGTCATCAAGGCATGCGCCTTCTTCAGGGAGAGAGAATCTTCCCATGGACGAGCTGCCATCGGTCCTTCAAGAAACCGATCTGCAGTCATTCAGCCAGGAGTATAACATTGAGCCCGATTCATATGAACTTATCTGGTGTCACGGCGATCTCTGGGCCGATCATTTCTTCGAAGAGAACGACATGATTATTGTATATGAAGAACAGTTAAAAGCCGGGCTGCGGTTCCCTCTTGACGACTTCTTTAAGGAAGTCTTAAAATTTTTCAAAGTGTGCATAGCTCAAGTTCACCCGAACTCGTGGCGGATCTTAGTAGCCTTTCGAGGCCTCTGTCGAGCTAAGGGATTCCATCCTACGCCTAAGGTATTCGTCGAACTGCATAGGTTAACTCGTCGAAAGAACGACGAGTACTGGTTTTTTCAGGTGAAGCCACATTGCGGGCTCTTCATCGATCTGCCCTCCTCCCTAAAAAACTGGAAGAACCGCTTCTTCATTCTAAGGAGCAAAATTCCGAACGGCTTTGAGGGTTTCCCTCGTAGCTGGCTACACCAAGGCCCTTTAATTCCGAAGCGTCTCGTGTTGAATAGGGAAGAGGGCGCCATAGTGATGGAGTTGAAGTAGCAGGCATCCAGAGAGAAGTTCTCTTGCTTGGATGCAGTGGCCGCCGAGCTGCACCATTAGACTATGGAATTGATCACCGGCAAAGATTGCGGACTCCAGCTCTCTGACCTCGGCATCGGTATTTTCTACATCTCAGATCTCAGGACCTTAGCGATCTCACTGACCTCTTCTTTGTGCAGGTATGGCCAGCGGCGAAGCCTCCAAGGAGAGCCAAAAGAGAAAGAGGGAGATCTCCCGGAAGGTACGGGAGATGAAGCGAGTTGAGGAAATGCAGACACCTAGGCATGAGCCCGGGGAAATACAAGGCTCGTCTCAACCTTCGAGACCGGTGATCGCAGAAGTGGTCCGATCCCCTCCTCGCCGGGAAGAGCTGCCTCCACCTCCTCTAATTGCTCCGAATGCAGAAGAGGGTTCTTCTCAACCTAACGTGAGGACTATCTCCCGCAGTGCCCAAGTCTTAGTCCACTCACTGGAGAAGAATCGTACGGTTCGAAAAAACCCTGGTTTCGCCAAGGTCTTGGCGTCCTCTATCTGTCTTCGAGAAGATCGGGATAGACTGTCTCCAGATAACCTTGATGATATCTTGACCCGATCCATGAGCTTGAACGTGGAGTGCCCGTGAACCAAAGACATCATACGAGAAGGCGATCGCTCAGGTAAAGAGGTCGAGAGGATGGGTCATGAGGCAGCTTCCCTCCGATCTCAACTTTCATCCGCTCAGGGCTAAATATCTCAAATTGAGGGGCGAATGAAGTTCTATGAGGACAAGCTGGCCGAGCAAGCTCGCGCTTTTGAAGAAGTGCAAGTGCTCCGGGCCGATGAAGCGGCTCAACTCGCTCACCTTGCTGAGGAGCCCAAGGTGAAAGAAGAAGAGATAGTGACTGGAGTGGCCGGCGCTTATGTGAATACTCATAGAGATCTCCTGGCTGAGCTCAAGAAGCGTTACCCTGAGGAGAACTTCTCCTGGATGGCCAACCTGGCTCCCGATGATGAAGGTGAGGAGAGTGAGGAGGAGGCTAAGGGCGAGAGAGGGGACGAACAAGATGTAGATCAGGCTGGGGGTGATCCTCCAGCTGAATAACTTGTACAAATTCTTGAAATGAAATGAAATGGAATGCCTTTTTTGTTCGATGAATGGTTGTGATCGGAAAATTTCTAAATTATTTAAACACTTGATTGTCTGAGTATGTTGAAATAACTGAAAGTGATTATTAACCTAAGTGTGAGAGATCAGAAAACACAATGAGCATGAGATCGGTAGGGAACCAACGCTAAACGGGACTTGATTAAAATTAGAAATTTGGGCTTGAACATTTAAGATCGGGATCATCATTAAACCGGAACGGAACCTTTTATTATTCTTAAACTTTTAAAAGGGAGATCGGCAATAAAAATGGTAACAAAGATCTAGTGTTAGTTCAATTTTGTTTGTCAACAGAGATCAGGAATATACTTGACTGGTCAGGAGATTCGACAATGGGTTTGAGAGATCGGTGAGTGATTTAATAGACCGGTAAGGCTTTGACTGATGTGAGGACTTAGCATTGATTCAATTCCTTGTGAGGAGAGATCGGAAATGTGGTTATCTAGCATAGAGAGATTTAGTACTGGGGATCGGTTTCAAAGTTTATTAATTATGGGGATCGGCCAAAATATGGTGTCGACAGACCTTATGAACCGTATCTTCCATCCACACTTAGATCAGTTCGTAGTGGTCTTTATTGATGATATTTTGGTGTATTCCAAGACCAGGGAGGAATATGATGAACATTTGAGGATTGTTCTGCAAACCCTGAGAGAAAAGAAGCTGTATGCTAAGTTGTTCAAGTGTGACTTCTGGTTAAATGAGATTGCATTCCTTAGACACATAGTATCAGCTGATGGGATTAGAGTGGATCCCAAGAAAATAGAAGCAGTGATGGAATGGAAGCCTCCCAGGAATACAACTGAGGTCAGAAGCTTCTTGGGGCTAGCTGGGTATTACAGAAGATTTGTGAAGGGATTTTCCTTAATAGCCGCTCCAATGACCAAGTTGTTACACAAGAATGTCAGATTTGACTGGAATGACAAGTGTCAGACCAGTTTTGAGAAGCTGAGGGCTATGTTGACAAAGGCACCAGCAGCACACAAACGGTCGGGAAAGGACTTTGTGGTCTACAGTGATGCCTCTCATAATGGGTTAGGGTGTGTATTGATGCAAGAGGAGAAGGTGGTCGCTTATGCATCCAGGCAGCTAAGGCCACATGAACAGAATTACCCTACCCATGATCTAGAGCTTGCAGCAATTATCTTCGCACTGAAGATATGGAGGCATTACTTGTATGGTGAAAAGTGCTACATTTACACAGACCACAAAAGTCTGAAATATTTGCCAACTCAGAAGGAGCTCAACCTTAGACAGAGATGATGGATTGAGTTCCTGAAGGACTATGATTGTGTAATTGACTACCATCCTGGGAAGGCAAATATAGTTGCTGATGCTTTGAGCGTAAAATCCACACGCCTTTGAGATCATTGAATGCCCATCTATCTTTGGTTCGAGATGGAGCTATTTTGGCCGAGTTGCAGTGAGGCCAAATCACATACAGATTTTAGATGGGCAAAAGGCAGATGAAAAATTAATGGCTATTATGAGCAAAATCTCAGAGGGAAAAGCAACTGACTATGAGGTGAAAGTAGATGGGTGTCTGTACTACAAAGAAAGAGTATGTGTACCAGATGATGGGGAATTGAAGGCCAGTATTCTGAAAGAGGCACATACCAGTGTTTATGCTATGCACCCAGGAAGTACAAAAATGTATCATGATCTGAAGCTTCAGTATTGGTGGCCTGGTATGAAGAAGGACATAGCTGACTATGTGACTAAATGCTTGACATGTCAGCAAATTAAGGCAGAACATCAAGTTTCATCAGGTTTGCTACAGCCTATACGCATACCTGAATGGAAATGGGATCGGGTCACCATGGATTTTGTAAGTGGTCTACCTCTCACCCAGAAGAAACATGATGCAGTATGGGTGATAGTGGATAGATTGACGGTCAAGACACTTTCTCGCCGATTAGACCGACTACTCACTGGAGAAGTTAGCATAATTATATATCAGTGAGATAGTTAGACTACATGGAATTCCACTTTCCATCATATCTGATCGAGACCCAAGGTTTACATCGAGATTTTGGAAGAAGTTGCATGAGTCCTTGGGTACACAACTCTACTTCAGCACAGCTTTTCATCCTCAGACGGATGGGCAATCAGAAAGAGTAATCCAGGTAAACAATTGAATCAATTGAATTAATACAACTATTGAACTAAAATGATAACAATAACATGAAATATATGTCAGGTCCTTGAGGATATGCTGAGGAGTTGTGTCATTGAGTTTGAGGGAAGTTGGGATAGATACCTCCCACTGGCAGAATTTGCATACAACAATAGCTACCAAGCTAGTATCCAAATGGCCCCATATGAAGCACTGTATGGGAGGAAATGTAGAACTCCAGTATGCTGGACTGAATTGGGCGAAGACAACCGGTGGGGCTGCACTGTGAAACAGATCAAGAGAAAGTGAAACTAATCAAAGCTAATCAAGGTTGCTTCGCATGCATGTAAATCTTATGCCGACCTAAAGAGAAAAGAAATAGAATATGCGGTTGGCGACAAAGTGTTCCTCAAGGTGTCACCGTGGAAGAAGGTATTGAGGTTTGGAAGAAAAGGTAAGTTAAGCCCTAGGTTCATTGGCCCATATGAAGTCATGGAATGTGTGGATCCAGTAGCCTATAGGCTAGCTTTACCACCAGAACTGGACAAGATCCACAATGTGTTCCACGTGTCTATGCTCAGAAGATACCGCTCAGATCCTTCACATGTCATCTCCAGGGAAGAAATTGAAATACAACCGGATTTGACATATAAAGAAGAACCTCTACGGATCCTGGCTCGGGAAGTAAAAGAGTTGAGAAATAAGCAGATTCCACTGGTGAAAGTGCTTTGGAGGCACCACAACACCGAGGAGGCAACTTAAGAAAGTGAAGAGACGATGAGGCAACAGTTCCCTGTAGCAACTCTGTACATTCTACTGTTCCGGTGATCAGTGTTGGTCCGGACAGCTAGAACGTCCGAAAAAATATTTAAACTAAAGTGAGGAACCATAATTAACTCAAATATTAATAAGAAAAATTTAGAAAAAATTTTAGAAATAAAATACAACCAAGTTAAATGAGCCGGTGCCCAAGCGATGGGTAACCCAGAGGGAAGTTGCAGTTCTCGCAACTAAGAGCCCTAGACCTTGGGAAAAATTCATAAAATAATTTTTGGGACTCCAGAGAAGGGTCATTGAGGTCCCTATGGCATTAGAATGCCAAGAAAATATTTAGAAAAATTTTTCAATCGGTATAGACAATTTTGACCCATTAAGCCAAACGGAGGGCATTTTGGTCATTTCGCCTTCAGAGGTGATTTTTGGCCGACTTGTCCAGTTGAGTATATGAATTAATGTTGATGAAAAACTAATTTAAAGTTAGTAGAAAAGAAAAGAAAAGAAAAATTAATATAATGCAAATAATGACATCATTATGAAGTCATTTAAAAGTTCCCACCAATCACAATTAAACAACCATTTAATTAACTAATAAAAGAGACAAAAAAAAGACCAAAGAAATTAAAAAGCAAACAGCCCTCTTCTTCCCCAAATTCCAGCCGCACCATAGCCAAGGAAATCCTCCATTTATCTTCTTCATTCAAGCTTGAAAATCTCTCAAACCTCACCCCAAAACCCTAAGTCACCTTCACTAAAACTTATCCACACACTCTAAGGAAGCTCTAGGCAGCCTAGAAAAGGAAAGAAAGTGAAGTTAAGCTTGGGAAAATTCTGCCCTATAAGAGGTTAGTGCCTATTATGCATACATCTCTCTTTTTCCATGTTAGAAACCTAAAATAAGTAAGAATTTGTAAATTAAGTGGATAAAATCTATGTGTATGTATATCCTAGAATTCGGCAGCCCTAAGGAAGGAATAAGATTGAGTGTTTTTGATGGACTTGGAGTGAACTAGAGATCATGTTTAAAGTATATAAATATAAGGATAATGAATTAGTTAGTTAACTAAGGTAACTTGTGTGAACCTTGAATTTGAGCTAGGGTTTGGGAGTGAAATTTGGACTTGGCTTATGAAATGATGAGTGAACATTCTAATGGTCAATTAGTGACCATTTGAGGTAAGTTGACCATAATTTGAAGTGAACTAGAGTGTTACAAACTGAAATGGTATGCTGCCTAGTGAGGGCAGCAAGTGAGGCTGTGATTCCAGCCCACTTGGACAGCCATAACTTTGGCTGTGTAGGTTCAATTGGTGTTTGGACAATTGGAAATGAAACTAGACATAAAATGGCACAATTTTTCTGAAGAAACCATGCCCAAAAGACCAAAGCAAGTGGACCAAAAATTGGCCCCAATCCGGATACCCTGAAATCAGATTCTGCAGAATGACCAAATGAACAGTAACTGTTCATTTGGCCATAACTCACTGTAGAATGGCCCAATTAACCTGAAATTTTTACAGAAATAAGATAAGATATAGAAAAACAACTTTCATGAAGAACCCTACCCCAAATTATGACCAGAACCTATCCAACAAGGCAGTGGCAGTCACTGTTCACTGCACTGTAGATATGGTCAATTCTGCAGTTTTGCAATCCGGCCAGCTGTGGTTTTTGGACCATAACTGGAGCTACAAAACTCCAAATGGAGTGATTCAAAAAAGGAAATTCAACTAGACAAAATAAGGAACAACTTTCATGCGTACCATTTCCTCAAATTCCCACTGTAACAGTCACAAATGGAACAGTAAAATTAGGGTACAAAAACTGAAAATTCTGCTCCCTTAGTTCTAAGCTTAAAAATGGTATTGGTGATTAATTCCAACAAGTTTTGAATGCAAAATGTGGTACATTGGGGGTGTTAAAACCAATGTACCTATTTTCTATCCAAAAGTCAACATTTTTGTTGACCAATGAGGTGAATAGTGATACCAAAACTTGAAATTCAAAAATTGAAGAATTCAAAAGTATCAAATGCCCTAGTATACCTAACAAGATTGGTTTGGATAGTTTGGCATGCCAATAGGGTTCAGTTAGCAGTACTGCACTTGGCATTATGCCATTCTGTGATTTTATGGCTTTTAGCCATTCTGACCTTGTGTTGATATTTGGCCTTGTGCCTATTGTCATTACAGCTTATTAGCTACATTACTGCACACCGGGAGATGCATACGTGACCGATGGTGTGACGGCCTGAGGTACAAGATACCCAGCGCCAGTATACCTGTTTATCCAGTCCAGTCGTCCAGTATAGGTTACTTGGGTAACCAAAAGAATGAAAGTGGATAAAGTTAACAAAATAACTGATTATAACAAGTACAAAACCAGTAAAACATCGATACATTCAATACATATTTATTTTCTGCTATTCCTTTTATTTTATTATTGCACCACTAAGCATTATTGCTTAGCGCGTTGCTTTTGCCACGCGTAGGTTCTGGAGATACTGATCGAGAGCCCAGTAGACCACAGACTGGGTGAGTCCATCCTGCAGCTCTGCATAGTGTCCGTGTCACCTCACCATCTTCAGTGCATTGGTAGGACACTAGGTTTCATTTTGATATTTTGTAACTAATATTTATTTTCTCATATGTAATTGAACTTATGAAATGTATTTTGATGTTCATGTAAATAATGAGAATTGTGTTTGTGAATGGAAAAGTGAATGTTTATCTGTGATTTATACATGATTATCACATGAGATGAATGATTGAGAAATGAAATTGAAAAATGTTGAGATTTTGATATTGGAGTTTGAGATGATTGAATATGATTATTGGAAGTGTTTTTCACAGGTTCCGAAGAACTGTTTTCTCCATTTTTAGCCGGTACTCTGCCGGATTTTCTATAAAATTTTCGGAACCTTAAATAAATTAAAATTTCAACAAATGACTTAAATAGATTATATTTCACAAATTATGTTCAAAATTATGATGAAAATTAATTAAGATAAAATAAAGTGTTCCGGTACACCGTGTGACATAGCTTATTCGGATATACTGTAGACGGGTAAGGGGTGTCACAGGATATGTGTTCATTTGTAATGGAGGTGTAGTCAGTTGGAAGAGTTCCAAACAGAGCACGACTGCAGATTCCACTCTCGAGGTGAGTATATTCTTTGCATCGAGATCTTTGCAAAGGAAGCTGTTTGGATAAAGAAGTTCGTGACAGAACTTGCAGTAGTTCCTTCCATTGAGTCAGCAGTTCTACTACACTGTGACAACAATAGAGCAGTCATACAGGCTAAGGAACCAAGGTCTCACCAAAAATCCAAACACATAGAAAGGCGTTACCACATTATCAGAGAAATAGTTGGGCGAGGCGATGTAGCCATGCAGAAAATAACATCAGCTGAAAATCCAGCTGATCCATTCACTAAGCCTATATCACAGACTCAGCTAGACCGACATCTTGAAAAGATGGGTCTAAGATATTGTAATGAATGGCTCTAGTGCTAGTGGGAGATTGTTAGTAGTATGCCCTAGAGCATATCATTTAGTATGTATCTTATACATGTTTTTATTAATAAAAGGCATTTCCACTTTTCTGTTTACATAATATATTTATGTGTAATAGAAAAGGTCCATCCATATTTTGTTAGAAATTCTATTCTTAAGTTGTTAAGAATATGAGTGATAGTATTTCTAGTACAAAGTATCATAAATAGGTTCACAATCTAGGATACTTTATAATAAGGACATGACTTATCTAGAAAGATTGTATTCATGTTTGTTCCCAAATTATTTATATGAGATATAAATAAGATGGAATGGTGAGTTTCATGCCATATAACAAACATGATAGGCACTTATACATGATAATTAGGCCGAACCAGTGACACTTATGACAAGCACATGGAGTTTACTCTTGTCAATGCATTGTCATAAATCATATCAATGCATATAATCTTTAGACCTGAGATAGCACAGTTATCTTGTATATAGGTGGTTTGAGTTTGATATTGCTTTCATACTTGTACTGTGTATGGGTATATGTGCATGTGTTGGCTCCTACTAGTTATATATGGAGGTAGGTGTTGATCAAGATGGAATCTATTCCTCTAAGTAAATAGAGATAAAATCCTATGTTCATTTAATTGTTCTTGATGTTTCAAGTTCCTGGCCAGGACAGATAGATTTATTCAGAAAGAGTTTCTGATGAAAAAATCTTTTTAATCAAGAACTGGAATTAAAAGAGAACATAATATTCATAGCAAATGGAGTTTGATATAAACCATGACTCCAGCTTGAGTTGGGATTTTGTAACAGAGAGATTCTAGTGCATGGTAACATATGATTATAGGTTCATTTAAGGTAAACCTTAGTACTGATTGGGTGGTCATGGCATGCTATGCTAGGTGTTAACCATGGTCTATAAGATGCATAAAATGATTTAGAGAAATCATTTATGGTAAGAAAGAGTTCTGATGATATTAAGAGTTGATATCATGTCTCATTGCTAATTAGTGATGAGCCTAGTAAGTCACACACATACACAAGTTATCACCTAATTAAATATGATTTAATTAATTAATTGAAGAGTTTAATTGATTAATTAAATAGGTTTAGTTTGCAATTAGATTGCAAAGTTCCTAGCATTACTTTAAACCAAATTTAGATTATTGGATGTATAGTATAAGTTAAATTTATATTTAAAGTGTTTAAATATGAATTTAATTAATGAGAAATTAATTAATAAAGATTAATTAATTGATTTATATTTGATAAATTAATTAGAAGAAGAGAAATAATTATTTTGTGTTGAGAACTCAAAATTAAGATACAGGGGCATTTTGGTCATTTCACAGCGTGAGACATGTAGCACCATGAGATGGTGACACATGGCATTATACATAAGCTTGCCATATGTCTTTTAATCATGTAAGATTATTAAAATTAAGATTAAATATAGGTTTGACACTTGGCACAATGTGATTGGGTCAATTAAACCTAGAACCAATCAGAGGGTGACATGTGGCAAGGGTTTAATGTGTTGACCTAGCTATATAAGTGTTGTTATGAAAAGAAAATAACACAACCAGCAGCTATCCTCCTTTTTGCTGCCACCTTGAAGTTCCCCTTCTCTTCTTCTTCATCTCTCACCAATTCCAAGAGATTAGCAAACAATCTCTTGAATTAAAAATACTAGAAATTGTTTCTAGTGTACTGTTTACATTTTTAATCTCTTAAAAGGCAAAACTTGATTTTCTAATTAATAGAAAAAGCTTTAGAAGCTGTTCAAGGGCTGTCATAGGTGTTCTTGGTGTGGACAAGCTAGAGGGACAACATCTGGTGTCCTGAAGACGCATCCGAAAGGCACAAATACACTGCAGTGCATCAAGAGGATAGTGTATTTGTTCTTGATCTCATCTAGGGTTCTAAAATTAATCTGATTAATTTTTAAAATCTTAAATGGCAAATAAATATCCAAAACATATTAAAAGTATTTCAATATGTTGTTTATCATTGAAATCAAATAGATAAAAATAAATCTTGCATGATGCATGTGACCCTAGGTGAAAATTTTTGAATTCAATTGTATAAACTTGTGTTTTTCATGCTTCCGTTTCTTCAAAGAGAACTAGGATCAAAATATAGAGCTTTTCATACTGCAATACTTACCAAGCCACCATATCCAACGTTTCTTCAAGTTTTTCTTGCTCTTCAAAGCCATGAACAATCTATGCAATCTCTTCATGATGATGAACAGAATCATATTGATTGTAACCAAGCCTTTGTTGGACAACAAGGACATGCACGAACAAATGAGGCAATCGTAGTGGAGGTTTCTCATTGCGTGGTCATGGTGTCACTACTCACAGTACCATTAATCATCTACTAATGTTCTCTTCAATCAAAATTCTAGTAACAACAACAATACTTGAGGCAATAGCCCTCATAATCAACAACAACAAACTGGTAATAATACTTCAAATTTGTTAATGTTCTTTCCTTCCATCAACATAAAATATCAAATATGTGGGTGTGCAAATCATTATGAATGAAATTGTTGGTATCGATATCACTATTCTCACCAATCTAAAGATAACCCCGAAGCTTTGGTCACTCAAACTCTTAAAGAGTCTGATGACACCAAATTTTATGCAGATTCTAGTGCCACTGCCCATATGACTAATGATCTAAGTAAATTACATCATATTCAACCATATTATGGGAGTGATACAATTTATGTTGGTAATGGAAATCAACTGCCCACCACTCATATTGGTTAGGCTTGTCTAAAAACTATTAATGGTGACTTATATTTAAATGATGTTTTAGTAGTTAATGATCTAACCAAGAATTTGCTCTCGGTTGGTAAACTAACAACTGATCGACATTATATATTTGAGTTCTCATCTTCTGGTTTTATTATTAAGGGTCACAGAGGCAAGACACTAGCAAGGGGAACTAAAAGGGGACTTCTCTATGCTCTAGATATAGACGCTCATCAAGCTTTAAGTACCATTCATCAAAGTGGGACATCCTCAACAATATGGCATTAACGCTTAAGCCATGTCAACTTTAAAACTTTATCTACTATGAAAAAGAATAAATTGCTTGATGTTACAAACTAGGTTTATCGCCCTTTAATTTGCACCAATTGTCAAATGGGTAAAAGTTGCAAACTCCCATTCTCCAATTCTTATAAAATTTCCAAGTTTCCTTTGGGAAAAATTCATAGTGATTTATGGGGACCTACTCCCATTCAATCTATTTAACATTTTAAATACTATGCTCTTTTTTTTTATGCTTTGTCACACTATTCTTGGATTTATCCCCTTAAACGTAAATCTAAATTTTGTGAATGTTTCATCAAATTTCAACATCTTATAGAAAATTAGTTTAACCAAAAAAATTAAAACATTCCAATGGGATGGAGGAGGAGAATACTCTTCAACAAAATTTTTAAAGCATCTTATGGAATGTGGAATTCAACTACAAGTCTCTTATCCAAGAGCATTGTAATAGATTGGTGTTGTTAACAAAAGCATCATCATATAGTAGAAACTGCTCTAACCATGATGTTTCATGCTAAACTTCCTATGCATTTATGGGTTAATATTTTCCTTACAATAACTTATTTGATTAATCGATTGCCATCTATGTCTCTTGCCAAACAGAGTCCATATTAATGGTTATGTAGGAGATCACCATCCTACAAAAGGCATGAAAGTCATTGGATGTTGCTGCTTTCCTTTTCTACGAAATGCTGCTCAAAACAAAATTTCCATGAAAATATATTCTTGTGTTTTCATTAGCTATAGTCCCTAACACAAGGGCTACCATTGCTTAGAAACCTTAACGAAACTGGTTTTTATTTCTTAGCATGTAGTATTGATGAAAATTATTTTCCTTTTAAACATGGTCATGACTTACATACTCTCAATTCCTCTCTCGACATGATAGACTTTCTTATACTTGATGAGTGGTTGCCATCCAAAAACAATGCTCCTACTACTCTAGTAGAAAATCTTGATCACCATAATCAAGATCAGACAAGCTCACCTCTACCACCTCTCATAACAAACACAAGTACTTATATTGATCCAGTTGTTCCTCAACTTCACATAAACATTCCAAGCTCTCAATCCTTATTTCCATATTGTGATTCTTCACACAATGAATCTCTTACATCAGCTTCTATCCTTAGACATGAAACAACTCTAACAAAATCATCAAATGATACTATCTCTTTGTCAATATCTTTGCCACAACAAGAGTCCACCACTTTATAAAGTAACTCTAATAACTTCCTCTCCACTCAACAAGAAACGAATAATTATTCTTTAATAAATGCTAACACTTCTCATTTTGATCTTGATGGCCTTCCAAGAAAATTGGAAATAGTTCTACCTCTTATCTCATCTCATATGCTTCAATCAACTCATCCAATGGTCACACGAAGAATGGCAAAAAATAATCCAAGTCTCAAGCCGCCAAACTGGTTTCATGCTTACACTGTTGCTCATGAACCTAAAACTTGGCGTTCATCCATAAAAGAAGAATTAGATGGTTTTCATTCCAACTAAACATGGGTCCTTGTCCTTAGACCTCCTATTACAAATATTGTTGGAACAAAGTGGATCTTTCACATCAAATACAAAGAAGATGGGTCCATTGATCGATATAAAGCTCGTTTAGTGGCACAAGGTCACTCTAAGTTCCATGAATAGATTATTATGAGACATACAGCCCAAATCTAAAACACACCACAATTTGGCCCATCATAGCTCTGGCCATATCTTTTAACTAGACCCTTCAACAACTTGATGTTAAAAATGCCTTCTTGCATGGTCACATAAAAGAAAATATTTTTATGGGACAACCTCTAGGATTCGTTGATCCCACTTGTCCATCTTATGTATGCAAACTCCAAAGGTCTCTGTATGGACTTAAACAAGCCTCTTGAGCATGGTTTGATTGTCTTTCACAATATCTTCTTACTCTTGGTTTATATAGCAGTAAAGCATATTCGTCTCTTTTTATTTATCACTCAACTATTTTTAGTTTATATCAACGACATCTTAATTACTGGCAATAATTCTAACTTTGTAAATAATTTGCTGATCTAATTAGATAAAGAATTCTCATTAAAGGACCTAGGGCTATTACATTACTTTCTTAGCATTGAAATTTCTTATTTTTCAAGTGGTATTGTCTTGCCTCAATAAAAATATAACCATGATCTCCTACAATAGTCTGGCATGCATAGTTGTTCCCCAGTCGGAACTCCAGTCATTACCAAAGAAGCCTTACTTCCCCGTGATAATGATCCAGTTGACACATTCACAAGAGCCCTTCAATATTTAACCTTTACTCAATCAAACATAGTTTTTGCAGTCAACAAAGTGCGTCAGCATCTTCATGCCCTTACTTATGCTCACCTTCAAGCAGCTAAGCGGATCCTACGATATCTCAAAGGCACTCAAAATTACAGTATTCGATATTTCTCTCACAATCATATATCCTTCTATGGTTTTCCTAACTCTGATTGGGCAGGCTATCTAGACACATGACATAGCACTATGAGCTACTACATATTTTTTAAGTGCCAACTGCATCTCCTAGTCCTCTAAAAAGCATAACATCATTGCTCGATCTAGCTCTAAAGTAGATTATCGCACCCTATTAGTTACCAGTACTGAATTAACATGGATTTCTTTCCTTCTACGTGACATTGGCATCTCGCTACTAAAGGCTCCCCAGCCATTTTGTGACGACATCAGTAACCTTCATCTCACTATTAATCCCATCTTTTATGCTCATATAAAACATATTGAATTAGATTACCATTTTGTTTGTCAAAAGTTTATAGCTAGTCACCTAATCACAAGACATGTACCCTCATCACTCCAGCTAGCGTATATTCTCACCAAAGCATCGACTAAAGCCTCTTACTCCTCCTTAGTGCCCAAGTTGGGACTTCATTTTCATTATGCCTCCATCTTGAAGGGGGGTGTAAAAGAGGATCTTGATCACGATAATCAAGCACATAATGTCAATCAAGCTCGTACGGAACATGAAAGTCAAGATAATGACAATCCTGTCAATAGCTGCCTCAAAGGAGAAAATAAAACCTTTCCTCAAACAAGAAAGTAAAATAGGAAATTTAGGATATCAAAGAAAGAAAATTCCTAAATTAATAACAAGTGTATCTAGTGCGTTCTTTTGATTGTTTTTCTTTCTTCAATTTTTCTTTTTTTATTTAAAGACATACTCATGTTTGATGCAATTCAAGAAGTACAACTTATTTCTATCTCTAATTTCTTCAATTCTTTCATCCAATAGTGTAACTCACAAGGAAGATGATTTATTTAACATTTTCATTAGGAAAAAAAATCAACAGAGACTAATCTAGAATATTTTATTAGGCCAAGTTTATTTTATTTTTTCTTATTAGAAGTATAATAATAATTCATAATTCTTATTTTTATCTTAAAATTAAAATAAAATGAAACATATAATTGCATGGTTTTTATATGTAAATATTAAATAGAAAATAAAGAACTAAAATTCAAAATATTAAATTTTATAAATTATTTCATATTTTAATATTCCAATTTTAGGTGTTATTTTTTAATAAAATTTGGTTAGTATTATTTTCATTTATTATATTTAAATATTAATAACTACTTGATATTAATATTGTGATGTATAATTTTTTTTATTTTTAAAAAAGTTTTATAAATTTATATAAAAAAATAGAGTATAAAAGATTTTATTTAGTGCAATTTTTTTTTTAATTTTCACTTTGGAGAGGCTAGATTTATTTTTTCATAATTCAATACATTCTTATTTTTTAATACCAAACAAATTTTAAAAAATTTTCGAATAATTCTCTTAGTTTAGCAAAGTTTATTAATGAGTTTTAATTTAATAGTATTAAAGTCATTTATAAAGTTATGAGTTCTCGAGTTTAAACTTCAATTGAAGCGAAATGAGCTAAAAAAATGTGAAAATTATATGTAGCCCCTAGAATTTGTTATTATTATATACTCAGTCCATCTATTTTAATGATTACAATTGTTGATCCATATATATTACTTTTCTTAATAATATGATTTATTCGTCCAAATTTTACTTATTTTTTCCATTAACCAAAAGTAAAAATACATTAATACACTCATTCACATCCTACCCACTCTCCTCCTCCCCTACACCCCACCCCCTTGCTTTTTTCTTTACTCCCACAAAACCACCTCCCAAAACCTAATGCTCTCTTTGAACCCACCTATCTCCCCATCTCGACTTTGTTCCTCCCTTGGTTGTTTTGCTTTTGCACCACCCGTCCCTTGACTGCTCTTTTTTTTTTGTTTTTCCTAATCCACATAAAATTGATTCTATGATGTGTCTTTCCTACCCAATCCTTGACTATGTGTCAATATAACATTAATATATTAAGCTAAAATCACTTCAATTTCCTTTGCCATTTTTGTAAAAATAAAAATACAAAGCTTTGTCACTTAGCGATTTTTCAAGCTTTTTATTAACATAGGTGGCACATTATGATGAAGCCATTTTGGAGGCTCAGCTTTACTCTCTCTCTCTCTCTCTCTCTCTCTCTCTCTCTCTCTCTCCTTATATATACATATATTATTTTAATTATTATTATTATTATTTATAATACTACCTTAATATTCATGATTTAAATTATTATTTTTTAAAATTTTATTTTTAAAAATTAAGATCTTTTGTTATTAAATGCAATATTTAAAAGATTATTTATATCATTTTTTATAAATTTATTTATGCAAAAACATTATTTGCCACATGTCACTCTTTATAATAATAATAATAATAATAATAATAATAATAATAGTTTAAAATAAAAGAAAATTAATTTAAATGATGATGATAACAACAACAATGATGATGATGATGATAAGTCACTAATGGCCATTAATTTAAAGAAAATAAGCTATAATTTGTGATCTCATAATCAACTATCATATAATTAATCAACTTTAAATTATTTCATATCTTTAATAAATATTTTTATTGTGATATTTTCTAATATTTCTTATTATGAAATCTTTATTAATAAATTTGAGAGACAAAAAGTATAGTCTGTATAAAAAATTATAAAAATAAAATATAGAAATTTAGCTTATTTATAATTAATATGTATTATTTTTATGTTAATAATTTAATATTCTTTTTGTTTCACTTTCTTAAGATTAATTAATGTTTATGATTACTATCGTTATGACCAACTTATGGCCATTGAATTGAAATGATCAAGGAGAAACATTTTACTGTTACAAAAATTGTATTTGAATGCATTTGCTACCATTTTTCATTTAAATAATATTTAATTATAAAATTAAATTTTTATTTAAATGGTTTTTATTTGTTTGTTTGTATAGTATATCATAAGAAACATCACTCTCCTATCACTAAATATTTCCATTTTACCTAAGTATTCTCAAATCTTTTTTTACTTTGCTCTATTTTTTTATTATTTCTTTTAAAAGTTATTAGTTATCATTCTTAAAATTTATTTATTTAAATATATTTATTAATATTTATTTAATTACTAATTTTTTTTTATAAATTTCTTACTTAATATTTCTTAATTAAACTTTTTAATATTTTATTTTATTATAATTATATGTCGAAAGCAATTATAACTAATATTTTGATTATTTATATTTTATCATCATTCATTTTCAACAGAATTATTTTCAAAATTTAATTAAATACCTATATTTCTATGCATAAATTATTTCTCAATTATATTTTTATATAAAAGTAGAATTTCAAAAATAAATTACAAATGTGACTACATGAAAAATTTTGCTATAAGTAAAGATGATTTTAAAAAAAATTAAAGTTACAATATCAAAATTATGATATCTGCCTTTTGAAAAATAATGTGTATTTTTAACATTTATTATATTAATAAAAAATAATGATATTTTTAATTTTTATGAAATATTTTTATTTTATATCATAAATTTATGTAAAGTGATAACCATTTTTTAAAAGAATTATTTCATAAAAAAAGATATCAGATTAACAAAAAAATTACACTATACAAAAATTTAAAGATATAGTATTTTTAAAAAATAATATAATAAAATGTTATTTTAAATTAATAATGATATATTTTCATTATTATTAAAATTAAATAATTCAATTTATTATTAGTAATTTATATTTTTATATTATATTGAAAAAATATTAAATTTATATATTTTTAAAATAACATTATTTTCTCATTAATTTAATATATTTTTTTGTAATCTATAAAAAAATATCAATTTACATAAATTATGAGATAAATATAAAAATTTAATGAAATTTAAATTATTTTTTTAATAAAATAATTATATTACATTTTAAATGAAGTAATCATGGAAATCACTATATATATATATATATATATATATATATATATATATATATATATATATATATATATAAAGAATTAAATAGGTATTTTAATTAATTACTTCATAAAGTAATTAAAATTTTATTATTATAATAGGTAAAAATTTATTCAAATTAAATTAAATAGAAGATGAGTTTTAGTAGAAAATCAATTTAATAGTAATAATTTATTTTTACTTGGAATGTAATTAAAAATTAAATTAAAAAATAAAAATTATAAATTATTCATGGATAAGATGGGTATTATGCTAGTATCTATATAAAACAGAAAGGTATTTCTATGATGTTGCCACGTGACATTTATCTATTTAATTCTTTTTAACTTTTCTTTTAACTATATAACAATATTTTGATATTTAAATGATAAAAGTAGTCATATGATGGAATCAATTTCAAATGATTTTATATCTTTGAGCAATATTCCTATTATATTACTATATTTTTATTAATTTTATTATAAATATTTATTAAAAAATTTGAGAGATAAACAATTAATAAAAAATATGAAGCAATATATAATTAATAAAAATAAAATATACAAAAAATAACTATATCTTTAAACAATATTCATATTAAATTACTATATTTTTATTATGAAATCTTCATTAAAAAATTTGAAAGATAAAAAAAAATTTAAAAAAATAATATTTAATTAATAAAAAATAAAATGTGTAAAAAATAAAATATGAAATAATTAATAAATAATTATAATATTATTTAATTTTTATATATTAAAATTAAAAAATATAAATTAAAATTATTTATATATTAAAATTATTAATAATCGCGTGCATTAACATGTTAAATTCTTAGTTTAAGTTAAGAGCTTAATTTAAATTGAGCTGCATTAAAATCTAAATTGTTAATATTGAGCTAGCCTATCATTCATGGACAATTTTATACATGAATTTTGATTTATATAAATTTAAATCTATCTATCTATTAAAGTACGCCAAGCTTTACTTAAAGTTATCATATTGGGAGTTTTCTCTTGAAATTGTCACATGGTGCAATGAGAGCTTAGTATACTTATTTAAATAATTATCTTTTTCTTTAATTATTATATTAATAATTTTTTTAATCATTTAAATTATATTTAATATTAATACATATTATAATCTTTGTAATTAATTAATAAAAAATAATTATTTTTGTTATAATACTTATTTTCATTATTATCATAATATTTATTATTATTTAAAATAAAAATATAATTTAATAAATTTGGCTTGCTTATTATTAATTATTATATTTTTCTTTAATTAATTATTATATTTTTCTTTAATATTATTATATTAGTATTATATTTTTAAAAATTTAAGGTATATTTAAGACTAATTATGGAGCCTATGTATAATACATATTGTAGACTAATACATATTATATTAATTTGTGTCCTAATTAATAAAAATTACCTTATTTAACTCTTTTTATATTCCAAAATCAATTTATTTGATTTTATAAAATTATTTTCTTTGCCTAAAGTTCATATTCTTAAAATTTATATATATTGTAACATAAATAATATATATATATATATATATATATATATATAAAGTAAAGAGGTATTCAGAATAAAATAATATGTGACACTTTATTTGAAAAGTTTGCTATGTGTCACATTCAATAAATACTTTCCTTGATACTAATTATTATTTAATTTTTCTTATTTCTCTTTTAATTATCATTATTATTTACAATACTATCTTAATATTTATTATTTAAATTATTATTTTTTTAAAATTTAATTTTTAAAAATTAAGATCTTTTATAATTAAATTAATTTTTAAAAATTATTTGTATTATTTTATAAATTCTAATTATTATTTAATTTTTTATTTCCCTTTTAATTATCTCTATTATTTATAATAGTACCTTAATATTTATAGTTTAAATTGTTATTATTTTTAAAATTTATTTTTAAAAAATTAACACCTTTTTTTATTAAATGTAATATTTAATAATTATTTATATTACTTTTTATAAATTTATTTATGCAAAAAATATTATTTGCCACTTGTTATCCATAATAATAATAATAATAACAACAAAAACAACAACAATAATAATAATAATAATAAGTTACTAATGGTTATTAGTTTAAAGAAAATTGATAATTAATTTATGATCTAATAATTAATCATAAATATTCTCCTCTATACTAATTATTATTTAATTTTTTATTATAAATAATAATAATTATTATTTATAATACTATGTTAACATTTATAATTTAAATTATTATTTTCTTTAAAATTTAATTTTTAAAAAATTAAGACATTTTCTGATTAAATATAATATTTAAAAATTATTTATATTATTTTTTTATAAATTTATTTATGAAAAATGGTATTTACAATATGTTACTCTCCATAATAATAATAATAATAATAATGATAATAATAATAAAATATCATTGATAACCATTAGTTTAAAGAAAATTGACAATTAATTTGGGATCTCATAATTAACTATCATATAATTTAATCAACTTTAAATTATTTGATATATTTAATAAATATTTTTATTACATTATTGTATTTTCTATTATTTTTATTATGAAATATTCATTAAAAAAATTTGAGAGTTAAAAAATATAATTTACATAAAAAGTTATAAAAATAAAATATAGAGATTTGTCTTATTTATAGTAAGTCTGTATTATTTTTTATGTTAATAATTTAATATTATTTTTATTTCATTTTTCTAAGATTAATTAATTATTATTATTATTATTATTATTATTATTATTATTATTATTATTATTATGGCAAATTTATGAAGATTTAATTAAAACGGTCAAATAAATAGGAAACATTTTACTATTATAAAAATTGAATTTGAATATTTGTAACTATTTTTTAATTAAATAATATTTAATTATAAATTAATTTTTTATTTACATGATTTTCATTTGTTTATTTATATATAGTATGTCATATGAGACATTTAATACACATCAAGCACTCTCTTCTCACTAAGTATTTTTATTTTACCTAAATACTCTCAAATCTTTTTTTAATTTGCACTATTTTTTTATTATTTATTTCAAAAATTATTAGTTATCATTTTCAAAATTTATTTATTTAAATATATTTAATTAATATTTATTTAATTATTAATTTTTTATAAATTTCTTATTTAATATATTTTAAACTTTTGAATATTTTATTTTATTATAATTATATATCGAATGTAATGATAATTAATATTTTGATTATTCATATTTTGTTATCATTAAATTTTAATAGAATTATTTTTAAATTCTAATTAAATATCTGTATTTTTATGTGAAAATTATCTCTCAACTATATTTATATGTAAAAGTAGAATTTCAAAAATAAATTACAAATATAATTTCATAAAAAATTTAATTATAAATAAAGATGATTAAAAACGATTAAAGTTACAGTATTAAAGTTATAAAATTTACTTTTTTGAAAAATAGTATGTATTTTTAATAGTTATTATATTAATACAAAATAACAATATTTTAAAATTTTAATTTTTATGAAATGTATTTATTTTATATTATAAATTTATATAAACTGATAATTATTTTTGTTAAAGAATTATTTTATAAAAAATACATGAGATTAATAAAAAAGAGTTTACACTTAGATATAGTATTTTAAAAAAATAATATAATAGAATGCTATTTTTAATTAATAATTTTTTTATATATTTTCATTATTATTAAAATTAAATAATTCAATTCATTATTAGTTATTGAATTTTTTTATTATATTAATAACAAAAAATATTATATTCATATATTTTTAAAATAATATTATTTTTTTATTAATTAAATGTATTTTTTATAATTTATAAAAAAATAAATATTTATTTACATAAATTATGAGATAAAATATAAAAATTTTATAAAACTTCAATTATTTTTTAAATAAAGTATTTTTATTACATTTTAAACGGAATTAAATATATGTACAAAAAGAATTAAATAGGTATTTTAATTAATTATATCATAAATTAATTAAAAATTTATTATTGTGACAAGTAAAAATTTATTCAAATTAAATTAAATAAAAGAAAAATTTTAATTTAAAATTAATTTAATAATAATAATAATTTATCTTATTTAAAATACAATTAAAAATTAAATTATAAAATATAAATTATAAATTGCTCATGCATTATATGCGCATTATGCTAGTTAATTAATAAAAGAAAGTAATTGTTTTTATCATAATACTAGTATAATGTCGATACTAGAATGATTTATAATTTTTATTTTTTAATTTAATTTTAAATAAGATAAATTATTAATATTAAATTAATTCTAAATTAAAATTTATCTCTTATTTAATTTAATTTTATTTAAATAAATTTTTATCTATTATAATAATAAATTTTTAATTAATTTATAGTATAATTAATTAAAATATTTATTTAATTCTTTTTATACATGTATTAATAGTGATTTCTATGATTATTTCATTTAAAATGTAATAAAAGTACTTTATTCAAAAAATAATTTAAATATCATAAATTTTTTATATTTTATCTCATAATTTATCTAAATTGATGTTTATTTTTTATAAATTATAAAAAATATATTAGATTAATGAAAAAATAATATTATTTTAAAAATATATAAATATAATATTTTTATTAATATAATAAAAAAGATTAAATTACTAATAGTGAATTGAATTATTTAATTTTAATAATAATGAAAATATATAACATTATTATTAATGAAAAATAATATTCTATTATATTATTTTTTTTAAAATACTAATTGTAAATTTCTTTTATTAATTTGATATATTTTTTATAAAATAATTCTTTGATAAAAATAATTATCACTTAACATAAATTTATGATAATAAAATAAATACATTTCATAATTTAAAATTTTAAAATATCGTCACTTTTTATTAATATAATAATATTGAAAATGTATATTATTTTTTAAAAGATAAATTTCATAATTTTAATACTGTAACTTTATTTCTTTTAATTATTTTTATTTGTAGTTAAATTTTTGGTGCAATCATATTTGTAATTTATCTTTAAAATTCTATTTCTATATAAAAATATAGTTGAGATAATTTATGCATAAAAATATAGATATTTAATTAAAATTTTAAAATAATTCTATTAAAAATTAATGATAAAAAATATGGATAATTAAAATATTAGTTTTAATTGTATTAAATATATAATTATAATGAAATAAAATATTGAAAAATTTAAGAAATATTAAATAAGAAATTTATAAAAATAATTAATAATTAAATACATATTAATTAAATATATTTAAATAAATAAAATTTGAGAGTGATAAGTAATAACTTTTAAAAAAAATAATAAAAAAAGCACAAATGAAAAAATATTTAAGAGTATTTAGGTGAAATGAAAATACTCGATGAGTGTTTGATGTGTATCATATCTCTCATATGACATACTATACACAGACAAATAAATAAAAATTATTTAAATAAAAAATTATTTATAATTAAACATTATTTAATTAAAAAATGATAGCAAAAATATTTAAATTTAATTTTTATAATAATAAAATATTTCTTATTTACTTGCCATTTCAATTAAATGATAATAATAGTAATAATGATAATAATAATAAGCATTAATTAATTTTAAGAAAATAAAATAAAAAAATTAAATTATTAACATAAAAAATAATTTATACTAATTATAAATAAGTCAAATCTTTATATTTTATTTTTATAATTTTTAATATAGACTACACTTCTATCTCTCAAAATTTTTAATTAATATTTCATAATAAAAATAATAAAAATATAAGAATATAATAAAAATATTTATTAAAAATATGAAATAATTTAAAATTGATTAAATTATATGATAATTGATTATTAGATAACAAATTAATAGTCAATTTTCTTTAAACTAATGAACATCAATTACCTTATTATTATTATTATTATTATTATTATTATTATTATTGAGGGTAACATATGATAAATAATATTTTTGCATAAAAGAATTTATAAAAAAATAATATAAATAATTTTTAAATATTACATTTAATTATAAAATGTCTTAATTTTAAAAATTAAAATTTAAAGAAAATGATAATTTAAATAATAAATGTTACGGTAGTATTGTAAATAATAACGGTAATTAAAAGATAAATAAAAAATTAAATAATAATTAGCATAAAGAATACTACTTATGATTAATTATGATATCACAAATTAATTGTAAATTTTCTTTAAACTAATAACCATCAATGACCTTGTTATTATTATTATGAAAGGTAATATGTAGCAAATAATATTTTTACATAAATAAATTTATAAAAAATAATTTAAATAATTTTTAAATATTATATTTAATCATAAAGGTCTTAATTTTAAAAAATCAAAATTTAAAAAAATAATAATTTAAATTATAAATGTTAATGTAGTATTGTAAATAATAATAATAATTAGAAGAGAAATAAAAAATTAAATAGTAATTAATATTTATAAAATAATATAAATAATTTTTTAATATTACATTTAACCACAAAAGGTCCTAATTTTCAAAAAATTAAAATTTTTAAAAATAATAATTAAAATAATAAATATTAAGGTAATATTGTAAATAATAATAATAATAATAATAATAATAATAATAATTAAAAGAGAAATTAGAAAATTTAATAATAATTAATATAAAGAATAATATTTATAAAATATAACGCATAGCAATTTTTTCAAGAAAAGTGCTACATAAAATTTTCTCAGAAATACCTCTTTTTATATATACATATATATTTATTATATTGGATATAAAATTAAAATTAAAGGTTAAAATTATGGACAATTAATATTCTATAAATAGTATATGAAATTTAACCAATATTAATAAATTCAATTCAAATGATTTTTTTTTAAATTGCCATTAATAAAATCGATATATGTAATAAACGAAAAAATTGCTAGCAATAAATTTAATTTAATATTGCCACTTGATTAAATATAATAATTTTAAAATCTTATGTGGTAGCATAAAAGAAAACTTGATTGTTTTAAATATTACCACGTGAGATAAATATAATAGTTTTAAAATCTTATGCAACAAATCTGTGTACTTTTTATATATATAGATAGATAGATAGATTAGTTGTCATTCAATATTATCATAATTGTTAGGGTTAATTGCAAAAAAAAATTATGAAATTTGTCAATTTTTGTAATTAAACTCTAAAGTTTATATAATTGATTCAACTGTTAACAAACTATTAATATATTTCGATAAATAAGAAATTACAAGTCAAATTCTATTATATTTTTTGTCTTTATCAATATTTTAACTCTGCTCTATAAATAATTAATTAGTGCATCATTTTAATTACATTATTCATTAAGCTGCATCCATTTCTTAGTGATTTTATTATTAATTTCCTCCAATTCTGTAACTTTCTTTTTAAGAACATTTCTTTGCTGAAGTAAATGTCAGTAGCTCATTCTCAGGACCATTGTAAGGTTAATCAAATTACTAAAAAAAAAAACAGTCATTCTCTTTTAATCAATTATCCATTAATATCAGCTATCAATAAACTTTTAAAGTGTAAGTCCTAATCAAAATAGTCAAAATAAAAGTTATTACAATTATCTCCCATGCAACACATATTAACATCTTACTGATGATCGGGTCAATCTGATATATTAATAAATTAAGGGTTAAATCAGTAATTATATAAATTTTAGAGTTTAATCATAAAAATTAGTAGGTTTTATGTTTTTTTTAATAATTAACCCTAATTGTTATTATTATTTAACATAAACAATAATTTCATTTAATACTAAAATTATAACTAAAATTTATAAAATATGTAATTATATTTATTTAATTAAATTTAAATATTTTCAAGATTATTTATTTGCTTATCATCGTTACGATATTTTTATATTGTTTTTATCTTTTTCATTTATTTATTTTTATTAGTGATAATATATTTTAATTAAATATATTGACTAATTTGTTGTTTCATAGAAAATGAAATGCAAAAAGTATAACAAATGCAAGTTTATGGAAATTTAAATAGAATATACAAAAGATTAAAAATATAGTATTAAAATGAGAGTTTTAAGATTTTATAAACTTTAATAATCAAATTATATAAAAGATAATATAAATTATTTTAATAAAATAAAAAATATTAAAATATAAAATAAATTTATAAAAAAATTAATTTCTATTAAATATTAAATTTGTGGATAGAAATATAAGTGGAGAGCTTTCGCATCCATCACCTTTCTGTCGATAGGCTTTCAATTGTGGGGTTTTTATTTATTTATTTTTATTTTTAATTTTTAAAATGTCGAGCAAATACTAATTAGTAATTACAAAAAAATTGAGCGCCGCATGCACCGTCCATCCTTTCACTGTAACTGCTGCGTGTTCTTGGCGCCTTAGGGTCTACGGTTCCCTTTTTGTACATTTTAGTACTGAAATGAACTGAGCGACGCTTTACTCCTTTCTTTGCGTCCAAACATCCATTGCTCAATTTAACAAATTTTCTCTTAGATTTCATGCTTCTGCTTTACAGTTATTATTTCTCTGATGACTAATGATTCTCTGCCCCGTATGATCGCCGCTACTTCGCTGCTTCTATCCCCGAAACAAATCGCGGTTTTCAACTCTGGTCATCACTATTCCGGTAGTTTGTTCTGTTCTATTCCTTTAGGATTTGTCTCAAATTTGGGTTTTGGAGGGGAGCGTGCTCTGTCGACGGTGGGGGGTCCCAGGATGATGGGGTACTTGCGGAGAATTGGTGGCGGCTGGTTCAAGGGGGGTAATGGGAAAGCGCTGAAGATTGAGGCTGACGGTGGCGGCGAGGACGTTTTTTATGCGGCGGCTGCTAAGGCGAGGGATCCGCCAGATCATATCGTCATCATGATAAATGGGATCGTAGGGAGGTAAAAAGAAAATATAAAAGGCCGCCTTTTTTTTTTTTCCTTTTTCAGTTTTCTATTGGAGTTTGAATTGAATTAGTAATTGCTAGGATGCTTATGTGATTTGGAATTAAAGGACTTCGTATTTTTCAAATTATTAATAAAACATGCGAGTATGTGAAGTGAGACACGAGATTATTCTCTTATATTAGTTATGGTTCTGGAAGATTACTGATAATCAACTCATAGTTGAAATTGTGTATGTTTTTAAAAACTCACCTCCTTGAAGTTCTCCAACTTATATCAATTTCACAATGGAGTCTTGGAACCCTTAATTTTCTCAAGCAAAAATTCTATTGAGCCCTCCAATTTTTATTTTAATCTGTCATTTTTTTTTTTTTTTGATTTTGAATATACTAAGTCTAATTTTTGAATATATATGAATAAAAATGATAAGAGGGAGAAAGAGGAGGATTGGATTATTTTTGAAGAGAAGAGGCTGGAAAACATGGATAATGTGAATTTCATAAAAATTCAAAATGTGACTGGATAATATGATAAGTATTTACTGAAAAATGCATGTTATTGACAATTTTAACATCAACACTAACTATTAATTAATTAATTAATTAATTTTTGCGTGCAAATATTTTAACTGCAAGATATGATTGTTGCCACCAAAAAGGAGTGTCATGGATGTTCTATCCAGTCTAAATGATCCTAAACCCATCTACATAAATTTAATTCCAATGGCTTGCTGTGTGGGCCAAACAAATCATGAAGGACTTTGTTTTGCACCTTGCTTTGTCATGTTGCTTTTTTTTTTTTCCTTTCCTTATGTTATTGTTGCATGTTTTTGCTAACTACAAGGAAGGCCTTACGTATAAGCTTAAAGCATATTGAAAATGTGATTATACCAGTACAAACATTGCAAGGTTTTCTTGATCTTTGGGCATTAGCTCAAGTGAGATGGTGGGGATGGTGTTGAGTTAGATCTGAGCTTAAAATCTAAAATGCTAGGTCATACTGAGATTAGGAAACACTTTTTATTCTTGATTAACCTACATGTGCTTCCTTAGTTTACTTTTGATGTAAATGTAAATATCTTATTGATGCTGTGGCTATCACTCGTCAGCAGTTCTATTTTTATGGTATTTCTGCATATAAGGAGTTGAGATATTGTACCTTGCATAATAATGAATTGCAAGGAAACTATCCTGTAATAGATTTTTGTGTGCAGTTCTGCAGATTGGAAGTATGCTGCAGAGCAATTTGTGAAGAAACTTCCTGACAAAGTAATTGTGCACCGTAAGTCCTTCTAACTTGTCCCAGCCCTTCCCTTGTACATTGGAGATTCTTGTTAATATAGTGGAATGATGCATGCTCTTGATTTTAGCACTTTCAGCACTTCTATAATAAGTTCATAATCTACATAAAAAATTAGTTAAAAATACAATAAAATATTATTTAAAATTTAATCTCTATTTTATAAGTTTAGTTGGTAGAAAATATATTTAATAATAAAATACAAATACACCTATCACTTATTATAGATTTAAAGATAGGGAATATGTTTGTTAACGTAAATTTATTATGTCTTTACAAATTTTTTGCAATAATTAATTTCATTTTAAAAAATAATTGAAAAACTAAATAGGCCAGTTTGGAAGAAATAAACTAGAAATAAAAAGGAAAAAACTAAAGTAAAAATAGAAAACAAACTAAAATGCCACATGAGAAAAAAAACCATTTTTAAAGGGTCTTACTTTTAATATGAATTCCTTAGCTTTTAATCCCTTTGTCCCAAAAACATGGTCAACTATTCCTTTTTATGATGGCCCAAATTACGTGCCCACTTTTTATAAGTAAAAATATTTTTAGAGAACTTTTCCTATTCTACACCATACTAACTCCATAATAAAATGTGAGATTGTTGAGAATTATGGGCCCAAGAGTGTTAATATCAAACTGGCAGGCTACATGTTGAACTAGGCTTGAAATTGGGCTCCCCATCACCAAAATGGCCTAAGCCGTTTTGGTTTGGTTTGCTTACATTTATATGCCCCTTAATTTTTTTTGTACATTGTCGATGTGAGACTTTTTTTCCCACAAGTGATATATCAACACTTCCTTCAAGTGGCAACAAGACATCCATTTGACACTTAAGACCTGAAACTGAATGTAGCGGAAATACTGAGAAATTGAATTGAAACTAAAACTGGGCCCTGACTTGCTTTGATACCATGTTAAAAATTATGGATCCAAGAGTATGAATACCAAATTAGCAGGCTGCATGTACCTCACTCGCCAGCGTGTGGAGGCGCGTCTGACACTGTCTGGTGGTTTGTTTTCTCTCTTCGATGTCACCTTGAAGGTTGGAGTGCAGTCTGTGGATGACTTTGAGTTTTGGTGATCCCTGTTGGGACTTGGGAGTGCCACCTTGCGAGTGGCTTAGTGTTTTGAAGCTTCTTTGTGAGTTTTATAGCCTCCTTAGGTTCTATTTTTTGCATATCTTTTCTTTGAGATCTGTTTTAAGACTGTTTGGGTTGAGCACAAGCTTTGGTATTACTTGGAAGTTGAAATTTTCATGTTTTGGGTTCTGTTTTTGCTGTTCATTTGAGTTCTTGGTTCAATTATGTGGGTGTTTGGGTTTGGACAATCATCATATCACAGTCCTGTGAGCTGTTGTATAAGCGTTCGCCTACTTTTGTTGTCTTTTTCCTTGAAAGAATTGCCTTTGGAAAGGGAAGTGCAATCCCAATTTATTGCTTTGTGGGTATTGCCTTTGGAAAGGGTTTGTCTTTTGTGTTTGTGCTTTTGTGTTGGTGTTTCTGAATTCGGTACGATATTGTTCCTTTGTAGTATTGAACCTGAGGGATCACCAGACCTGTTGTAGTCTTCTAAGAAGAATCTCATCAAGAGGGAGTGTTGGAATCGATGAGATTCCATTTTAAAAGGGAGTGTTATGGAAAGTCAATATGGATTTTAAACATTACATATATAAATATGTAATGTTCTATTTTATACCATCTTGAGAATTATGGACCCAAGAGTGTGAATATCAAATTGGCATGCTACAGGATAAATTGGGCTTAAAATTAGGCTCTCCATCACCAAAATGGCTTTTGGTTTGCCTGCACTTATGGTGATTAATTATAATTTTGTCTACAAGGCAAACAATTGTAAGTAAAGGTAAATATTGTTAATTTTTCTTAAAATTGATGAGGGATGTTAAAGGAAAAATGAAATAAAAAATGTGAGATGGCATGATATTAAAAAGTTTTTTTAAACTATGTGAAAAAATGTAAGGTGAAATCTTTTTAGGACCAAGGGTATAATATATTATGTATAGGTAGGTAAAAGAAAATGAACATAGTAATCAAATATGAAGAAAGCACATAAATCTAACATATTTTATTATAATTATTAACTTTGGTTGTTCAAAAAAAAAAGAAAAAAGAAATCAACCCTATTTGTTAAATATGATATAAAGCCATAATTGGTTTTCTTTTTCTTTCTTTGGCATCAGTTAAGCATTATTTGGTGTTCGGTTAACTTTGATTGAAGATCTAAAAAGAGGAAATAGTGGACTATGGCACATGCATTAATAAAATATTCTTATATTTATGTAAGGATATAAATAAGTTGAAAAAGAAAGTAAAAAAGGTTACTTGTAGAATTAGTTTAGGTAAGTGAGCTGCAAATACAATATTTAAAACATATAAAGAAGGAAATCAAGAAGAATGTGATATGGACCTGCAGCAGCTAGGAGAATCCCAACTTGCCGTGTCAGTTTATTTTTCTGTGTTAGTTTATTTTCCTATTAAATTAAAATTCCCTATTAAATTATTATTTCCTTTCTAGTTATAAGCCTGATGGAATTATGAATTCTAATTCTAATAGGATTCCAATAAATTTTGTGTAAATCTCTCTTATAAAAAGGGTCACTTAAATTAATAAAATTAAGTAGAATTATTTTCAATTAAATTATGGACTTTCTCTTCTCTAACGAGTCTAAGGTTAGAACTTCCTTTTAACAAGATCACGTCTCAACAACAATAGGTTGAGAAAAAAAATCGAGATAAAGCAAAAGCTTCAGCTTTTGAGTCAGATTTTACTGTTAGTAGGCCTGTGACCAGATCCTGGGCACAAGAACATAACAAATTAGTATCAGAGCCAAATGTCATAGGTGACTCACATACAAGAAATGACTTGCGGGCCCTTCTCTAGGAAGCACAAGCAGCTATTGGAATAAGGGTAGCCCAGGTTCAGTCAAGAATGGAGGCTAGGGTAACCCAATCAGAGTCAAGACTAGAAGCCTAGCTATAGAACCTATCTCAACAGCTCCAAGAACTCCTCAGTGGTATACAAAGGAACCAAGGAAAAGAACCAGCAGATGGCACAAGAAGTAGCGGTAGCAAACTGGTAAATCTTGACAATAGAATTGAAACAAAGACACGAAACGGGATAGGGATAGTACCAAGGTATGCAAAGCTGGACTTTCCCACATTTAATGGAGAGGACCCGTTGAGTTGGTTACACAGATGTGAGTAATTCTTCTCCAATCAGTGAACACTTGAAGGGGATAAAGTAGATCTTGTAACGTTTCGTATGATGGGAGACGCACAACTTTGATTCTATAGATTAGTACAAGAAGAACCCTGACTATGTGGAATGTATTCAAAGAGTATTGTAATTTGAGATTCGGGCCTCCACTCAATGGCAATCTTTTGGGTGAATTGGTTAATTTGAACCAAACATGAATAGTATAGGAGTACCAATGCCAATTTCAAAGTTTGCTTGAGCAACAACAGTCTGAGTAAACTATTTACTGGGGCTGCCTACTTCAATCAGGCTTGATATGGAGATGCAAATTCCACCAAGCTAAGTCCAAGCAATGAATTTAGCAAGAGCTTTTGAAAGAAAACAACAGTTGGGGGGAGACTTACGGCAAGGAAATTAACCAATTGATGGTCCAATACTTCATCAATTCCATTTGTAACTAAGGCCACCCCTAACTAGATCATTAACACACCATAGAATTTCAGTTCAAGAAGTGTTTTGTCGCCCTTTGTTAAAAGATTGAGCTGTGCAAAGATGACTGAGTGAAGAGCAAGGGACCTTGGCTATAATTTTGACGAACCATATTCCTTGGGGCATTAGTGTAAGAAGTTATTTTGGTTGGAGATGGATGATTCAAAGGAAGTAACGGGGAAAAAGGACTATGGATGATTCATATCTTATTCTACTCTTGAGCTTGAGGACAAGCTCTTTCTCTAGGAGAGGAGTGAAGATATGGACCTGCAGTAACTAGGAGAATTGCACTGCAACTAGAAGAACCCCAAGTTGCCTCATCAGTTTATTTTTCTGCATTAGTTTATTTCCCTATTAAATTACTATTCCCGTATTAAATTATTATTTCCTTTCTACTTATAAACCTGATGGAATTAAGAATTTTAGTAGGAATCCAATAAATTTTGTGTAAACTTCTCTTATAAAAAGGGTCACTTGAATTAATCAAATTAAGTAGAATTATTTTCAACTAAATTGATATCTGTACTCTCTCTTGTCCAATGAGTCTGAGGTTAGAGCTCTCTTTTAATGAGCTCACATTTTAGCGACAGTAGGTTGAGGAAAGAATTGAGGTAAGGGAAAAGCTTTAACTTTTGAGTAAGATTTTATTGTCAACAGGCTTGTGACTAGATCCTAGACGCGAGAACATATCAGAATGTTTGTGGAATTTTATAGGAGTGCTTTTTATAAATATCGACTCAAATCATGTACTGTTTTGTATGTTCAAATATCTTTCCTCTCGGATTGTGTGTGTGTGAGTTATAGTTATTAAAGGCTTAAGGTGCACTAAGGCAACAATTAGTCCTGGAGCCTAGGCGCAAGGTACAAAGCTAAGGCACGCGCCTGAGCGTGGTGAGGCGCAAAAGTAAAAATTTTAAAAAATTTGTAAAAGTCAAATAAATGTGATACTTTTTTTTTTCTTTGGCATATATCTTGAATTGAGTTTGCTGGTTTGAATTTAAGTAATAGTCCTTTTTGCTAATGAAAGTGCTCGCTAAAGATGGAAATAAAGAAGATATACCTTTCTAGAATCTTGTGCCTGGAATAAAGGCGCACACCTAGGCGCATAAGGCATTAGGGTTTGAGCCTGGTGAGCCTTGAGCCTGAGGTGCGCCTTTAATAACTATGGTGTCTGTGTGTGTGTGTGTGTGTTATAAATTATAGATGGTATTTGTTGTCTTAATATTTTAAGATGCCTTGCATGCCTCTATACATGATTTTTTTAGGGGGCAAGGAGTTTGATAAGTCCTCTTTGCAGTTTTTGACTTGATATTTTTGCAAGCAGGCAGTGAATGCAACTATTCAAAATTGACATTTGATGGTGTTGATTTGATGGGTGAAAGGCTAGCTAAAGAGGTATGTTTGGCAGGCACACTTGAGTCATTGCAATTGCAATCCCTTTTTTCACTGAGCTATTTTTGCCTAGTTTAACTGCTTCATTTTTTTTTTAAATAATCAATAATGGTAGAGTCCCTTAAGAGCCAATTCACATGAATTTTGAATTTTGGGATAATATCTGATGCAGGTATTGGCCGTTGTCAAACATAAGCCTGAGCTACGGAAGATCTCCTTTGTGGCTCACTCATTAGGTGGCCTTGTTGCGAGGTATGCTATTGCAAGGCTGTATGAAAATTTACCAAAATTGGGTCTCTCAAGTCTTTCTGTGAATTCCTTAAGTCAAGAACATATGAATTCAGTGCAATGCCCTGAGCAGCTTTATGAAGCCAGAATTGCTGGATTGGAACCCACGAATTTTATAACATTTGCAACTCCACATCTTGGTTCAAGAGGAAATAAACAGGTTAAGTGATCAATGTATCCACATGCTTTAGCTCAATTGCAAGAAGTATACATGCAGTATGGTTTTATTGGTTTGTCTGTTTCCTTGCTAATACAACCTTTTTCATTTAGTTTTGCTTTTACTAAAATGTTTAAAACATTAAGGGAAACCTTTTAGTCAGTAGCTCTTTTGGTGAAGAGGTAGCTGAATTATATAATGATTCTTTAAGGAACTTTACTTGGCTAGAATGCTGTACAACCTCTAATTAAGTTAGTGAAGGAAGCATGGAAGCCTTGATGTGATAATTGTTTTGATAAAATGGATTTTGCTCAGAGATTGGAAAGCAACTTGTTGAAGTTCCAATGATGCATTATTTTGATACTTTTTTTAAACAAGCTGTCTAAAGGCACTATTTTTGGCTCCCATTTTTTTTATTTAATATTTCATATTGAATTATATATCTAGTTTGTGTTTTTTTTCTACAGCTCCCATTTCTCTGTGGTCTCCATTTTCTTGAGAGAAGAGCATCCCAGACTGCTCATTTAATTGTTGGAAGGACTGGAAAGCATCTCTTTCTGACTGACAATGATGGTGGGAAACCTCCCCTCCTCCTTCAAATGGTTAATGACTCTGATGACCTAAGATTCATGTTAGTATAACTTACCTGTAATGCTGTCCTCAATTGCTCACACAATAAACTTGTAGCAAATAAAGGTTTGGTAACGTCATTTATGACCTGTGTAGATCAGCTTTACGTGCTTTTAAGCGTCGTGTAGCATATGCAAATGCAAATTATGATCGTATCCTTTTCTCTGCTACAGTAAACTTTTGTTTTATGAATATCTTTTTGTATATGATCTTTTCTCTACCTTTTATGTGAATCACTTCACTTATATTTAAGATATGGTCGGGTGGAGGACTTCGTCAATTAGGCGTCAACAGGAACTTCCTAAGGTTATATTTCCCCTTAAATTAACCATATCGAACCTTTTTTTTTGTCTTATGTATAGAGAAACATTTCTCATTTTTCTTGTTGTCATGAATAACTGACTTGGGATTTTCTCCAGCCCAACCTTCTTGTGACAAATCAGAAATATCCACATATTGTGTATGTTGAGCAAGAAACAATGAGCAACTGCCGTAATAAAGAATCTACTGCCATTAGGGACCAAACAACTGATTTGGAAGGTTTGTTAATCTTCTCTCTTTCAAATATTGCTCACATTTTTGGCAAATGGTTGAATCTTTTCATTGTGGAGCATAGATTGCATTCTTAGAAGTTAGAGGTTACTTATTCATGGGATCTTTAATTGAGACTTGATAGGACAAAGAAGTTTACAAATATATTTGATAATTCTATATAACATGAAATGACGCTAACAGAATAGCAGTAGGGAAAAAGTTATATCAGAATTTCTTGTAAATCCTTTCTTCTACCCTCTTTTGTCTATAAACCATTGGTGATACATATCATGTTCAAACTTTAGTTCTTAACCTTTGATCTTGTATATCTTTGATTCTTAGCTTATCATAAAATACATAAAATCTTGTCTCGTTCAATGATTTCATCATGAGTTAGCATACCTTGTGATTGAGTTCAAGTTGTAAATATCTTGAGTGTATTGTGCTTTTCACAATAGGTTGAGGAGTACTTGAAATTTGAAGTTGCACTTTTTTTTTTAATTGAAAAAAGAACATGTAGAAGAAAAGAGAATTAATGATAAGTGTTAGTAAGGCTATCTGTGAATGGCATGAGGGAATTGAATTCGTCTTTGAGTGTATCTACCTGACCCAAGTAGCGTGCCATGCCATGTCCTGATGATCCTATTGCAAGTAAACACTGTTAACTTTATAGATGTGTTGAACATCATTTGTTTATAATGTTTTAGCTGTGGCCCATACTTTGCAATATGTTTTGCAGGATTGAAAGAGAGTGAGTAACTTAGGATCAAGAGAGTGCCATAGTATACTACATAGTTGTACATCTATTTTTATCTAGGTTGCTCAATCAGAAGCTGCAATATTTATAGAGTTTTCACTAAATCATCATCTTACCCTTGTTCCATGAACCATAACTCCACAAAAGTTGCTCAGGATATATAATTGTAATGTAACTGCTGTATTTTGACAGTAATAATTATAAATGAAGACATCTAAAAGAATATTGGTTTTTCAACAACTAGATTTGAGGAAGTAGCTCATTTTTTAGACTTTTTTTTTTTAATATGTAACAGAAGAAGGTTAACGTAAAGAGAGAAGGGGTCCTCTTCTCTTGGGATTCAGTTGCAGGTGACTAATTAGACTTAGGTGACCTTGCTGGAGAGTAGTTCAGCGTGAAACGGTGGCCGGAAGAGGTGTGACTTGCTAGCACATGGAGGCAGGCAAAAAGCAAAAACAATGCATGGGCAACATGTGCCTTTTTCGACGAAGGGCTTCTAGTGGTGACCTTGCGGGCTTTTGGCGCTCCTGTCTAGGTGGGCGATGACACTTGAAACTTCCTATTCAGTTGGGAACCGCTTGAGGGTTGAGAAGCAAAGTCTGTTTCTCTGCGAAATAGGAGGGAAAAAAAAAAAAAAAGACCGAGAGCTTAGGGACTCAAACCTACTCAGATACCACGAAGAAGAAGAATTTAGGAGAAAATAGCTTGGTTATTCTTTCAGGCTTCTGGGGTATAAATATATATTTTTTGTGATACAAATAATTAAGGAATCCCTTAACTACAAGTATTTAATCTTCTAATTTCTTTGATAAAAGGAAATAAGAAAGGAAGATAAACCCTATACAAATATAGAAAAGCTCTATATTCATTGTGCATGTCAACTAAAGAGATTTCGTTGGAAAACCATTAATTGGGCACCATAGAGAAGCTAAAAATTTTATCACATGATAAACATGGAAACAAATTATGCTCTTTGAAATTAATTGCCTTAGGCTCCATCAAAACACATTCCACAGTTGCAAAAGTGATGCAGGAGCATATGAAGTCCTATTCAATTTTGGATTTTACTTTGTTTTCTATTCTATCCTGGATTTTATTTAGTTTTCTTCTCCTTTATTTAGGATTCGTGTTCATTAAGTTTTATTTATTAGGATTAGTTTTTAGTATTTGAATATGATTTATCCTACCTCATATAAGTAAGGTTGTTGGTACACATATCAGCAATTTTTTGTTTTTTTTTTCTTTTTCTTTTATTCAGAATTTCATCCAGGGCTTTTCTATAAACCCTAATTATCTTTTTCTTTATGTTATGAAAAGTCAATATTTGTATTTAGTTATATTTCTATTTAGTATAGAGTTTATATTCCTAAATATATAATTTGTATTCCTAATTAGTAGACCTATTTAGGTAGAATTTATATTTCTAATTAAATGGAGTAATTATAGGAGATTTATATATAATATGTAATGTTCTATTTAATAAAATTAATGAGAATAATAAAGATGTAGCCCTTTGATTTGTCTATTCTCTTCCCTTTCTTTTTCTTCTTCTAATTTCTAAATCTTAACATGGTATCAGAGCCTCAGTAATATTTGTTTTGTTTCTTGTTGAGATTTAAAACCCATTCTTAGGCTTCCCTGTGTAGAGAAGCCTTTGCCTCTCTAGCTCGCTACTTTAGGGTAGTCTTCGTGCCTCACCACCCCCCAAGGAGTTAGTTTGGTCGCCGACTAGCCTTCCCACAAAATCCCGTCACCAGTGGATTGGTGAGTAGCCCTCACGTGTTGGATCAAGGTTTTTGCGCCGTAACCACCGCATCTAACGTATTCTGGTGGTCAATCTTCTTTGCCCGTCATTGCCTTAAAAAGTATAGTGCATCCTTGGTGGTTTTTTGGTGTTTGGATGTCACCTTATGGTGTTGGTGAACCTGGAATGCTATTGTGAATTTACTAAAACTAATACCTGTTGCTGCAAATTCTTCTAAGGAAGCTTTTGACCTTAGTTTGAGTTGGGTTTTGGGACTTTTCTCTTGGTGGTGTTTTGGAAATTTGGCTGCTGTGTTCTTTCAATTCACCTGTTTTGCTTCTATCTTCTTTTGATAAGTTGTTCTATTTGGGTTATGATTTTCGTGCAACTTGCTTAGAGATTTGTTTTAAGACTGGTTTGGAGCATTTTTAGGTGCTCCAAGGCTTCAGGCACTCCTTCAGGGAATTCCTTAGTTGTTTATATGAGTTTGTCTTCCTTTGAGTACCGTTAGCTGGTGTTCCCTTTGAAGGTTTGTTGAAGTTTGGCCAGCTACTGTATTGCAGCTATATGCCCTGTTTGGGTAAAGATCCGCCTACTGTTTTGGTGCTTTGTCACTAGCATTGCCTTTGGGGAGGGAAGTGCAACCCTGTGAGTTGCTTTGGTGTTGATGCTTCCTCTCCAGCATTGCCTTTGGAGAGGGTTTGTTTTGGTGTTCGAGCCTTTGTGTAGGTGTTTTTTAATTTGGTACTGTACTGGTACTTTGTGTTTGAACCTGGGGGATCGCTAGACCTGTTGCAGTCTTCTAAGAATAATCTCATCAAGGGGAAGTGTTGAATTGAGATTCCATGCTCCATTTTTGGGAGAGTGTTATGGAAAGTCAATATTTCTATTTAGTTATATTCTCGTTTATCATATGATTTATATTCCTAAATAGATATAATTTATATTCCTAATTAGTAGACCTATTTAGGTAGGAGTTATATTTTTAATTAAGTGGAGTAATTATAGGAGATATATCTAAATTAGTGAGAATAGTAAAGATGTAGCCTTTTGGTCTTTCTTCTCTTCCTTTCTTTTTTTTTTTTTTTTTTTTTTCTAATTCTTAAATCTTAATGTTAGGGTTTTGGATCCCTAACAAGAGAAATTAGGAGAAAAGAAGAAAGAAGTAATTGAGAGGGAAGAAGAAAGAGGATCATAAGAGAGAAGAATTAGAGAGAAAATCGGAGAGAAGAGAAGAAGAATGTTATTTCTGAGATTTCAGTTATGCTGTTACAAGGTAACTCCCCTGTTTTATACACTTCAGCAGTTGTAATTCCTCATCTAATTAATTCCAGCTGCTTATTGACTTCTATAACTGCTATCAACCACTCTCCTTCAGTTAAAACAGTCTTTCCCTCGTTTTTATTCCTAAACTTCTTCCTATAATACGTAACAATTAACACTTAGTTCCAACCACAATTAACCCTATTTTAGCCTTAATTGTTGATATCTAATTGTCTTAAAAAAAAACTGTCTGGCAACCTCACAACTATAAGATATATTAATTACCTTCCTTCTCAAACCTCTAAATTGAAGCAATAGAAATTCCATAATGTGTTGGGGAAACTAATTGCTCACCAAGTAAAGCAAAAAGCATGTTTCTTATCTCGTGTGATTAAGCAATGCAGAGTAAAGTTCCCATTAATTTCATTACTCCATAAATATAAAAGGCAAATCAGGGGATAAAACCTTGTAGGGCCTTCAAATCTGTAACTGATCATGATGTTGATTCTATGAAGCACCATTAAACTGCCTTTCCCTTGAAGGGACTTTAGCATTCCATATGAAATTAGAAAGAGGGGGAAAAATCACAATTTGGAACACGAACAAGAAAGTATAGAATCAGAATTTGTGTCCTTGAATTTTTTGTGGAACAAAGTGGTGTTTCAACTTTTATGTGGATTTATGCTTCTGGAGCTTTTAGGGGTATTTCTTTGAGCTGTTTTGTAACTTGGTCAGACTTAGCTTGTATTTTATGCTTTTGTGGTTGTCTATTGAATTTTGTACGAGGATTCCTTGTCTTTTAATTAAATTTCTTCTCATAAAAAGAAAAAAAGAGCCTCACATTGCATCGTAGGACACAAGAAGCATAATTTCTGGTATTTTATTCATGGAAAATCTTGTTAATAAAGAACTACTATTATTTGTAGTTTTAAATAACTTTAAACCTATTATCATATAACTCTAAAAATTTATAATTATTCAAACTCCAAACAAAGGTCCCTACTTTTTTTCGGCTACTAGACTAATTATGACTTTATTATAGACTTAATTTAAGACCCAAAACATTGCAACTTAGCTCAATCCAGTAAAGCTAGAAATTATTAAAATATTCCAAAGTCTTAAAACCAATGATAAATACTTAATTCAACAACTAATTGTTTGAAATAAACATAAATACGAAACTAAAGTACATCTTTGCAACTGGAAAAGACTTTATGAGATCCCAAAACTAATCTAGGTCAAATATAGGAAGTTTCTTGATTTTTCTTCTTGTTTTTCATGGAGCTTCTTTTTGGCTGCATCAAGTGCCTGTCCATACTATTTCTTTATTTTTTATTTTTTTTTTAATTTGTCTTTCTAATTTTTAATTCTGGTTTTAAGTGTACTTTGTTTCTACATGTAGAGGAGATGATTAAAGGTCTCACTCAAGTACCATGGGAACGTGTCGATGTTAGCTTTCACAAAAGCAGACAGCGGTATATTGCTCATAGTACCATTCAGGTAAGTTCCATTTTAAGAACCTGCAATTATTATTGCATTTTATGTAGAACTTAGCTGATTGATTTATTTAGTCAAGCTTGGCTTTTCCACCTATGGTTGGAAAAATATGAATCACAGAAAATAGTTATGGACCTGTAGTTTAACTTACACTTGTAAGTTAATCTTGGTCCATGTATCTAACTAAAAGACCCTAGATGATTAGTGATTTGAATGTCATCAAAGTAACTGTAACTAAGATGGTATATTCATAATACATTGTTTTGATTAGTTACCATATGCATGCCATTTATGTATGAGTTAGTTTTTTTGGGCAAAAGCATATCCCCTGAACTTTTTACTTAAAAGTCAATTTGCCCCATTGATTTACAAATAAACTAATTTGCCCTCTCAATTTAAAAAAATGAACCAATTAAATACAATTTTGCTGTGCGGGCTGAAGAACCCATCATTGAATAAATATATGCAAACGTGGATTTTTTTTTTATTTTTATTATTATTTTTTTAAAATGGCTAGTTTCTCACTCCTAGGGATTTATGACCACTTCCTTGTGCTCCCCGTTGGTGGAAATCCATTCCTTGAGACAATAATCCAATGACTGTCTCTCTCTCCACATCCAATGAGTTTGGATCTTCTGGCAGTGGTGGTAAGTGGTTGCCATGGAGAATATTGCTGGAGGCGTGGTCAATCAAAGAGAATATCTTCTGGGTTGATGAAAAGCACGCTTGCATTTAGGGAGCAATCTGGGTTTATTCATCTATGGGCTACCTGCGTTGAAGAAACAACTAGAAAAATGATCTAAAGAAATTGATCCTCAATCATCTCGCAAATACAAGAAAGAAGAAGTGGGTTCTTGTGCAAGTTTATAGTTTACAGAGAAAATGGACGTAGTGGAAATGGCAATGCCAAAAGAGTATGGATATGCGTCTCTTATTCTTGTAGCCTATGCCCAATCTCTGGATGGCTCATTAGGTTGGCAAGGCCCGCAAGAAGTACAAGGTTCCATATCCTACCCTTTATGCTCTAGAATCTGAAAGCAAAGATGCTAAGCTCTTCAACTGTGTCATGTTTGCCTTTCACTTTGCATTTAGGTGTAAAAATTTTGATGGGTTTTGGGTTTTTCACAATTTGATAGCCTTGGAATATGAAATTAAGTGTAGGAGGCACAAGAACTCGTTAGAGATGATGCCGATGTTCTTCGTGTTCTGGTGCTGGTGGGCAGTGATGGATATATAATTCCTTAATTTAAAAGTGAACTAATTTGCTCCCCTAATTTAAAAAATTAAATCAATTAAACACAATTTTATTTAGTCAGCTGTGATATGGATAACACATCAGATGGGTTTTTGCTGCGTGCACATTCATGCATTCCCTCTCCTCTTTGCATGTGTTAAAATGGTTTAAAAAATGAAAGTTTGAATAGTCAATCTGTCAATTTTTTTAAACTGAGGGGGCAAATTGGTTCATTTGTAAATTAAGGGGGCAAATTGACTTTTAAGTGAAAGTTCAAAAGGTGGGATATGCTTTTGCCCTAGTTTTTCTAGTCAACACTTATTTTCCAGTAATCTACTATTAGTAGTATTCTAGAAATTAATGGATGCTCAACAAAGCTTTATTATTATTATTATTATTATTATTATTATTATTATTATTATTATTATTATTTATTTCTCCCCCTTTTCTTTTTTCCTCATTTTTTGTCATCTTCTTGCTGATGCATTCAGGTGAAGACATACTGGTTAAATTCTGATGGTGCCGATGTGGTTTTCCATATGATAGATAATTTCCTTCTCTAGCTATCCACTAGTTGTTCGCATCCAGTTGGTGATTTAACATTGGAATGGTTTGCTTCTGTTTTTGTGTATCATATACATGTCATATGTGAATCCATTGCAACACGTATTTGATGTCAATGATGAGATACTGGGGATGCTATGGTGGTGGTCCAATCTATATCCTTGTATGTGGCTTGTTTGCTTACTTCATGTATATTGGCATTGCTTTTCAAAAGTTATAATTTCTCATCTACCAAATGAGAAGTCATATAGAGGTGATTTTGTGCTTACTGCATTGAGGTGAGCTTTACATTCAACTTGATTGAAAAATTTATCTTATATCCTCAATTGTTGGGAAAATATACAGAATATGGTGGTTAGGTGGCTTTTTTTTCCTCCCTCCCTATTTCTTTTTCTTCTTTTCGGGCAAAGGAACCATGTCGCATGGCTTTAAATGCATGGTAACACCAAATGGTTAGCACTCCTTTCTGGGGTGACACAATTCAGTTAACTGAAATGTGGGGTGCATTCTGAATTAAATCTAAATTATCAACTAGGTTTATCGATTCAGTTAACAAGGATTTTTTTTTTTTCCCTTAAGCAGCCTATATTTAATTTGTAATCATTAATTTAATTTGTAACTCTCACTACTCGCTAGTTGTACCTTCATAATGAAACCATTTTTAGAATTAAAAAAATGCACTTTTTAGAATACAAATATACATTAAATCTAATTAAGCTAATTATTTAATAAAAGCTTCAATTACAAATTCAGCATGATAATAACTCCAAACTCTCTAATAAGTGTGATAGAATGACAATTTTAGAGATCTGGGGTTGAAAAAGAGGTGTTAAAGATGCATCTAAAATGCCAAATTTCTTTTGAATTGTGCTCGTCTTTAATTATTTTTTTCATGGAGTCTTTTGATAGAAAGAATGCGCCACATTTTTTATGAGTTTGGGCTCTTCCATGTGGGTGTATGTTTTTCGAGCTTTTAGGCAAGTTTTTTTTTTTAGAATTATTCAAATTTATTGGAGGGCTTGAACATGCTTTCATATTCTTAAACCGAAAATTTTTCATGTGAAAATTAAATCAAACTGATTTGTTCAATAAACCACTTTTGTCATATTGGGTTTTGGATTCGATCAAAGAATGATATGTATATTATTAAGAGTGATTATTTATTTTTTTGAAATTTAAAAAAAGAAAAACTTTGTATGCACATGACTACAGAAATTGAACATTAGATACAATTTAGTAGCATATTGGTTGAATTTTCTTTTTCAATTTTTACAAGTTAGAACCAAAAGATGGATGAATTTATGATGCATTGCCAATGTGTAACATAGAAACGGCATAGCCAGCTTTTCACCCCCTTTTGAAATTACCTTTTATCATTATGTAATAGATTATATGGACAATACATAATGCTTCAAGGATAAAATAAGCCATAACTGCTATTTCTGTCATTTAGGTGAGAGAAAAAGCTATAAAAAGGAGGAAGAAGATTCAGCCTGTTAATAGACCCTCTGCTCCTTCCTTTATTTTATTTAGGTCTTTTCTTGGCATAAAACCTTTTTCTAGAATTATTATGCCACATATTAATCTTCATTTACAGTAGGAAATATTATACTATTGGCTCTAGTCATATTGGGAATTTAAAAAAAAAAAAAATAGAGCACAAGAAATTGATTATTATTTAAATAGGGAATTGATTATTTAACTTCATAAGAAGTTGAATAAGCTATATATATTACTTGGGGATCGTCGTTTCCCGCAGTCATGAAGTATCTACCTTCTACTAACACAATGTAACACATGAAGGTTTGTCAAGAAAATGTCCTTTAATTGCAAGCTGTTAGGCTTTTTCTTTTTCTTTTTTCAAATGTTTGTACATGTGTAGCCTTGTTAACATGAATATGGGACAGCCTAAATATGATGCTTTTATGTTATCATTTTACATCCAATGGTTTTTCACTAAATAAGAAGTTGAATTTTTTTTTTCCCTGGTTGACTCTGATGAGTGTCATGGATATCTCAGGTGTGAAATTGTCATGTTCATCTTTGAAAACGTCAAGTTGGGTAGCTGATTTTTCTTTTGTGACAGAATAAACTAATCATTTGCATTTCATGCCAAATTGATGCCAGGTTAGAATGTTTTGAATCCTCTGTTTCATTGGTTCAAATTCACTTTTTACGTGATTATAGCTTCTTTTTTTTTCAGTTTATTTTAAATATAGTCCTATGAGAATTTAGTAGATCAATTGGGTAACTATATTAGATGTCCCCATAATTGTAGCTTCCAATTGGTTGGAATCGTTCTGCATGTGGAGTATGGTTTAGGAATGTGATTAAATCTTCTGGAAATTATTATTTAGTTCATATATTTTAATAAAAATAACTATTTAGTCATTGTATTTTAAAAAATATACTATTTAGTTCTTATATTTTGATTCTTTTAAACTATTTAGTCTATCCTTTAAATTTTTCATTAGTCAAAATGCTAGTCAAATTTATGGGACCCTCGAACTTAGTTTAACATCGTCTTCTAATAACAGTACCACGATACTTGGATATTAATGCCACTAAGGTAGAGGAAAGAAATCGCCACCTGAGTAATAACCAGGACAAAAATCATAAAAGGGAATTGGATGGCAACTTACCTTTACAGAGATCCATTACTCTTATTTTATCATGATTTTTACGCTAGTAAGTACAAGAGAAGGTGTCAGTCACCCTCTACACCTAGACTTACTTAAGAACAAGAGTCAACCTCTATTATTAATTCTTAAAGCCTATCTTATTGCTTTTTTATTAAATTCTCTAATCATACATTTATGCAAGCTAAGGCTACACACATTTTAAATTCAACCATTTGAAAAAAATAAGCACTGAATAGTTACTTAAAATGTCATATGTTTATTATTGCATACTTAGTCTTTTGAGTTTATTTCTTATTCAATTACTTAATGTTTGTTTCTATATTATTAGGTGTTTACAAGAGCAAGAAATAGTATATGAAGTATAAAGAGGTGAATTGAGCATAAAAGGAAGCAAAGGACACATCAATGGGCGATTTTGAAGAGGCCTTGGCCATTGACAAAACGAGCTTAGATGAGTCTTATTCATAGTATTTGGTGGCTAATGGTGAAAAAATGAACAGATTTGAACACCAAACTATGTTGGGCGAAAATCGAGCTTCTTTGGACAACCTTATTGGTGCTTATATGTGAACTACTATTTAGAGTATGAATTTGACTATATGGGCTTAGAGGGACCTTAATTGACATATGTTAAGTTGAAATATGAAAAATGAGTGCAATTGGATTAGATTTACTTGCGGGTCACATGTTGAGTGTGTTTGAGCTCTTTATGTTAAGTTATGTGTGGTTAAGAGTTAGCGCCTTAATTGATGGATTTAATTATATTATTTAGGGCCCAAATTAAATATAAAAAAAAAGGTGTATAAGTCCTCAAAGTCGTGCAAGTGGAAAATTAAAATTAAGTCATATTGCACCTAGGACTTCAAATCAAATCTGGATCCTAACATAACCTATTTTTCTCTATAAAAAAGGTTTCAAAAACAGATCTGAAGCTTTTCTATTTCCTTTTACACATAATGGCCAAATTCTCGCTTTGTGCATTTAAAGGTTTTGTTTGCTTGATCTAGTTGTTGGTGTGATTTTTTCTTCTTTTTTTGGCTTGTGGAGCTATTCTACATCCCTTTGGAGTGGCTTGGCATCATCATCAACACCAAATTCAAGTTATTCGAATTACATCATAAGGAGGCAACATGCTTTTTACTCTTCTTTTGTTATTTTTTTATGTTTAATATTTTCAGTTATGTGTGAGTAGTTTTGTAGTTCAGTAATAAGATAGTTAAAGCCATTGGACATGTTATCATGAGACTTTAAGTCATGTCTAATAAAAATCTAGGTTTATTTTATATTGAGTATTACTTATCTTTTGGTTTATTTTGTGAATATTGAATGTATGGTTAGTTAGAGTGGCTAACTAATTAATTTATACATGAAAACATTTTGTTAAATTAAGATAATTTGAGCATGTAATAGCTTAAATGATCTTGCTACAAGTTGCACATAATGATGTATTTCATTATGAAGATAAATGTCTAGGTTGAATGAACCATGCTGAATAAGTTTGTTATCTTGAATTAAGATGTCTTTCTAATGACTAATGTTATCATAAAACTTCATCTTAAGCTGTGCTAGTCGTAGGTTAAGTGTGATGGTATGGGATTGATTGCAGAGCTCTTCTTGGTTAATCTAAAATGTAAGAAATGAAAAGAAAGTTGTTAACTCCTATAACTAATTTACTCAATCGAATAAATTTGTATCTTTAGTCAATGATTGATACATGCTAGATGGTAGATGCACCCTCTGATGTGCCTTGTGAAGGAGAGAATGAAATTGATAAGTTATGAAAAAATAAGAAATTCTTCTGGAATGAATTGAGGAACAAAAATAAGCTAAAATTAAGCAATATAACACCAAAATCAACTTCAACAAAAAAAAAAGAAAGGATTTCTTTTTGGTATTTTATGATTTAAGATGCAATAGTAATGAAAGACGAAAATAAGAAGATAACTATGGAACATAAAATTTGATAAGAGTAATCTCGCTGCAAAGATTATAATCCCAATGAAGACGCCACACAAGGAACTCTTGTGATAAGTCAAGACTTCGCCACAAACAAATAATGTTTGATAAGAAAGAAAAAGCAGCACTTGCTATTGATTAAAATTCAGAATACTTTGAGCTTATAGGAGTTGGCTTTTATACAGGCTAATTACAAGCACTATAAAGGAAAATAGCAAGGTTACTAAATAGGAAGTTTGTATAGTCTTCTAAGTAGGAAATAATATTGAATTTTTGAGAAAAAATACTTCAGAAATCTGCCCATAGAGTGAAGCACGAATTTGAGGAGATTTGGTGACTTTTCAACCTTACTTTCCTTCTTTAATTGAAAGATATTTCAATCTCCCTCTGATTTCTTTGACTTGGTCAATTTCAAACAGCAAATAGGGACCTTTGACCCACATATGGGCTTGTTTTTTTTCATAATTAGCCCATTATCTTTATTTTAACTTAAGTCCAAACATTTTAGTTTGCACCGATCTCACATGCCCCATGGACTTGCCAAGTCCAGCCCAACTTCTTTAATTTTGAATACAAGCAAGCAAAGTAATGAGCTTGCTTTTGGACCTAGTTGATGGGCCTTCGTATGTCATGTCATCATATGGCACATCATCTCCCCCTTGTTGATTAGGATTTGCCCTCAAATCCAATTCTTCCCCATCCTCAAAATCATCTTCCAAGTAAGGAGAAAGATCCCTCATATTGAAAGTAGAAGAAACATTGTACTCACCAGGCAAATCCACCTTATAGGCATTATCATTGATCCTTGCTACCACAAGGAATGGACCATTAGCTCTTGGCAATAGCTTGCACTTCCTCTGATTTGGAAATCTCTCTTTCCTCAAGTGAAGCCACTCTAGATCACCTGGTTCAAACCGCACTTGCTTCCTTTTCTTGTTAACGGTTTTGCTGTATTGTTCATTTTTGGCCTCAACGAGCTTTCTAACTTGCTCATGCATAGACTTCACCATCTTTGCCTTCTTTTCCCCATCAACATTGGCTCTTTCTTGAATAGGAATTGGCATCAAATCCATTGGTGTGATTGGATTGAAGCCATAGACTAATTCAAAAGGAGATGCTTAGTTGAGCTGTGCACACTTCGATTGTAGGCAAATTCAACATAGGCAGCATTCATCCCAACTCTTCAAATTCTTTTTTATGATAGTTCTTAGCAAAGTAGAGAGAGTTCTATTCACCACCTCCGTTTGCCCATCTGTTTGAGGATGGCAGGCTGTGCTAAAGGAACTCCACTCATTTGGTATGTTGTTTATTCAGCTTACTTTGTCCTTTTAGGTGCTTCAAGGACTCATAGTCTGTGTGGATAACAAACTCTCTTGCCAAGAGGTAGTGTTGCCAAGTCTCCAAGGCACGAACAAGAGCATAGAACTCTTTATCATAGGTTAAGTAGTTCAAACTAGCTCCATTCAACTTTTCACTGAAATAAGTAATGGGACGTCCTTCTTGCATAAGAACAGCCTCGATTCCCACTCCGGAAGCATCGCATTCTACCTTAAAGGTCTTCAAAAAATCCGACAATGCAAGTATTGGAGTAGAGGTTAGTTTTGCTTTGATGAGTTCAAAGCTATTTTGGGCAGCTTCACTACAATTAAATTTCCCTTCCTTCTTTAAGCATTCTGTTGTGGGGGCCATGATGGTGCTGAAATTTTTTACAAACCTCCTGTAGAAAGAGGCTAGGCCATGAAAGCTTCTCACCTCCGAGATTGTAGTTGGTATTGGCCATTCTTGTATTGCTTGCACCTTCTCTTTGTCCACGTCCATGCCATGTTTAGTTACCACAGAGCCAAGGAATGTGACTTGATCATGGCAAAAAGTGCACTTCTTGATGCTCGCATACAACTTTTCTTGGTGTAGAAATTCAAAAATAGCCCTTAGATGCTTGAGATGATCTTCAAAACTCCTGCTATAAATCAAAATATCATCAAAATAAACAACCACAAATTTGCCAATGAAGTGGAGAAGTACATGGTTCACGAGTCTCATAAAAGTGCCAGGGGCATTAAAAAGGCCAAAAGGCATGACCATCCACTCATACAACCCAAACTTTGTTTTAAAGGCTATTTTCCATTTATCCCCCTCCTTCATTTAAATCTGATGGTAACCACTTTTCAGATTAACTTTTGGAAAGATAACAGCACCATGTAACTCATCAAGCATGTCATCAAGTCTAGGGATGGGATAGCGATACTTTATAGTGATTTTGTTGATGGCCCTACTATCAACACACATGCGCATGGAACCATCCTTTTTGGGCACTAACAAAGCTGGAACAGAGCATGGGCTTATGGGCTCACAAACATAGCCTTTTTTTAATAGCTCCATGACTTGCTTATGCAATTCCTTAGCCTCTTCGGGATTGCTTTTGTAGGCTGGTCTATTTGGTAATGCCACTCTAGGAATTAAATCAACTTGATGTTCAATGCCACGAAGGGGAGGTAGTCCCTCTGGCAATTCTTCAGGAAAAATATCTTCAAATTCTTTCAATAGTTTGGCCACCATGGGAGGAACTGTAATGTGATTAGATTCCAGCAATTATTTAACAATAAGCATAAAAGCAAAATTAAAGTTAGTGATAGCCTTCAAAACGTCCCCCTTGTTAAGGAACAAACTATCCTTCTTTTGTTTGTTACTAATCAGCTGCTTTTGATGTATTTGTTAGGGACTAAGAGGGGCTAATACAATTCTTTTCCCATCCTTCATAAAAGAATAAGTATTTTTAAAACCATCATGCACAGCCCTTCTATCAAATTGCCATGGCCTCCCTAACAACAAATGGCTAGCATTCATGAGCACAATGTCACATACAACTTCATCTTTATACTTGCCTATGGAGAAAAGGACAAGTACTTGCTTAGTCACCTTAACATCACCATCATCATTCAGCCATTGCAATTTATAAGGATGAGGATGCACTAAGGTGGGCAGATTAAGTTTCTCAACTAAGTTAGTAGAAGCAACATTAGTGCAGCTACCACCATCAATAATGACATTACATACCTTGTTGAGAATAGAGCATCTGGTATGGAAGATGTTCTCTCTTTGCTCTTCCTCTTTTGTTGCATGTGCATTTAAGGTTCTTTTGACCACTAACATCTCCCCAACTTCAGCATACTCTACTTCCTCATCTCCATATGTTGTTAAGCACATTTGTATACTATTTCATAGCATGTAGGCAAACAATCTCATGTATAGTCATTAATTTCATTAACTTTTGTGATTTTCATTGACAAACTCTAAATTCTATGTTTTCTATATCATTTCAGGTGTTTGGATGAAGTTTCAAGGTATAGGAGTACAAAAGAAAGCTTGGAAAAACACAAAGGGAAGAGAAGTGTTGCTGATACACTTTACACTGATCGTGTAAGCAAAGACACAGACTCATGTAACCTAGTGCTAAGGGAAAGCTAAAAGAGACAAGAAAGAAATGCAATACAAGGGTCTTGTACTCAGACCTATGTAAATCATAGCTAGGTTTAAAGAATTCTCTGAAGAACAAAAGTACACGGGTCGTGTACTTGGACCCATGTAACCAACTGCGTCTCGTGTAATCTTCAGTGAGATTGCGAGATGCAAACCTTCAGAACTCCAGTTAGTTACATGGCCCTGGGTCGTGTAGTGATACACGGGCCATGTATCAATTGACAGCCAGTTTCCTGATTTCGCTCCAGCTTCAGTTTTTGACAGAGAGAAGAAACTCCTAACGCTTTTGGGGACTCTAAAAAAAAAAAAGAAAACCTAATCCTAGGCTAACTATTAAAAATAGAAGCTGCAGAGAAAAAAAAAAGGGAGAGGGGAAGAAAGAAAAGAAAAGAGAAAAAAAAAAGAGGGGAAGAAAGAAAAAAAAAGAGAGAAAAAAAAGAGGAGAAATCCCAGAGTCGTATAATCACTTTCTCACAGCCGTCTAGAGGAGTAGGACATCAGTATCAAGTAGGAGCCTTCAGCCGAAGTTCCACAAGATCAAAGCTGCAGATACTCTTCGGTTCTTTCGTTCTATTTTTTTAGAGGATTTTTATTGTCCCTTACTTTATTTTTATCATGTTTGCTGAACTCACCATGAGTGATTAATTTTCATATTCTGGAATTAGGAGAGTAATGCTTGTAATCATTACTATAGATAAACATTAAGTTTTATTTATTGGATTTGAGATTTGTTCCTTAATTTAATTTCTTGTGATGTTAATGCATCCTATGTGTTGGAACCCACTTAGTATTGATTATAGATATTAATTGAAGGACTGAAAGGTGAAGATTAATGTTAGAAAATCAAGATTTTGAACCTAGGAAATCTGACCTAGAGATAGACTGATGACCTTTGTGGAGTTTCGAAATTAGTCAAAGATCTTAAAGGGTTTTAATTAATTTAATCGCCATGAAAGTAGGGTTTAGGTTAATTAAAATACACCTTAGGTGCCTTGAGAGAGGACTTTGGATATCTTAGGATTAATTTCCGTCAAGGCAAATGATTCTCAATCCAGTAAATAGACAAGATTACATCCATAGTGAGGTTAAAGTGTGAAATCTTAATTCCATAATTATTTCAAAATAAACTATTCCATTTTAAGTTTATTATATTTTTTTTATTCTAGCGTTTAAAATAGACAAGTTTCATTCTGTCATTTTATTTGATAGCCTAGATAGTCAAAATCACTGTATAGTTTGGTATTTACTAATTAAATTCCTCGTGGGATGATACTCTACTCACTACTTTATTATTTGTTTGCAATCCATGCACTTGTGGGGTTGTAAAACCAACAAACAAGTTTTTTGCACCGTTGTCGGGGAATTTTAATTTTAGTAATATTAGACGATAAGTAATTTAGCTGATTTAGGCATTTTAATTTATTGTTTACTTTTGTTTAAATTGTTTATTCTCAGGTGATTGGTTTGGTACATGACCAGAATGAGACCAGAGGAAGAAATCTTTGATTTGGATCCAGAGATAGACAGAACCTTAAGAACTATAAGGAGGAAGAGGAAACGTGAAGAACAAGATCAAAGAAATCCAAAAATTCCAAATATGGCCAGCAATAACAACAACAGGCCGAGACTCTTGAAGGATTACGGAGCTCCCTCTATATAAGGATTCCAACCTAGTGTTACAAAACCAACAATAGATGCCAACAATTTTGAATTAAAATTGGCATGGCTCCAGATGATTCAACAGACCCAGTTTGGGGGTTCACCAATAGAAGATCCGCACTACTACCTCCAGTGCTTTTTTGCCCTTTGTGACACTTTCAAGATGAATGGAGTCTCTGATCAAGCCATAAGACTTAAAGCATTTCCATTTTCCCTTCGAGATAGAGCAAGGAAGTGGTTACTTTCTCAACCAGCTGGAACATTCACCACTTGAGAAGACCTCTCACAAGTTTTTCTAGCAAGGTACTTCCCACCTGCAAAGACTACAAAGTTAAGAGTTGAACTCAAAACCTTTAGGCAAAGGGAAGGTGAATCACTCTATGATGCATAAGAGAGATATTAGGACCTACAGAGAGAATGCCTACACCATGGCATAGAAGATTGGCTCCTGATTCAGAACTTCTATAATGGTCTACTGCCCTCTACAAGGAGCATAGTAGATTCAGCAGCAAAAGGTGACCTAATGGAGAAAATAGTGGATCAAGCACTTGAACTTCTGGAGAGGGTCGCATATCACAACTATGAGTGGTCGAATGAAAGGGGGAATACAAGGAAAACAACAGGGATCCTAGAAGTGGATGCCCTAAGCATGATAAATGCTTAATTTGACCAGCTCACAAAGAGGCTTGACAAAATACAAGCCAATGCTACAGGGATGAACAGTCAACACGAAGACAGCTATGGAGGAGGATACATCGGTTCAGAGTATAATAGCTTCAGTGAACTCCCCACATAATAGATGAACTATGTGAATAATGGAGGGAACTTTAATCAGAGACAGTCCCACAATCCATATTCAAATACATACAACCCTGGATAGAGGAACTACCTAAATTTCTCATGGTCAAATTTGCAAAATCAACCAATGAACAAACAGCAAGAATACAGACCACCAGTACCCCTGGGATTTCAGAATAGGGGACAAAACCCTACACAGCCATTGCCAACCCCTCAGAGCCAAAGCCTGAACTAAGGTCGACTATGGAATCCATGATGGAAAGCTTCCTAGCAACCCAACAATAGCAGAATGAAATGATCAAATGGCTAGCTTCCAGAATGGACCAACTTGCCACCCACAATAAGATGCTTGAAAATCAAATTGCTCAGCAAGCAAGCTCTTCAAGCAAAATTGCTAGTAAGCTGCCTAGTCAACCGAAGATGAACCCAAGAGAGCACTGTAAGGCAGTTACATTGAGGAGTGGAAGAATTTTAGAACAGTTAGAGGAAGAACCAACTGAGAGAACCTCTGATAAATCTGAAAACCAAACAGAGGAGAAAAAGGAAGAAACTAAAGAGAATCAAGAAGAGGAAGCAAGGAAAAAAAAGAAGCTTCCAGAACCATATCAGCCTCCTCTACCCTTTCCTCAGAGATTCCAAAAAGCCAAATTGGACAAGCAGTTTAGAAAGTTTCTAGAAGTTTTGTAGAAACTCTATATAAACATTCCTTTTACAGAAGCACTCTCTCAAATGCCATCTTATGCCAAGTTCCTCAAAGACATTTTATCAAAGAAAAGAAAGCTGGAGGACTATGAGACTGTTGCTCTTATAGAGGAATGCAGTACCATATTACAGAACAAGTTGCCACCAAAACTCAAGGATCCAGAAAGCTTCTCCATACCTTGTCTTATCGGTAACATGAATATAGACAAAGCCCTCTGTGATCTAGGTGCAAGTGTGAGTCTGATGCTTTTGTCAATATGTAAGAAGCTTGATGTAGGGGAACTTAAGCCTACAACAATTTCATTACAATTGGCTGATCAATCTATGAAATACCCTGTGGGCATTCTAGAAAACATCCCTATCAAGGTGGGAAAATTCTTTATCCCAGTTGATTTTGTTGTACTAGAAATGGAGGAGGATGTCCAAATCCCTATAATCCTGGGAAAACCTTTTTTAGCAACTGCTGGAGCTATCATAGACGTTAAGAACGGACAGTTAAATCTCAAGGTAGGAGATGAAAAAGTGGAGTTTAGCCTATTCAGCACAATGAAATACAAACTTGAACCTAATGAATGCTTCAAGGTTGATATAATTGACAAGCAAGTTGAAGAGGAATTCATTAAAGCACACCCTGAAGATCCTCTAGGAGCATGCATCGTGCATAGCCACACAACAAAGAAGGAGAACATAGAAATTGTAGCTTGTGTGCAATCCTTGACAGCTAATCCACCCCTACTATTGGCTCAAGTTTTCACTATAGAAGAGTTAAAGGAGGAACAGCCCAAAGGCAAGTTTTAGGAAAACACCAAACAGGTAGAACTGAAACGTTTTCCCTCTACGCTAAGGTATGCATTCCTGGACTCAAATTCTGAATATCATATTATTATCAATGCCAGTCTATCTAAAATAGAAGAGAAAAAATTGCTAAGGGTACTTAGGACCCATAGCAAGAGCATAGGGTATAAAATAGAAGACCTGAAAGGGATTAATCCTTCCATTTACATGCATAGGATACCTATGGAAGAAAACAATAAACCCACTATTGAACATCAAAGAAGACTTAACCCAAACATGAAAGAAGTAGTAAAAAAGGAAAATTTGAAACCATTAGATGTAGGTATTATATACCCGATTTCTTATAGTAAATGGGTTAGTCCAATGCATGTAATGCCTAAGAAAGGTGGGACAACTGTCATTCAAAATGCAAACAATGAACTAATCCCTATTAGGGTAGTTACTGGTTGGCGCATGTGCATATATTACAGGAAATTAAATAATGCCACCAGAAAGGACCATTTTCCTCTTCCTTTCATAGACCAAATGTTAGAAAGATTAGTAAAACATTCCTACTTCTACTATCTGGATGGGTATTCGAGATTTTTTCAAATTCTTATTCACCTAGAAGACCAAGAAAAGACCATATTCACATGCCCTTATGGACCATTTACATATACAAAAATGCCCTTTGGTCTTTGTAATGCCCCCGCTACTTTCCAAAGATACATGATGGCCATTTTTTCTTATTATATTGAAAATATTATGGAGGTTGTTATGGATGATTTTTCTGTCTATGAAACTACTTTTGATGATTGCCTAACTAAGTTATCCAAAGTATTACAAAGATGTGAAGAATCAAACCTGGTCCTAAATTGGAAAAAATGGCACTTCATGGTAAGAGAATGTATAGTTCTGGGACATTTGATATCAAAAAGAGGAATTGAAGTTGATAAGGCAAAAATTGAAATCATTGAAAAGATGCCACCACCAACATCAGTCAAAGGAGTACGAAGCTTTTTAGGACACGCAGGCTTCTACAAAAGATTCATTAAAGATTTTTCCAAAATAGCTAAGCCACTTACCAACATGTTAAGTCAAGATGTTTCCTTTGATTTTGATGAAAATCGCCTTGTCTCCTTCAACAGGATCAAAGAAGCCTTGATTTCGGCACCAATAATGCAACCACCAGATTGGGGGATACTGTTGGAGGTGATGTGTGTTGCAAGTGACTATGCAGTTGGAGCAGTGCTTGGGCAAAGAAAAGGTAAAAAGCTCCACACCATTTATTACGCCAGCAAGACAATCGATGACGCACAAATTAATTATGCTACCACATAAAAGGAATTCCTAACAGTCATGTTTGCAATTGACAAATTCAGATCCTACTTAATTGGGTCAAAAATCATTGTATTCATAGATCATGCTGCCATCCGGTACCTTTTGAACAAGAAGGAGGCAAAACCAAGGCTAATTCAATGGATTTTACTCTTGCAAGAATTTGACCTTGAAATCAAGGACCAAAAGGAATTCGAAAATGCAGTAGCTGACCATCTCTCCAGGTTGAAACTGGAAGACACAGGGGACATTGAGGATTTGCCAATTGATGATTCATTTCCTGATGAGCAATTACTAGCATTCTCCCAAGCTCCATGGTGTGCTGACTTTGTTAATTGTCTTGTATGTAGGGTATTGCCTCCAAACATGACTTATCAGCAAAAGAAGAAATTTTTGCATGTTGTGCAGTTCTACACATGGGATGAACCTCTATTGTACAAGAGATGTAATGATGGGCTAATAAAAAGATGCATACCAGAAGAGGAAATAGAGAGCATTCTGCAATACTGCCATTCATCATTATATGGAGGACACTTTGACACCACAAAAATAGCAGCCAAGGTTTTGCAAGCAGGGTTTTACTGGTCACATTTGTTTAAGGATGTAAGGTCCTTTGTGCTAGCTTGTGATCAATGCCAAAGAACGAGAAACATTTCAAGAAGGAATGAGATGCCCCTACACGGTATACTTGAGATCGAACTATTTGATGTGTGGGGAATAGACTTCATGGGCCAATTCCCAACTTCTTTTGGAAATAAGTATATCCTAGTTGGCATCAACTATGTGTCAAAATGGGTAGAAGCAGTAGCCACACCAACAAATGAGGCAAGAGTGGTAACGAAATTTCTCAAAAAGAACATCTTCACAAGATTTGGCTCACCAAGAGTGGTAATCAGGGATGGAGAAAGTCACTTCTGTAATCGACAATTTGAAAATTTATTAAAGAAATATGGAGTAATTCACAAAGTGTCAACTCCTTACCATCCTCAAACCAACGGCCAAGTAGAAATTTCAAATCGGGAGCTAAAACATATCCTTGAGAAAATTGTCAATCGCTCAAGGAAAGACTGGTCCATGAAACTAGATGATGTATTGTGAGCATACCGCACTGCATATAAAACTCCCATTGAAATAACACCCTTCCGTTTGGACTATGGGAAGGCCTGCCACCTACCCATCGAACTTGAACACAAAGCCTATTGGGCCATCCAAACCCTAAACTATGACCTAAAAGCTACTGGTGAAAAAAGACTTCTACAGCTCAATGAGCTGGAAGAGATCAGACAGGACGCCTATGAAAACACCAAAATCTTTAAGGAAAAAAAAAATGGCACAACAGGCACATCTCGAAGAAGGAAATCAAAGAAGGAGATCTTGTCCTATTGTTCAACTCCAGATTGAAACTCTTTCCAGGGAAGCTGAAATTAAGATGGTCTAGACCTTTTAAGATAACCCAAGTCTTCCCGCATGGAGTAGTAAAAGTGTGGAGCGAAACCTCAAGCGCATTAAAAGTCAATGGGCAGAAGCTGAAGCCTTACTTTCAAGGAGAACCCATAGAAAAGGGAGCCACTGGCACCTTCGACAACCCTCCAGATAGACTATGAACAATAAAATCAAAGTCCAGCTAAAGACTATAAACAAGCGCTTTTTGGGAGGCAACCCAAATTTTTCTGAATTTTCCTTCTTTCTCTTTCTTATTTTGATTTTTGTTCTATATTTATTCGTGTTTTATTTTGTAGGAACCCCAAGATATCAATTCTGAAAAGCAAGGAACTGAAAGCAAGAGAGGAGAGGAATCGTCAAGTCAAAACCACACAAGAGGAAATTGAACAAAACCGGGAAAGTAATCATGCTGTTAATTCTTGCATTCATCTCATTTATATAAATAGGAATGGTCTGAGCACTTGAAAAAGAAAAAAAAAAAAGAGAAAACAAAAAAATAATAATAATAAAAATAAATGAAAAGGAAAAAATTTACACGGGCCGTGTAATAATTTACACGCGCCGTGTAACATTCTGGAGCCCGGAAATAAGGCTATATAAGGCTACAGGAAGTTACACGGGTCTTCAATGTAATTTGCATGGGTCGTGTAACATATTCAGTAAGACAACTTGAGAGACAAGAAGTTACACGGGTCCCCAAGCTAATTTACACGGACCGTGTATCTTAGCAGAAGTAAAAATTTTCAGACAAAAAATTACATGGGCCCACATGTCAGGACCCGTGTAGTGATACACGACCCGTGTATCATGTCAAAGATTCGACTTGAGTCTCAAAATGTGTGAAACGAAGGGTCACAATGACCCTTTGAATTCACCTCTCGTCCTTAAACCGTTCGCCATGCCAAAACCCTTCCTCTCCACTTCTCCTAGCTTATAAAAACCTCTCTAATCTCCTCTCCCCTCACCAAACCCTAGCTTTCCCTCTCCTAAAGTCGCCAATGGCTCCTGCAAAGAGACCAACAAGAAGAATGGACTCTCCCTCAAGATAAGGAAGCAGCTCCTCGCCCTCACCCCCTAAACCATCACCACAATGCCTAAGAACAAGGGTAGCACCACCTCCACCACCTCCACTGTATCCCCAACAGCCACCACAGCTAGAATTCTCCATCACTTAGGGATTCCGCGATGACACCCATAAAGATCTATGCAACTGGCTTTGTATCTGGAAAATAATCTCCACAAAGTATATGAATTTTGGGCTGGTGGAACAAATAGGGCTGCAAGACGAAATCAACAGACTCCTTGACAGTGTTGTGTGGACCAGATTCGCCTAACTCTAATTTTCGACCTACTGGGACACCACACTAGACTTTTTAGGGAGCTTCAAAGCCACTTTATGGCCCACTGATAGGGAGGACAGGGGCAAGATTGAATTTCAGCTCCTTGGTGTTGTCCGGGTACTGAATATGGACGAGTTCAATGCCATCTTCGGATTCGATAGCACCAGACACCAAGAGATCTCACAAAACTTGATGGTTTATAATAGCATTGACTTCTGGCATTCTATAACCCCAAACACAGAGCCTTACAACTCTAACAAGTCAAAATCTATAGGTATCACTAGTCCTGCTTTGCGTTACATGCACCGGTTAGCGGCACACACTATCATGGGTTGCGGTGACAGCTTAGGTGTAGTGAATGCTAATGAACTCTTCTTCCTTTGGTGTATGGTCACCGAGCAGCACTGCAGCATTGAATTCTTCTTCTCCAACCACCTTTGCCGCCTATCACACCAGCCTACAGGGCAAATCATGCTTGGTGGCCTTATCACAGCCATCGCACTCCACTTCGAATTTGTTCTAGGTCATCACAGGCTGCGCTTTATCGCTAGAACCTCAAAGATTGATCAAACCATCTGCGTATCCATGGGGATATGTAAGAAGGTCGGCAACACCGGCTACCTGATTGACGTCAAAGGGAATGTTATCCCTGAGAGAGACGAAGCACGAGAAGGCCTTAGTGAACCCTCACATGCCCAGGAGGAAGCCCAAGAGCCACTCTATCACAAGTTTCCCGCTTGAGTGCTCCATATACACCACCACCTGCAGACCCGATCCTTGCATACCTGCAGCGTATGGAGACCATGCTAAAAAACAAAATGCATGCACTTGAGGACAGCCTCTAGGAAGCCCATAACAAGCTGGACATGATACTGAAGAGGCTTGATGAAGATGGACCATCGTCACCATCAAAGACCTTTTAGAGTTAGGACTATAGGATAGGTTTTTTATTGTATAATTTCATATACCTTAGTCCTAAACTGCACTCTTAAGTCTGTTTTACTTGCTTTTTGTTCAAACTTTCAAATTCTTAATACACAATATGCTTCCTCATAATTTTTGTGCTTTCTTTTAATTTTGCATATTGTGTTTACATTGAGGACAATGTCTGATTTGAGTTTGGGGTTACAAGGTCATTCCATGCATTGCATATCATTACATTGCTTAAAGTTATCTATATTATACTTGTGTATCAAAATTCCAGAAAAATTTTGTAAATTTTGAACCTTGAGTTTCTGAAACTTAGAACTATAACTAAAAATTCTAGTGAGCTAATAATTGGACTCCATGGGATACAGGAATGAACGTATCTAGATAGGCAAAAAGGACTTTAATTTGTTGTCTGTGAAAAACCTAATCACCTTAATGGAGCTAGACTAATTAAACCCCTTCATAGCTATTAATTTGTCACATTATACTTGTGAAGTTAGGAGAAAATTTTTGAAATATAGACAAACCAAAAAAAAATTCCTCACTAGCTCTAGAACATGTCTCTTGGACCTATCAAGGTGAAATTTTAGCATATGCTTGATGAAGAAATGATTAAGATATTCTTTGATATAGTCTCATTAAGCCTTGACCACCCTAGTCACAATATATTCCTTGTAACAAATTTGAGCCTATACTTTTACCTATATGATTTTCCTTATTTACCCACAAATATTTACCTAGACCCTAACCTAAACTCTCACCTCACCCTTCTGAGGAAGCCCAGTGTATGAAGGATAGGTATACCATGTATTAAAAGAAAGTATGAGGAGAAAATAGGAAAACCAAGGAAAATGCAAGTGTACAATCAAATCAAAGAATGTTTTGCCTTTTCAACCCAACAAAAAGCAATGAGTTTGGAGTAGAGGACAAAAGGGACTTGATTTTAAGAAAAAAAAAATGAGAGAGAAGGAAAAGTCCTAAGATAAGTATCATGAAAGCACGCTTAGCACTATCAAGAACCCTTCTTTCTCACACAAAATCAGCAAAATAAACTTGGTATACTTAGAACTTTGTACATGAAAGCTATTCTCGTGTTTGCATTCTTTAAAACCCTTCATTGGTAGCCAAATCATCACCCCCCAACCCCAATACAACCTATCTAAAGATCTTTTGATCTTTTAGAAGTGTCTGCTTCGTTAGTGGAGATAGGAAATTGAGGCATGCCTATGGAGTTAGAATTAAATCAAACTCGCCACAATCATCATTAATAGAGACAATTTGGGGGAGTAAGTATTTCTTAATTTCATTCTAACAAAATAGGTTATTTGTGACTTATTAATAGCTTTGCATAGAGGAATAACTAGTTAAAACACCATGAAGGGAGAGTAAGTTCTAAGCAGGTAGCTATTGGAACCCTTATGCCTTGAAAGAGGGTAATTGGTATGAAGGATTGGAGGAGTTCAATTATGTGCTTATCAAATCGTTGGTTATATTCCTAAGTTATCTCCTAAAATATATTTTAAAACTGGGTTTTATTTTACTTGAGGACAAGCAAAAGTTTGAGTTCGGGGGTATCTGATATACTTGTATTATATAGATGTTTTTAAGCACATTTATATACTATTTCATTGCATGTAGGCAAGCAATCTCATGCATAGTCATTAATTTCATTAACTTTTGTGATTTCCATTGACAAAATCTAAATTCTATGTTTCCTTCATCATTTCAGGTATTTGGATGAAGTTCCAAGGTATAAGAGTACAAAAGAAAGCTTGGAAAAACACAAAGGGAAGAAAAGTGTTGCTGATACACTTTACACGGGTTGTGTAAGCAAAGACACAAACCTGTGTAACCTGCTGCTAAGGGAAAGCTGAAAGAGATAAGAAAGAAACGTAGTACACGGGTTGTGTACTTAGACCCGTGTAAATCATAGAAACCTGTGTAAGTCTCTGCCTGGCTAGGTTTGAAGAATTCTCTGAAGAATGAAAGTACACGGGTCATGCATTTGGACCTGTGTAACCAGCTGCGTCCCATGTAATCTTCAATGACATCGCGAGATGCAAACCTTCAGAACTCCAGTTAGTTACACGACCCTGGGCAGTGTAGTGATACACGGGCCATGTATCAATTGATAGCTAGCTTCCTGATTTCGCTCCAACTTTAGTTTTTGACAGAGAGAAGAGACTCCTAACGCTTTTGGGGACTCTAAAAAAAAAAAAGAAAACCTAATCCTAGGCCAACTATTATAAATAGAAGCTGCAGAGAAAATGAAAAAAAAAAGGGAGAGGGGAAGAAAGAAAAGAAAAGAGAAAAAAGAAAGAGGAGAAATCCCAGAGCCGTATAATCACTTTCTCACAGCCGTCTAGAGGAGCAGAACATCAGTATCAAGGAGGAGCCTTCAGCCAAAGTTCCACCAGATCAAAGTTGTAGATCCTCTTTGGTTCTTTCGTTTTATTTCTTTTAGAGGATTTTTATTGTCCCTTACTTTATTTTTATCATGTTTGCTGAACTCACCATGAGTGAGTAATTTTCATATTCTGGAATTAGGAGAGTAATGCTTGTAATCATTATTATGGACAAACATTAAGTTTGTTTATTGGATTTGAGATTTGTTCCTTGATTTAATTTCTTGTGATCTTAATGCATGCTATGTGTTGGTACCCACTCAGTATTGATTACATATATTAATTGAAGGACTGAAAGGTAAATATTAATATTAGAAAATAAAGATTTTGAACCTAAGAAATTTGACCTAGAGATAGGCTGATGACCTTTGTGGAGTTCCGAAATTAGTCAAAGATCTTAAAGGGTTTTAATTAATTTAATCACCACGAAAGTAGGGTTTAGGTTAATTAAAATACATCTTAGGTGCCTTGAGAGAGGACTTAGGATATCTTAGGATTAATTTCCATCAAGGAAAATGATTCTCAATCCAGTAAATAGACAAGATTACATTCACAGTACGGTTAAAGTGTGAAATCTTAATTCCAGAATTATTTCAAAATAGACTATTCTATTTTAAGTTTATTATTTATATATATATATATATATATATATATATATATATTTATTCTAGCATTTAAAATAGACAAGTTTCATTCCCTCATTTTATTCGATAGCCTAGACAGCAAAAATCACTGTGTAGTTTGGTATTTACTAATTAAATTCCTCGTGGGACGATACTCTGCTCACTACTTTATTACTTATTCATGATCTGTGCACTTGTGGGGTTGTAAAATCTGCAAACAATCAGCATACTCTACTTCTTCATCACCATATGCTTCATGATTCTCTTCCTCTTTGCAAGTCTCATCTTCACTCTCTAGCTCCCACAACACCATTACTCTCTTGTTGGGACATTCTGAAGCAATGTGTCCATGGCCAAGGTACTTGAAGCATTTTATGTCTCTACTTCTTTTGGAAGGGGCTAGATCTACTTCCTTCTCCTAGCCCTTGCTTACACCAACTGGTGCTTTGGCAGAGCTCTCCCCTTTGTCATGCTTTTTCACACCACCTTTATCACTAGTAAGTGGGGTGCTAGTGTTAAAAAGTTTTGTGAATCTTTTGGTAGTAGTGCCCTTGTATCCACCTTTCATTCTTTGCCTTTCAACCTTAATGGCAAGTTTGATCACATCTTGCAAAAACACATATGGTTGCAATTCAATAGTATTAGCAATTTCATAATTCAAACCACCAAGAAAATGGGCAATGGTTTGTTCTTGTGGTTCCCTCACATCACATCTCAACATTAGCATCTCAAATTCTTTAACATAGTCTTCCACACACATTCCACCTTGGTGCAAACTTTGGAGTTTGATATACAACTTCTGTTTGTAATATTCGATTACAAATCGCTTCTCCATGATTCTTTTCATTTCACACCAAGTTTGTACATCATCAAGCCCATCCAGGGTCTTTGAGCCTTTACGTTCTCCCACCATAAGTTTGCATAATCAACAAACTCAATGGCAGCAAGTTTGCACTTCTTTGCTTCGCTGTATTCCTGATACTCAAAGATCTTGTCAACTCTTTGTACCCATTCTAGGCACTCTTCAGGCAAGCTAGTACCTCAAAAGGTTGGAATCTTCATCTTGATGTTGTCTCTTTGGCCATGTGGATGCTTGGGCAGGTGCTGATCATAAGCACCTTCTTCAACTCCATGTTTTTCATCATCATCACTGCGACCTTGTTGCCTAGGACCATTGTGCTCTCTTTGTGGCTGGAGTGTAACTAGTCTTGCCAAAGCTTGTGTGATCTGACCAATATGCTCTTGCATTGCATTCTACTGTCTTTCAAGTCTTAGCATATGTGCTTGATCCAATATGAGACCTCTTGGAACTGGTGGAGGCACCTCTCCTTCATCAGACATGTTGCTATCACAATCAAACTCACTAAGTGTTTCACTCGATTAAAGGACAGGTTGGTTCACTCCCTCACTTGTTTGCACTCCAAAGGCTTTAAAGTGTTGCTTAACTAAGGCTCTGATACCAAACTGATGTGCCTTGTGAATGAAAGAATGAAATTGATTAGTTATAAAAAAAATAAAAAATTCTTTTGAAATGAATCGAGGAACAAGAATAAGCAAAAATTAAGCAATATAACACCAAAATCAACTTCAACAAAAAAAAAATAAAGAATTTCTTTTTGGTATTTTATGATTTAAGATGCAACAATAATGAAAGACAAAAATAAGAAGATAACTATGGAATGTAAAATTTGATAAGAGTAATCTCACCACAAAGATTACAATCCCAATGAAGATGCCACATAAGGAACTCTTGTGATAAGTCAAGACTTTGCCACAAATAAATAATGTTTGATAAGAAAGAAGAAGCAGCATTTGCTATTGATTAAAATTCAAAATGCTTTTAGCTTACAAGAGTTGGCCTTTATATAGGTTAATTACAAGTACTATAAAAGAAAATAGCAAAGTTACTAAATAGAAAGTTTGAATAGCCTTCTAAATAGGAAATAATATTGAATTTTTGAGAAAAAAAAATACTTCAGAAATCTGCCCATAGAGTGATGCACGAATTTGAGGAGATTTAGTGACTTTTCAACCTTATTTCCTTCCTTAATTGAAAGATATTTCAATTTCCTTCTGATTTCTTTGACTTGGTCAATTCCAAACTGCAAATAGGGGCCTTTTACACACATATGGACTTATTTTCTTCATAATCAGTCCATTATCTTTTTTTTTTTTAACTTAAGCCCAAACATTTTAGTTTGCACCCATCTCACATGCCCTGTGGACTTGCCAAGTCCAGCCCAACTTCTTTAATTCTGAATACAAGCAAGCAAAGTAATGAGCTTGCTTTTGGACCTAGTTAATGGGCCCTCGTATGTCATGTCATCATGTGGCACGTCACCCTCTCTACTAAATTTGTTGCAATCTAATTGTATTTAACAGTCATCAAGATTATTAGTTTAAGTTTACCTTCTGCATCCTTAGTTTTAATCTTAGGTAGTTTAGTAATTTTAAATCAAAATCCCTTTTTATTTTACTTTGCATATTTATTTTGATAGATTAGGTGTTTATTGTGTGTGTTATTTTCATATCAATTAATTCATTATTATTTGAGTGTGTTAGTGTCTTAATTCATGTGGTTTGACAAGCTATTGTGTGGCATGTGTATTGTGTCTAAGATCTATTTTCTTGTTTACATTTACTCATTTCTTGTGGAATCGACCTCTGTTTATCCTATATTTAAGTAATTTAGGTAGAATATTTTTAATTAGTGCATTCGGCACGCATCAAGTACATGAGCATTGAAAGTACTAGCATATGATGTTTCTAAGTTAAAAGAATTAACTTATTTACCATATTACCCTACATTTATATTTAGCCAAGTTAATTACATGCCAAGTCATTTTACATGTTGTAACATACAAAAGAAAAAGTTATGAGTAGATCTAAATAACATACTTAAAAATAAAGAAAAAGGTCATAAATATGCATAATTTCTAAGTTAATATGGGCTCATTTAATTAATTTACATAAAAATAAAATAAAATAAAATAAAGTAAGTATTTAAATAAAGAATATGGAAAAATATTTAAATAAATAATAAACATAAAATAAAAGAATCAAAATTGAAATTAGAAATTAATTCTAATTAATTTAAACGTCATAGTCTAATTAAGTTAATGAATCCTAATTCCAGTAGGTTTAACATTCGTAAAAAAAAATCGTAATAAATCGAAAAAAAAAGTGTGGGTATTAATTTCTAAATGCAAAAGAATTCTATTTTAACTTAACTAGTCTAATTTTTGGAAAGTTTCATATCAGTACAAAAATTTTGAAAATTACATAAAAAATGTGAAACTTAATGAAAGAAAATCCAGAAAAAAAAATATCTAGAACCTAAACATATCAACCTTCAACATGGGAAAAACAAAAATACTAAAACCTGACACTAAAAATCATACAAATTCAATAAAAGGCACTGTTATGGTAATCAGCCAGAATTGAACAACAGAAAGTAAAAGTACACTAAAAATACTAACAGATGAAACATTTGATTATGAGCCATCCAATTATCTTTTTGAGAATCTAGGTGATTATTATGCGACTTAATTAAAGATCCTTTGTTTTACGTGAAATGTGCTATAAATGTCTAGTTACAGTAGTTGAGGCATTGTCTTATTATTGGCGGGTTGATCTTTAGTTTTTGATTATTAATAATAAAAATTGAATCTCATTTTCAGCTATGAATTATGTTTATATCGTTTTCACATAGAAATGTTGTATGCATTACTACTGCTATAGATACCAGAGCATATTCTAACTCGAGGATGAAGAAAAATGGTTGTTTTTCATCAATCCACTTTTTAACTGATATGATTGGTTAATACCAAAAACCAATTCACATCACTGGAATATTGAATTTATTGGTTTTGTTATCCAAAAAAGACATTGTTGACGTCTTTACAGAAGAACATGTAAAGCTCGATGAATAAGGAAGGGAAAAAAGAAAATGGCTACTAGTTTAGGAGCGTGACCAGACTTGAGGCAGTAGATTGGAGGAAGGAGGAGAGAGTCTTCAAGAATAGGGAGGAAGAAGAAGAGAATCTTCAAGGAAAGTAGAAAAAAGATAGATCAATTGAAGCCAGTAGATTTTCTATGTTGATTTTATTTTGGTCACTCACTCTTATGCATGTGAATTAACATCCTCAGCTAATTGTGCCTTTTATTTTTAAATGTTAAGTTTTTTTTTTTAATTTTTTTTTTAAGTTCAGGTGTTCAGTAGGTAAAAGAATCAATTAAGTTGTCTGTTAGGTAAAAGTAAGAAAGTTTAGGTGTCTGATGATGTATTTGGCTTTTAGAGAATAAAGGCCATTTTAGAATTAAAAGGATTGTGATATGACTTAATTATTGACATGGCAACAATTTAGTAGAGGTTGTTTTAGAATTACAGGAGTTGTGATTACTGGTTGCTATTCTTCTAAATTGTGTCTACCCCACATTTTCAGAAAAGTGGGCATGATTTAAAAAATATTTAATTTTCCTTTGACTACTCTTTTTGTGTTCAGCTTATAATAGAGTAAATTATTTTTTAGTTCCTGAGTTATTTAATAATTAATGCATATGTTTCTCTTTTTCTCAATGGTTTCATCCCTGAGTTTTGATTCCATCAAAATTGAGGTTCTTTCATCTAAAAGAGTCGTTAATGAAGTATGTGATGATCATATCACCCTAAATTGAAAAATACTTAAAAGAGCTGTCACCCTCTTTTTGACATCTCTCACCATTAAAAAAATTCCTATTTTGGTAATGATGTTTCTCTCAGCCATTTCATCAAACAAGAGAAAAGCATTGCATAAATCAACATACATTCCACAATTTCCATCTAGATTATCAATCTATAAAGAAAAAAAGCTAACAAGCTAACTTCATCAGATTGTTATGACCCAAATGTAACTTCATTCATTAATTTTCTTTTAATCATAAAAATCAACATGCATTCCACAATTTCCATCTAGATTATCGATCAACAAAGAAAAAAAGCTAACAAGCTAACTTCATCAGATTGTTATGACCCAAATGTAACTTCATTCTTTAATTTTCTTTTAGTCATAAAAAGGCGACACACCAAATATTATGAAACCTAAAACTTTTATGAGTTAATAGCTAATGTCACGAAAATGGATAACAAATGGAAAATGGAATAAGGTGGAATGTCATATGACCACCTGCAATTATTCCTCATCCTTTACCTATTCTAGCCAATTAATAAAGGGGTTACGACCATCATTTCTTTTAAAAGAGTAAGAAATAAACTAAGTAATATCTTAGGAACCTTAATCAGTTTCACATTTGCCCCTTCTATAGTTTTTTTTTGTACTTTTCTTTGAGTTGCATTTGGCACAAATAGTAAATTGTTATGAGACGCACCAAATCGAAGAAATTGTGAAGATTTATAAAACAGATGTGTTTTGCATCAGGTTACCATTAACTCTCCTCTCTCTGAATGACCTAGGTTCCATTTCCTACGTCTTGAAATGTCTTTCTAAAAATCAATTTTATAGAGAGACCTCACTATTTCAGAGTAAAGAATGGTGTTGCAATGTTTCATTTGTGGGTCTTAATCTATGTGCCATAAGAGTAGGTCTCTCATTTGAGCTCATAAACTTTGGGAGACTAATATTTTTAAAGAGAGAGAGAGAGAGAGAGATCACTTTTTTCTACACCTAGTAATGTCAGCCACATGACCACCATCAGCCACTTGAAAGGAAGAACCCACGCAAGCAACAAAAGCAATAAGAAAATGATTTGTCAAAACTCATTTTTCAGCCAACTTTTCACGAAAAATCACAAAAGCAACAAAAACTTTTTTGGCCCTGAAAAATCCCAACAGAAAAGCCACCACCACTCTTACTATCAGCACGAAAAGACCCACCACCATTCTCATTCCCGTTCATCATTCAAGAGACCCAATCCTTGAAAATGGTGAGAAAGAATCATGACTGAGTCATGAAGACAAGAAAAAATTGGTAAGGGACAACAAATGGGTCACCTGTTGAATGGGTAAAGAAGAGCAAAGATGGAGAAGAAGTTTTGAGGGATTAAAGGATTTTTTATTTCTAAATCTAGCTTAGTATGGGTACTTTGGGAAATAAAGAGAGGCCTCTTATCATTGACCATGTTTTAGCTAGTCTTTGACCTAACAATTTTCATGGATAGAAGGAATTTTTGTGGGACGGAATTAAAACAAAAGGATTAAACCGTTTAATTTTAAAAATAGAGGGACATATATGTTAATTATGATATAAATTGGAGATTAAAAAGTAATTTACCATTCACAATAACTTCAAATTATTTTATAACACATACGTGATCAATATTATTTTAACTACAAATTATAATATCTATTTATTAAATCTATTATATTAATCAATGATTTAGTTCTTGAGAAGTAAATCATTAAAGATAATGAAAACTGCCACATAAAATTTCTATACATATATAACGTAAAAAAAAAATTGTCACTAGTGAAGTTCTTAAATATACATGCAAACAATATAATATAATTTATAATTCAACCTTATAAAATTCTATATATATTTAATCATAATATAATTACTATTATCCTTCATTTCACAATATCCAAACTTTTTATAATTAAAATAATATTCAAAATAAATAAAAATGTCTTTGCCAACATAATTATTTTCATATATAAAAATTAAATTAAATTATTAAGAATATAAATCCGCGATGCACAGTACATATCCAACGAATAATTATAATAGCTTTGCTTTACTTGCAGAAAATATATTGGTTTTACAAAATTTTGACAATTTGTCTAAGAAATGGTAAGCTACTCTGTTAATTTATTAGTTAGCAATCTGTTAATCATTGAAGATTTTAATTCTCTCTCATATGGAATGAGGGTGGAAATTATTTTCTACACATCAGAAGATCTAAAGGGACTTCGTTTGCTGGGAGTTTTTAATGATTTTTCCCCTGAACGTTTTAGGAGGAGGAAAAAAAAAATCTCATTACAATAATTCATGATATCTGATTACAAAGGCGTATTAATTAGAGGTATTAAAAATTAATTTAAAATTAGGTTGGGTATTGTGGGGTGTGATTTATCGACCTGATTTAATTGAATATGGTATTGTTAAGTTTTCCTAGTTTATTTTAATAAAATATAATGTTTATAAAAAGAAAATTGATATGTTTAATGATGAAAATTTTAAAACAATTATGCAATTTTTAAAACAGTATTTAAAATAATCTTTTAATTTTTCAGTCTCAAACCATAATTGTGTCGCATGCATCAGATTTATAAAATTAAATCAATGAATGAATGTAAAGTATTGTAAGTGCTATAAACCTAATCAATAAATGTCATATATTTCAAATATTAGACTTGATATCTATTTATCAATTAATGATAAAATTTATTTCATTTTTAATTTTTTTTAATTTAATTAAAATTTTTAATTTAAATTTAATTTAATTTAACTTAAAAATTAAAATTTATGAACTAAATTTCTCGATTTAAATAAAAATAAAAAGTAAATTTTTTTTATTTTGAGACTAAATTTTTTTATTTTTTAATTTAAATTTAAAAATTAAGAAGTTTAATTTTTTTATTTTTTTATTTTTTAAATTAAATTAAATTTAAATTTAAAATTTTAAATTAAATTAAATAAAAAAATTAAAAATAAATTAAATTAAACTTTCGGAAAAATATGTAGATGTAGTTCAGCTGAAGCCATTAATTAATTAATTCAGGCAAAAATATTTAAATATTGCATTCTCAACCAGTCATTTCAGATAATGATCCCCATCCCTCTAAAACAGAGCAGCAGAAGCAGTCGGCACAACTCAACACGGAGAACACACAGGAAAAAAAAATGAAGCTGAAATTCCAAATACTATCTCTAACGATAACCTCCGTTACCCTTCAACTCATAAACCCTTCACTGCAACGGCCTGACTCAACGCTAACCCCAACCCCAACCCCAACCCCAATTCCTACACCTTGGCCTGAACAATTTCATGCGCTTATCTACACGAACTTGAGCACAGGCCAACTCCAAGTTAGCAACATATGGTATGATTGGCCTAAAGGCAGGAATTTTTATATAAGGCAGAATCAACTATCAACTCTTATATATGATGTAGAGTGGAGTAATGGGACATCCTTCTATTATACAGTGGAAGAGCCTTACTCATGTGATATTATAGATTTCGGAGTGGGTATTCCTAGACCTGATTTTCTTGATGGAGCTAATTATCTAGGGACCAGGGTGGCTGATGGGTTCTTGTGTAATGTGTGGGAGAAGGTGGATTTCATATGGTACTATGAGGATGTTTCTACTAAGCGGCCAGTCAAATGGGATTTCTCTGATGGTATGTTAGTTTTAACTTGTTACCTCTCTCTAATAATCTGTCATCGAGCATGTTCATATTTTTGTTATTTTCTCTTGGGTTCAAGATTATGGCACCTATAAACTATATAGCTTTTCTGGGTTTATTCTCTTCTATGTTAATTTTCAGTATATTCTTTAAATTGATACAATTTCGTGTATAATTGGTAAAATGTAGGACTGTCGCATAAATGTTCATTTTCTCCAGATCAATAAGCCACAGTGAGCATGATCATAATTACTTATTTATTTATATTTTGGGTCTGATGTTGTTCTGTTCGTCTGCTGCCTCATTCTGCTGCAAATGTTTTCTGATCTTGAGTTTGAATACCCTGTAGTTCTTTTGAATTGTGTCTTGGTGTATAGGAGTTTTGGTTTCGTGGGGTCCCATCCTTCCATTTAACATAATCCTTTGCTTATATAAAAATAATGATAATAATAATTATAAGACAAAAAAAATGTATGGTCCAGTGATGAATGTTGCATCAGTACTAAAGTTGCTTGATCCTGCATATTCATGTATATTTCAATGTAATTGAATAAAACTTGGTCATATTGGCAGGTATATCAACACATGTGATTACATTTGATGTTGGTGCAGTTTTTTGGGATGATTCATTGACTCAAGCGCCTGCATATTGCTTCAGCCAATCCAAAGACATGTAAATTTCTGATTTTGCTTTAATAGTAGTTTAATTAGGCGTCCGCATATTGAAGGTACCTCTACTAACAGAGCTGAATGTATGCAACCAACTCCATCTAATTAGAGATTAAAACTTAATTGTTGTAATTAGGTGTGTATATAATGTGTTGCTAATAATCTCTATTTTTAAAAAATGATATTATAAATGATTTTTAATATATATATATATATATATATATATATATATATATATATATATATATATATATATATATGGTAGAACTAGTTGTTTTCGATTGCACGTTATTTATACTCGTTTTATATATACATGATTTTTTATATATATATAATTTTTTATTAATATTCATATATAATACAAAATAATATGATTGATATATATATATATATATATTAAAATCGTTATTTATAATAATATTTAATTTACAATAAATACATTACTCTAAAATTTTATGAACATAAGCTAATTATGAGATTTTTAAACAAATTTTATTATAATCCATTAATTACTTTAATGCAATAGCAATTTAAAAAAGTTATAATTTATGATTATTTCATGTATATTTACATTTGAGTATTTATCATTCAATTTAATTAATATAATATGTTATTAAAATAATAATTAAATATTAAATTACAATAAAATATTTTTATTGTGTTTTAGTTATTGTATATATTCATTTTATTTACTAAAATAATTATCCAAAGCTTTGACTAGTAAATACTCCTACAACATCTACAAATATTCTATATCTACAAGAAAACTTGAATCTAATCCTTCCCAACTATCTATATATTATTAACGTTATCATGATTTAATAAGTAATAGAATTATATTAATAATATTTGTATAATTAAGATTGTAGAATTACCAGAATTTCATAATTAAGAATTATAATAAAGTTTTTGATAAAAGTAGATTTATCATTAAAATAATATTAAAATTTTAATTATAATAATATTAGAAATTAAATTTACTTATAGACTTGGCCTGTCATATAGACTCTCATGGCTAAAAATTATTAGCGATAAATTAGTCATTACTAAAAATTATTAACGATAAATTATTATGGATTAGCAATAGATTTATTATCATTAAGCCATATTAATTGAATCTTGTACAAACCAGCATCAAGCACTACTATATAAGAATTTTATTAAGTTCATAATATTATATTTTAATATTTATTAGATTTTTAATTTTTTAATTTTTTAATTTTATGATATTCTTATTTTAGTCAAATGATATTGATGTTCAATAATCAATTAAATCTAGTTCTTCATTGTTGTCCATCAAATAAATATTATTACATGACAATTCTATCAAGTTTCTAATACTATAAACATAAACATGATTATTTAACATTGGATAGAGTTTTTTATTCAATTTTTTAATTCATTATTTTTTTTAATATTAGACTCATGAAATATCTAAAACCACTGGTGGAGCCACATTACATTGAGTGGTCAATTGACCCATTCAACTTTATAAAAAAATTTAAAATGATATATTATATAAAATATTTTTAATAATTTTAATAAATAAATTTCAATGAAATTAATAAAAAATATATAAATTGGGATAATTTTATATTTAAATGTATATAAATAAAAGAGTTTAATTTTAAATATTTTTATAACTATATAATTCATTTACATAATATTTTAATCTTTTAAATAATATATAAAGATTTGAGATATAAATGTACATATTTTATATTTAAATTTTATCAGTAGCATAAATAAAGAGAATAATTTTTAATGTGTAATGATTATTTTAATATTTTGATGTACTAAAATAATCATAAAATGTCTTGATTATTAAAATTTATTTTTGATATTAATTTTTTTATCATAATGGATTAATTTATTTTAAATTTTAATTGTGGTTAAAAATTTAATATATTATGTTATATATTATTTTAATGTTATATATTATTTTGCAAAATAATAATAATAATAATAATAATAATAATATTATTATTATTATTATTATTATTATTATTATTATTATTATTATTATTATTATTATTATTATTATTATGTTTTTAAAAACTTTTTCATAGATATAATGCTACAAAATTGAAATATCAATAGAAAAAACATCATAAATTTTCTAAGGCGAGTTAAAATTATTTATAATGATGTTAATAAGTGATGATGATACTAATCGGTAATACATGTTGCTTTATAAGGTAAATTAGGGGATTACATTGAAAATTTATTACTTTTTATTATTTATAATAATATATTTATATCGTGAACAATTATAAATTTAAAATAATAATGAGAATTATTATTATTATTATTTTATGTATTTAATTTTCTTTTTTACTCTATTATTATTACATATTGACAATTTATATATTTCATTTTTTTCATTTCAGTAAATAATTTATTATTATACATATATTTTTCCCTTTGTCGCAACGTGTTTTGCGGTCGCCTGGACGAACCCTCACCGAAGTGGGAAAGAGTGAGGAGTCGCCACCTTAGTTTTGAGGGAAACTAAAGAAAACCATTTGAGAAGATAAATCGAAATGAAACCACTTCAAGACAGAGATTCTAAGTTCGGGGTCCGTAAACGGGTGGGGAAGGTGTTAGGCACCCCACCTCGTCCCTTGATAAGGGTAAGTAGATTTAACTTTGCGTTCTTTATAAATCAGTTAGTAGGGCTAAAATGGAAATGTTAATCCTTTTAACAAAAAGGAAAATTTGATTTTTCACTAAATTCGGATTACCCAGATACATAAGTAAATGAGACAACCTTAGTGAGTTACTGTTGTATGTTAATTTTGTTTGAAAGGGCTATTTGGTTAAAATTCAATTTGAGAATCGGGTAAGAACTCTCCTCCGATCTCTTTTAGTTAAAATCTTGGGTTGAGAATCGGATAAGAACTCTCCTCCGATCTCTTTTAATATTTATTAAAATTTAGCTTGAGGATCGGATAAGAACTCTCCTCCGACCTCTTTAATATTTATTAAAATTTAGCTTGAGGATCGGATAAGAACTCTCCTCCGACCTCTTTAAATATTTATTAAAATTTTTAGTTGAAAATCGGATAAGGACTCTCCTCCGATCTCTTTTATTTTAATGGGACTCGGATAAAGACTCTTCCGATCTCTTCGAAATTTGATCACAGCTATATATCATAAAAGTCAAAGTTTAAGAGTTCTAGTATTCAAAGATGTCAAGGGTCATAATAAGACTTCTTTTAACTCATTGATACTTTGTGACTAAATAAGGGATGCCGGACTGAATTTTACCGACCTCCCATATGGTCGCCTTACCAGTATCCTATCCGTTCCATTCTACTTATCTGAGATTTGATTTTTATTCCGCCTTATGGCATTATGCCGGATCGCCTTATACGTCAGCCTAGTGATTCAATTTTGCTACTTCCCTGACGTGTTATTTAGACCCTCTTTTCAAAGAGACCATAAAAATACAGTTACCTACATTTTGTTCAGTTACTTCTACGCTATTCGGGACCAGAACTCCTGTGTTAGGAAGTAATAAAGATTAACCAAAGAATGGACTGATTAACAAAGAAGTAAACTCGAGAATGACCGTCTTCGTGTTTAAAATACAGTATAAACTTGGTGAAAATTACAAACATAAAAAGAATAAATGAAATACGTAAATAAAGAAGAACATTTGATAAAATAGCGATATAAGCACTCACCTATAGGGAGTCGAATCTACTAAACTAACTATGGAATCACAGAATGTAATAGGACTGCAGGTTGATAGCTGGAGGACTAAGGTTCGCCTTGAAATGAAGGATTCTTTGCTAAAATGTAATCGGGTCAAAATAACCAAGCTTGAATGGAGTTGAACTTGGACAATATGAATGGAAATAGGAGATAACAAAGACAGAAAGTGAGAGTGCCACAGGATAATGAACGGACTGAAAATGAAGAATTTCAGTATTCAAGAATCCCTTTTCAAGAAAACACTTCAGAAAACTGGTTTCCAAAGTTTTTCTTATGAAAGCTAAAAAAATAGCAGAGTAACGAACTGAATTAAGTTTCAGAGTTCTTCCACTATAGTCACTGCCTTTTGTCTATTTTTTCGTCCCCTGAACAGTTTTTCATGCAGGTATTTATAGGAACCGGGTGCCCTCCATGAAGGGTCAAGATCTATTTTGAGGAAGACGGAGGGTCAGGATTTCAAAGGACATAATCGGATGCTTGAGAATTAAGGCGAATCAAAATGAACGGCCGAGATCATTCTCAGGATACTTGTCCTTTTCTTCTTCTAATCTGACGGTCCAAAACTTCGTTGACCTGGGCGATCCAAGGGCAGGGAATAAAAGGCGCCGGTCTTATCGTCTTCCTCTTTGATCGAAAGGCTCTGGACTCATCCTTGCAAGTGAGACCAACGGTGGAGATTGGGATGTACAGGACTGTCATGACATACTCTGGCACCTGTCAGCATTGTGGGTGATTCTCAGGCGTGCGGTGGAGATTTCGTCTGCAACACTTTAACTACCTTGGCTCTGATTCTGACGACGGTTATTGGGATTTGTTTTATTCTCTTTGCCTTCCGATCTCCCCTCTTCCTGATCTTCTTGACACGCGCCCCTTTCGATCTTTCATACCGGTCTCCCCTCTTCCAATCTCTATCATTCCGATCCTTTCTTTAGTCAGGCCCGGTCCGGTCAAAGCATTAATTTCCCCCGATTCTCGAAGCGTTTTCCCCTCGATTCTCAAAGCGCCCGCTTCATTTTCTGCTTAGCAATAAATGCCTGACTTTCCCCTATATATACCCCTGACAGAAGAAGCTTTCCTCATTCGATTTTCCTCTCTCCCTTCTCCCTTTCCTGTTCTAGCTGCTCCAGCGATAGTTCCGGCTACGACTATGGCTTTTGATCCCTTTCCGATGGACTTCTTTATTCCCCGACTGAAAATTTACGATCCCGGTGACCGAATGATCGTGATAACCTTATCTAATGATGGTGAGAGAATTGCTAAAGTTTCGTCGACCCTTGGCGGTTGCTCTTCCAAATTTATTCGGCTTTTCATCACATTGAGTGTTCCGACAGTGGCTTTCCTCCACATTGGGTGTTCCGACAGCGGCTCGGTCCGGGTCGGTGACACCCCTTTGGATCAGTCACAATGTTGGCTGTGACATAGACCCCCTTTAGATAGGATGTTCTGCCGATCTTTAGAGGTCGACCTTTTGTTGTAATCAGATTTTTAATGTAAACCGATCTTGAGATCGCCCAAATGATGTAATCTGATCTTTTGGAAATAAAAAACTCATTTTGTCAATTATCATTTCATTGATTATTTTTCGATCTTTGATGTGTTCGTCCGATCTGGTTCCTAACTGAACGACCCTTAACTGATCCTTTATTCAAAATATTCATCTTAATATGCCGATCTCCAGTTAACCGATCTCTTTATGTAATTTGGAATGTTCGAGAGACGTGTCAGAACAGCTGGCGAATCCCGCTAACCGATGCATTGCCTGGGACATCGTGAGCATTAAATGCTCGGACGAGTATAAATAGGGGTGGGGGTTAGCCAGTTTCTCACTTATGCCATTTTCTGTCTCTTGTAAACAATTCCAAAATTCTCCCGATTTTCAAGCTCTTCCGACTCCGATCAAGCTCCGGTAAGGGTTTTGATCCTTCTTTTACTTTTGAGTTCTTTATTTCTTTTGAAAATGAGCGGCGCCGAAGGTCAGAGAGCGGCAAGCCCACTTTCCGTCCATGTTTCATGGTCGTCCGACGAAGCGGAGGTGATCGGACCAAGCGCGCAACCTGAACCTCCTAGGGCCTCTGTTCCAGTTCGGGAGCGAGCAGAACCTTCAAGGCATGTACATTCTTCAGGGAGGGAAAGTCTTCCTATAGACGAGCTACCATCGATCCTTCAAGAAACCGACCTCCAATCGTTTAGCCAAGAATACAACATTCGGCCTGATTCGTACGAGCTAATTAAGTGCCACGGCGATCTTCGTGCCGATCACTTCTTCGAAGAGAATGATATGATCATGGTCTACGAAGAACAATTAAAAGCCGGTCTGCGGTTCCCTCTAGACGATTTCTTCAAAGAGGTCTTAAAATTTCACCAAGTGTGCATCGCCCAAGTTCACCCGAACTCGTGGCGGATCCTGGTGGCTTTCAGGGGGCTCTGCCGTGCCAAGGGACTCTATCCTACAGCCAAAGTATTTCTTTGAACTACATAGACCCGACCCAGAAAGGACGGCGAGTATTGGTTCTTTCAGAGAAGCCTCATTGTGGGCTCTTTACCGATCCGCCCTCCTCCTCAAGAATTGGAAGAACCGCTTTATTCGAGGAGCAAAATTCGAACGCCGAGGGCTTCCTCGGCGGCTACATCTGAACCCTTCGCGTCCAAAGCATCTCGCCCTGAATAGGGTAGAGGGAGCCGTGGTGATGGAATTGAAAGATCAAGCGGCTAGGGAGAAGTTTTCTTGTTTGGATGCAGTGACGGCCGAACTGCATCATTGGACGATGCAGCTGATCACTGGTCAAGATCGGGGGCTTCAACTCTCTGACCTCGGCATCGGTATTTTCTTCATCTCAGATCTCAGGACCTTAGCGATCTCACTGACCTCTCTTTTGTGCAGGTATGGCAAGAGACGAAGCCTCCAAGGAGAAACGGAAGCGAAAGAGGGAGATCTCCCGGAAAGTACGGGAGATGAAGCAAGCCGAGGAAATGCAGACACCCAGGCATGAGTCCGGGGAAATACAAGAAGGCCCACCTCAACCTTCGGGGCCGCCGATCGTAGAAGCTGTCCGATCTCCTCCTCGCCGAGAAGAGCCGCCTCCACCACCTCCAGTTGCTCCAAGCACAGAAGGGGGTCCTTCTCAACCTTCTGTGAGGCCCCTTTCTCGTGGCGCTCAAGTGTTGGTCACTTCACTGGAGAAGAGCCGGACGATTCGAGAAAATCCAGACTTCGCTAAGGTCTTGGGGTCATCCATCTGTCTTCGGGAAGACCGGGATAGGCTGTCTCCGGATACTCTTGATGACATCTTGACCAGATCCATGAGCCTGAACGTGGAGTGCTTGGTGAATCAGCATATAGTTCGGGAAAAGGCTTATCGCCTGGGTAAGGAGGTCGAGAAGAAGAGTCAGGAAGTGGCTTCCCTTCGATCCTAACTTTTATCCGCTCAGAACTATATATCCGACATCGAGGGGCAGATGAAACTTTATGAGGATAAGCTAGCCGAGCAGACATTCTGGAAGAAGTTCAGGCACTTCGGGCTGATGAAGCTGCTCAACTCGCTCACCTTGCTGAGGGGCTCAAAGCGAAAGAGGAAGAGATGGTGACTGAAGTGGCCGGCGCTTATGTGAATGCCCACAGAGATCTCCTGGCGGAGCTTAAGAAGCGTTACCCTGAGGAAGACTTCTCCTGGATGGCCAACCTGGCTCCCGAGGATGAAGATGAGGAGAGTGAGGAGGAGGCTGAGGGTGAGAGGGGGAACGGACAAAATGTAGATCAGGCTGGGGGTGAGAGGGGGAACGGACAAAATGTAGATCAGGATGGGGGTGATCCTCTAGCTGAATAACTTGTACAAATTTTTGAAATGAAATGAAATGGAATGCCTCTTTTGTTCGATGAATGGTTGTGATCGGAACACTTGATTGTCTGAGTATGTTGAAATTACTGAAAGTGATTATTAACCCAAGTGTGAGAGATCGGAAAACACAATGAGCATGAGATCGGTAGAGAACCAACGCTAAACAGGACTTAATTAAAATTGAAAATTTGGCTTGAACATTTAAGATCGGGATCATCATTAAACCGAAACGGAACCTTTGATTGTTCTTAAACTTTGAAAGGGAGATCGGCAATAAAACTGGTAACAAAGATTTAGTGTCAGTTCAATTTCATTTGTCAAAAGAGATCAGGAACATACTTGACTGGTCAGGAGATTCGACAATGGGTTTGAGAGATCGGTGAGTGATTTAATAGACTGGTAAGGCTTCATTGGATACGAAGGCTTAGCATTGACTCAACTCTCCCTGTGAGGAGAGATCGGAAATGTGGTTAAATGGCAAGGTGAGACTTAGTGTTGGAGATCGGTTTCGAAGTTTATTGATTCTGGGGATCGGCCAAAATATGGTGTCGATAGCTGCCCCTCTTTACATAATTTCTATTAAAGGAAAAAAAAATTTTCCCGTGTAGGAATTATGTAAAGATTCAGACCCATATTTTGGACGATTTGATGTTCGAAGTTAGAGAATTAAATGATACCTAAGTTAGTGACCTAGAGATTGGCAACAGGAATTAAAATCCATTTGGATCCAAGAACCAAGGGTTGGTGTCAGGAAATGTAAATTGCAGGTAATTAAAATCAACTTAGATCAAGGAACCAGAGGTTGATAACGAGAAATTTAAATTGCATGAAATTAAAATCAACTTAGATCAAGGAACCAGAGATTGATAGCAGGAAATGTGAATTGCATGAAATTAAAATCAACTTAGATCAAGGAACCAGAGGTTGATAGTAGGAAATGGAAATTGCATGAAATTAAAATCAACTTAGATCGAGGAACCAGAGGTTGATAACAGGAAATGTAAATTGCAGGAAATTAAAATCAACTTAGATCAAGGAACCAGATGTTGATAACGGGAAATTTAAATTGCAGGAAATTAAAATCAACTTAGATCAAGGAACCAGAGGTTGATAACGGGAAATTTAAATTGCAGGAAATTAAAATCAACTTAGATCAAGGAACCAGAGGTTGATAGCAGGAAATGTAAATTGCAGGAAATTAAAATCAACTTAGATCAAGGAACCAGAGGTTGATAACAGGAAATTTAAATTGCATGAAATTAAAATCAACTTAGATCAAGGAACCAGAGGTTAATAACAGGAAATGTAAATTGCATGAAATTAAAATCAACTTAGATCAAGGAACTAGAGATTGATAACGGGAAATTTAAATTGCAGGAAATTAAAATCAACTTAGATCAAGGAACCAGAGGTTGATAACATGAAATGTAAATTGCATGAAATTAAAATCAACTTAGATCGAGGAACCAGAGGTTGATAGCAGGAAATGGAAATTGCAGGAAATTAAAATCAACTTAGATCAAGGAACCAGAGGTTGATAACAGGAAATTTAAATTGCATGAAATTAAAATCAACTTAGATCAAGGAACCAGAGGTTGATAACAGGAAATTTAAATTGCATGAAATTAAAATCAACTTAGATCAAGGAACCAGAGGTTGATAACAGGAAATTTAAATTGCATGAAATTAAAATCAACTTAGATCAAGGAACCAGAGGTTGATAACAGGAAATTTAAATTGCATGAAATTAAAATCAACTTAGATCAAGGAACCAGAGGTTGATGCACTTACAAAGCGAGCCTAATCCGGACACAAGAAGTTCTTCCCCAATGAAGTGTACTTAACAGAATCCCGAAGGCCAATGATGAACGGAGGACGAGTTGCAAGACTTGACCTATGACCTCATTTCTTCAAATCCCCCATCTCTATTTTTTGACTTTCTCCCGAAAAGCGCCCTTGTGGGTTTTCACTTCCCCTTTGTCTATGTGACTAGAGGCGCCCTTCTGGGTTTTCACCTCTAGTTTTTTTTTTTTTTTAGGATGCCCTTTCGGGTTTTCACTCCTATTTTCTTTTCTTTTTGTGTACCTTTTTCCAGACCATTCCCTGCAAATCTCATAGTAAAGTACGTGAGGTTATCAATTTTCAAATCCTAATCTTATGGCAAAATTTTAACTGATTAATAGCGCATTAAACAAAGAGATAATATTAAAGAGTGAGTAAACAGGAAAAATAAAAGTAGAAGGAATAAAGTATAATTTTATTATGGTTTTAGAAAAAAACAAGGATAGACTTTCAAAGGAAAAGGGTACAAGGATAGATCTCACATATTCCTTATGGTTGGCTTTGAAATCCCTTAACCGCCATTATTTCAAGTTCTCTGAAGCCTTATGCCGTGACAGTTTCCTCTTCATCCCGGTTTCATGCCCCATTCCTTATTTCTCCCTTTTGTTCTTAGGATGCCCTTTCAGGTTTTCACCCCCAAATTTTTTCTTTTTTTTTTTAGGCATAGTATTTCTTGACGGTGTCAGCATTCACAGGTCTTGGGAATTCTTCACCGTCCATGTGGGTCAAGATCAAGGCTCCTCCAGAAAATGCCCTTTCAACCACATTAGGTCCCTCGTAGGTTGGTGACCATTTGCCCCGGGGATCGTTTTGATTCGGCAGCACTTTCTTCAGAACTAGGTCCCCGGGTTGGAATTCGCGTGGGCGAACGCTTTTGTCAAATGCCCTAGCTATTCTCCTCCGGTATAATTGCCCATGACATGCTGCTGTTAACCTTTTCTCATCCAGCAAGTTTAACTGATCCAACCTTGACTGGATCCATTCTGACTCATTAATCCCTAATTCCTTCAGAATCCTTAGGGAAGGAATTTCAACTTCTGAGTATCGCTTCCATCCAGTAAACGGTGAGTGCGGAGTTGCCGGTTGAGGTTCTTACGTAATGCGGTATGCGTGAAGAGCGTAAGGAAGCATATCATGCCAATCCCTATATGTGACTGTCATTTTTCGGATTATCCTCTTGAGATTTTTGTTCGCAGCTTCCACCGCTCCATTCATCTGGGGACGGTATGGGGAGGAATTGAGATGTCGGATTTTGTATTGATCACACGATTTTTGAATCTTTGGACCATTGAGATTCTTAGCGTTGTCAGTGACGATTTCATTGGGGAGACCATGCCGGCAGATGATGTTGCTTCTGAGGAATTTGAGAAACATGTTCTGTGTGATGTGAGCATAGGATGTCGCACTTGGAGAAATAGTCGATGGCTACTAGGATGAATCTGTGCCCATTGGATGCCTTGGGATTGATGGGACCAATCACATCGATGCCCCACATTGCGAAAGGCCACGGTGAGACGAGGTTGAACAATTTGTGAGGTGGCACATTTATCGGATCAGCATAAATATGACATTTATGGCATTTTCGGAAATACTCGATGCAATCCTTTTCCATTGTGGTCCAAAAATACCCGCGTCGCATGATTTGCTTAGCCATCATGTGTCCATTGGCATGGGTTGCATAATTTCCCTCATGAGTCTCAAAAAGGATTCTCTTCACCTCTTTTGCATCCACACATCTCAACAATTCACCGTTGGAGCTCCTCTTGTATAGGACTTCTCCACTGGGGAAGTATCCCAGTGCTAATCTCCGAATCATCCTCTTTTCGTTTTTGCTTGCCCCGAAGAAATTCTGCAGTTCTGCAGTAGATCAGGATGTCATGATACAAAGGCTTACCATCGGGCTCTTCTTCAATCATGAAGCAATAAGCTGGCTCATTCCTTGCCTTAATTTTCAACATCTGAGTCATCTGCCCTTCTTCCATTTGGGTCATAACAGCTAGAGTAACTAAGGCATCAGCAAATTGATTCTTGTCTCTACTAAGGTGAGTGAAAGAGATTTCTTCGAATTTCTTAATCAGCTCCAGTAAGTACTTCTGATACGGGATTAGCTTCGGATCCTTGGTTTGCCATTCCCCTTTGACTTGATAAATAATCAGGGCTGAGTCTCCATATACCTCCAACTTCCTGATTTTCATTTTGATGTTAGCCTGTAGACCCATCACACAAGCTTCGTATTCTGTGACATTGTTGGTGCAGTCAAATCTCAACTTAATAGCTATCGGAAAGTGTTTTCCATCCGGGGATATCAATACAGCTCCAATTCCATTACCGGACAAATTGACAGCTCCGTCGAAATACATTTCCCATACATCGGCTGGCCCCCCTTCTTCGCAGTCTACTTTGTTAATGTGCTCATCAGGGAACTCAAAATCCAGAGCTTCATAATCCTGGATAGGATTTTCTGCTAGGAGGTTAGCGATCACACTACCTTTCACCGCTTTGCGGGTCATGTAGACTATGTCATATTGGGAGAGTATAACCTGCCACTTAGCTATCCTACCTGGCACGAATGGGCTTTCGAATACATATTTGATAGGATCCATCCTGGAGATGAGCCATGTCTTGTGATTCAACATGTAGTGCTTGAGGCAATTTCTTTGTCGAGCTAGCTTGTGACAAGTCTTTTCTAAGAAAGAGTACCTTGACTTACAATCATTGAACTTCTTGCTCAGGTAATAAATAGCCCTCTCCTTTCGGCCGGTATCATCATGTTGTCCCAAAACACATCCCATCGAGTTCTGTTGGACCGCCATATACAGGATAAGAGGCCTCCCCGCCACGGGTGGAACCAACACTGGTGGGTTGGACAAGTATTGCTTGATTTTCTCAAAAGCCTCTTGGCAAACTGAATCCCATTGGGTGGAATTGTTCTTCCGGAGTAGTCTGAAAATAGGCTCAGCTTTGGCAATGAGATTAGAAATAAATCTCGAAATGTAGTTCAACTTTCCCAGAAAACTGCGCACCTCCCTTTCTGTTTTTGGGGATGGCATTCCTTGAATAGCTCGAACTTTGTCTGGATCTACTTCTATTCCTTTCTCGCTTACTATGAATCCCAACAACTTTCCAGATCTAGCTCCGAATATGCATTTGGCAGGGTTCAGTTTCATCTGGTATTTCCTGAGCCTTTCGAATACCCTTCTCATCACCTGAACGTGGCTCTCTTCTCCCCTGGATTTGATGATCATATCATCCACGTACACCTCCACTTCTTTATGCATCATATCGTGGAATAATGTGACCATTGCGCGCTGGTAGGTAGCACCAGCATTCTTCAACCCGAAAGGCATGACCCGATAGCAAAATACTCCCTATTGAGTGATGAAAGCAGTTTTATCCTTGTCTGCCTCGTCCATTGGGATCTGATTGTACCCTGATGCCCCATCAATACATGAACACCTACCTAATCCCGCAGCATTGTCTACTAACACATCAATGTGGGGGAGAGGAAAATCATCTTTCAAGCTTGCTTTATTGAGATCCCTGTAGTCAACGCACACCCTGACTCTCCCGTCCTTCTTCATTACCGGGACGACATTAGCCACCCATTGGGGGTATTTGACCACTTCCAGGAACCCAGCGTCATACTGTTTCTTGACTTCATCCCTAACTTTGAGCAGTGTGTCAGAATTCATTCTTCTTAGTTTCTGCTTCACCGGGATCATTCCTGGAACTAGGGGAATTTTGTGCGTCACTATCTGGGGGTCCAAACCAACCAGATGATTCATTCTTCTTAGTTTCTCCCAATTCTTCACTTTCCACTACCTTAAGTTCCTTTTTTACTTCTTCAGTGCCTAAGTTTACGGTGCGTGTTTTGTCTCCACAAGGCACTAGGGTAGGTTCATCGCTTTCTTCTGTGAGCTCTTCTTCAGAATCACTTGAAGTAATGGCAGTTATGGGGATTTCAAAATTAACCAGAGGAATTCCTGAGTCTATTGAATTATTAGGTGTTAGTTGATAAATGGTCCTGGATGAATGAAAATAGAACATATTATAAGGATGGAATTCAAAAGGAAAGAAAGAAAGAGTTGAATTTAAAATGCGCTATTAATTCATTAACATTTATGCCATAAGAAAAGGGTCCATTTGCAGAGTTACACTTGTCACAATGGACAAAATGATCAAGTGTAGATAACCAAAGGTACTTTACTCGAAATTGATTACAGGGATGTCCTCTGCTGTCCAGTTGTCCAGTTCTTGCCCCTCAGCTATTGGCGAGACCAGAGCTCCATACAAGGAATCCAGGTAGATGACATCAATGGATGGTTCATCGGGTGATTCTTCCACTTCTGCCGGATTTTCAACAACCGGCTTAGTGAAGACTTCTGTGATTTTCGGGACTACCTTCATTTTCCCGAGTTTCTGATCAAATCTCTGGTCCCGAAGTCTGTTTCTCATCCAGAATCGCCCATCCATGAGGGCGTCTTCCTCATAACCCAAACCGTAGCGGCCTATCTTCTGGATAGCCGGTATAGGCTCGACGATTCCTTGCAAAGCGGCTCCTAGGCCTTTGCCCTCTTCATATCCGTTCTTTGATAGTACTTTGGTTACCATAGCCATAGCCCCTTCATTTCTTGTTTCTTGTAGTTCGAGGGCCTGGAAAGAGCTTTCCAACGACTCCTCAGCAGCTTCCACGTAAGGAACTGATTGTGGCTTAGTGACCAAAATGGCTTCTTCCCCTCTAACAGTGATGATTTTGCCGTCCATGATATAATTTATTTTCTGGTGCAAAGTCGAGGGAACGGCATTCGCAGAATGGATCCAAGGCCTCTCTAGCAACATAGTGTAGGCCGGTTCAATGTTCATCACTTGAAATGTGACGTTGAAGGTGCATGCTCCAATTTGGAGTGGTAAATCAATATCTCCCAACACTTCTCTTCTAGTACCATCAAAGGCTCTAACCACCATAGCACTTTGACGTATATCTGATTGGTCAACTGGCAACCTAGCCAAGGTAGCACTAGGCAGTACATTGAGAGCTGATCCGTTATCAATAAGTACCTTGGCTACTATACAACCCTTACATTTCACTGTTACATGCAGAGCTTTAGTGTGCCTTAAACCTGCTGGGTCTATCTCGTCTTCCGAGAAAGTAACAAAACTGGATGCTTGGATTTGTCCCACTATCTTCTCAAACTGCCCCGGAGTGATGTCGGGGTTTACGAAGGCCTGATCCAGGATCCTCTGCAAGGCTTGTCGGTGTACTTCTGAGCTCAGGATCAGCGATAACAGCGAAATTAGGGCAGGTGTCTTCCTCAACTGCTCCACCACGTCATACTCACTCTGTTTCATTATTTGGAGCAGCAGTTCCTCCTCTTCTTTATGCCCGGTAGGCTCTACTTCCCCTGTCTTCTCAACCTCCTCTTCAGTATTCTTCAGTGACTCTCCCATCTTTGCTTTCCCTTTTCTCTTTTCTTTCTCTTCGTTCCCGTAACACCTCCCACTTCGAGTTATGAACTCGACTTCTTGCTCAAGTGAGTAGGATTTTGTGGCAGCGATGGGCTGAGGATTAACTTGGGGAGTAGTACTGGTGGCAGGTCCTGGATAAGTCATTTTAAAATGCTCATGAGGAGTGAAACATGGTTTTGGTGGTGCCGGAGGTGAGGCAAGATTAGGAGCTGATGTACTGCTCGACGCTCCTTGAGTGAAAACTTGGAAATTATAGTTCCAAGGGACAGCATGAGTATTTGTGATAGGGAGCTGAGGCGGAGTCCAGATAACTGTTACTGGCGGTGAGGCTACTGGAGGTGAGAAGGTGATTTTGGGTTTGGAGGTAGAAGCATATTGGCTGAATCTAGTTGTGTTCACTCCCCCTTCCGTCCTCGACCTTGTCTGACATCTCAGAACTTTGAGGGATAACAAGTTCTAAACTTCTTGCTTGAATCCCTTACAGTCCCGCAGCTCATGATCAGCTGCCCCTCCATGGTAAGGACACCCCGTACTTTCTTCCGATCCTGTTACCTGAGGGCAAAGGTAGCCTTCCCTCATTGCCACAGCAAAAATTTCCTTAAAGTGAGGAACCAGCTTGTCTACTTCCGGTGATGGTCTTTCTCCATCAGACTCTATCATATTTACACCATTGCCCGCATTATGGTTGGGTAATGGGTTTGAGGTAACATTGGGGATGGCACCATTTCCCTCAATTTTCAGCCACCCGTTCCGGATTAAGGCGTGCACTCTCCCCCTGAGTGCTTCGCAGTTGTCAGTTGAATGCCCTTGTGCCCCTCCATGATACTCACAACGGGCAGTGGCATCATACCTGTGACACCCCTTACCTGTGTACAGTATACCCGAGTAAGTAATGCCACACGGTGTACCGGCACACTCTAATATACCTTAATTAATTTATGTCATGCTTTTAAATATAATTTATGAAATATAATTTATTTAGGCCATTTATCAAAAGTATTATTCATTTAAGGTTCCGAAAATTTTAAAGAAAATCCGGTAGAGTACCGGCTGAAAATGGAGAAAACAGTTCTTCGGAACCTGTTAAAAAACACTTCCAAATAATTTCCAAACAATCCCAACTTCAATTCATCAATAGAGTCTCAACAATTTTTCAATTTCAGGTCTCAACAACCTTTTCATTTCTCAAACATCCATTTCTCAGGGTTCTCATATATAAACAATAATTAAATACTCAAATTACTTCCATACATAACCATAAATCTTTATTATTTACATGAACCTCAAAATACATTACATAAATCCCAAATACATATGAGAAAATAAAAATTTAATTACAAAACGACAAAATGACATCTAGTGTCCTACCAATGCACTGCAGGTGACGAGGTGACACGGACATCGTGCGAAGCTGCGGGATGGACTCACCCAGTCTGCTGTCTACTGGGCTCACGATCTGTATCTCCAGAACCTACGCGTGGCAAAAGCAACGCGCTAAGCAATAATGCTTAGTGGTGCAATAATAAAATAACAAGAAATAACAGAAAATAAATATGTATTGCATGTGCATGTTTTGTTTGTCATGTATTTGTATATCCATTCATTTATTTCTTTTACTTTGCCCATTTTCATTCATTTGGTTGCCCAAGTAACCTACACTAGGCAGTGGATGGATAAGCAAGTAGCGCCTTTGGGCATCTAGTACTTCGGGCCGTCACACCATTGGTCACATATGCATCTCCCGGTGTGCAACAGAACAACTAACAAGCTGTAAATAATATCAGGCACAAGGCCAAATCTCAATGCAAGGTCAGAATGGCTAAAAGCCATGAAATCACAAAATGGCATATTGTCATGTGCAGTACTGCTAACTGAACCCTATTGGCATGCCAAACTATCCAAACCAATCTTGTTAGGTATACTAGGGCATTTGAAACTTTTAAATTCTTCAATTTGTGAATTTCAAGTTTTGGTGTCACTATTCACCTCATTGGTCAACAAAAATGTTGACTTTTGGATAGAAAATATGTACATTGACTTTGGCACTCCCAACATACCACATTTTACATTTAAAACTTGTTAGAATTGGTCACCATTACCATTTCTAACTTAAAACCAAGAGGGCAGAAAATTTCAGTTTTTGAGCCTAAGTTTACTGTTCCATTAAACACTGTTACAGTGGAAATTTGAAGAAATGGCAAACATGAAAGTTGTTCCTTATTTTGTCTAATTGAATTTCCTTTTTTGAATCACTCCATTTGGAGTTTTGTAGCTCCAGATATGGTCCAAAAACCACAGCTGGCCGGATTGCCAATCTGCAGAATTGACCATATCTACAGTAACATGAACAGTGAATGTGACTGCATATTTGAATAGGTTCTGGCCATAATTTGGGGTAGGTTCCTTCATAAAAGTTGTTTATCTATGTCTTAACTTGTTGCTGTAAAAATTTCAGGTCAATTGACCAAATCTACAGTGAGTTATGGCCAAATGAACAGTTACTGTTCATTTGGTCATTCTGCAGAATCAGTTGCAGGGTATCCGGATTGGGGCCAAGTTTTGGTCCTCTTGCTTTGGTCTTTTGGGCATGGTTTCTTCAGCAAAAATGTGCCATTATAAGCCTAGTTTCATGTCCAATTGGCCAAACACCAATTGGACCAACACAGCCAAAGTTATGGCTGTGTAATTGGACTGAAATCTCAGTCCATTGCTGCTGTCCCTAGGCAGCATAGTCATTCCTTTTACCATGCTATTTTTCAGTCCATATTATGGTCAAATCTCCTCAAATAGTCACTAATTGACCATTAAAATGTTCTCTAACAATTTCATAAGCCAAATCAATTTTCACTCCCCAAAACCCTAGCTTCACATTATGTTTTCTACAAAATGCCTTAGTTAGCATACCAACTTATTATTCTTATGTTTATAAACTTCCAACATGATTCTAGTTCACTTCAAGCTCATCAAAAACACTCCTTCCTATTCCTTCACTAGGGCAGCCGAAATTCATGTACTCATACACATGAGTTTTTGTTCATTTAAATTATAATTCTTACTAAGTTTCAAGTCCCTAATCATGAAATTAAAGAGTTTTATGTTTATAGTTGCACTAACCTTGAATAGGGCAGATTTTTCCCAATTCAAAACTTCACTTTCTTTCCTCTTGTTGGCTGCCAAAAGCTTGTTTAAGGTGTGGGGTAAAATTTTAATGAAGAGAGGTTAGGGTTTTGTGGTGAAACAAAGTAAGAAATTAAGCTTGCTTGATTGAACATCAATGGAGGGAGGAGGGAAGGGATTTCGGCTGCATGAGGAAGAGGGTGATGGCTGCTGTAATTTTTGGTTATTTGGTCTTCATTTAGTCTCTTTATTAGTTAGTCAAATGATGGTTTAATTGTGATTGGTTGGTAATTTTAAATGACATCACAATGATGTCATAAATAATCTTTTTCCTCACTTTCTTTTCTTTCCTCCACTATTCATCTTCAATTTAATTTCTAGTAATGTTTATCCATATTTTATGTCATATTAATTATTTACTCAACTGGACAAGTCGGCCAAAAATCACCTCTGAAGGCGAAATGACCAAAATGCCCTCTGTTTGGTGAGCAGGTCAAAATTATGCTGTCTTAGATTGAAAAATTTTTATAGTTCTTTTCTTGTCATAATAATTCCATGGGAACCTCAGTAATCCTTCTCTGAGTCCCAAAATTATTTTATAATTTTTTCCCAGTCTAGGGCTCCTAGTTGCGAAGCATAACTTCCCTCCGGTTACCCATCGCTTGGGCACCGGCTCGTTTGACTTGGTTGTATTTTATTTCTAAAATTTTTACTAAATTTTTCTTATTAATATTTGAGTTAATTATGGTTCCTGACTTTAGTTTAAATATTTTTCCGAACATTCTTGCTGTCCGGACCGACACTGGTCACCGGAACAGTAGGATGTACGGAGTGGTTACCGGGAGGGTGTTACAACTCTTCCCCTCTAATTTAAATTTCGTCCTCGAAATTTACAGTCTAAGCAGTTGAGGGAACTGTTGCCTCATCGTCTCTTCACTTTCCCAAGTTGCCTCCTCGGTGTTGTGGTGCCTCCAAAGCACTTTCACCAATGGAATCTGCTTGTTCCTCAATTCTTTTACTTCCCAAGCCAGGATCCGTAGAGGTTCTTCTTCATATGTCAAATCCGGCTGTATTTCAATTTCTTCCCTGGAGATGACATGTGAAGGATCTGAGCGGTAGCTTTTGAGCATGGACACATGGAACACATTGTGGATCTTGTCCAGCTCTGGTGGTAAAGCTAGATTATAGGCCACTGGACCCACACGTTCAATGACTTCATATGGGCCAATGAACCTAGGGCTCAACTTACCTTTTCTTCCAAACCTCAATACCTTCTTCCATGGTGACACCTTGAGGAATACTTTGTCGCCAACCACATATTCTATTTCTTTTCTCTTCAGGTCGGCATAAGATTTACATGCATGCGAGGCAACCTTGATTTGCTTTGATTTGTTTCACTTTCTCCTCGATCTGTTTCACAGTGCAGCCCCACCAGTTTGTCTTTGCCCAATTCAGTCCAGCACACTGGAGTTCTACATTTTCTCTCATACAGTGCTTCATATGGGGCCATTTGAATGCTAGCTTGGTAGCTATTGTTGTATGCAAACTCTGCCAGTGGGAGGTACCTATCCCAACTTCCCTCAAACTCAATAACACAACTCCTCAGCATATCCTCAAGGACCTGACATATATTTCATGTTATTGTTATCATTTCAATTCAATATTTGTATCAATTCCACTGGTTTCAATTGTTTACCTGGAGTACTCTTTCTGATTGCCCATCCATCTGAGGATGGAAAGCTGTGCTGAAGTGGAGTTGTGTACCCAAGGACTCATGCAACTTCTTCCAAAATCTCGATGTAAACCTTGGGTCTCGATCAGATATGATGGAAAGTGAAATTCCATGCAGTCTAACTATCTCACTGATATACAATTCTGCTAACTTCTCCAGTGAGTAGTCAGTCCTAACTGGCAGAAAGTGTGCTGACTTTGTCAATCTATCAACTATCACCCATACTGCATCATGTCTCTTCCGGGTGAGAGGTAGACCACTTACAAAATCCATGGTGACCCGATCCCACTTCCATTCAGGTATGCGTATAGGCTGTAGCAAACCCGATGGAACTTGATGTTCTGCCTTGACTTGCTGACATGTCAAGCATTTAGTCACATAGTCAGCTATGTCCCTCTTCGTACCAGGCCACCAATACTGAAGCTTTAGATCATGATACATCTTTGTACTTCCTGGGTGCATAGCATATACACTGGTGTGTGCCTCTTTTAGAATACTGGCCTTCAATTCCCCATCATCTGGTACACACAGTCTTCCTTTGTAATACAGACACCCATCTGCTTTCACCTCATAGTCAGTTGCTTTTCCCTCTGAGATCTTGCTCATAATAGCCATTAACTTTTCATCTGCATTTTGCCCATCTAGTATCTGCTGTAGCGAGTTTGGCCTCACTTACCTTTCGGCCAAAATAGCTCCATCTCGAACCAAGGATAGACGGGCATTCAATGATCTCAAAGTCATGGATTTTTACGCTCAAAGCATCGGCAACTACATTTGCCTTCCCGGGATGGTAGTCAATCACACAATCATAATCCTTCAGAACTCAATCCATCGCCTCTGTCTAAGGTTGAGCTCATACGGGTTGGCAAATATTTTAGGCTTTTGTGGTGCTGTAAATGTAGCATTTTTCACCATACGTAATGCCTCCATATCTTGATCTGAAGATAATTGCTGCAAGCTCTAGATCATGGGTAGGGTAATTGTTCATGTGGCCTTAGTGCTGGAAGCATAGCGACCACCTTCCCCTCTTGCATCAATACACACCCTAACCCATTATGTGAGGCATCACTGTAGACCACGAAGTCCTTTTCGACACCGGCAGTTAACACCGTGCCTCTGTCAACATAGCCTTCAACTTCTCAAAACTGGTCCGACACTTGTCATTCCATCAAATTTGACATTCTTGTGTAACAACTTGGTCATTGGAGCGGCTATTAGGAAAATCCTTCACAAATCTTCAGAATACCCAGCTAGCCCCAAGAAGCTTGACCTCGGTTGTATTCTGGGAGGCTTCCATTCCATCAACGCTTCTATTTTCTTGGGATCCACCTAATCCCATCGGTGACACTACGTGTCCAAGGAATGCAATCTCATTCAACCAAAAGTCACACTTGGACAACTTAGCATACAACTTCTTTTCTTTCGGGGTTTGCGAACAATCCTCAAATGCTCATCATGTTCTTCCTGGTCTTGGAATACACCAAAATATCATCAATAAAGACCACTACGAACCGATCTAAGTGTGGATGGAAGATACAGATTCATAAGGTCCATGAATGCATTGGTGCATTTGTTAGGCCAAAGGGCATCACTAGAAACTCATAATGCCCATATCGGTCCTGAATACGATCTTTGGCACATCTGCATCCTTCACCCTCAATCGATGATACCACGATGCGAGATCAATCTTAGAAAATACTCGCTCCCTTCAACCGATCAAACAGATCATCAATTCTAGGCAACGGATATTTGTTCTTCACGGTCACTTTATTCAATCGCGAGAATCAATGCAAAGCCTCAAAGTCCCATCCTTCTTTTTCACAAGCGACCTTTGGAGCTCCCCATGGTGACACCTTGGGCGTATGAACCCCTTATCAAGCAACTCTTGCAACTAAGTTTTCAACTCCTCAATTCTGGGTGCCATCCTATAAGGAGCAATGGAAATGGGTCTGTGCAGTTGTCTCAATAGCAAATTCAACTTCCCTTTCTGGTGGCAAACCAGGTAATTCTTCAGGGAACACATCTGGGAAGTCTTTTACTGTGGGTATGTCACTCAGATTTGGCTTAGTCTGCCTAGTATCCACCACATGTGCTAGGTAGGCTTCACAACCTTTTCTAATCATTCTTCTTGCAACAGTGGCTGAGATGACATTGGACAAGAAATCTGTCCTTTCCCCCACAACTGTAATTTCATTACCCTCAGGAGTTTTCAAAGAAATTCTCTTCAATTTGCAATCAACTATTGCCTGATGACGTGATAACCAGTCCATTCCCAAAATCACGTCAAACTCATGGAAGGGCAACTCAATCAAGTCTGCCAAGAATTCATACCCCTGAATCCTTAACGGGTAACCCTTGTACACTTTGTTCACTACCACACTGTGACCCAATGGATTAGTGACCAGAATGTCTTAGTCACTCTCCCTTACCAGTATCCCCCTTTCTACGGGTAGGTTGATGCAAATGTAGGAATGAGTAGATCCTGGATCTACCAATGCATGCACAGGTGTAGTGTAGAGGAAGAACGTACCCCTGATGACGTCCGGGGCATTTTGCTCCTCCTGAGCTCTAATAGCATAAGCTCTTGCTGGTGGTCTACTGTCAGGCCTCTCTGCTGGCTTAGATGCAGGCCTCTGTGATGGTCCAACAGCCTCAGATTTACCAGATTTTCTACCTCTCTGTGGTGCAGGAGCAGGTCTGTCTGCTTGTGTTGGAGCAGCTGTAGTAGTTCTGCGTGGACAGTTCCTCAGCTGATGCTCTGTTGACCCACACCTCAAGCAGGCACCAGTCACTCTCCAACACTCCCCCTTATGCCATTTCTGACAGTGTGGACATGCAGAAGATGCTGGGGCTGGTCCCCTGAACCCCATCCCTGGAGAGCTGCCCACTGATGGTGTGGACTGACCTCTCCTAGGGGTGAAGCGTGGCTGGGCCCCGAGATCGACCACGACCACAGTGGTGAACTCTGTGCAGGAGGACCCTTGAACTTCTTCCCAAATGCAGGAGATGAGCTGGACTGACCCGATCCCCTCTTCTGCTGTCTTTCCCTTCTGGTTTGCTCACTGATTCTTACTTTTTCAACCTTTATTGCAGCTTCCACTAACTTGGTAAATTCTGTGATTCCCAAGGCAGTGAGCTGGATCTTGATGTTGTCATTTAGTCCCTCTTCAAATCTCTTGCACCTTTCAGCTTCATTAGGGACTATCTCCCTTCCATAGCGGCTTAATCGAACAAATTCCTTCTCATATTCGGCCACTGACAGCTGTCTCTGCCTCATGTTAATAAACTCTCTTCTTCTCTCTTCCAGGTATACAGTACCCACATATTTCTTCTTGAATTCAGAGAGAAAGAAGTCCCAAGTTACAGCTTCTAGCTGCACTTCACTGGACACCGTGTCCCACCACTCATAAGCATCATCTTGCAACAAAGATATGGCAGCTTCCAGGTTTTGCTCTGGAGTGCGGTGGAGTTGTTTTAGTACTCTGCCTGTTCTGTTCAACCAATTCTCGGCTGCAGCAGAGTCATCTTCTCTCGTGCCATAGAAGTCCACAGCTCCAAACTTTCTTAGCCTTTCCAGGTGTGATTTCTGCTGTGGAGCTGGTAGTGGTGGTGGTGCTGGCATTACCCCGGCCATTTGTCTAAAGAAATCGGCCATTTGCTGAAACATGGCCTGTGGAGGCTGAGCAGGCTCTGCTTGAGTCATGAGCAGATTCTCTCATGCCCCCAGTCTCAGCTGCTGCAGGTGGAGCATGACTCTCCACTTCCTCCTCAACAGCTCTCTGAGATGAAGGGTCCATATCCTATTCAAAATAACAAAGACAAACAGATCTGCATTAGTGTCACCTCGACTCTTACAAATGCAATGCATGATATGGACTCAATCTAGGCCCAGAAACGCCTAAACCGTGCTCTGATACCACTAAATGTGACACCCCTTACCCGTGTACAGTATACCCGAGTAAGTAATGCCACACGGTGTACCGGCACACTCTAATATACCTTAATTAATTTATGTCATGCTTTTAAATATAATTTATGAAATATAATTTATTTAGGCCATTTATCAAAAGTATTATTCATTTAAGGTTCCGAAAATTTTAAAGAAAATCAGAGTACCAATGAAAATGGAGAAAATAGCTTATTCTAACTGTTAAAAAACACTTCCAAATAATTTCCAAACAATCCCAACTTCAATTCATCAATAGAGTCTCAACAATTTTTCAATTTCAGGTCTCAACAACCTTTTCATTTCTCAAACATCCATTTCTCAGGGTTCTCATATATAAACAATAATTAAATACTCAAATTACTTCCATACATAACCATAAATCTTTATTATTTACATGAACCTCAAAATACATTACATAAATCCCAAATACATATGAGAAAATAAAAATTTAATTACAAAACTACAAAATGACATCTAGTGTCCTACCAATGCCTTTGCGGTGACGAGGTGACACGGACCTTTGTCTTGAATCTGCAGGATGGACTCACCCAGTCTGCGGTCTACTGGGCTCACGATCTGTATCTCCAGAACCTACGCGTGGCAAAAGCAACGCGCTAAGCAATAATGCTTAGTGGTGCAATAATAAAATAACAAGAAATAACAGAAAATAAATATGTATTGCATGTGCATGTTTTGTTTGTCATGTATTTGTATATCCATTCATTTATTTCTTTTACTTTGCCCATTTTCATTCATTTGGTTGCCCAAGTAACCTACACTAGGCATCGGATGGATAAACCGTAACCGCCTTTGGGCATCTAGTACCTCGCCGTCACACCATCGGTCACATATGCATCTCCGGTGTGCAGAGCGGCTAACAAAGTCAGAATAATATCAGGCACAAGGCCAAATCTCAATGCAAGGTCAGAATGGCTAAAAGTCATGAAATCACAGAATGGCATATTGTCATGTGCAGTACTACTAACTGAACCCTTTTGGTATGCAAAACTATCCAAACCAATCTTGTTAGGTATACTAGGGCATTTGAAACTTTTAAATTCTTCAATTTGTGAATTTCAAGTTTTGGTGTCACTATTCACCTCATTGGTCAACAAAAATGTTGACTTTTGGATAGAAAATATGTACATTGACTTTGGCACTCCCAACATACCACATTTTACATTTAAAACTTGTTAGAATTGGTCACCATTACCATTTCTAACTTAAAACCAAGAGGGCAGAAAATTTCAGTTTTTGAGCCTAAGTTTACTGTTCCATTAAACATTGTTACAGTGGAAATTTGAAGAAATGGCAAACATGAAAGTTGTTCCTTATTTTGTCTAGTTGAATTTCCTTTTTCGAATCACTCCATTTGGAGTTTTGTAGCTCCAGATATAGTCCAAAAACCACAGCTGGCCGAATTGCCAATCTGCAGAATTGACCATATCTACAGTAACATGAACAGTGACTGTGACTGTATATTTGAATAGGTTTTGGCCATAATTTGCAGTAGGTTCCTTCATGAAAGTTGTTTGTCTATGTCTTAACTTGTTGCTGTAAAAATTTCAGGTCAATTGACCAAATCTATAGTGAGTTATGGCCAAATGAACAGTTACTGTTCATTTGATCTTTCTGCAGAATCAGTTGCAGGGTATCCGGATTGGGGCCAAGTTTTGGTCCTCTTGCTTTGGTCTTTTGGGCATGGTTTCTTCAGCAAAAATGTGCCATTATAAGCCTAGTTTCATTTCCAATTGGCCAAACACCAATTGGACCAACACAGCCAAAGTTATGGCTGTGTAATTGGACTGAAATCTCAGTCCATTGCTGCTGTCCCTAGGCAGCATAGTCATTCCCTTTACCATGCTATTTTTCAGTCCATATTATGGTCAAATCTCCTCAAATGGTCACTAATTGACCATTAAAATGTTTTCTAACAATTTCATAAGCCAAATCAACTTTCACTCCCCAAAACCCTAGCTTCACATTATGTTTTCTACAAAATGCCTTAGTTAGCATACCAACTTATTATTCTTATGTTTATAAACTTCCAACATGATTCTAGTTCACTTCAAGCTCATCAAAAACACTCCTTCCTATTCCTTCACTAGGGCAGCCGAAATTCATGTACTCATACACATGAGTTTTTGTTCATTTAAATTACAATTCTTACTAAGTTTCAAGTCCCTAATCATGAAATTAAAGAGTTTTATGTATATAGTTGCACTAACCTTGAATAGGGCAGATTTTTCCCAATTCAAAACTTCACTTTCTTTCCTCTTGTTAGCTGCCAAAAGCTTGTTTAAGGTGTGGGGTAAAATTTTAATGAAGAGAGGTTAGGGTTTTGTGGTGAAACAAAGTAAGAAATTAAGCTTGCTTGATTGAACATCGATGGAGGGAGGAGGGAAGGGATTTCGGCTGCATGAGGAAGAGGGTGATGGCTGCTGTAATTTTTGGTTATTTGGTCTTCATTTAGTCTCTTTATTAGTTAGTCAAATGATGGCTTAATTGTGATTGGTTGGTAATTTTAAATGACATCACAATGATGTCATAAATAATCTTTTTCCTCACTTTCTTTTCTTTCCTCCACTACTCATCTTCAATTTAATTTCTAGTAATGTTTATCCATATTTTATGTCATATTAATTATTTACTCAACTGGACAAGTTGGCCAAAAATCACCTCTGAAGGCGAAATGACCAAAATGCCCTCCGTTTGGCTGAATGGGTCAAAATTGTCTGTACCGATTGAAAAATTTTTCTAGGTATTTTCTTGGCATTCTAATGCCATGGGAACCTCAGTAATCCTTCTCTGGAGTCCCAAAAATTATTTTATAATTTTTCCCTCGGGTCTAGGGCTCCTAGTTGTGAGAACCGCAACTTCCCTCCGGTTACCCATCGCTTGGGCACCGGCTCGTTTGACTTGGTTGTATTTTATTTCTAAAATTTTTACTAAATTTTTCTTATTAATATTTGAGTTAATTATGGTTCCTGACTTTAGTTTAAATATTTTTCCGGACATTCTAGCTGTCCAGACCGACACTGGTCACCGGAACAGTAGGATGTAAGGAGTGGTTACCGGGAGGGTGTTACAATACCACCTGGGATATGGAGGCTGGATAGGGTCCAGGGGAACCGGTACAATCTAGTTTATACCGACAAGGTATCGGTATATTTCACTGAGCGGGAGGGGAAGAGGTGGATCGGGATTTCTTGGTGGTCTGGGATTATTTTGGGGTGGTCTGGGTTGAGTAGGTGGAGGAAGAGGTCTGGGTTGGTAATTTGTAGGTGGTGGGTATTGTGGGCGTGGGTGTGGATAGTTTGGGAAAGGAGGTGGAATGCTTGCGACTGTTTGGCCATGAGGGGGAGGATATGGCCGGTAGTTATTTTGAGGTAGTGGGGAGTAGTTGTTCTGCCGAGTGATGGAATGCACATCACCCTCCTTCTTTTTGCCAAAGCTGGGAGTTTTCTTTGCAGGATTTTCAGCCAACTCCTGCAGCCGTCCCAACCTTAAATTAGCTTCAATTCTCTCACCAGCCTGGATGATGTCCGAGAAGCTGTTGGAAGTGTTTCCAATCATCAAGTTGAAGTAAGGAGCTTTCAAAGTCTCGATGAACAGAGAACATAGCTCATTGTCGGTCACCGGGGGGTGTACTTCCGCCGCCTTTTCTCTCCATCTCTTGGCATGCTCCTTAAAGCTTTCCCTGTCTTTCTGCACCAGGTTCTGGAGGTCCCTCCTTGTGGGGGCCACATCGCAATTAAACTTATACTGCTTGAGGAAAGCATCTGCCAAATCTTTCCAGGAGCGTAGTTTGCTCCTGTCAGCCCAATCAATGCACCACCTCAGGGCTGCCCCGGAGAGGCTCTCATGAAAGAAGTGGACTAACAGCCTGTCATCATCCGTCAGAGCGGACATCTTGGCGATATAGTTGGCCAAGTGAATGTGAGGGTCCGAATTCCCAGTATACTTGTCGAAATCAGGGACCTTGAACTTAGGCGGCACCACCACATCAGGAACCAATCTAAGCGATGCCACATCGACTGAACCATACATATTCAGTCCTTCGATTGCTCTCAATCTCTCCTCTAGAGCAGATAGTTTCTCGCTTTTTTTCGTCTTATTTTCCCCTCCCACTGCATGGAATACTCCCCCAGTTGGGAGATGAGGGGCGGAGTGTACTGGTGGGATTAGGATTGAAGGGTATGAGTCGGTGTTTGAAATAGCTGGGTAATGAGAGTAAGGTAAGTCATTATTCATGGTAGCCAGATTGACAGTGATTGTCGGGTCCGGAATAGGTGACTGAAAGGTAAAAGAAGTTGAAGCTTGATGGGGATCCATTGTTGTAGGTGGTGGAGGAGGTAGTGGTAGGCTAGGCTCTGAAGTGGGTTTATTCTGGGACATTTCCCTCATTAGTCTCATAAGTTCTGAGACCTGATCCTTCAATTCGGAAACCTGCCCTTGTAGGTTATGTATTTGTTCCTGATCTTCCATTATCTTCTTTGTTTGAGATCTTGTTAAGTACACTCGCTTGGGTTGAACCGTGTGCTTGGTCGGACTTGCCTTGTTTGAAGCAATGTTGATTTCCTGTAGGGAGTAAAAAAAGTTTTTAATGAATTTCGAATTTTGCAAAAAAAACTAAAAAGTCCTGGTGTGGACGAAGGATACAGTGGCATTTGGGAGCCAGAATGAAATCTGCGAAAGGATGATTGCATCAACTTTATCATGGCATCATTCGATAGTCTGACCGTGAATGACTGGATTGAATGCGCATTTATGATACCTGTCCATATAGCGCACTCAATTTTTCACATAACCCTAGCGAGGGAGTTCCTACCGGAGTCATATTATTCATTCACAAATTTACTAAACAAAGGTCCAAAAATCATTTCATTAACTGAATAATTTGTACACCGTATTCTTTACATCGGTCTAGGCTCTGGGAGATTCTTTATAATGAGATGACATTTTATGAGATACTCATATAACCTTTCTTCTTGCTTAGCAAGGTCGAATGCTTTCAGAGCATATTCGGATTCAGGTAATAGTTCTTATTTTCCCTGTGCTATCGTTCTCTCCAGCTGGTCAACATTCTCTTTCAGTTCTTGATAGAGAGCAGCTTGCTTTTCTTTCTCTTTCTTTTCTTTAGCACATTCTTTCAAAATATCGTTAATGAGTAGTGCCTGTTCTTTCAATTCGAGCTTCTTCTTTTTGTTTTCTTGTTTATACTCCTCAACGAGTATTTCTTGGTATTTCATTTTTTACTGAAGCTTACTATTCTGTGCTTCCACTTCTTTTACCACAGCTTGGAGAGAGTCTTTTTCCTTTTTCCACCGTTCCTCTTGCCCTTCGAACCCCATCTTTTCGGCCCTCGCCTCTTCCCTGAGTCTTCTCATCTTTCTTTTAAGGTTCTGCCGTTGGTCCTCCAACTGTTTTATTTGTTCTTGTAGTTGTGAGTTTTCGGTATTTGCCCTTTATAATGAGTCAGCCAGATGATTATCAGCTTCTTTTAATAGGATGTTTCAGCGAGGGTCGCTATCTTTGAATTCTGTAATTGAGTGTTCTCGGTCTCTGTCAGCCCTCCATTCAAGGTAATCGCGTGTGGCACTTGGACCTTTAGGCGACCTTTCCATCAGAGAGATGTTTTCCCAGGATCTGTGAGCCACTTTCAACCCTTCCTCTTCCTTGAGCTTATGGTAGAAATGACCTTGGTGGTATTTTTCAATGTTGACTCTGGACTGTGTTGAGCCAAACTGCCTCATTACCAATGCCGGAGTGTAACTTGTGTATCCGGTTACTCCGATTAGGGATACCGACTGATTACCTCCCGTGCTGATCAAAATGGATTGGCCTTACGTCCACAGTTTCCTCCAACAGTAATCATGGCTATTGAAACTCAGAATCCGTTCCCGTCATTGCTGTTCATTCTTCGGACTGATTACTAACCAGGTCATCTTCTCGATGGGAGGCTGGTCAAGGTACCAAGTCAATCCCTTTGTCTCCACAGGGCACATGTGACTGATAATCCAGAGGTATAACAATTGAGAATAACACTTAATGGACCCTTTGCCCTGTTGTCTGCAGTAGGTAAGGGTTAATAAGGTCTCTGCAAGAATTGCCGGTATCGGATTGACCTCCTGCCTTTCTACTGCCCAGAATACTTCCACCGCGCTGTAGGTTATGATTCCCAATGGTCCCGGGAACAAAATCAGGCCATAGATTCCCAAGGTGAGTGCCACTGAAGCTCGATTCCATTGTTTCTCTTGGATGTATTGATCCAGCCACTTCTCAAGGTAGGTCCAATACCATCCATGCGTGTTCCCTTTGACAGTTTCTTTTGACTTTGCTTCCTCCGAAGGAATACCCAACAAATGTGTTAATCGTTTCCAGGTCTGCCTATGCTTAAGGTGTAGGTAGATCCGATTCTGCGTTGAGTAAGGAATCTCTAGTAATGCCTGATATTCTTCCATAGTGGGAACTGTATCAATATCATTGAAAGAGAATACCCCGTACTCAGGACTCCAAACTGACAGCATGGCCTTTAATGCCGGGATTTGGACCTTGACTCGCATTAAGGTTGCAATCCTCCCGTACTTCTCTTCAAATCGTGCATTGACCTGATCGGGAAGCGACCTCCAACCATTAGACAGACCCTCGAGGCTGTTCATTTTGACCTCAATTTTATTCAGATCCAACGAAGGTAGTAAGCTAGCATGTGCCTTGGGAACATCATTTTGCGAAGTCTTGGACTATGAGCTGATTTGGACCAAAGTTTAGCATTCTGAACCTCTTCTGCCGACTGACTCGAGGATGCCATGATAAAAATGATGCCTATCCTTTTTACAGACTCTTGGTTTGGTGATGCCTGCGGAAAAATTCGTTAGCAAGATAGATTTGGGTAATTTCGAATTATACTGTTGACAGGGTGACACATACACATTTATCAAAGTAGGAAAATGTGTACGTGTTTCAGTAGAATTCAAGATTACCCTCATAAAAACGAACAAAAGGAAATTAAGGCAGAATAGAGTAAGAGTAAGTATGCCCCTTTTGTCCTAGAATAGGGAGACTCCTGATACCGGATGAGTGCTACCTAATTGGATAGTTCTATCTTATAAGGTAGCTTACTACGGCTTTTGGCTATTGTGATAGTTTAGCTCAGGATCTAATTTTCTAAAAGCCACAGGTTCCCAAATTGCCCCTACTGTAAACAGTAGAGCCCCATTCTATAACCATAATATTATCGGGAAAATTCCACGGGTATCACGGTGAATAGAACGAGTTTCAATTTGAGCAGAAGCCTTCACGGATACTAATGGGGTAGAACCCACGGGTACCGCTACATGACCCCCTCCTACTTTCCTAAAAGGGTAAGAAAGCCCGGGTATAGGGCCGAAGTGTGTGAGGACATCGTGTGAGTGTTCAGTGTGTGAGGGGACACCTTTACCTCTTCCCGATTCAGGGGGATTTTATTTTTCCTGTTTTTCTTCTTTTCTCCTTTTTTTTTTTAAAAACGAAGAGCACTGTAAGGAGTAAAACAAGCAAAACAAGCGAAACAGTTAGTAGGAATGATCAACGATTAACACATAAAATATTGCCGAGTGAGCCCACCTAACTATAATTTGATCGAAAAATTAAATCTACTTTTGGACCTCTAGACCGAGGTCAAGTCAAATGGTCCCCAGTGGAGTCGACAAGCTGTCGCAACGTGTTTTGCGGTCGCCTGGACGAACCCTCACCGAAGTGGGAAAGAGTGAGGAGTCGCCACCTTAGTTTTGAGGGAAACTAAAGAAAACCATTTGAGAAGATAAATCGAAATGAAACCACTTCAAGACAGAGATTCTAAGTTCGGGGTCCGTAAACGGGTGGGGAAGGTGTTAGGCACCCCACCTCGTCCCTTGATAAGGGTAAGTAGATTTAACTTTGCGTTCTTTATAAATCAGTTAGGAGGGCTAAAATGGAAATGTTAATCCTTTTAATAAAAAGGAAAATTTGGTTTTTCACTAAATTCGGATTACCCAGATACATAAGTAAATGAGACAACCTTAGTGAGTTACTGTTGTATGTTAATTTTGTTTGAAAGGGCTATTTGGTTAAAATTCAATTTGAGAATCGGGTAAGAACTCTCCTCCGATCTCTTTTAATTAAAATCTTGGGTTGAGAATCGGATAAGAACTCTCCTCCGATCTCTTTTAATATTTATTAAAATTTAGCTTGAGGATCGGATAAGAACTCTCCTCCGACCTCTTTTAATATTTATTAAAATTTAGTTGAGGATCGGATAAGAACTCTCCTCCGACCTCTTTAATATTTATTAAAATTTAGCTTGAGGATCGGATAAGAACTCTCCTCCGACCTCTTTAAATATTTATTAAAACTTTTAGTTGAAAATCGGATAAGGACTCTCCTCCGATCTCTTTTATTTTAATGGGACTCGGATAAAGACTCTTCCGATCTCTTCGAAATTTGATCACAGCTATATATCATAAAAGTCAAAGTTTAAGAGTTCTAGTATTCAAAGATGTCAAGGGTCGTAATAAGACTTCTTTTAACTCATTGATACTTTGTGACTAAATAAGGGATGCCGGACTGAATTTTACCGACCTCCCATATGGTCGCCTTACCAGTATCCTATCCGTTCCATTCTACTTATCTGAGATTTGATTTTTATTCCGCCTTATGGCATTATGCCGGATCGCCTTCTACGTCAGCCTAGTGATTCAATTTTGCTACTTCCCTGACGTGTTATTTAGACCCTCTTTTCAAAGAGACCATAAAAATCTGATTACCTACATTTTGTTCGATTACTTCTACGCTATTCGGGACCAGAACTCCTGTGTTAGGAAGTAATAAAGATTAACCAAAGAATGGACTGATTAACAAAGAAGTAAACTCGAGAATGACCGTCTTCGTGTTTAAAATACAGTATAAACTTGGTGAAAATTACAAACATAAAAAGAATAAATGAAATACGTAAATAAAGAAGAACATTTGATAAAATAGCGATATAAGCACTCACCTGTAGGGAGTCGAATCTACTAAACTAACTATGGAATCACAGAATGTAATAGAATTTGCAGTTGATAATTTGGAGGACTAAGGTTCGCCTTGAAATGAAGGATTCTTTGCTAAAATGTAATCAGGTCAAAATAACCAAGCTTGAATGGAGTTGAACTTGGACAATATGAATGGAAATAGGAGATAACAAAGACAGAAAGTGAGAGTGCCACAGGATAATGAACGGACTGAAAATGAAGAATTTCAGTATTTAAGAATCCCTTTTCAAGAAAACACTTCAGAAAACTGGTTTCCAAAGTTTTTCTTATGAAAGCTAAAAAAAAATAGCAGAGTAACGAACTAAATTAAGTTTCAGAGTTCTTCCACTATAGTCACTGCCTTTTGTTTATTTTTTCGTCCCCTGAACAGTTTTTCATGCAGGTATTTATAGGAACCGGGTGCCCTCCATGAAGGGTCAAGATCTATTTTGAGGAAGACGGAGGGTCAGGATTTCAAAGGACATGATCGGATGCTTGAGAATTAAGGCGAATCAAAATGAACGGCCGAGATCATTCTCAGGATACTTGTCCTTTTCTTCTTCTAATCTGACGGTCCAAAACTTCGTTGACCTGGGCGATCCAAGGGCTAGAAATAAAAGGCGCCGGTCTTGTCGTCTTCCTCTTTGATCGAAAGCCTCTGGACTCGTCCTTGCAAGTGAGACCAACGGTGGAGATTGGGATGTACAGGACTGTCATGACATACTCTGGCACCTGTCAGCATTATGGGCGATTCTCAGGCGTGCGGTGGAGATTTCGTCTGCAACGCTTTAACTACCTTGGCTCTGATTCTAATGACGGTTATTGGGATTTGTTTTATTCTCTTTGCCTTCCGATCTCCCCTCTTCCTGATCTTCTTGACACGTGCCCCTTTCGATCTTTCATACCAGTCTCCCCTCTTCCGATCTCTATCATTCCGATCCTTTCTTTAGTCAGGCCCAGTCCGGTCAAAGCATTAATTTCCCCCGATTCTCGAAGCGTTTTCCCCTCGATTCTCGAAGCGCCCGCTTCGTTTTCTGCTTAGCAATAAATGCCTGACTTTCCCCTATATATACCCCTGACAGAAGAAGCTTTCCTCATTCGATTTTCCTCTCTCCCTTCTCCCTTTCCTGTTCTAGCTGCTCCGGCGATAGTTCCGGCTACGACTGTGGCTTTTGATCCCTTTCCGATGGACTTCTTTATTCCCCGACTGAAAATTTACGATCCCGGTGACCGAATGATCGTGATAACCTTATCTGATGATGGTGAGAGAATTGCTAAAGTTTCGCCGACCCTTGGCAGTTGCTCTTCCAAATTTATTCGGCTTTTCATCACATTGAGTGTTCCGACAGCGGCTTTCCTCCACATTGGGTGTTCCGACAGCGGCTCGGTCCGGGTCAGTGACACCCCTTTGGATCAGTCACAATGTTGGCTGTGACATAGACCCCCTTTAGATAGGATGTTCTGCCGATCTTTAGAGGTCGACCTTTTGTTGTAATCAGATTTTTAATGTAAACCGATCTTGAGATCGCCCAAATGATGTAATCTGATCTCTTGGAAATAAAAATCTCATTTTGTCAATTATCATTTTATTGATTATTTTTCGATCTTTGATGTGTTCGTTCGATCTGGTTCCTAACTGAACGACCCTTAACTGATCCTTTATTCAAAATATTCATCTTAATATGCTGATCTCCAGTTAACCGATCTCTTTATGTAATTTGGAATGTTCGAGAGACGTGTCAGAACAGCTGGCGAATCCCGCTAACCGATGCATTGCCTGGGACATCGTGAGCATTAAATGCTCGGACGAGTATAAATAGGGGTGGGGGTTAGCCAGTTTCTCACTTATGCCATTTTCTGTCTCTTGCAAACAATTCCAAAATTCTCCTGATTTTCAAGCTCTTCCGACTCCGATCAAGCTCCGGTAAGGGTTTTGATCCTTCTTTTACTTTTGAGTTCTTTATTTCTTTTGAAAATGAGCGTACAGAAGGTCGAGAGCAAGCCCACTTTCCGTCCATGTTTCATGGTCGTCCGACGAAGCGGAGGTGATCGGACCAAGCGCCCAACCTGAACCTCCTAGGGCCTCTGTTCCAGTTCGGGAGCGAGCAGAACCTTCAAGGCATGTACATTCTTCAGGGAGGGAAAGTCTTCCTATAGACGAGCTACCGTCGATCCTTCAAGAAACCGACCTCCAATCGTTTAGCCAAGAATACAACATTCGGCCTGATTCGTACGAGCTAATTAAGTGCCACGGCGATCTTCGTGCCGATCACTTCTTCGAAGAGAATGATATGATCATGGTCTACGAAGAACAATTAAAAGCCGGTCTGCGGTTCCCTCTAGACGATTTCTTCAAAGAGGTCTTAAAATTTCACCAAGTGTGCATCGCCCAAGTTCACCCGAACTCGTGGCGGATCCTGGTGGCTTTCAGGGGGCTCTGCCGTGCCAAGGGACTCTATCCTACAGCCAAAGTATTTGCCGAACTACATAGACTGACCCGCCGAAAGGACGACGAGTACTGGTTCTTTCAGGCGAAGCCTCATTGTGGGCTCTTTACCGATCTGCCCTCCTCCCTGAAGAATTGGAAGAACCGCTTCTTTATTCTGAGGAGCAAAATTCCGAACGGCTTCGAGGGCTTCCCTCGAAGCTGGCTACATCTGAACCCTTCGCGTCCAAAGCATCTCGCCCTGAATAGGGAAGAGGGAGCCGTGGTGATGGAATTGAAAGATCAAGCGGCTAGGGAGAAGTTTTCTTGTTTGGATGCAGTGACGGCCGAACTGCATCATTGGACGATGCAGCTGATCACTGGTCAAGATCGGGGGCTTCAACTCTCTGACCTCGGCATCGGTATTTTCTTCATCTCAGATCTCAGGACCTTAGCGATCTCACTGACCTCTCTTTTGTGCAGGTATGGCAAGAGACGAAGCCTCCAAGGAGAAACGAAAGCGAAAGAGGGAGATCTCCCGAAAAGTACGGGAGATGAAGCAAGCCGAGGAAATGCAGACACCCAGGCATGAGTCCGGCGAAATACAAGAAGGCCCACCTCAACCTTCGGGACCGCCGATCGTAGAAGCTGTCCGATCTCCTCCTTGCCGAGAAGAGCCGCCTCCACCACCTCCAGTTGCTCCAAGCACAGAAGGGGGTCCTTCTCAACCTTCTGTGAGGCCCCTTTCTCGTGGCGCTCAAGTGTTGGTCACTTCACTGGAGAAGAGCCGGACGGTTCGAGAAAATTCAGACTTCGCTAAGGTCTTGGGGTCATCCATCTGTCTTCGGGAAGACCGGGATAGGCTGTCTCCGGATACTCTTGATGACATCTTGACCAGATCCATGAGCCTGAACGTGGAGTGCTTAGTGAATTAGGATATAGTTCGGGAAAAGGCTTATCGCCTGGGTAAGGAGGTCGAGAAGAAGAGTCAGGAAGTAGCTTCCCTTCGATCCCAACTTTTATCCGCTCAGAACTATATATCCGACATCGAGGGGCAGATGAAACTTTATGAGGATAAGCTAGCCGAGCAGACTCATGTTCTGGCTGAGCGAACTCGTATTCTGGAAGAAGTTCAGGCGCTTCGGGCTGATGAAGCTGCTCAACTCGCTCACCTTGCTGAGGGGCTCAAAGCGAAAGAGGAAGAGATGGTGACTGGAGTGGCCGGCGCTTATGTGAATGCCCACAGAGATCTCCTGGCGGAGCTTAAGAAGCGTTACCCTGAGGAAGACTTCTCCTGGATGGCCAACCTGGCTCCCGAGGATGAAGATGAGGAGAGTGAGGAGGAGGCTGAGGGTGAGAGGGGGAACGGACAAAATGTAGATCAGGCTGGGGGTGAGAGGGGAAACGGACAATATGTAGATCAGGCTGGGGGTGATCCTCCAGCTGAATAACTTGTACAAATTTTTGAAATGAAATGAAATGGAATGCCTCTTTTGTTCGATGAATGGTTGTGATCGGAACACTTAATTGTCTGAGTATGTTGAAATAACTAAAAGTGATTATTAACCCAAGTGTGAGAGATCGGAAAACACAATGAGCATGAGATCGGTAGAGAACCAACGCTAAACAGGACTTAATTAAAATTGAAAATTTGGCTTGAACATTTAAGATCGGGATCATCATTAAACCGAAACGGAACCTTTGATTGTTCTTAAACTTTGAAAGGGAGATCGGCAATAAAACTGGTAACAAAGATTTAGTGTCAGTTCAATTTCATTTGTCAAAAGAGATCAGGAACATACTTGACTGGTCAGGAGATTCGACAATGGGTTTGAGAGATCGGTGAGTGATTTAATAGACTGGTAAGGCTTCATTGGATACGAGGGCTTAGCATTGACTCAACTCTCCCTGTGAGGAGAGATCGGAAATGTGGTTAAATAGCAAGGTGAGACTTAGTGCTGGAGATCGGTTTCGAAGTTTATTGATTCTGGGGATCGGCCAAAATATGGTGTCGACACCCTTAAATTAAGTTAAATAAAATTGTTACCTCACTTATTCAAATTTCTGGCTCTGCCCTGTCCAAAACTCAATTGTGTTCATTAGAGGATGATCTACTCTCCACGGCAGTGCCATATGTAACTGGCTTTGCGCAAAAGATATTCAACAATAAAAATTACAAAAAAATACCAGCTGTTGTAAAAACAAATACCATTTATCAATAAATCTAAAAGCATTTTTATTCTTATAGAGATTTAATTGATTAATATGAAGCCAGTAAAATAACAACCAAATTTGCAAATCATATCATTTAGGCCATACTGTCATAAAAAAAAAAAATCATTTATTTTGATAGAATATTTTATCATTGATAGCTTAAAGAGTGAACCAAAATGCCTAAAATACCATGCAGATCAATTTACAAAACAGTAAATTACACTTCAATTTAGAATATGCAAGACCTGCAACAATTTGAGAGTTGGTCATATATGCAACGCCAAGCTGGAACTGAAGCTAAAGTTGAAAGCTGATGAAGAATCAGTGCAGTATATAAATTAAATGTACAAATCCAGAGCACCCTATGCTCGTTATGCATAACAAAGTCAAGATTCCATTGCGAAACTCTTTGCATGGCAGCATATCCACCAGTAGCAAAAGCCCCAAGGAGATTCTCAAGGTGCCAACAGATTGCAAGTGTGATCTAATCAACCTTTGAGGATCAAACATTCTAGATTTCTCTTCAAAAGCATCAGCATTAATATTGTCTCCTCGATAACTTGGGAGTTTCACACTATCTTTTATCTCATACGGCTTTGACTAGGTTTTGCAAATTGGTCTGCCATCTTTCCTACCAGTCACACTCAATTGGTTTATAAGAAACCAAATCAACTTGGCATACAAGGCTCCAAGTAAATTTATATGATTATTAATTAATTACTATGAATGCTCCACATCAATAAACTGAAGCAAGTTTCAATTAGGATCCACTAACATGCATTTTTTTAATATTTCATATATTTTTAATTTAATCCAAACAAAATACTACTTCTATTCTAATCCTAACAAAATACTATAATATAGTGCTCTAATATTAATTAACATATATTTTTTGTTATTTATATTTATATTTAATTTTATAATTATAAATAAATATTTTGAATTATTTAAAAACTTAATTAAGTATAATTTAAATACAAATAGAACTAAAAATTTTAAATTTACATTGACTCTAAAATTAATTTAAACAATAAAAAAATAATATAATTGTAAATAATATAAATCATGAAGGGCATTTTGGGCAATACAAATGTCCCCTCCCCCCTTCTCTCTATAGATATAGATGGTTAAGTAAAAACAAAGGCGAATAAAGAGGAAATATTTTCAGTATGAGGACTCTCACTACCTCCTCATTAAGCTTTGTTGATCTCTCCTCTTTTCTCTATCTCTCTCGATCTCCTTCATGTAGAAAAAACTTAGCCTAAAAATTAACAATCTAGCAGAAACCTCCCACATACCTGAAGATGCTTTGGTAAAAGAATCATTTCCTCTACTTCTAAGCTCTTATAATATTTAATAAGTAAGGTTAAGATAAAAGCGAGCAAGGAGGAACCATTCTCAGCATGAACACTCTCACTCGCACGTCATCCTCATCCTCAGCCTCATCAAGCCTTGTTAATATCTCCTCTCTCACCTTATCTCTCACTCCTTTATGTAAAAAAAAAAAAAAAAAAACCTCAGCCTCAAAATAGAGAATCTAGTAGAAATATCCCATATACTTGAAAGTGCTTTGGTAAAAGAATCATTTTCTTCTACTTCTAAGCTCCTATAATAATAGAAAGGTTAAGACAAAATCGAGTAACAAGTAACTATTCTCAACATGAACACTCTCACTCCCACGTCATCCTCATCCTCAGCCTCATCGATCTTTGTTAAAATCTCCTCTCTCTCCCCCTATCACTCCCTACTTTATGTAGAAAAACCTTAGCCTTAAAAATAGACAATCTAGTAGAAATCTCCCATTTACCTGAAGGTGCTCTATTAGAAGAATCACTTTTTCCATTTCTAAGCCCCTATAATGTTTACAGAAGATCTAGATGCATCACTAGAAGCATTTGTTCTCTCATTTCGTCTAGAAGACCAGTTTTGCAAACCTTTTAGCTAGATCAATGTATTCTTCGCTGTGCAACAGTAGAATAATACGTGACTCTTGAAATCCTTCTAATTTTATCCCTTAATGGAAAAGTCAGGATACACACATTTTCATTTTGGAGCTATTTCTTAGTGGAGGCCTTTTTTTAGCCCTTGGTGGTTGGATTTTTGTGTGTTCCTTTTTTGGTTATTAATTAAAAAACCAAGTAAAGAGGAGAAGGGGAGAGGAGAAGGGGAGAACTCCCTTGGTTTCAAGGACAAATCCAGGATTTTTCTTCGATGGGTGCAAATAAAAGTGTACAAACATATTATAAATTAAGTATCAAAATAATCAGTTAACTAAATAGACAATTATTTTTTATTTCATAATTGTTCCCTTTGAGTTTTCATAATTTAATAGTGTTGAATAATTTCTTTCATTTTCAACACTATCAAATACATTTTTCTTAGAGACCACATGATTACGCAATCGATTTTTTACCATCTTGATTGTAGAAAATACCCTCTCCACGGATGCCATTGCGACTGGGAAAATCAAAGCTAATTTCACAAGTAAATAGAACAATGGACAAACCACATTCTTCTTTGGCTAAACTAACTTTTTTGCAAGATCTCCATTCCCTTTAAGTTTAGAAAACTGATCATCAGATCTAACATAAAAAATATAAGTCTTCAATCCCTTTAATTTCCAAAGGAGCCGTCTTTGAAGAACTATGCACATTTTCTATTGCCCTAGCTTCATTAGCATTGAAGGGTTCTTTGATAATTGATTTTCTTATGAGAAATTTAATAATCACCCTCTATATATATATATATATATATATATATATTTAATGAATTAATCCTATAATTTATTTTCAAGTTTCATAATAATTTTATATAGCAGCATTCATGTAATGATCAAAATAATAAAAATTAAAAGTAAAATAGCATGAATTATAAATGAGTAGATATAAAAAAAAATAGGGCGAATTTGGCTAATATAAGAAATATAAAAAGAAAATAAATTTACACAATTAGGGAATTAATAGTTGGGTGGGTCAAGTGAGAGTAATGGGTGGTAGGGTGAGCATTCAGTTTACCAAACCGAATTTTTAACTAACCGAATTGTTTACCAATTTTAAAAATATTAACTGAAAAGAATCAAAATTGGAAAAAAATAAAAATTATAGAAACCGAAAACATTCAGTCAGTTATCACTTAAAACCAAATTAACAAAAAAAAAATATATATATATATATATATATATATTATAACATTAATTATTTAATAAAATATTACTAAAAAATATAGTTATAATCCTTTTTTATTTATAAAAAATAATAAATATGATTTAATATAGGATAATGATTATAAGCTAAATATTATTATAAAATCAAAAAAATAATAATTATAAATAATATATTATTAATAAAATTATAATTAATATATTAATTAATAGAAATTCAGTCATTTCAATTAGTTCGGTTACCGAATCATAGGTAACCGAACGATAATCGAAAATTGAAAATTTTTATTTTTATTAATAAAAAACTAAACTAAACCGAATTTATCCTATCAAAATAATTGAATTTTATCGATTCTAATTATAATCAAATAATGCACACCCATGATAGGAGAGTGGTGGTTAGGGAGGAAAAAAAACTAGGGATAAAGGAGAAAGAAAAACGATTGAGGGAACAAGAGAATATTAAAGTATATTTTTTTATTTTTAGTTAATAAAATAATTTTTAATTTTATTTTAATTAAATATATAATTTTTTTTAATTTCTTATATGTAATATAATATAAAATTATTATAATATATTGATTTTTAATAGCTAATTAAATTTAATAATTTATTGTAATAATAAATTATTATGACTGTATTTTACTCTTAATTAAAGTTAATTTATGTTTACTTAGTTAATTCTAAACAAAGTTAGATTAATTTTTTTTTTAAATCATTCTCTTTAATTTTAACAGCCAATTAAATTTAGTCTTTCATTGTCATAGTAATATATTACCATGAATTTTTATTTGTCCATCTTATTATTTTCTCCTTTCCACTTATTAGCACTTACGTTACATGTGCATCTTCATTATTTTTAGTGATTTTTTTTACTAAAATTATATTTTTTATTTATTTATAACACATTATAAATAATATTATAGCTAATTTAATTATTTACTTATAAGTAATTAAATTTTTTTAACTATAATTTTTCGTTATTAAAAGCTTTGGTGGTGATTAACTGTTAGCACTTTACTGTTGACTTAAATATCAATGGCTTTTCCTATAAATATTGATAATATTGTTCCTATATAAAAAAAAAAATGGAACTAAATATATCTTTTAGTCGATTTAGATTGCATTGAGCCATGATGAAAAGATCATGGCAAGGCAATTTTGGTGCTTGCCAGCGAGAGTAGCTTTACAACCTTTTGAAGCTTTCTTAGGATGCTAAATGTTGAAATTCCATGGGAATTTAGTAATTAAAATTAATTTCATCTCAATGCTTGAGATGCTCTACCTTAGTATAAATAATCTAGCAGGACAAATTCTATCTCCTCTTTTCAATCCATTATCACTTACAATATTTTAAGTTACATAAATGAAAAAAGATAGGATGTATTAACTAAATTTGTGTGATTTAAATATTTCATAAAACAACCTCACTGGTAATATGACCATTTGTCAAGAAAACTAACTCAATACCTAGTAAACTATCAACATGAATGAGTAATATTCTCAATAAAAATAATCTTTCGAAGTAATTGCTATAACCATATTAACGATTGCACTTGGAATTGTTTTCAAGAGACAATAAATTCCTAAATCTTTTGAAACGATGAAAGTACTTCAACATGAGAGACTGAAACTATTTTGTAAAGCATAAGGCATGAAATGCAATCGTTTCATTTTAAACATAAACTTCTCTATCTAAATTATCTGGTGTTTTTCTACTAAGCAGATGAACTTATTTTTTATTATTCAAATAATATATATTTAGGGCTAAAGTCTTCAAGTCTACACTAGACAATATAAATGTATTTCATCCCATTAACAATTAAATGTCAATTGGAATCTTTTTTTTTTATAAGCTCCTAGCTTGTTTTTGTAAATTATTATGAATAACCTAGCCGCATGGTAAGAATAAATTACCTAAAATACCATTCTTTAATATGAAGTGCATAATTCCAAGACGATCGAATGGTTATATATACATATATATATATACACCTCCATATATAGGAAAAATAGACCACCACAGAACCAAACTAACTCTTTAAAATAATGCCCATTAACCAAGTCATCAACAATTCTTCTTAACTTTCTTATCCTTAAAAGCCAATGAAGCATATGATGGTTTTAATGCTTGGAGTTCACCCTCACTTTCAACACCTTTACTATTATGCTCATTGATGACTTAGCCATTGCTAGTTCTTAACCAAGCCATACCCTTGTAGTTATGATCCTCAATCTTAAATTCATAAATTGCCTTTAAAGCATCCAAAGTTAACATTGTATCATTATGCTTATCATCTTCAAGTTCGACACTGCTAATACCATTTCTCTCTGAAACTAATCTAGAGCCCTTAGCATCATGGTGTAGAAAAAGGACTTTGGCACCATACAATCCCTTTTCGGAATGTTCTAGTTGATAATAATGTGGTGGCAGACCTAATTCGCTAAGAACATCTCATAGCATATTTTCAAGAGAAATCCTAAGGAGCATCGTCTACAAAAGGGCAGAAGACAAGTAACAAAAAAAAAATAATGAAGAAAATATTAAATTGCTATTTAATCCTTGTATTTTAATAAAACTAACTAATTAGCCCTTGTATTTTGAAAAATAAATAATTTAGTCCCTGTATTTTGCTTTCGTTAAACTGTCTAGTCCCTCCATCAATTTTTTCGCTAGTCAAGAGATTTTAATGTGGTAAATTTTAACAACCGTCCTTAAACTTATATAGTTGTAACAATACAGTTTTCAATTTAAAAATATAACATAAAACCCTCTCAACTTTTAAATTTTACACAGTAAAATCCCTCTAACCTTCAATCACCGATTTTCCAGTTAGACATTGATCTGGACAGTTCTAGCGTAACGCTTAGTTATCATTTCTCTTTTCTCTCTTAAGCCATGTGTAAATTGAATCATTCTACTCTTTATAGAGAAAATAATTTTTCATGCACAGAAAGAATAATTTTACACTTTGCATAAGAAAAGAAAGAAAAATGCTGACTAAGCACCACGCTGGATCTGTTTACATCAGTATCTAACTAGAAAATCAGTAATTGAAAGTCATATAGATTTTATTGTGCAAAATTTGAAAGTTGAGGGGGTTTTATGTTACATTTTAAAGTTGAAGGACTATAAAGTTATAACCATATAAGTTTAGGGACAATTGTTAAAATTTATCCGATTTTAATGTCAACCAAACTACTATTTAGTCCCTCTATTTTTGTGAAAAAAATTAGTTGATCATTATATTTTGAAAAAAAACTATTATTTAATCCTTTTATTTTAGTGAAACTAATTAATTAATCTCTGTATTCTAAAAAATATAATATTTTGGAAAACATATTCCTGAATAAAAATGGAAAATTTATTGTGTAGGGACTAAATCTAAATTTGCATTTTTTTTTAAATTGTTCAAGCATTTTTATTCAATTTTTTGGGCATCATTTTTTTGTGTTTTCTCGGATAAATTTTGACAACTATCTTTGAACTTATCTAGTTGTAATATTACAGTCCCTCAACTTAAAAATGTAACATAAAACTCCATCAACTTTCAAATTTTGCATAGTAAAATTCCTCTAACCTCCAATTATCAGTTTTTCAATTAGACGCTAACCTGGACAATTCCAGCATGGAGTTTAGTCAGTATTTCTCTTTTCTCTCTCAAGTCATGTGTAAATTGAATCATTTTTCTGTCTATAGACAGAATAATTTTTTATGCGTAAAGAGAATAATTTTACACTTTGCATAAGAGATGAGAGAGAAATATTGGCAAAGCGTCATGCGGGAGCTATTCGCATCAGTTTCTAACTGAAAAATCAGTAATTGAAAGTCAGAGGGATTTTACTATATAAAATTTAAAAGTTCAGGGGGTTTTATGTTACACTTTAAAATTAAAGGACTGTAGTATTACAACTATATAAATTCAGGGACAGTTATTAAAATTAATTCGTGTTTTCTCTATTAGGAAACAATTTTGTTGGATTGTTGCATTGATTACATGAAAATTTAGGAAAACTGATTAACATTTTTGCGTAAACAATTTGTATCATCTTTTATCGAAAGATAAAACTATAAAGGGAATGAGGGGAGAAGTGTCACACCTTACCCCTCTGTAAGGCATAACATGGTCCCGTAGAATACCTAATGAACTACCGAACTTCACCTACCGATAACTCATTAAGTACCCTACAAGGGATTTTAAAACAATTTTCTTATTTTTAATAAGTGGTGAGCATTTTCTAATAGGTATTTAAAACATTTAATTGAAATTAAAACTAGTTAATATTTTTGGTCCATTTTATTTTTTCGCAAATTTTATAAAAATTTTGCCAGAGTTCCGTTTGTATTTTGAGAAAACAGTTCTTCAAATATCTGAAAAAAAAAAAAAAAAACACTTTCAATAATTTTTCTCAACCACTACTTCAATTTCATAATCAATCTCAACCTATTTCTTAAGTCTCAAAATTCAACAGTCAACATTTCTCAATTCTCAAAATTCAATAATAATTAAAATAATATCTATCAATCTCATTCAAATTAAAATAAAACATTTCCATTCATTAAAGACAAACAATCTATATATACATCATACTAAAATCTACATTGGAAAATCCAAACTAAATTTTATTACAACTTTATACAAACTTTGTACAAGCTGCTCAAGATCGAATTTACATGTCCATACATTTATGTGTAATACATACATCAAAAGAAATGTCTACAGTCAGGGTATAAATTATACCCGATAACTTCAAGCTGATAAATTCTCAATCCTCAGCAGTTCAGTCTGCTGCTCCTCTAGTCTCTATATGTGCGATAGCAATAAAAGCTATCGCTGAGTACTAGGACTCAGTGGTGCACAACATACTAAAATAATCTTTAGGCAAAACTTAAATCACATTTATTCAAAAATTTGACTAAACATGAGAATTAAATACAAATCATGTATTATGAGATTTTAATCCCAAACAATTTCATTTTGAAGTATCAAATCACATTTCATAAAACCCACAGTTAGATCATGCCATTCGAAACAAATAGAATCTCAATAGCCAGAGGCTAAAGAGAAATCACATCACAAGGCTAGCTAGCTCAAATATATGGATATCCATTCACATCCTCTTCTATTGGCACATCTCAACACTTCTCCAGAGAAGGAATCAAAATTCGAAACTAATAACCCCCACTAGTCATGCTAGTGAGGTGTTCAAATATATGATCATGACACTGTGGTTTCAAAACTTATCTTAACAATTTGCTAAATATTGTCATTTCAAATATACACAATAACTTTCAACAATTTAAATTAAAACTTCATAAATAATATCACAAATAAACTTTCACAATTCAAAACAAAAGTAAAATACATATTTCATTCACTTTATCAATGAATTTTTAAAGCATAGTGATGTTGTGCACAAACCTCAAGCGAGTCGCCTCTTGGCCTTGACTCTATTCCTCGGGTTCTTTCCCGGTATTCTTTTTAACTGAAACACACAATTTCACAGTGTTTCAGTACCATAACTTAGCATAAATCCAAAAATAAATTTAACTTCACTTTTACTTAGCTCTAACGTGCTAAACTCGACGTTCTTGAAATTTTGTGTTTCGGGGTTACTATTCACTACATTATTTAAGTCAAATTGTTGACTTTCTAAGGCTTAATAGGTATGGAAATTCCAACTTCACCCACATACCACATTTTGGTCACTAAATTTGTTGGTTTTGGTTGTTTATTCAAATTCTAAGTCTTTTAGGTAAATTCGGTAAATTTTCAGTTTTGGTGTCTAAGGTTGCACTGTTCCATTGGTCATCTTACTGTTGGAATTTGGCAAAACTTTTTTTATAGAAAATGTTTCCTATTGTCTTAAGTTTATTCTTCTTTTTGAATCACTCCAATTGGAGTTTTGTAGCTCAAGTTATAGCCATTTGAACCATGGCTGCCGGATTGGACACAACCCAGAATTCTGGGCAATTTTTTTGTGCTGGCAGTTTTAGGTCACCAAATTGGGGTGGCCAAATGACTTGGTTAATGACATAATTTGGGTTTGTGTTCTTCATGAAAGTTTTAGGTCTATATCTCATCTAACCACTGGTAAATTTTCAGGTCATTTAGACCTTCCTAGCTCGAGTTATGGCCAAATGAACAATCAATGAACAATCATTGTTCATTTGGTCAGTTTGTACAGAGGCAGACTGTGATTTTTTAAGTTTGGTCAATTTGTTCACTAGGTTTTGGTCACTTTTTGGGCATGCTTCCTAAATGAAAATTGTGTCATATAGTGTCTATTTTCATTCCCAATTGGTCTCATACCAATTGGACTTGTAAAATTTCATTTTTGGTCCCTCAAATGTAACTTGGTCATGCTGCCAGCAGCATGACCATGCTCAATCCGAATTTGGCCTTAACTCTAACCATTCCAACACACTTCATTTGGTCACAAATGACCATTTCTCACTTCAAATTAGGTCCAAAACATCATTTACAAGTTTCTCACATTTTTTGTCTCTAAACCCTAATGTCCAAAATCCTAATTCACAAACTCTTGCATTTAGCTACTTTCAAAGACTTTAATCATAACCATTCAACTAATTAAAGTTCATATACCCGTTCAAACCATTCAAATCATGCAATAAATCCCCATACACATGCTGGCCAAATTTCAGCTTAGTCCCTCAACAATTTGTTTAATTTCATTTTAAGTTTATTTACAAGTTAATCAAGCTAAAAACACAACAAATAAACTAATTTTGCATCTTAAATCACTAACTTTGTTAGGTGTCTTTAAGCTTTCCTTTTTTCTTCTTTCTTTGATGACCAATCTCCTTCTCAAGTGATTAGAATAAGTTTTTATGAAGCAATTATGGGAGAAGTTGAAGTTTAGTAAGGGTTTCAAAGCTTAGATACAAGCTTCAATGGAGGTATTTTAATGGAGATGAGAGGGAGAGTGAGGGCTGCTTGAAGAAGACCTTTTATCTTTTTTTTTTTCTTTCTTTTCTTTTTGTTTTTATGTCTTTAGGAAGACTAAAAATCTAATTAATTAAATATATTAATTATTATTTTTATGGCATCATGCATGATGTCATGCATGATGTCACACCTTTTTAACTTTTTCATTTTCTTTTCATTTTCTTTTTTTTTTCTATTTATTTTTCTATTAGTTCTTTAATTTAATTCTAGATTCCGAAATTTTCTTTTCTTCGATTTTATTTGAGAGTTAGGTCAGGAGTCAGCTCTCGGGGTCAATTGACCAAATTGCCCCTCGCCGGTTCAACCCAGTTTGTAAATAATTAAATATTTCTTCCGGCTCCCTTACCTAATTATTTGACTGGCTTAACAGTTCTTTTTCGTGATTTTCTCTTTTTCACTGTGTTTATAATAGTCCTAAGGACAGCGGCGTCACATTTTACGGTTCAAAATTTGAGTTTAAAATGACTTCGCAGTCCTTCCCGAGAAGGTCACCCATCGCTATGACTCTCAGCTCGTTTAACTTCTTATGTTCTGTTTTTCTTGTTTATACTTAACTAATTGACAATTACTAATTATTTGTATTTATAGCTTATCTAGTTATCTTAAGTGTGGTTCTAATCCCCTTAATTGTCTGAACCGACACCGGTCACCGAAACAGTGAAATATACTAGGCTATACAAATAGGGGTGTTACAAGAAGGATGAAAAACATGGGGAGAGAAAATAAGGGAGGGCAAGAAAGAAATGGGGGGGATAGGGTCAAGGGATAAATTTCAATAATTGTCCTTGAATTTATATAGTTGTAATACTACAATCCTTTAACTTTAAAATGCAATATAAAACCCCCTAAACTTTTAAGTTTTATACAATAAAATCCATCTGACTTTCAATTACTGATTTTTTAGTTAGAAATTGATGTGAATAGCTCCCGCATAGCGCTTAGTTAACATTTCTCTCTCCTCTCTTATGCAAAGTGTATAATTATTCTGTTTACATATGAAAAATTATTATGTCTATAGAGAGAAGAATGATTTAATTTACACATGGCTTGAGAGAGAAAAGAGAAATACTGACTAAGCTCCATGCTGGAACTGTCCAGGTCAGCGTCTAGCTGAAAAACTGGTAATTGGAGGTTAGATGGATTTTATTGTGCAGAATTTGAAAACTAATGGGGTTTTATGTTACATTTTTAAGTTGAGAGACTATAATATTATAACTAGATAAGTTCAGGAACAGTTGTCAAAATTTATCCTAGGGTCAGGGCATTTTATGTATAAAAAAAATAACCAAAGAGACCATAAAGTTAATGGAACAAAATTACAAGGAGTAACTAATGTATTTTTAAAAATATAAGGACCAACTAATTAGTTTCACTAAAATAGAGAGATTAAATAGTAGTTTAATTAGTACTAAAATCTATTGACAACAGAAAAATTGACGCAGGAGCTAAACAATTTAACAAATGTAAAATATATGGACTAAATAGTATATTTTTCAAAATATAGGGACTAAGTAGTTAGTTTTGTTAAAATATAAGAACTAAATAGTAATTTTTTCCAAATATTAATTATTTATATGCACAAACTGCTCACAAACCTCAAATCAAGTCAATTTTTTTTTAAAGCCCTTCATTTTTATCAAATAAACCTTTTACTAAATCCATAACAATTAACCAATCAATGAATATTCCTTAATTTTGTTTAACTTTTGCACTTACCAATTCACAAACTATATAATAACTGTCCTTAATTATATAGCTCATGAATTGGCTAGAACATAAAATGATTAAACTATCTTATCACGCCTTTATAATTATTTTAATAATCTTTAATGTATTAAGTCATTACATATTGTGTAATAGAATAAATGGGCAATAACCTCTAGCTTGGTTTAGTCTTTAGACTCACCAATTTATAAACTATATAGCTACTACCCCTAATTACACTACTTATGAATTGGCTAAAGTATAAACTGATTCAATCACTTAGTTACACTATTATAAACAACTTTAATAATCTTAGAATGTTAGGCCCTTATGTATGAATATAATAGATTCCTAGTTATTTTTTGATGGCTGTGATACAACATGTAAGACCAATACCCTGTTATCTTTTGAATATATTCATTATTTTACATTGAAATGGGAGATCACTCTTTAGTTATTATATAATCATGTCTTTTTTGCTTAAAAGTTATCATCCTTTAAGATGTTCACTGCATTGTTTGTGCATTTGACATATACAAACTTAGTTGACTACCAGTAAACCCAACAAATATACCTTTGAGAACCCTAGTTCAATTAATGATGGTATGTTCACGCAGCTAAGGTTCCTTAACTCTTTAGGCTGTGTCCTAAACACAAAGTAGATGTTCAAAAAAACATTACAAACTTTTAGCCACGCAACTTGACTTAATCAAAATAAGTTTTAAAAAAGGCATAAAGAAGGCTGCTCAAAACAAGTAGTAGAAATAGAGCCTTAAAAAGTAAAGAATTATCTCAAAAGCACAAATAGTAGCTTAACTGCAAGAAAATTTGATCAAAGCTTAATTTAAGTTGAAACAAAGTATTTAATGCAGCAAAACATAAAGAATCAAAAAAACAAAACTCTATGAAAAAAAGAATTAAAGGAAGAACAAAGTGTTAATTGACTTAAATAAGAAAAACAACCGTAAAAGTCACAAAATAGGAACTTCAGATGAAAGAGAAAGAAGGGGAATTAAAGATTATTTACTTAAATAAGAGGAACAACCTTGACCACAAAATAAGAGTTTTAAATGTAAGAGAAGGCAGAAAAATTAAAGATTAATTTAACATGAACCCCATTAAAGATGAAGACAGCAAAGTTAATAAAGCAAAAGAAAACATCCATAAAAAAAAATTATTGGTGGAGTTCTCATTAAAAGCAAGTGTAACAAAAAGTAAGTTAAAGCACATGTAGTCTACAACCATGAAAACAAGTTCAAAGAAGCCATTAAAGGGCAACAATTCTTGAAAGAACAAATGAATTAGTGATGATCAGCTACAAGGAAAAGAAAAAAATAATTATAAGACTAAAAGCTAAGCAAGACAAATACAGAAGCAAAAAGTGTAAACGAAAAACAAATTGTGACCTCACAAAGAAGGCAAAATGGCAGCCATTAAAGTTGCAAACTATTTGTATTTATAAAACTCTTTTTAAGCAAGGATCTTGTCAATAAAAAAAGCCAAAGCAATCATGAGAAAAAGTTGATAACCCTCGGATAAATTAATGTCAAAAGATGTGGTAGTGAAAAAATAACTCACCTAAAGATATGGGGCAAACAATTACTTTTTTTAGTTTAAGAAGATAGAATTTTGATTCCCACTCATAAAGCCTAGGGAACTTAGCACCTTGTAGGACCAAAAGACCCTAACATCTAATAAAATAGAAATTTTAAAGTCTCCTTCTCGACATTAGAAGGAAAAAAAAAAAAACATAAGTTAAAAGGCTTCACGTACAAACACAACTTTTATTCATTATGCAACATGAGTATGTTGATATGGCAAAGAGTGCCAAAAAAGAAAAAAAGCCTAAGGGCAGAAAGGCAAAGAAAGGAGACACATAATTGCACACAGTGTATTTCTAAGAAGAAACGACAATGTTTTAGGAGGCAATGCAAGGTCAAAAAAGTAAAAGAAAATGAAAGTACATGTAGAGCTAAAGTAAAATGAGAAAAACTGGGGAGAGAAATACAATGCTGTTTTGGATGGCAATAATATGCAAGAAAAAATTATAATTCAAAGGTCTAGTTGCCTATGGAGATATGCAATGAAAAGAATAAAAACCCCTTAAAGAGATGCAAAGACCTGTTGAAACATAATGTGCAAATATGTAATTTAATTTGGTGAAATAAATTTGATTTTACTATTCATTTCAAACTACCTTATATTCTATAGTTAGTTAATGTTGTTAGCCTACGTTTGAGTCTCAAAATAATTGTACATGAAAGTAATCTATGATAAAAATTTCAAAAAAAAAGGTAAAATATAAGCTATTATTAAAACACTAGTCATTCACCACTGTGTTATGCAATAATAATTTATATTTTTAATATTTTATATAAACAGTCAAATAAGCCCTTATCAATTTAGTTGATCCATATAAACCCTAACAATTACTCTTATAGTCAAAACATTGAAAATTTTGGTTAAAGAGACCTAATCTCTATCACGTGACTTACACATGATGGATAGACGTTTAATTGGCGTCTATTTTTGTTACCTAACCTAGAAGTTAAACTCTGTACTGCTCTCTCACTCTCTCTTTCTATGACTTAATTCTATAAATTGAGGACAAATGACAAAAAATATGAGTTTGTGCACTGTTATTGTCATTCAACATGCTTAGTGTTAAATTAAGTGTTTTTCGGTATTGTCCCGTGATGGATGTAAAAGAAAAGTTTTAGGCGCTATATGATCCAATGGCACTGGGCAAACTGGAGTCACATTTAACAATGCACACAACGTTAAGTGAGAATTGCTTATTTGACTTACATTGTGTTTGGATTGAGTGTAACATGGTTTATAATATACCGTATTATACTATATTATATTATATTGTTTAGTTTTTATTGTTAACATGTTTGAAAAGACGGTATGCTAAAAAAAATAGTCTAATAACCTTTTCATGTTTGATTAAATGTTATGGTATAATAAATATAAAGATTAGTAAAATACCCTTATTATTGTTTTAAATATATAAATAGTTGTTTTAAACTTTACTTTCACTATTTGAAAAATGATGAATTTTCCCCAAAACTAAAGAGTTCAGCGTTGATTATCCAATTGACAAAATAGACAAAATAACCTAAGTATACAAAATAAAATCACTCACCAACAAACAAGAAAATAAATTCTAGAGTCAAGTGATAGAAGAATCAGAAAACCAAATCTAGCAATCAAACATAAACAAAAAAAAAAAGAAGATAATTACCAATAAAAAAAATCACACTTGTGATAAGTTTGGACTAAATCCACACCCAAATTTGATGGCTAAAGCAAGAGTAGAGAGAGGTATTGAAGTATAATTGCAGACTTACCAAAGCTTGAGAAAGGGCTATGGAGGACCGATGATGTGTGAGATGATAGAGGACTAGCATATGTGAGAGACTGAATATTTTTTATCAAAGAGAGATACTAAAGATAAGGGATAAGGAGTGTTTATAAATAAAAAGAATAAGTTATAATTGAAATTTTATAAATTATGTAAGTATAAAATTAGAATGTAAAAATTTTAAACTATATAAAATCATTAATTTGATAGTTTGAAAATATGTAGTAAAATTATGGTTAAGAAACAATCACTTTATAACTCAAAACCACCATTCTTCAGAGACAATTTTAATATTACTAGGGTTGAGTATTCAGTTCAAGCTGAACTGAACTGAATCGAATTATCAAAACCGAATTAATCGAATTACCATATTTTAGAAATCAAATCGAATCAAAATAAATAAAAAATCGAATCGAACTGAATCACTTTATTTTAATTTGGTTTGGTTTAAATCGCTTGATTTTTAAGTTTTGATTAGTTTTTTAATTTAGACTTGATATTTAAATTTTTTGATCTGAATTTAACCTTAATTTGAACCTAATAACCATTATTCATTGAAATCAAATAATTTATATGTATAAAATTATATATAATTTATAAATTTCTTATAAAAATAAATTAATTTAAAAATTAATAAAATAATTTAATTTAATTTAACTAATTTTTTCTTTTTAAAATTGAATCAAATTAAAATAATTAAAAATTTTAAAATATAAAATTAAATAAAATTATTTTAAAAATTAAATTAAATTAAAATAATTTAATTTAATTTATTTGGTCCAAATTAAACGGTACTTACTCTACATATTATCACACGATGCATTATAAAACCATCGAAAACATCAACCAAATTGTCAGAGTGCTTGAAAGAACCAATTAAATTGATTAGTGGGCTTTTTTTTTTTTTTTTCAATTGTTTTACGTGTTTCGATTCTGTTTCCGAACGCGAACAAAAACGACGAGCCTACTTCTCAAATTTAACAAGAAAGAACTCTATTCTTAAGGAAAAAAAACAAAAAAAAGGGCTAACTCTAAACTCATTTCTGCTCCATCGCTTCTCAACATTGAAATTCCGACCCCATAATCACTACATCTTTCGCAGGCAGACCCTCTCCTTTTCTCTTCAGGTACCCCTGTGCGTAACTGATGCTTGCATACTCTAGTCACGCATACACAATCTGCTACGGTTGCTTATCTTTCTCCCGTAAGGTTCACGCTGACACTTTTTTTTTTTTTAAATATTTTTAAGAGAGGAACAGGGCTTTGCTTTGCAGATCAGATCCAAATTCTGCGATCTGTGTTCCACATGCACTGAGAATCGTCAGTTTGGATTCTTAGGAAGAGCTAAAGGATGGGTATTTTGTTTACTAAAATGTTCTCTTCGCTCTTTGGCAACAAAGAGGCCCGGATCCTTGTTCTCGGACTCGATAATGCTGGCAAAACTACGATTCTCTGTACGTTTTGTTCTTTGTTATTTGGATTGATTCTGAGTGATACCATTTACTCGTTTTGCGTTTTTATGCAATTGGTAATCGGTGAATTTTGATAATCTTTGTGTTCTGATTTTGATTTGATGCAGATCGGCTTCAGATGGGTGAAGTTGTGTCCACAATTCCAAGTTGGTATTCTGTCTTAGTGTTTGGTTCAAATCAAATGCAAACTTAGAATTCATTTCAAATGAATTCTAGCCAGATGGTTTCAAATGTCTTTGCGTTTTTTTGGGTTATAACGTTTGTTTGGATAGCTATAAAAAAAATTGATGGAGTAAAATCTGTTTATCTTTGCGATCTTTTTTATGAATCCGATGGTTTTAGCTTCAATTCAGCTGCATTCAGAATTTCTGCTTCAGGGGCTTAACTAATTGCATTTTTTTTTAAAGAACTTCTGAACTTTTTCTAGAGTTTCTTGTTTGATTTCTCACTCTGTCCAGAATTACCAAATGATCTATTCGTTTTTGGATGCAGCAATTGGATTTAACGTCGAAACAGTGCAGTACAACAATATCAAATTTCAAGTATGGGATCTTGGTACGCCAATTTATTCCTTTTGATCCATATTTCCTGCTGGCATATAACTAGAATCACATTTTCTATATATGACTGGCATATGATTAGAGTCATTTTTTCCAATGAGCCTTATTACTAGCTGCTCACTACTGTTAAATTTTAAGAGTGTGTGAAGCAACATCTCTTTCAATTACTAAGAATAATCTTCAATGCTGTGTATGAATTTCTTTTGTTCACTTGATTTTGGGTGGATGATACAAAAGAGTGTGGAGCCTGAGGTTGGTCAGTAGACATATGCATTGAATTTATGTGAATTTGTTATTCATAATTGAATTTGTACAGCCCATTTTATGGGGCAGCTTCCTGGTGAAATGAAATAGTGCAAACTTCATTACGTGCAAATAAACATGTATCTGCTTCTGAAGAATTGTACACCAAACAAAGACTCTTACCTTTCCATATGTTGTTTGTAGAGAGAAAATAAGTATTATAGGAAGGACAAATCAAATGTGATTAGCAAGAAAATTTACTAGAGAGAATCAGTCATAATCTAAAAGGTATGCATGGAATGAAGAGAGAGAAAAAGAAGCGGGAGAAGTGCAATAAGAGTATAAATTTATGATGGTAAATTGGCAACCATGCCTTTGATGCTTGAAAAAGTATATATAACCTTGAAATAGTTCACAAGGCTAAAATTAAGTGTTTTGGTTACTTATTAGCCCAGTTAGATGGTTTTGAATATTTCAAAATGCCCTAGTCACTCAGCTTTTTCCAGGTCATGTGCATGTCCACTATGCAACAAAAATCAAAACACCAATAGGCCAGGTCAATGGTTTGCTAGTTCAGGGTTCTAAATGGCTCAGCCTATTTTAGTAACTATGCTTAAACTCCTTGACTGTCTCTGGATATTCAAGAAAGCACACATAAGTATATTAAAGTACTTGGAAATCTCTGGACTTGTGCATACTATGTAACTATTCTTCTTTCTTTGAAAAGCACAAAGAATTTTTAGTGCAAGAATGAAAGTAAATTATGATTATGGGGCTGAATGTATTATTATCATAACTCTTAAAAGTAAGGGTTCAAAACTTCAAATACAAATTGAATTGTCCTTTTTCTATTATAAGCTGTTTTTCAAAACCATATCTCACCTGCAGCAAATATGGATGTTGCCTGTGGGCTCCACAATAAAATTCCCCAAGTTACAGAGAATGGGATCCTGTAGTAAAACATGTGAAATCCTTTTTTTTTTCTTAAATTAACCTTTTTTACACTACTGCATGAGCAATGGCTTGAGAACTTGTGGCAACTTGAACCAGAAGCAAGAATTTTTATCTTGTCAAAAGGCTGCTAATTCTAATTATTTGGTAACATGAATTAGGAGAAATACAGAAAACAGTCTTGAATTCATGCTTCTTTATCTTGTTGGGATTATAAATCCCACATCGGGAAAGTACGAACATAAAAGGGTATATATAAATGGTTAGATTACAATATTGACTTGACTAGTCATTTTGATGTGTAAAGCAATTTAATTACTTAAATAAGCCCATATTAAAATGAATCAATACGTAATTTGCATAACACTCTCCGAATTTAATATATCTAAATCGTGAGAAACAAATTACTCTTCAATGTAGATCCTGGTACAAGGAATTTTCATCAATTATAAGTAACATGTTAGTGTTTGGGAAACCCTAACAGAGAAGAAATGATGTAGAGGAAGAATAGAAGAGAGAAAGATAATAGAATAGAGAAATAGGGAGAGAAAAGAGGAAGAAATTGTATCTATTGATAGTTCTTGGATGAAAATTACAAAGCAACTACTGAGATTTTATAGCTCTAGCTGCTGTAACTGCCTAATTCCTTAGCTGTCAGTATAACAGTCTCTAGCAATATCAGTTACAACAGAATTAGTAACTGCTCCTGCTTTTCCCGTTCATAACCTCTTCTAGAATATCTAGAAATAGCTATACTCATCTATATTACTTCTTATCTTTATTCCCATACCTCCTTCTATAGTATGTAACAATACCCCCTTTTTGAGCACTTTCTTGTCCCCAAGAAAGTGAACAATCTGGAAATTGAGCAGTGGTGACACTTTTATACCATCCTTATTATATCCATACCATGAATCCCTTCCAAAGCATGCACAGACATGAACCTAATCTCATCTTTTAAACCACCCACAAAACCAGAGAGAAAATATGATTCCGCTAAATCAGTCATCAATCTTTCCATTCTAATTCTAAGATCTTCAAACTCATCTTGATATTTACCCACAATTCTTTCTTGCCTTATTTTCATAAATTCCTCCACTATATCCTCCAATCCCTTACCCCCAAACCTACTACAAATAGCTTTCTCAAATTCCTCCCAAGAATGTTTTCCCCCTTAAAACCAATTGTGGTACCAAGCATTTGCTCTATCCACAAGAAAAAGACTTGCCATTTGCACCTTTTGATCACAAGGCACCCTATACTCTTCAAAATACTTTACACATTTTCTCAACCAAACCCTAGGGTCCTCAAATGTGGGTAGCTCAATTTTAGGAAGAAATTGAGTCATACCTGGAATATTAGGTATTGGCAACAACCCTCTGTTATCCCAAAGAGTAGGTTGATTCACAGACACAAATTGTGCCAGAATTGATTGCATTTGCACGGGAATTGATTGGACAAGTGCGGACTGAGAACCTCTGTTCTCGCCTCTGTTTCCCCTTTCCTCAAAATCGCTACTTCCCTTATTCTTTTCCCCAGGATGGCCAATCATGTGAGCTCGCAACTCTTCTAGAATCACATGATTGCTTATGGCAGTTTTTTTTCACCTCTGCTAACTCTTTTTCATTCCTCTGATTTTATTCTTGTAGAGTGTTCACTTTCTCGACAGTCCTCTGTGACACTTATTGGAAATTCCTCATTTGCTCTTCCAATTCCGTAATTCTAACCATCTCCTAACTAACCACAGGTGATCTAGTCATATTGCGATCCTCAAGAAACAATTAGCCCACTGGTTTCTCAGATGCAATGCTCTAATACCAAATGTTAGGGTTTGGGAAACCCTAATAGATAAGAAATAGTATAGAAGAAAAATAGAAGAGAGAATGATAATAGAATAGATAAATAGGGAGAGAAAAGAGAAAGAAATTGTATTTCTTGATAGTTCTTGGATGAAAATTACAAGGTAACTACTGAGATTTTATAGCTCTAGCTGCTGTAACTGTCTAACTCCTTAGCCGTCATTATAACAATCTCCACAACAGAATTAGTAACTGCTACTGCTTTTCCCGCTCATAACCTCTTCTAGAATATCTAGAAACAGCTATAATCATTTTCATTACTTCCTATCTTTGTACCTATACCTCCTTCTATAGTATGTAACATAACATTATAGTCATTTGTCCCATATCACTTGTGCAGTATGCTAGCCATGCATATACACCATAATGCTTTTGGAATATGGCTTCTGATGTACCTATTTGCTACAGTTGTCACCCTTTATGTGTTTCATTTCAACTCTAAGTTTCATGAAAGAAAGGATCAAAGGTCCATTAGTATTTGAGAGGGATTTTCTTTTTCATTAAATACATTTGGCATGCCAACTTTCACCAGGTATATGAGACAATTCAAAACTCCAGTTATATGAGAGTTAAAACCACATTAGTTTTACAATTATTTTCTCTTTATTTCAACTATATATTTGGAAATAAATACAGAATTAATCTTGTTGAAGAGCTAAAAGCCTTTCATAATCAAAAGTCCAAGTCATGGTTTTTCCTTTCCTAATACATTTGTTTTTCTTTTTTGGATACAGGTGGACAAACAAGTATCAGGTAATTTCTTGATGAATATTTTTGGTCCTCTAAAATTTTTATGAATAAAAAAATCTGCATTTTAGCGACTAGGGACTCTATTCTTTTGCCTTATGATGTGTTCTTTGGTTTTGTTTCAAATGACCATGCAATGTCCACTTGAGGTTTCATTTGGAGTTTTTGAGTTCAAATCCTGTTGGGTAGAGGGGAGCTACGTCCTCTTCTTTAGCTCATTTTCAATTTTGATGTGCCAAAAATTCGTTTGATTTCAATTCTAATGTTCAAAGTTCAAATGTGAAGAAGTCTTCAGATTAAATCTTAAGGCAAGCAACTCCATTATGAATAAAAAAGATTGTTATTCTAGTTAGTTTAGATGGGAAGCTATCCCCCATTGCATTTCCCAAGTTTTCCAATGAACTAAAATAATTATAATATTATTCCTTTTAATGGCTTGCATTCATTGAGTTTTTTCTGTTGATTACTAATATTTGTGGCATAAAAAAAGTATGCTGAAGCCATAGGCTTTCGCATTGATGATATCTTACATGTAGCTAGCCTATGCATCACATCCAAATGAATGAATTACTTGCTCAGCTGTGGAGTCAAAAAGTTGAGCTTTTTCAATTTGATCAAAATCTTTTTTGCAATTTTGTCAACAGGAGGTTCATGCTTTTAGGTTTACAATTTTTGCATCTTTGTCTCATTATTTGAATTAGTTTCTCTGATTGATTGTGAAATAATTAATCTTTCATAAATCCAGAAGCTCACTGGCTGCTTGTATTTATGCCACAGACCCTATTGGAGATGTTATTTTCCTAACACTCAAGCCATAATTTATGTTGTTGATTCAAGTGACACTGATAGACTGGTGATTGCTAAAGATGAGTTCCATGCAATCCTAGAGGTACCTTTATCTCTACTTTATGCTCAATTTAAGTGGTATTGCAGAAACCTAACACCATGGTGGTGACTAACCTGTTTTAATTTAATGTAAATCTTGGTGACCATAGATATCAAATCAGCAGAGCAATAAAAATAAATTCATGTTGCCTTTCTTTGTTGCTTTGGCTAATTAGATATCTTAGGCTCTCTAAGCTCCTGACTAAGCCTAGTGAACTGCAGTCATTCCATTGGAGTTGGGCTAAGGATATCGAGGTTAACATCCCAAAATTTTCTTATTCAACTAACTTCTTGGGCTTAAAAAATTCACATTTTTATAATTAGGGATCTTAAAAGATTGGTTCATAGTATGTGGAGTCAAATGTTGTAAATTATAATGCAAAAATATCATTATTGAATGTTCCTGTACCTGAGATTATCAGTTTGGCTTTTAAAGAAAAGTTCTATTATGAGATTTGATTTATGTTTGTTTCATATAAGTATCCCCTTGAGTGATTGAAGACATTGCAGGTTCTTTTGTTGTTTAGTGTATGGATGTTTGCAAGTTCACATGCAAGGGTCCACACACTCAGGGTGGATCCACATTCAGTGAGATTAGTTGCTTTTCTTGGAATTGGAGAAAGTTGGGGTTTATAACTTCACTTAGATATATTAAGAAATTTTGCAATGGTTTTCATATACCCTCTATGAATTTAGATAGGGATTAAACTAATTTAAATTTTTGATGAAAGAGGTGGGGTCAAATCTATAATCTTACAAAATTAAATTGGGCAATAAATATAATGTTAATTACTTGGTTATTGATAAATGCTCTTTATCAAAATTGTCTGCTTTTCCTTCATAAAATGGTCGTATTGAGAATTAAATTTTTCAGTCTAGAGGACATAAACCACCCTCAAAAGAGAGATGGTGGTGTAATGAGGAAGTACAAAAGGCAGTGAAGAGAAAGAGGGAATGGTATAAAAAATTACCTAAGTGTGATGATAATGAGGCTTATGAACAGTACAAGATAGCAAAGAAAGAGGCAAAAAAAAAAAAAACGATTAGTCAAGAAAAAGCGCAAGCCTTTGAAAAGTTATATGAGAAACTTGGAACTAAAGAAGGGGAGAGATATTTATAGATTAGCAAGGAGGAGAGAAAAGAAATGTCAAGATCTCAATTAAGTTTGGTGCATTAAGGATAAAGAAGGAAAAATGTTGGTGAAAGATGAGGACATTAAAGAAAGATGGAGAAATTATTTTAATGATCTCTTTAATAATAATAATAATAATAATAATAATAATAATAATAATAGTCAAAGTGGTAATAGCGTGAATATAGACTACAGAGTAATAGAAAAGAATGTGAATTACACTAGAAAGATTAGATCTTTAAAAGTAAAGGAAACACTTAAGAGAATGAAAGTAGGGAAAGCTTGTGGACCCGATGGGATACCAATTGAAGTGTGGAAGTGTTTGGAAGATGTGAGAGTGACATGGTTAACTAAATTGTTTAATAAGATTTTGAACTCAAAGAAAATGCCTGATGAATGGAGGAGTATTTTAGTACTTATTTTTAAAAATAAGGGAGACATATAAAGTTGCTCAAACTATAGGGGAATTAAACTCATGAGCCATGCTATGAAATTGTGGGAGAGAGTTGTGGAATATCGACTATGTCATAGCACTTCTATCTCTCCCAATCAATTTGGCTTCATGCCTAGTCGTTCAATTATGGAAGCAATCTTTCTCATTAGAACCTTGATGTAGAAATATAGAAATGGGAAGAAAGATCTACATATGGTTTTTATCGATTTGGAGAAGTCTTATGATAGTGTTACAAGAGATGTCTTATGAAGAGTGTTAGAACAAAAGAGGGTATCTATTAAGTACAAACAAGTGTTGAAAGATATGTATGAAGGAGCAACTACTATTGTGCGTACAGTGGGGGTGGACACAAGATATTTTCCTTTTTCAGTTGGATTACACCAAGGTTTAGCTGTGAGTCCTTACCTTTTTATATTAGTTCTAGATGAATTGACGAAACATATACAAGAAGGTATCTCTTGGTGCATGATGTTTACGGACGATATAGTTCTGATAGATGAGACGCGAGAAGGAGTTAATAGAAAGCTAGAGTTTTTGAGAAGCACTCTAGAGTCAAAGGGTTTTAAATTAAGTAGAACGAATACAGAATATATGCATTGCAAGTTTAGTGAAGGCCAGACTGGTGATAGGGAAGGAGTTAGTTTGGATGTAGTGGTATTATCCCAAAGTAATCACTTTAAATATATCGGCTTAATCCTTTAAGTATATGGGGAATGTGAGGAGGATGCTAGTCATAGAATTAAAGCCGGATGGTTGAAGTGGAGACGGGCTACGGAAGTTTTATGTGATCGCAAGATTCCCAATAAGTTGAAAGGAAAATTTTATCGTACAGCTATAAGACCTGTCATGTTTTATGGTAGTGAGTGTTGGGTAATAAAAGAGCTGTATGTGTCTAAGATGAGAGTTGCGGAGATGAGAATGTTAAGGTGGATAAGTGGTCATACTAGACTAGATAAAGTCCGTAATGAGAGTATTAGAGAAAAGGTAGGAGTGGTACCAATTGAGGATAAGTTGAAAGAAGGGAGATTGAGGTGGTTTGGTCATGTGAAGTGTAGACATACGGAGGCTCCAGTTAGACAAGTAGAGCACATTGGGTTAGAAGATAGAAAGAAAAGAAGGGGTAAACCTAAACTGACTTGGAGGAGAGTAGTACAACATGACCTAGAAGCATTACACATTTCCGAGGATTTAACCCAAAATCGTTTAGAGTGGAGAAAGAGAATCCATATAGCCTACCCCAATAAATTTTTGGGATAAAGGCTTAATTGAGTTGAGTTGAGTTGAGTTGAGTTGAGTATTATCCTTGCACAATTAGAGCTTTATGCCCATCATGAGAATATTCTGGCTTTGGCACTGACAATACCCAATTCTGTCCTTCTATAATTGCAGAAGGGGTCAAATCTATAATTTTAAAAATTAAATATGGGTAATAAATATAATGGTAATTACTTGATTATTGATTAATGCTCAAAGTTGGCTGCTCTTTGTTCATGAAAAGGTTATATTGAGAATTAAATTTTCAGCGTATTATTCTTGCACAATTAGAGCTTTATGCCCCTCCTGGTTAGAATATTCTGGCTTCAGCACTGACAACACCCAATTCTGTCCTTTTATAATTGCAGAAAATGACTCACTGGTCCTTAGGTTGTCAACCTTTCACTTTTGATATAAAAAAAATTTGGCCATATTTGACAACAATGCCCATGCAATTTATTAGCTTTTTGATGATGCTAGTTTACATGATTGAGTGTTTTGGCAGGAGGAAGAGCTAAAAGGTGCTGTTGTTCTCATCTTTGCAAACAAGCAGGTTTGTTTTTGTGCCTAGCTCTCTGTTCTTTAAGTTTTGCATAAAGAGCAAACAAGATTTGAAGTCTAATGGAATTTTCAACTTATGAGGATCTTGACTATGATCATTTCATCAATCATTGCTCATGAAAACAATAGAGTTATCATGCTTTTGTGATGCATTTGAGGAATTATATGCCCATAATTAAGTTTCATATGCTGCCCATAATTAAGTTTCATATGCTACATGCCTTTAGCGTACAAATGTTTCTATCAAATTTGTGTTTTTTGTTCTGAAGCTTGTTCTTTGTCATACAGGATCTTCCTGGGGCACTTGATGATGCTGCAATTACAGAGGCTTTAGAGCTGCATAAGATTAAGAATCGTCAATGGGCAATTTTTAAAACTTCTGCAATTAAAGGAGAAGGTCTCTTTGAGGGCATGGACTGGTAAGTTCAGCAAAAAATTAACTGGTAGATATTTGGGTTTGATTTTTAAGATGCTGAGTATAGGCCTACTGCATGTATAAACTTTCTGCAAATAGTGTGTATCATCCTTCCTACACTAAATGCCTTGTTTGTTTACTGAGAACAAGAGATCAGGAATTGGATTGGCAGTGAAGCCTTGATGTCCATTATCGCATGGGACCTAGGTCTTAGAAACTCAAAATTATAATGGTCTTTGTTTCCATTCTCATTCTTTTGTGATGATAAAGTGGGGTTTATTGTATGGTGTGCTATTATATCTGTTAGGCAAAAGCCTGGATCCAAAATCTTGTTTGAGCTTAAATTAATAAACATGGATAAAGAAAAATAACACACAAGAATATACGTGGTTCTGTTTTTAGCCTATGTTCACAGGAGACGATCAAAAGAAATTTTACTAAGCAGAGAAAAGAAGGGGAAAGCCAGTCCCTTGATGGTGCTTTCTGCCTTTGTCCTCTCTCTTCTGCTAACGTTGATGGGCCCTTCTTTATTTTAAAGCATTCATTTTTAATGTGAAACTCTTGTATGACGATTGGTATATAGAGAATGCAAATTGGATATTGTACTGAGCATTTCAGTTGAAACTCCCAGCATGGAATTCACCATTGTATTAGCAAATTTAATAGTTCTAGAGTCCATGTCCATTAGCAAACCTAAAACGTGGGTAACAAACAGAAAAAAGCTTGAAGCCTACAGAACTCCAGCATCTACAAGAAGGAAACACCAGTAACTATTGTTATGATTTTCAACTTTCTTCCTTAGGATATGCAAATAAATAGCAGTGAAATAAATCCCATGAACTGATTTAGTACTGAGTACAATACATGGATGTGTAAATTAAGAGCCTGTATCTTCTACTGTGTGATAGTATTTTTTTAATAAAACCTAATGGACATAGCAATGTGCTAATGTAGGTTGAGTAACACACTCAAATCTGGAGGTGCTTAATCTTTTGGAGAAGAGTTGAAAGGTACTGCTGTGAGCGGTGTGCCTGGGCCAGGAATAGAAAGGGCAGAGAAGTTGGCACTTGTAATGGCTGGTAATAGAAAATCTATTCATGTTTGTGATTATTGATAATTGACATTGACCGATTTTTCTCACTAATATACTTGTAAAATTTTCATACAAATTGTGACCAATTCGTTATTTTGTTTTGTAACATTGCTTTCTTGTTCACTTTCTTTGCTGAGCTCTTTCAATTTTGTTTTCCTCTCTTTTGTACTGTATTTGAAGGTTGTAATGATGGCTTCATTTTGTTCATTTGATTATTTCATTCATATAAAACAGCCAGCCTTGGAATTAATTTAACAAATTTGTGACATTGTGATACCTGTCTAATGTTGAGTAGTGTGATTGTTAAGCTGTTAAGAGTAGTTATAGAGTTGTTAAACAGTTAGATAGAGCAGAGCTGATTGTATTCCCTATATAAGGGAATGAACCTTCTGTAATATGTGTGTTGATTGAATGATAAACTTATCCTCTCTAAATTCTTCTCTTCTTCTCTCTGAGTGTTCTTTCTTCTCTTCCCTTTCTTATTCCATTAAATCTGCATCAATAGTATCATAGTTGGTTGATCCTCAGCCTTGGAGAGAAAGTTGCTCTCAAGAACGGAAAATACAATGAATAATTCCTGTTTCTCTTAGATGAATTCTCCCTCTACTCTTGCTTCTTTTCTTGTTCTTCTTGATTTGTGGAATTGATTTGCATCAATGTCCTTGGCCATGATTTCGTTCTGCTAATTTTTGCTCATCTCTGTCAAATTCTCGAGTGAATCTTTAGAAATTTGTTACTGAACAATGAATTCTATTTGAGTTCCTGTTTCTCTCTTCTTCTTTCTGTTTCTCCCTTTCTGTTGTGGATGCATTTGTGGCTAGGTTGACTTGTTTAAAATTTAAAATTGCAGTAAATCCATTTCAGTTGGAGGTTCTTTCGAAAATCAAGGGACTAGACCAAAATCTTTATCTGCAACTTTGATTTTAGATTTTCATTTCAACCAGATTCTTATTTGCAGCTTTGCTTTTAGATTTTTATGTCAAGTTTCAAAAATAATTAATTATGATGTAATCTTTTTTTAAGAAGTATTGTTCTTTTATTCTGCTGTAGCCTTTCTATGTATCAGTTATGATCAATAAAATAAGCAGCATTTTATCCAAAAAAAAAAGTATCTATGAGATTGGAGGTTCTTTCTAACGAGCCTTCACGTTAAGTTCCAACATAGGGTCTTTAAGGAAGAGTAGGAGCGTGAATAAGGGAAAGATAGCAGGACTCAAGGAGGATTTATGAGTTCATCGACCTGTGATGAGATCCTATTCGCGGAAACATAACATTTTAGTATCAGAGCCGGTCGTCATGGATGAACTAGCGAATCTAGAAGAGAAGTTGAATTCTTTCATGCAACAATCCAAGGCTCTATTCAACAACCTGGCTCGATAACTATAAGAGCTGGCCCAAACTTTCAGCAGGGGAGCAAACCAGAACCAAGATGGCATGAGTAGCAGCCAACCAAATTTTGGCCAGCAAGTTAATGAGCGGATGGAAGAGCGTTTGGTGCCTAGGTATACCAAACTCGCCTTCCCTTCATTTGATGGTTCTGAAGATCCGCTTAGGTGGCTTAACTGTTGTGAACAATTCCATAATCAATGTACCGCAGAGGTGGATAAAGTTAGTCTAGTTGCTTTTCATATGAGAGGTGAGGTTCAGCTATGGTATTACAAACTTGAACAAGAAGAGACAGGGTTAACGTGCAAGCATTTAAAGAATATTGCAATTTACGATTTGGGCCCCCTGTGCGCAGCAATCCGTCAGGAAAATTGGTGAACCTGAAACAAACCGAGTCGATGGAAGAATATCAACACCAATTTCAGTTATTGTTAGCAAGGGCAATTTCTGTTTAGACTGATCAACAAGTTGACCTTTTCACTGCTGGGTTATCTGAAAATATTTAGCTAGAAGTTGAGTTACAAAATCCTCCAAATTTGGTTACTGCAATGAATTTTGCTTGTGCTTTCGAGAAAAAGCAGCTCTCGATTCAATTTGACACTAAACAAACAACTTTTATTGGGTCATTTGAAAAATTAACCCCATCTGCTAGGGGAGCCTCGCTAGAATTGAAAGCAATGGAAGCTGGTGGTGCAGTAACTTCGAGTGTGAGTAGTACTTCAACTCCATTTGTTAAACGGCTTAGTAGGGCAGAGATGGCCAAACTTCGCGCTAAAGGATTATGTTGCAATTGTGATGAGCCATATACACAAGACCACCGCTACACAAAATTATTTTGGCTGGAGTTAAAGGATTTTGAACCACTTTTTGATGAGTCGAACGGTGTAGGAGTCGATGGAAACCATTAAATGAATTTTGTGTTCTCTATTTAGATTTCAAGCTTGAGGACTAGCTTGATCTTCAGGAGGGGAGTAATGTTGTGGATGCATTTATGGCTAGGTTGACTTGTTTGAAATTTAAAATTGCAGTAAATCCATTTCAGTTGGAGGTGCTTTTGAAAAATCAAGGGACTAGACCAAAATCTTTATCTACAACTTCGATTTTAGATTTTTATTTCAACTATAATCTTATTTGCAACTTTGCTTTTAAATTTTTATTTCAAGCTAAAAAATAATTAGTTATGATGTAATCTTCTTTTAGAAGTATTGTTCTTTTATTCTACTGTAGCCTTTCTATATAAGGCATCAATTATGATTAATAAAATAAACAACATTTTATCAAAAAAAAGTATCTATGAGATTGGAGGTTCTTTCTAATGAGCCTTCACGTTAAGTTTTCAACATGGGGCCTTCAAGGAAGAACAAGAACGTGAATGAGGGAAAGACAATAGAACTTGAGGAGGATTTCCGAGTTCATCGACCTGTGACGAGATCCTATTCGAGGGAATATAACACTTTCTTTCTCATTCTCTCTCAATTTCTTTAATTTCTTGTTCTACTCCTTGTTCTCTTTTTGGAATTTCTTGAGCCCGTCTTCTGTAAAATTTTTCTCTTGAATTCCCTTCATTTGTTCCATTTTTCTTTATTCATTACAGCAAACCTACATCTCCTTTTTGTTCTCCAATAATCTGCAACAAGAACCATGGAACTCTTTTGAGGTCACAAGGACTATGTCAGAATTAAATGACAGAAGATGTAGAGGCTTGTGTTTATGGGGTGAAGAAAAATACACCATACGCCATGATTGAGTCAAAGTACCATTTATGGTGAATATTATAAATGATATGGTAGATGAAGAAGATGAGCATTGATAGAGTTAGGAAAACTATTAAGTAATATCAAGAGATATTGCAGAAATGATAAGAGAAATACTAAAATCAGGAGAAGAATACTAATGAGCAAAATCAACAAAACTTGTATTACTTCTCAGCAAACAGAATACAAGATCCCAACAACAACAATTCAAGGTAATAGGGAAAGATAAGAATAACAAATCCAGGAGACAAGCTCCTAGCCTAGCAGAATTGTCGAATACAAGAATTACACTCCAATTGCACTAACAGAGAATATCCATCTCCAAAGAGCTAACAGAGGAAGCTGTTGGCCCAGCTAAGAGCCGAAGATACAAGATAATGAATGCCCTCTTTAGCTGATACTCTCCTTTTTTTACAGTTTTTCCACCTTACCGTATGTATTGCACGGTAACAGCTGTATTCTCTCCTTCTCCACTTGAGTCCCCACCATTTCCTCTAACTGATTCATCTCTTCTAGAAGCTTCTGTCAAGTAAGCTATACCAGCTCCAATTCTTCTAGAATTTCTTCTGATATACACTTTCAAAACACTAGGCCTTTGCTTCTCTTGTCCCAAACCTGTTGGTGGATTAATATCATTGCCATCCCCTTCAAAAGCAGCCTTGTCCTTAAGGTTGTAGTTTTTATCCTCCTCATCTGTGAAGTGTTTGAAAATGCTCCCTTAGCATTAATCCTGTCACAAACCCAGCAAGTCTTGTGCCACCAATTAAGCCTTTCACAACAGAAACATGTCCAACAGTTTTTCCATCATCATTGAATGCTTGGTGATCCCATGTTTTTGTGCAGAAGAGGAAAATGATAATAGCACTATAGAACCCACTAAACATCCAACTAATTAAGAGGAGTCCCTCCAAGTGAGTGTAACGGCATAACGAGTGTTGCAATGAAATTGAAAATTGAAGAATTCGCAAACCCTTGCGCTGGATGGTCCCTCTCTTATATATTAGACCCAACAATATTTCCCCTGAATTTCCCCAATTAGCTCATCGATAACTGCCCTAGAGGAAATTGATACTGCCCTATCACTTTTATCTATCAACAGCAAACTGAGCTTTCCACGGAACCATAAACTGCAGAATTTTAGATAAGAGGTGGCCAATTTTCCACTAAATTTTCCCCATGTGCATCTTTCTGTATTAAAATGTGCAACAAGGAAGAATTACTTCTCGGACAAAGTCTTTCTTCTTTATGAATGGAACTCATTGACATTTTTTTGGAGTTAAAACAACCCCTCTTCTATATTATTCAACCAAGCTATTCCCAAAACTAAATCAATTCCCTTCAATTGAAACACACAACCCTGTCTCCATTTGCAAGTTACACAAACCCAATTTCAGTAAATAACATATTCTTTTAGAATGAGCCTAATAACCATCCCCCAACAACACTAGAATGAGTAGTAGGATTGACCTGAAAGTGGAAGTATGGGACCGACTTGGATGACTCGAAACTAAAGCTCACCTTTGTCCATCATAACTATAGTTGGATGGGTTGTAACAGATACCCGCCATTCCCTTACCCACAAATGTAATCGTAGCTGCCTTTGAGTAAAAATAACTCGGAATTTCAATGTTTCCGCCAGTTGCCATACTTTCATCAACTTGCGGTGACAGACATGAATGGTCAAAAGCATAGGAAATGTCAAAGGAATAGGAAATGTTATGGAAGACGTCGACTGATTAGTTAATTTATTTAGCATTCCTAGGCTTTTATCTGGAGGCTTGGGAGGCAGTCTTTTAAAATGATGGGCTAGTACGTTTCTCAGGTTGCCGGTTATGGTGGTGTAGTAATTTCAGTGGCTCAAATGAGCCAGGTCCAAGAATGTGGCCCATTGGTGGAGTGGACCTGCTTCTAATGCTGCGTTTGGTCCACTCCTATCACCCAATTTCATCGTCTTCCCTGCAGCGTAAATGGAAAGACAACTTGAAAATGCTCTGTCCTGATTGCAATCATTCTCTCTATTTTTGTTGCCACCTCCATCCTCACCCTTATATCTTCTTGGAGCCATCAAAATAGTATCCATGACAGCGCAAATCTGAAATCGCTATCATCGAAGCTACATACACCTCTTTTTTGCATTCCCCAATTTGGGGTTCGCAATCCATCTGTGCTACTGAGGAGACGCAATCTTCACCATATTTAGTCATCGGACCTGTCTGAGCAACAACAGCGAGATGTGTAGGGGTTTGGACGGCTTCCATTCCATATTGTTGCAACAACTCTGACGTGAATTAGTCCCAAGTGAGAAGAGGATGTCTTCGCCGTAACTTGCGAAATCAGTGGAGGGAAGGTCCCTCCATACTGACCCAACATTTGTAGATCTTCATTTCATCACAAGTACCATAGGCTTCGAAATATCGTTCCATCCTTGCGGGTTGTCTCCAGTAAAGGTGGGCATTTCAACTTTCGGCATTGTCTTCAGAAATCGATTTGAAATATACTTGCGAACGGTTGCATGCTCACCACCACTGGCTTGATGTTGATGAAGATATTTGAGAGCTTCATTATTCCCAATCCCAACTGCTGCCTCCTTCCTTGACAATTCAATTAGTAAATTTTCTATTCTACTAAATTTCTGGTCCAACTCACTATGGTCGGTAGATAGGTTTTCTTGAAAATTTGCCATGTTCCTCTCTATCATTTCCATTGAGTATGCGATTGTGATTTTTGGGATTTAGCAGGTCAGACCAATTTGATGGAGTTAGGAACATTAATAAGCAATATCAGCAGAAATTGTCAAAATGATAAGAGAAACACTGAAATCAGGAGAAGAATACTAATGAGCAAAATCAACAAAACTTGTATTACTTATCAGCAAACTGAATACAAGATCTTAACCAACAAGAATTCAAGATAATAGGAAAAGATAAGAAATAACAAATCCAGGAGACAAGCTTCTAGCCCAGCGGAATTGTCGAATACAAGAATTACTCTCCAGTTGCACTAACAGAGAATACCATAAATCCAAAGAGCTAACAGAGGAAGCTCTCGGCCCTGTTAAAAGCTGAAGAAACAAGATAACACTCAATTCATGCCCTATTTAGTTGATACTCTCCTCTTTTTATAGTTTTTCCACCTCCCCGTATGTATTGCATGGCAATAGTTATATTCTCTCCTTCTCCACTTGAGTCCCCACCATTTCCCCTAACTGATTCATCTCTTCTATAAGCTAACCAGCTCCAATTCTTATAGAATTTCTTTTGATATACGCGCTCAATACTTTAGGCCCTTGTTTCTCTCGTCCCAAAACTGTTGGTGGATTCATATCAAGCATCCAAAAATTTCAGAACAAGTAGATGCTATGCCATTCAGACCTAAGTTTGAATCACAATCTGTCGCTAATGAACTTGTGAACCTGTTCTTTATGATGTTATGACACTGGATTCAGTTGATAGGCTATAGGAGATCTTAGAAGTGGAGTCTGTTCAAAATTTAGAGTTAAAGGAGGCCAAGAAAGTTGAAAAGATGAGGGATTTGGGGAAATTGGGAAGTGGAGATGATGAGGCAAAGGTTGGTTTGATTGAATTAGTGTCCCCTTCGAGAAGAAAAATAAATGGAAATGTGGACACAAGTGTCTGGAATCTCTTTGATAAACTTCTTCTCTCTAGATTCTCTCTTCTTCTCTCTGAGTGTTATTCTTTCTTCTCTTCCCTTAGTCTACTGAATCGGCATCACATTGTTTTAGGTAGAAATATTATTGAAGCTGGTGGACAAACACTTTGGATTAGTTTTTGTTGCATGCTTCTTTGTTTCTTGTCCTAGATAGGGTTTTGCCCAAAATTATTGTGTAAAGAAAAAAAATTGAGCAAGTGGGCAAAGCCCAGTGATAGCTGAATATATGTTCAACCTAGTTTGACTCTCCTAATTCCCTAATAATAATAATAATAATAATAAGTTTTATGGATAAGTTTTATTCTAGAGGTAAGGTTTGAAATTTGAATTCCAGTTTAGGTAATGTTTTGTTAGAATTTTTTTGTGGATTGCTTAGACACAATAAAATTGAAATGAGTTCCACTCGCTAAGGGGAAAACCCATAAATGAACCTTTGAATAGGTGTATTATCCTAATCAATGAAGTATCTATGTATTATATTTTTAATTACATAAAATTTTATCACAATTAATTTTAGTACCAACATGATTCTTAGCAAAAGTTCACTTTTTTTTTAATAAATTTCATGCTCATAATTTTGCTAACATGCAATTTTTTTTGTAAAAATAATAGCAAATAAATAATTTTACCTTGAACTTTTTGAACTTAATTCATTGCACTCGAGTTTCTATTATTACACCTCTCAATTATTATTTTTGTAATAATTAAGCATAAATTTGCTTTGTTAGCACTGTAAAAGTATGCATGTGAAATTACTTGGATCCATTTTACGTTGATTGCGCAATGAAATGTACCTTCTTTCTCTATATGAATGCATAATGCCTCCTTTCTTCATAGGTATGCATTTGTCTATGATGATTGTAAGGCAAAAATTTGTCCTTGGTGGCAAACAGGAAACAGGAATTGCAGTGACTTGGCATTCATCTCTATTCACATGCATTCTCAAAGATTTTCTCCAAATTGTAAAATTTAGGATTTTGAAAATCCAAACAAATTCCTAGGACATAATGAATGAATTCAAAATAGGGCATTGAAAAAGCAATTAGGCATTTTGAATTGAGAAAAATGAAAAATGAGAGATTATCTTAGAGAGGAGAGCTTCGTTGCTTTCTACTACAACTCATCCACTCCCCTCCCACCTTTTTAACCCCCCACCCATCTCTATTACAACCTACTTGCACTCATCTCCCTTCTCTCTTTTCCTCCATCCTTCTTTATTGCAATGTTGGTTAGCAATGAGGAAGGTTAGGTTTGATAGAACTTAACATCACAAGTCTACTGGCAACAACTACGCACTTATCCAAAGTTGAACAACAATGAATTGAAGCTCAAAAGTAGGCAATGCTCCTTCTTTATTATGCATTTTTCAGCCACCAAATATTCAATTATGATCTTTACTAGTCACTTTAAGTACATTAAAGGAGATGGGACAGTGTCAACATCAACAGTTGTCAGTACTACTAGAATTGATGGTGAAAATTGTTATGGGAGGTCAACTATATATAATGCATATATATATGTAGATTCTTAAATTAGCTAAGGTTGTGCTCTTATTTTAGAGCATAATTATAAGAATTATATTCGTAATTAGGAGACATGGTGTAAAGCTTGGTTGAAAAATTAGAATCTTAATTGTTTTTCCCTTTTCTGTTCTTCGGCCAACCTACTGGAATTTTAGGTCACCCATTTACTGCAACTCATTCATCACGCCACTTACCCTAAGGGATTCCCAGGCTACCAATTGACCTGTCATCGAGATTCAATGGTCGAATCTCTAGCAAGTGAGCTCAACGTGTCACAACTCAATCTTAGCACTTTCCTATGTGTCGGACTGTGAGGGCGTGCTTGTTGGTGCCTGGTATCCCACCTTATTTTCCTAGTGTCGCCTCACCTATTCTAGCGCAGTCATGTACCTTGTTGGGTGGTTTTGGTAATTCCTTCTTTGTTGTTGAGGAGCTCTTATTGTTGTGAGAGCTTTTTTGGTGTTTGTGAAAGTTTTCTTTTCCTTTTTGTGTTACAAAGCTTCTATTAACATGAGACTTGTTGTTGGGATAGTATTATTATGACTACACATTAGGTGGCCTTTGGTTGTGTTTATTATGAGGGTATTTTGGATTTGATGTGACTTTTTTTTTTTTTTGAGTTGTTTGAATTTACTGGAACAATTGTTGAAGAGATTTTGGGTCTCTTTTGTGTTGTGCTATTGTGTAGCCCTAGTGACCTACTGCCCTCTTTGACAATTCCTTGAAGACGCTTGTAGAAAGTAATGTTACCCTAGTATCTACAAAAGAATATGCCTAATTCTATTAGTATTAGGTATCATTAAACTCCACTACTACTCCTGCACTACTATAACCGAGTAAATCATCTACCTGTCTTGTTTCCTCATCATTCAAGTGGGTCATTGGTTCTTGTGCTACAAATCATATGATATTAATCCAATTCTCTTTTTTACTATTCAATACCATACAATATCTTTTAATGTCACTTTAGCATATGGGTCCCCCAATTATGTTCTTGATTTTGGAACTGTTAATTTAACTTCGTCAATATCTTTTTTCATCTATGTTGAGTCTAGCTAATTTTTTTTTTTAATTTAATTTCCATGAGTAAACTCACTTCAAACTTGAGTTATTGTATCTCCCTTTTGCTTGTCCATTGTTTGTTACAAGATCTTACTATGAAGCGGATTATTGGTAGAGGTTATGATTCTAGAAGTCTTGTTCTCTTGTCTGTTCCAATATCTTAACTCCTTTTAAAGTTCATTGTCAATTATGACATCCTTCCTTATTTACTTAGAAAAAAAAAATTATATCCTCAATTTCAGTCATTGTCAATTTTTGAATATAAGTCATGTCAGTTTACCGAACATCATTGTTTATCTTCAATTTCTAGAGTCAATAAATGGACTTCGCTTTTTTAGTTAGTCCATTATGATGTTTCAGGTTCATATCTAGTTGTTTCAAAGTCTGGATTTAAATATTATGTAACTTTTGTTGATGACTATTCTCATGTTACTTGGTTGTACCTAATGAAAGTCATTTTGAGTTATTATGTGTTTTTTTTTTTTTTTTGTCTTTTGTGCTAAAATAAAAACACAATTCAATGTTTCTATATACACAATACAAAGTGATAATGCCAAAGAATATTTTTCAGCTACCTTTCATAAGACCCACAATGACATTGTTCATCAATCTTTTATGCTTATGCACCCTCTCAAAATGGGGTTGTTGATAGAAAAAATAGGAATATCCTTGAGGTAACTTGAACTCTTCTTTTTCAAATTGAAGTTTCTAAATAATTTTGGGCTTATGTTGTCGCTATAGCTTGTTTTCTAATTAATTGAATACCTTCCACTATCCTTAATGGTAATATTCTTTATAATGCTCTATTTCCTTATAGGTCCTTGTACCTCATTAAACCCAAAATATTTGGAAGTACTTGTTTTCATTCATGATGTTCATCCTCAAGGAAGTGACAAGTCTTTTACAAGTATTCTTACACCCATAAATTTTAATTCTCAGTACAAATATTCTTACACTAATAAGCTTTTGATCTCTTTTCACAGGCAAAAGATAAATCTTTTACTCCAATAAGTTTTCTACGTGCTTGTCAACATTTCAAAATTATTCCAACACAACTTTCACTCAAGCTTCATTAAGATGTTTGATAGCCTTACAACCACAATATATAGTTTGGCTTTGTGTTTTTGGGTCACTCACCCCTCATAAATACAAATTCAAAAAGCAATTAAAGATGAGAGATATTTTCCAAGAATGAATAAGAATAGAGTTTTAGCTCATGAAACAGTGTTATTAAACTCAGCCTAAAGGTTGACCTAGTGAAGGGACCGGATAAATGGGCCAGTAGTTCAACAAGTGGGTCTATAGTTTAACTAGTGGGTCATTAAATATTAATTAAATATATAAATTAATTAAAATTAATTAAATATAACACCTATTAATATAAATAAATAAATATAATTAATAAAACTTTAATATTTATTAAGTTATATTTAATAAATTTTAATAGTGATTTTAAATTTTATATAAAACTATTCTAGTGATATATTACATAAAAATTTCTATAAATGTATCTTTTTAATATTTATAAAATATTAAGCATATGGTAAAAATAAATATATTGAAATAAAAAAAATAACTACCAAGCAAACTTAATTGATTTTGATTTGAAAAACTTTTTATAAGGTTTTGAGTTTAATTTTCTATACCAGCGCTTTAAAAGAAAAAAGATTCTATTTAATAATTGAATCAATCAAGTCAATCAGGTCACACCGATTCAATTGTCAAGTAGCTTCCTTGTCTGGTTCGATTATAAATTTGGATCGATTTAAGGACTAATTCACTGATTCATTGGTTCAACTGGTTGGTTCGATTCAAGTTTATTAACTATGCATGAAAATCTCAAGTTTTCTCTAAGAATTAAAATGGTTTTCATCAAATTAAAATATGTAATTTATATATGTGTGCGCGCACACGCTGATGCGTGCTGAATATACCAATTAAATAAAATACTCCACTAGACTATTTTGTAGAAAGAGCAAGTAGAGGTCAATCCCATGGAAAATGATTGACTAATGAACAAGGTGAAATGAAATTCTCACACACACTAACAATAAAGAAAACAATTTTGAATTTTATTGATTCTAAGGAAACTAAACTACGCAAATTAAACTAAAGATAAAAAGTATGCAAGTGTGACAAATAACACAATATGGTAAATGGCTCAACAAAGAGATATGCATCCACTGTAGAAATTAACTATCACTCATTGATACTAATACAATAATTCATTCACTTAAACAAATTAGCTATAGAAATCAAACAAGTATCAATTTCTCTATTTCTCCTTACTTATTAGATTAATCAAAGCAAGCGTCTAATTAATCCCTAACCAACTGAACAACCTTAATCAAATGCAAGATTTAGCTCAATAGCAGCTTTAACAACTAGAGAAACATCACCAATTCTAGATAACAATTACACAACAAGTGGCATAATCATTTAACCTAGACTATGAATCTCTAAGCAATGTCATGAATTCACATAATATCATCTTTGTTACTGATGTAAAGTTAATCAAGCAATATACTAGCATTAGACGTACGTAAATAATTGAGTAGTAGGCCTCCTAAATAATTAAACATGCCATCTTTTCATGAATCACAAGAGAAACATAGATATTCAAGTGAAGAAAATATTGATTTAATCAATAGCTCAAAATAGTCTCATAGTAATTATTCCATGGTTTCAACAATCCTCTATACTAAATAAGGAAACTACTCACTCATTATAACAAAAGAAAACATAATCAAAATAACAAAAACAAATAAGAACATGTTGCCCTTTTTGAATGGAATTCGAACAACTTGAATCTGATGTTGATGATGATGCCACGCACTCCAAAGGGATGTAGAAGCACTCCATAAGCAAAAGAAGAAGAAGGAATCACACCAGCAACTAGATCAAGCAATCACACCTTTGAATGCATAAAGAGGAAATTTAGCCACAATGAGTAGAAGGGAATTGATCAGCCTCAGATCTATATTTTAGACCATTTTTATAGAGAAAAATAGGTTAACTTAGTCTCCAAATCTGATTTGGAAGTTATAGTTGCATTTTAACTTAAAACTCTCTTAAGAATTCTAATTAAAGTAGAAAAACAAGTTAAAAACAACTCTTCTTATACAGATATGCCACTTGCATGACTTTGGAGACCCACACACCTCAATTTTATTTATTTTGAGCCTTAAATAAAATAATTAAACCCATCAATTAAGGCCTTAATTCCTGGTTCCACATAACTCAACATAAAGAGCCCAAACACACTCAACATTTGACTCTCAATGTAATCTGGCTTAATTGCTCTCATTTTTCATATATTACCTTAAAATATGTCAAGTAAGGTCTTTTTAACCATAAGGTTAGATTCAAACTCCAAATAGTGGATCACATGCAAGCTCCATTAAGGCTATCTAAAGAAGCTTAACTTGAGTTGATGTTCGAATATGCTCATTTTTCACCCTTAGCCTCCAAATACTATAAATAAAACTACTCTAAGCCCATTTTATCATTGGCTAAGTCCTCATCAAAATCGCACCTCCTTTTACCTTAAAATGCATGATGTGTTTTTTACTTCTTTTTATACTCAATTCAACTCTTTATGCTTCATAAGCTCTTCCATTCTTTTGTAAACACCTAATAACATAAAAATAAGTATTAACAAGCTAATTAAATAAGAAACAAACTCAAAATACTAAGTATGCAATAATAAAGATATGATATTTTAGACAACTATCGCGCTCATTTGTTTAATAAGCTTTTTCATGCTCTATAAACACCTAATAATATAAAAATAAGCATCAACAAGCTAATTAAATAAGAAATAAACTTAAAATACTAAGCATGCAATAATAAAAAAATGACATTTTAGGCAACTATTACGTGCATTTAAAAAACTAGCCTAGCCGATGGGGTTTATTTAAAAAAAAAAAAAAAAGATTAGATGTGACAGAAGAACTAACTATTATTTTGTTTTTTCTGCATAATTAAAAATCTATCAGGTCATAAGAGAAACTTGCTAATTTTTCCTTTTGTCCTAAAGTAACAAAAATATTAGGATATATTATTATTTAAAATTGAAGCTATGTTCAATATAACAATTTCTCATAATTGTTTGATTCATAAGTTTGAAAGTGCAATCTCATAATTGATACACTCAGTATCTAGTACGTTTGAATTCGAACTATTTGTTAGCCAAATTATTTTTACAACAAACACTTATATACAATAAAATTTTATATTAATATATCTTAATCTAAATACTATTTGTATAAGAGAAATTTATAATTAAATATTAAATTAACATTTTCTGTTTTTAATTGGACAATTTATGCTAAATTTAAGTAATCTTAAAATAAATGTTCTTTTTATATTATTTGCGATATTAAAAATTTAAATTTATAAAAAAAAAATCATTTAAGTTAACAATTTTTTTTAAAAGAAAAAACGCACTGCCAACATTAAAAAATAATGATAATAAATTCTATCCTAACTTAATTAGACAACTAATTTGTGAACAATTTTTTTATTTTTAAATGACAAGAAAAATTATAAACCAGCAATATAAAAACATAAACTATAATAGAGGTCAATTAATTAATTAATTGACTAATATAAAATCTAATAATATATTAAAATTTTATATAAATATTGATTTATATGCATGTTATCATATAAATAGTATTTTAACTTAATAAATAATATAAAAAAAATTTTAGAAAATATTTTGAAATTTATAATCGTAAGTTATCTTATTTAATTGCTTATCATCATCGTAAAAAGAACAAAAGTACCTATTTTTCATGGACTGCCTTTTTGCCTTAGAAAAAATTTTATTAAATACTCTCATATAGTTTGAGAGATGTATTTTAAATTTAACTTTTAAAGTTGACAAAAAAAAAATCATATTATACAAATAACTATAATTTACATTTTAATTATAAATTTCATGATAAATCTTTTTATTTTCTCCTAGCGACTCACTAATGCTTTATAATTTATTATTTAATTGATGTACTCACTCTTTTTATTAATCTACATTTACAATAATATGATCTACTAATCCGAAAAAGTTCTTACGAAAATATTTAACATAATTTCTAGTTCTATGTATAATATATATATATATATATATATATATATATATATATATATATATATATATATATATATATTTTTTTTTTTTTTTTTTTTTTTGACTTATTCAATACAGCCTTAACACAAGAAGAAATGAACATTAACATTAATTTTTAAAGAAATTAAAATATAGGTAAATTAAACTTGTTTTTTTTTTTAAAATAATTATTAAAAAACCTAATATCATGAGCCAATTTTCATGCATTATGGTCCATTCATACTTTTATTATATCACATTTTATAATTTTATTATATTCAATAATTAATTAGAATAGTTATAGCAATTAAAGATATAATAATTTATAAATTAATAAATATTTTGTTTTATAATTAAATTAACATTAAACATAATATATTAATTTAAATAATTATAAATATTTTAAACTAAAAGGGAATCAAATTATCCACAAATTTAAATGAATTTTTAATTAATAATTTTGCTATGATATTTAAAAGTTTTGAGTAAATATTTAATCAACTCATATTTTTTTATATTTTTCAAATTACACTTTAATTTAATTTTCAACATATAAGGCCATGAAATTTATTACATAAGTTGTTATATATTAATTAGACTGATTGCGTTATTACATTTAGGGAGTTTATATAGGACCAAAGAATTACCTATTATTTCTTTTACAAAAGATAATAGGGATTATACATAAAAAAAATTAAAATGAATAATGTTATTAATATTCTCAACCTATTCATTGTTATTTATTCCTAATGAAAAGAGACAAATTAAGCTCAATTATTAGTTTAAGAAGTTAATTTCTTAATTAAATAGTTAAAAGCATTGATCTTTAGCTGATCACACTGAGAAATAAATGGACCTCTCTTTCAATGGAAGAAGTGTATGTCTGATTTATTCTTCAAAAGTTCACAGTTATTTGTCTGAAAAAAGCTTAATCTTGCTCTTAAATTCTTAGTCTATACTGAAATAAATTCATTTCTAAGTTTTTTTTTTCTCAATTAACCCATAATTTTTTGTTTAAATTTAAATAGATCCAATTTTTATTAAAAAAATTAAAACAATTGTTTTTTCTAATTAATTTTTATATTAATATTAATTTATTAATAAAAAATAAATTAATATTTTACTATTAAAAAAATACTATCTTTTTTTTTATAAAAAAATTAGGTATAATTAGATTTAAACAAAAAAAATTATAGTTAATAGATGACATAAAAATTAAAAAATAGACTTATTTGTACATAAATTTAAAAAAAAAAAATCAAAGGTAAAACCATATCATAGCTGTCAACTTCTTATATATGTATATAAAAAATTATTTTCTTGAGATTTATATAGGAAATAAGAGACATTGTTACTTGTTGTCGCTTGTATGCATGGAATTATATAGAAAAGATTCTGTTTTTCTTCTTTTTAAATTTTATTTCATACGCCATTGATTTTCTAATCCTTTATTTGAGTTGAAAACCAAAAAAGATACAGTTGGGAAGTCAAAAACTGACACCCTTAATGATACTCATTTTTGAAAGCCTGCTACGTGCATGAACATATATTAATAAATTAACACTTTCACCCTAATCTTTGGCTCTTCTTCTTCTTCTTCTTCCAATTTTTCATGCTTGACTGTATAAATAATAAAGAAAATGCATGTCTGGCTGCTGCCTTCCTTCTTTGTTGCATATGCATACCCTAACCTATTCATTAATTATATAGTTTCTCACTCCGCATGGCACATTCTCACTTTAGAGCACTTGATCTGATAGTAATTTCTCTTCTTTTATGTAAGTTGACAGCAATCGATAATTTTTAGGACGTGGGTATAGAGAAATCGAATTTATATAACAATAAGTTTAGTTAAATTAAATATTTATATATAAATTTATATTTTATATTTATATTTTTTGATTAGTTATATACATATTTTGAAATAAATATTTAATTTAATAGTGATTAAATTTATTCTCAAATGAATTTAAATTTATATTAGATGTATCCTTATTATTATTGTGTTGGTAAAATTTTAATATTTTATAGTTTATACCTAATTTTAATTAAAGGTGATAAAAGAGACTAACAAAAAAATACAATAAAATTACTAAGTTTTAATTTAATAATATTAAAATTATCTTTAAAATTATGAGATTTTGAATTTAAACTTTGATAGAAGTTAATTATATATATATTAAAAAAAATACAATAAACTTACATTTAAAAAAGAAGCAGGTAGGCACAATCTACATCAGTTCATCAAAGTATAATTGCATTTGTGAATGTTGACTTTAAGCCCTTTTATCTAAAGGAGAGAACTATAACTTTTCTCTATCAACTACATCATGTTCCGTTGATAAAAAGGAAGCTATATGTATCATCATCTTCGTAAAGAAGATATTAGAAATTTTCGTGAGAGAAATATTTATTAATTGAAATTTCGTTTATTTTATAAAAAAATAATTTTATATAAAAAATATTTTTTTATAAAAAATATTTTTTATTATTTAATTATAATATTAAATTAATGATATGAGTTTATTTTATGTATATATAAATATTTTCATATTATAATAAAATTATCAAAGACTAATAAATAGAAAATAACTTTTCCTTTTTGAAAAAGAAAAATTATTTTTTAAAATAATTTAATTTTATCTTTAATTAATTAATTTTTATGAATGTCTAAAATATTAAAAAATTTAAAATTTTTTGGTGAAATAAATAGAGCCTAACAATTAATTTCTATATAAAGTAAAATTTCTATACATTATTTCTAATTAAGTAAAATTTTTATTTTTGACTTATTTGAGAAAGAAATTATTATAATTATTATTTTATGATAATAAAATATTACATACTTGTAATTATAGCTCTATATTAAAAAGATAAACAGGTAAATATTATTATTTTATTATATACTTTACTTGTTTAATTAATTTTTATGAGTATGCTACTTTAACAATCACAACAAAAGAGTAAATTAGATCATAACAATAGTAGATTTGACAATATTCAAAACAAAAACTTTATCATAGAGATAGATATTAGATAAGGACAAAACAATATGATATTATTTCATATTTCAATGATTGCCACAACAGTATTCTATATATATATATATATATATATATATATATATTAGAAGAGACTCTTATTGCAATGATTTAATAAGTTTAGTAATTTTTAAAATATAAATTATTATTATAAATAATACTAAAATAAATATATTCAGAAATTGTAAGTGAAATATATTTTTTAAGGTAATTTTGTAATTAGTTTCAATTAATTATAGATTACGTTTTGAATTTGTAATAAGTATATTTTAAACAATAATTTTTTTTATAAATAATATTAATATTTCTTAAAATACATAGGTTTATTTAGTATTATTATTAGAATTGTGGTTAAAAAATTATTTTTTAAAATATATTAATTAAAAAATATTTTAAATTAATTTAATAAATTTTAATTTTTTACAGTATTTAAAATAATATTTTTATTAAAAAATTAAATTTAATTCTTTAAATTTAATATTAAATAGACACATAATAGTTAATTTGAAAAATTAATTCAGTTACGTGTTATGTGTGATTTGACTTCAAAATAATTAGATTTTAAAAAATAAAAATAAATAAAAAAAGGCATGACAGCTATCTTAGAAATCTGCACAGAAGATTTCTTCTCAAAAGGTCACCAGTTGACTTAGCAATGCCACCCACGCTGGAAGAAAGTACATGATGAGAAGACATGTGGAGAAGTGGTCAGCAGTCTCAAATGTCGGCTATACTTTATTTTCAAAATTTTGAAAAAAGTAATAATTTAATCTCTGACAAATTATATATAGTTGTGCCATTTGGACTTTATATATATAAATTAATTATTGAAATCTTTTTATCACAGATAAGTATATGATTTCTGTATTTATTTTCTTTGCCCATGCCAGGTGATTATAAAACAATAATTTCTTTTGGAAATACAAATTAAGATAATTAATTAATTATTTTAATTGCAGTCTCTGCACAGCTGTTGTTGATTTTGTTAATAAAACGTGTTTACTAGCTGCTTATTATTTTGCTGTTACCTCTAATGCAGAAGGGAAATAATGATATTATCAAAAACAATATTATAACAATTAAAGACAAAATTTAGTTTATTGCTGATTTTTTTTTATTAGTGTTATTCAATAATTTTAATTTTTATGATTTTATTTAGAATAAATCATTTAAAAAAAAGAATTTAAATGATTCTTATATAATTATATTTAATTTTTATTTTTTTAGATATTATAAAAAAAATTGAATTATTTTATTCTAAATATGAGAATTAATTAAAAAACTAATTGAATTAAATTCTTATAAAGTTATAAATTTCAATTAGGCCTGTTTCTTTTTGTAATTTGATACTGTGTCTTAGTTAGTTCCTAGTTGAGCAGACCCTTTTATTTTATTTGTTATCTTTGTCAAGCTTTTTCACTTAGCAAGCCAAATCTTAGGTTGGGTAGACTTGCTGGTTTGAGTTTAGATGGACTTGCCCATGAGGGGTGGGGTTAGAAAATTTAATCAATAGGACATTATTTTACTTAATTTAAATAAAAAAAAATATTGTACATAATAATCAATTATTTAATGAGAGAAAAAATAATAATTCATGTGAATTTTTTAGATCCAAGTGAAAATAATTTTATAAAATATTAAATTATTGTAATAATCTTAAATTTAAAATTATTTTTAATGAATTTTTATTTTTTAAAAGTGTTGTATGATTGTTTTATTATCAATACTAGTAAAAACATTTTTCTTAATATATGTAATAAAAGAATCATTAAATAAAAAAAAAGACAAAACCAATTGATAGAAAATAAAGCAGAAAAAATTAAAAAAAAAAAAGAAAAATATAAAAAGAAGATGTAACGCTTGTAAATATGAGAATGAAAATGATGAAAAGTAAGCATTAGAATGAATAATTTAGCCTTTTTTTAAATATAATATTAAAAATATTATTTTTTTATTTTATGTATTATAAAATTTCACATAAATAAAAAAATTAATATGTTTTTTTATTTAATGATACTTCATCTTTTATATTATTAAAAAATATATAAATTATTATTTTTATTATTAATTTTTGAATAAAATCATTAATATTTTTTTATAAAATTTTTCATATATATATATATAATATTAATTTTTTTTAGTAGAGAAATTAAAAAAAATAAAACTTAAATGTAAATTTATCAAATAAGTGATACAACGTTAACCAGTGTATCAAACCAGAATAAGCTTTTAAAGGATTTCACTTTGCGCTGTCAATAATGCGCATTAGCACTGTACATTGTCTCAAAGAGGAGTCGTGTCTCTTTCTCCAGCTAGCTTAAAGTAGATGAAAAAGGGTTGCTTTGTCGTTTCATTGATATATCCGCCATATATATTTAAAATAAATAATTTTATTTGATTTTAATAATAAAATGTTTATATAAATAATTGTTGTTAATAATATAAATTAAAATTTAATAAAATAAATATATATTAATATATTTTAAATAAATACATATAGTTTATTTTATATAAATTAAAATTTAAAGAAAAATCAATAATATAATATATTGATTTAAATTTTAAAATTTTGATTATAAAATTCTCATAATAATCATATATTTATTTTATAGTCAATTAACCGAATTTAAAAAGTACTTCTATTGCTTCTCTTTCAAAATAAGTTCAAATAATCTTATAATTATCAGAGTGGTAAACTTTTATTTACATTTGATGATATTCTTTCCACACAATGGAGAGATAGAATATTTGATTTTGGATGTAACACTGGAGACACTTGGATAATATTCCATGAACTAGCTCGTAGTGGGGCACTAATAGTTAATTTGAGTTTTGACTAGGACTTAGATTAAAATTATCGTAATCTAAGTTTTCTAATTCAATATCTCTATAAAAATTTTTGTATCATAGACCATTATCAACATTAAAAATGACTACTCTGTGTCCTTTAGTTATTGTGGTGTCTATCTCAATAAGGTTTTAGAAGAATTTGTGTTATTTTTCATTCTATCTCAAACTGATACAAACTTCCCTTTATATAGAGGAAAGGAAGGCAAATCGATAAATTTAGCATAGAATACGTGGTCTTGTACCTGTCAGTTGGATGAATCCCTAATTGCCAAAACCATAACTTTGAGAAAAATGAGGGCTTCTTTTGGATGGGTACTTAAAGCCAAAGTGATTATAGTGCCTATACTACATTACATGATAATATTTTATGTTATGTTTCGATTTGCTTTCCTTCCCTCTATATAAAGGGAAGTTTGTATCAAGTTAAGGCAAAATGAAAAATAATACCAACTTTTTTATCTACTTTTATGGCTTGCTAAATTTTTCTATGTATGCAATCACAATTCCTATTTCATTTGACATATTCCTATTATTCTATTTATTTAAAGAGAGAGTCTAATGATTTTTATTGGATTTGCAATAAATATAAAAATATTATACCTAGTTAACTTATTTAATCAATATTAGTTTTTTTTTTTAAACGTGCAATCGTTTTTTTTTATTGTTGTGTGCATCTATAATTTAATATTTACATATATATTTTTTATTTTTTATATAATATAATATTATTATAATATTAATTATTATTATAATAATAAAATAATTTTTTATTTTTCATAACATGGATATCGTATATATATTTATCATTTTTATATTAAGTCAATCAAAATAATAATACGTCAATAGAAATAAAAAAATTATAAAAGTGAAAATTAATATGAAAATTTATTATTATAATATAATTTTATAATTATAAATATTAAATATATAAACTTAACTATTTATTATTTTGTTAGTTTATATATTTTCGAATTAAATTTTTTCAATAATAAAGTATTGAGTTTATCAAGACAAATTAATTTTTAGCTTTTAGTATTTTGTAACTTTAACATATAAAATTATCATGAAAAATCTAAATTTTTTTCAACATCATTTAAGATTTTATATATAATAGAAAAATAAATTTAATTTAGTATAATTTTATATAATGTTGATATTTTTTTCTAGTTATTTTAGATTTAATTTTTTAATTAAAATTCAGTTAAATGATATAATACTTATATTTATATGAAAATTGTACTCTTTTTAAATTAAAATATCAATTTATATTTATATTTGAATATAAATTTATTAAACTAAAATAATAATTCTATATTCAAAGTATGATTACTATTTTTTTTTATGCACATTCACTATTCGTTAAGTTAGGATAAGATTATAGTATTAAAAAATTAAAAATTTTTTATTATTTTATATGTACGCATTAAATTTTTTAAACTTCTAATAATGCATCATCTTAAAATAAAAAAATTAGTATTATAAATTTTAATTATCTTATTAATTATATTAATTTTATAATTAAATTCAAGCCTAACATATTAAGTTAATTACTATTATTTTTCAATAATATATATATATATTTATTTAAATATTTGTTTATATATATAATTTATTTTTTTATGCTTTGTACATAATTATATATTATTTACAAATTTTAGATTTATATAATTTTATTACATATTATATTTTAATTAAATATTTTTATAAATCAATGAATATAATTTTTTTCTTTTTATAATATTTTAGTTTTATATATGTGCGTGTGAGAACAAAACCTATCCGGGGATCCAAGAATGCCCAACAGCATCAATATCAATATGGCCTTGATATGATTTATTATGTTAGAATAAATACACAATTTAGTATATTATAAATTTAATTCTCAATATATAATCTTATTAAAAAATTTTGTTTCTAAAAATAGTTTTAGGGGCAAATAATAGCTTGTAAAAATATTGTAAAAATATAATCTTATTAAGCTTTTCTCACCTTAAAACTCTAATTGGCCTTCACTAAAATTTCTCCCCACCTCATAAGTAAGCCATTGATAGTAAAAAGAAGGAGTAGAAGTGAAGTTGTCAAGTCACCAATTGAGGTTAGTGCACTATTGTGCTTCCCTCTTTCTTTAAAGTATGATAAATATGCTAATTCGGCAGCCCTAAATTGAGTATGGTTTTGATGATTTTTGATGAATTAAATTGGTTTTTTAGTGTTATTGAGGTGGTTGTTTATGATAGACATCAAATTAGATAGAGATTTCATGAGTTGTGAAATTTTGAGCTAGGGTTTTGAATTAATTTTGGTACTTTGGTGTTATAGCTTGAGATTGATCTTATTGAGACTGTTTGTTAATCATTTGAAGTGTTATGAATGACAAATTGTAGTTTGGGAGTAAGGAGGAATGAATATAGGGAGTGTATGTTTTTTGTAAGAAATTCAGACCTATCTATTTGAGCTATAACTGAAGTTGTGTGGCTCCAATTAGTATGAGGCCAATTGGAGGTGAAACTAAACTCAAAATGCCCCATTTTTCATGAAGAAACTATGCTCAAATTCTATCCAAATCTTGACCAATTTACTGTCCCAATCCGGATATCCATACACTGAACCCAGAAAAATGACCAAATGAACCTGTTCATTTGGCCATAACTCCCTCTAGACAGGTCCAAATGGCCTGAATTTTATATCGTTGGAAAGCTTAGACATAGGACTACAACTTTTATTAAGAACACACAGCCCAGAAATGCTCCTAACCAAATGAAATTGCTGGCCCAAGTGAGGTTACCAAATTAACTAGAACCATTCTGCCCAGAAATTCCTGGACTAAAGCTCACCCGACTAGTTTTGGAAAAATGGCCATAATTTGGTCTATAAAAATCCAAATCCAATGAAACCAGTGGCAAAATTTCCACAAGACATAGATCTACAACATTGATGATTTGACCAAAACCCAGAAACCAAGTAAACTAGGTCAATTTACTAGTTTCAATATATGAATTCTGGAAACTTTCTAAGGGACCATTTGACCCCAGAACACTCATTTAGCCATATCTCCCACTAGAAAAACTCCAATTAGGATGCGCCATACTGATCTAGAACCCTAAGAAACAGGGCTCCAACTTTGTTTTAGACATGATCCTTAAATTATGAACATAAGAATCCTAAAATAGAGGTCAAAGTTACTGACCTGAACTTAGACCTTGAGGACACAGGATACCTGAGTCCAGGCCAGTGATTTGGCTATAACTAATTCTAAAAAATTTAGAAAATTGTAATTAAAATTTTTGAGTGACCATAAGACATAGGGTAATAAATTTTATGGAGAATATTAGGCCTAAAAATGACCGTAACATATCCAATTAATTAGACCAAGATAGACTCCAGAATCTATCAAATTCTGGACCCAGAAAAAGACAGTGAACCAGTTATGGTTATTTGGCCATAATTTGAGTTCTAAAACTTCAAATGATATGATTCAAAAGGGAAAACAAAGACAAGACATAGAGGAACAACTTCCATGAAGGAAGTGTAGCCAAATAAGGGCCACATCTTGGCCAAATTGCTAGGTGAATCTAAGATACTAAACCTGGACCTTGAGAAAGGTTCCTAATATGATTTGGCATATGAGATGAAATAAATTACAATAACTTGTTAAGCATGAAAATGACATGAATCAATGAAACTATGAGTATTAAATAACATTATTTTGCTCAGAGTACACCTAGACTCATTTATATAGCTTGGATCGATTGGTATACTAATTAGAGACTACATATTGCAGTACTGTCCACAGGGATTATCATAGATAGACAACATATGTCTAAGATGATTGTTTTACTGGCTTTATACCTGCCCGATGGTCATAGTGCCAATTTTCATTATTATTGGCTTATGTTTACCCACTGGCCTTGTGCTTGATATGACCGTTATATACTGAGTAGACATACGGATGTCTAACTAGTATACTCCCGTGTATTTAGTCTTTATAATCTGTCATAGGTTACTTGGGCACAGTTATGAGAAATAAAATTTTAAATTCAAACAAGTACATGAGAGAACCATTAATATAAATTATATAAGTCCGAATATAAATTACATGAATAAAAAGATCCCAATTAATTTAATTGCTTCCAAAATTTGATAAGCATGAAAAAAAAAGGGACTGTAAATTCACATAATTGTATGTTACCTTATAAGGTTATACTTAAAATAATTATTTTAAATTGTTTAGTTATTTTTCTTTATATATACATCGCTAAGCGTTATGCTTAGCGCATTGGTTTTTTCATCGCATAGGTACGGGAGAGCACCAGTAGCCGCAGCAGTAGTAGGAGAGTACAGATAGAGAGGATAAGATCTGCTACAGGGTCAATGTCACCTCACCAGTTTATTTTGGGTAGGGCTCATGTACATATTAGATTTTGCATTTTGGTATCGTATGTAATTAAATGATGTAAATAAATTTGAATTGTATATAAATTGTAAATATTGTACTTGACTTTATATGAACGAAATACAGTATTTTATTTTCTTGAAAATTGATATGAGCATGAGGAATAATATGATGAATGAATAGATGTAAAGGATATGAATTATTTTAACAGGTAACATGAAACCTACCATGCACCAAAAAAACAGAGGGGACTCTGTTTGGGTCTCCATAAAAATGAAATGGGATAAAAAAAATTTCTACAAGTGAGATAATAAAATTAAATGGACATTAAATTAATATTGTAATCGATAAGACAGGATAGGGTGCTTCGGCATCGAATATAGCACGCCTTACTCGACTACACTGTAGACGGGAGAGGGGTGTTATATTTATTGGTATTAGAGCAAAGGTTTAGGCATTCCTAGGTACAGGTAGATAGAAAGATATAGTGTGCATAACATGCATGAGCCCTTATTTGGGAGTCGAGGTGACACTAATGCAGATCTGTTCTTTATCTGTTTTATAGGATTGATAGAGTATGATCCTTTAGAGCAAGGGTCTTATAGACCGGAGGAGGAGGAGGAGGAGTTTGGTAGTCATATACCTACTCCTAGTCAGGAGCGAGACAGGAGAGAGGAGTCATCACACAGTGCTGCGGGTAGAGCACAGCAGGCATTCTTGGAGCAGATGACCCAGATGCTTCACCAGTTTACCGGGGCTATTCCACAGCCACAGCCACAGCCACAGCCACAACCAGTACAGCGGTCTCCACTAAAGAAGCTAAGAAAATATGGGCCCATCGACTTTATAGTAAGAAGGAGGACGACCCAGCCGCTGCTGAGCATTAGCTAGAGCAGACTGAGAGAGTGCTGAAGCAGTTACATTGCATGCCAGAGCAGCAGAGTGTGCTCTATCGTTACTATAGGAGGAAGCCTATCAGTGGTGGGATACAGTTTTCAAAACGGTACAGCCGACGGAGCTTACTTGGGACTTCTTCTTGGCTGAGTTCAAGAAGAAGTATATTAGTTATATATACTTAGAGGCCAGGAGGAGAGAGTTTCTGACCTTGAGGCAGAGGCAGCTCATGGTCTCTTAGTATGAGAGAGAATTTATGAGGCTAGAAAGATATGCACGGGAGATAACACCTACAGAGGCAGATCGGTGCCGTAGGTTTGAAGATGGACTGAATGACAATATTAGACTTATAGTGATGGCACATGAGTATACATACTTCTCCAAGTTAGTGGCTGCAACTCTCAATGTAGAAAGAGTACGAAATGATGAGCAAACCTGGAGAGATAGACAGTGAAAGAGGAGTTCTGGGCAAGGTCAGTCCAGTACATCAGTTTCTGAGGGTAAGAGGCCTAAGGGTTCAGTAGGCCAAGGCCAGAGACAGAGGTCTCAGTTTACATAGAGAGGAGGACAGTCCAGAGCATCAGTAGGGAGTTCTTCAGGTACAGCAGTAGAGGGATTAACCTCCATATCATTATGCACCTACTGTGAGAGGAGGCACCGAGGAGAGTGCCGGTTGTTGACTGAGGGATGCTTCCGATGCAGAGCTATTGATCATTTCCTACGGGATTGTCCCCACAGGAGTGTTCCCACTGCCTCACCACCGACTGAGAGATCTGCCCCCATAGCTCAGAGGGGTAGACGACCTACGAGGCCAGAGGTGACGGGTACCTTATAGAGACCAACTTCAGAGATGATTGAGTGACCTGAGGCCCGAGTAGCCCCTCGTGTATATGCTATGAGGGCACAGGAGAAGCCAGATCTAGTAGATACTGTCAAAGGTATATTCTCTTTTTATAATATTTTAGTATATGTAATAATAGACCCTGTGTACGAGATGAAAGTAGATAGGTACAGAACTAGTTGAGAATAAGATCGTAAAACTAGAACTAGTAAAACCTACTAAAGTGATAGTAGTTCCTCGACTATTTATACTGGGTAAATTTCGAGGATAAAATTTTTATTAGAGAGGGAGAATTATAACACCCTCACTTTAAGTAGTCCGTACGTTCTACTATTCTGACAACTAATGTTTGTCTGGATAGCCAGAGTATTTGAAACTACACTTAAATGACAGTGAGGAGACATAAAATAATGGAATAAATATTAAGAAAATATAAGAAAAATTAAGAGAAAATAAAAGAATTAAATATAATTAAGTTAAATGAGCCAGAACCGCAACGATGGGTGACCATACGGGGAAGTATCGATAAATACAGATATCGACCCCAGACCTGTGAGTAATCCCAAGAGATAATTTTCGGAACTTAATTTAAGGGTTACTGCGGTAAAAATGACATTAAAAATATCAAAAAAAATTCAGGGAAATTTATGTATCGGTATAGACAAAAAATGTCCGATAAGTACAACTGATGGCATTTTGATCATTTTAATCCTAGAGTTAAATTTTGACTTAAATGTCAATTAAAATAAAATAGATTAAAAATACCAAAAATAAATTTAAATGATAAATTTTGTAAAAGAAAATAAGAAAGTGAGAAAAGAAAAGAAAAGAAAAGAAAAGAAAAGAGAAAAAAAAATATTACTTTATATTTATGATGTCATATGACATCATTTAAAATTTGTAGCCAATGAAAATTCAACAAACAAACAAGAGGGATAATTATGTATTTAAAAAGATTTAAAATGAAATAAAAATAACACTTCTTTTTCTACACACTCCATGACCGTAGCTCCCTTAACCAAACTCACCATTTTTCTTTTCTTTTAAATTTATTTTCTTAAGCTTTTCTCACCATAAAACCCTAAATATTAACCAAATAAAAAAAAAAAACAATATTTTCGTGGGAATAAATAATAAATCCAAGTATTATGGGAGGTGATGGCGACCTGTACAAATCAGAAGCTGATATTGTGAAAGATATCGAACACGTCAAACATGCATGGTCCTACATTAAACAAAATACACACGTTTTTGCTCGATGAGACCTTGATCATTCCACCTGACTCGCAAAAATTAAATAAAAAATTGTTTAATTATAATTAATCCAATTAAAAACGATTTTTAACTTATAAATTATTATCTATTTATTTAAAATAATATTTTTTTTAAAAAAACTAAGAGATAACAGTTTTACATTTAATATTTATAAGTTGAATGTTTATAAATTCATTTGAGTAAATATATTATTATATTATTTTTATTTAATTTTAAAATTTCAATATATACCCTCACTATATATATTCTCAATTAACTTGTTTTCTAACATTAATTTAAATAAAATATTAATATTAGAATTTTTTTTAAAAAAATATTTCTGTTAGTTTTCAATAAAATATTTGTTTATTTAATTTAAAATAAAATTATATTATAATATAATTAAAATATATTTTGATAATATTATAGTAAAAAATTATGTTAATGTAATCTATTATTTGATAAATAATTTAATAGTATCTTTTTTTAGTTATTTTATTAATGAATATATTTATAAATTATTTTTTACTTGAACGTGTCAACTATTTATCAGTTACTTATAAATAATTTAATTAAATACAAAATTATTTATATTTTTAAATGTTTGTAAACTTAAATTGACTTATAAGCATTTTATGCTTATCAATTAATTTTATATGTTAATTCAAGCACTTTCTAAATGTTTCATCTCACACTTTTAATATAACAATTTTTTTCTACCACGTTGTCTTCCTACTACCACTAGGATTAGAGGTGAGCATTCGGTTCAAACCGAACCAAATCAAATCATAAAAATTGAATTATATATTTTAGAAATAAAACCAAATCGAAATAGATAAAAAATCAAATGGAATCAAATCACTCTATTTTGATTCGGTTCGATTCAAATTTATTAGTTTTATTTTTAATTGATTTTTTAATTTAGACTTGATTTTCAAGTTATTTTATCTGATTTTAATTTTAGTTTAAACCTAATAACTATTAATCAATGAAATTAAATAATATATATATATATATATATATATATATATATATATATATATATATATATATAAAATTACATATAATTTATAAATTTCCCATAAAAATAAATTAATTTAAAAATCAATAAACCTATTCGGTTCGGTTCAGTTTAATCGATTTTTTCTTTCTAAAATCGAATCAAACTAAAATAATATAAAATTGAATCGAACCGAATTATATTAAAAACTGAATCGAATTAAGGCGATTTGATTCGATTTATTTAGTTTAAACTGAATAATGCTCATCTCTGACTAAAATAAGTGTTTTCTAGGCTCAAGTACAAATTAAAATTATACTCATTATTTTTTCTGGGGAAAAATCCATATTTGTGATCTTTTTTTTCATTAAGTTTGTATTACTTTTGTGTGCTATTAAGGTTATAAATTAGCCTAAAAATAAATAAGCTTATACATAAAAATTTAAAGAATAACAGAACATATACTTCAAAAGCCAATTATGTGTTTTTTTTTTTAAATTATGGTTTTTTCCAATTCCTATATTTTTTTAAAAATAATTTTTAATTACTCAATTCTGAATAATTATTAATTACAAAACGGGGTGTGTGGAAGTAGGGGTGGCCACGATTCAGGAACTGCCAGTTACTGTTCCTGAACCACCGATTTAAGTTCAATGAAATCATGAACCTGAACCAAACCGTCAGGGGATGATTTGGAACACGGTTCCTGAACCACCGGTTTCGGTTTAAGTCCCGGTTTAAAACGGATTGAAGGGCGATTCGAAAAAGAACGGTTAAGACAGTTTGAAGGACGGTTTGGAAGCGGTTTAGGGATGGTTTAAGGGTAGCTTAGACAAAAAAAATTAGAGAAAAATTTTATTGACTCAAAATTTAAGTTATATTTGTAAAAATATTTTAATTTTTCTTAGAAATCTTTCAATGAAAATAAAATAAGAAAAAAAAGAAAGAATAATTTATCTTTAAGAAAAATTTAATAAATAAAGACTTGAACCTGATTAAAAAATTAGAGATGAAATTAATTTTTTTTAAAGAAATCAGCAAAAAGTGTATGAACTTAATTTTACCTAAATATCCCTTTAGGATTTAGAGGAATAAAAATTTTTAGTTCTATTACTTGCCTTTTTTAAAAAAATTATATAATAATTGATAATTAAAAAGTATAAAAGAAAAAAAAATTAAAATAGAGAGTATTGGAAATTTAATTGAAGATATAAAGTAATAACAAATTAATTGAGATAGTATTGAAAATTTCAGTAAGTATATAAAATAATAAAGTAGGAAAATTGAGAGAGTATTGAAAATTAAAATGAGTGTAGGTAATAATTATTTAGAGAATTTAAGAAAAATTGAAAAAATATTAAGAATTGAAGAAAATGCAAAGAATAGTTGTGTAGAGAATTAATGATATATATAAATGAATTAGGAGTAAGGTAACATATTTATTGAATTTTTTTATATTTAAATCGTCAGTTTAATTCGATTTGAAATTGTCGGTTCAATTCGATTCGAAACCGTCGGTTCATGGTTCTTAAAAAATATAAACCTAAATCAAATTGTAAAAAAATGATTTCAATCCGATTCAAAATCGATTCTAATTTTAATCAATTTTAATTTGATTTTGATCGAATCAATTTTGATTTGATTCTGATTTAAAATCGAACCGTGGTGGAAGGCGTAACATGCATTCCAACCAACTAAAGTACAAAAAGAAGGCGGCCCTACAATATTGGACTTAGTAGACTTTCCCCTATTCTACGCGAGCAGCCGTTTTCAGTTATTTTATTAAAAATTATTAGTTGCCTATGTTTACTGACTGCCAGACTACAAGAAAAGCCTTACCAAAAAAACATGTATATCTTAAATTTTAAAAAATTAAAATTTATTAGCTCCGACCAATAAATTTTGCCCTAGCGTATCTAAACATACCAGGTGTCTATTCAAGGTGCTTAAAAAGTGGACCGTTGTTTGGATTACTAAGCAAACGGAAATTCAAAAAAGTGATAAAAAATCTCTTTTTTTTTTTTTGTAATTTTTAATACAGAAAAAAAATTCTAGACTGATATTAATGATAAATATTGGAGAGTTATCCTTTTAAAAGAGTGTCTCCGTCTAGTCTAATTACTCTTATCTCTTCACTTTTCTTATCTCTCTTTTGTAGAAGAATTTTAATAAATAAAATAAATAAGTTAATAAAAATTTTCATATACCTGAAAATGTTCAAGTTAAAATAAACTCCAATTAAAAATTGCTTTTTCCAAAAAATATATATTAAGTTTAAGAACACAACTAGTTATTATTATTTTTTAATTACTTTGCACAGTTAGCTTCAAAAAATTATAAAAATTAAAATTAACATGAATTTTGAGACTAGAGATTGATGATAAAAAAATAATATATTTTATGATCAATGCAATTATATAATACGTTACTCAATAAAAAATTATAGAATTTTCTTAATTTTATTTATTAACAATTAATATTTAAATAAACGTTTTAAAAGCTTAAATTATCATTAAATATTGTTAATAAAATTTAAGAGTGAATTTATATATTTAACCATACTATATTTTTATTTCCCATGTAACTATCACATTAACATCATTTTTACATAAATTAAGTTTATCTCGTCAAATATTGAGTGTGAAATTTTTATTAATTTATATATTTTATTGATAAAATTAAAAATTGGTCTTAGAACTATAAAACAAGCATTAAAGTTCTTACTTTTATTATTATTATTATTATTATTATTATTATTATTATTATTATTATTATAAGATTTAAATATTAAATTCCGGGTTCAACTTCATTTTAAAAAAATATCCTTAAAAGGAGGATAATTATAAAATTTTAAATTCTTTATTATCTAGGACTTTTCTTACATAATTTTAGTTTACCATAAAATTAAAGAAAAAAATATATAATGAAACTCACATATTTAATATATTAATCCTATATATTTATATTTTAAATTTATAATAAATCGAATAAAGATAAAATGTATTTTTCTCTCTTTATATATATGATAAAAAATGATAGTATACGTTTGATATTTCAAATAACTATAGGAGGCTTCATAATGTGAATTTATTTTATTATTGTTATTTTTTATTTTGAAAGAAAAATAAAAGCATCGTTTTTTGCTAAATAATAAACGAGCAATTTCTTTTTTTAAAGCAATATCTTAAAAAGTAAATAAAGCATTATATTTCACAAAATGCAACTAATTTTTATTATGCTTATTTTAAATATATATATATATATTTATTATAATTTTTATTATCATATTTTATTAATTAAAATAAAAAATTTGTGCGGAGTGCTTTCTTTTAGGAATCAAAATCTTGAACCAACTCAATATAAATATAAAGTTAAAAAAAGAAGAGGTTTATCTTGATATTTTATTCAACTCAATCATGTTGAATTATCACCTTAGGTTTGGAATTTTTTCATATCCACAATACAAAAAAGAAATTATATGTACTACACAATCTTATTATTAATATTGTAATTTAATAAGCATCTATATTGTAATACATAAACTAAATTGAAAAAATTGAATTTTATTTACTATTTTTCTATAATAATTTTCATATTAAAAATAGCATGCCAAGTTAAATAATAATAATAATAATAATAATAATAATAATAATAATAATAATAATGAAAGAAGAGTTGATCATTCAAAAACACAAAACGTGATTTTCACTGTCGTGTAATGCGATTTTCTTCCACTTTATTAATAAATTAACTTAAATGTTTTTGCTATGCACATATTTAACAATAGTTAACTTTTTTATATTTAAATTAAAATTTAATATTTTCTTTTTATTAAAATTATTCTAAATATTTTTTTAATAAAATTTAATTAATTATTTCATGTTTTTTTATTACTTTTTACATAGAATAAACTTTTTATCTCTTAAACATTTTAATGAAGATTTTATAATAAAATAATAAAAATATAATAATACATAATAAGAATATTGATTAAAGTTGTAGAGTCATTGGTTCAATTATATAATTATTTTTATTATTTTAAATATTAAAATTTTATATATTCTCTTAATATATTAAAGAAATATAATATATTTAAATATTATGTATATTTACTAGTACTAATAATGATTTGAAAAAAATATAAATATAATGCATAAACAATAAAAAGAAAAAAAAAATATATATAAAATTGTTTAGTGATTAAATTTTTTTAATTTTAAAAATTTAATAATCCTGATATATTATTAGACGTATATAAGTACGTAGGGATGGTACCACGTGTAAATTGGAGGGGCACGATCCCAAATCTTTTTGAAATTAAAATTTTACCTATAAAATTTAGTATAATTTTTTTTTTAAAAATTACTATTTGTCCATAAAAATTTATAAAATTTAAAATTTTATTTATAAATTCTAATTTTTTAATTACTAATTGTCCCTTCAATATTTTTATTTTAATATTTGTATTTTTATTATTTTTTATTATTTTATTTCATCTTTTAATATTTTATATTTTTATTTTAATACTTATATTTTATTAAGATTTCATTTAATTTCATCTTAATATTAATTTTTGACCTCAATTTTGAATTTCTAGTTTCGTCCCGTAAGTATAATATTTCATATTAAATTAATGTGTGAATTACGTGCATGGATATATTTCTACTTCAAAGTGCTTTTGCCCTCATTTGTATAATAAGAAAAAAAATAAATAGAAAAGAGTGATTTTTTTTTAAATAAAATAATTATTATTTTTCCTAAATATCTTATCCTTCTCATGGAAAAATTAAAGGTCTCTGATATATTCCAAGGACTTGTTGAATAAAACTCTTAAAAGGAGAGGAGACCACAAGATTCAAATTCATAGACAGAACTTAAGGAGTAGTGAATTTTGGCGGCAGCCAATATAATTCTTTAAGGTCTTTGGTTTACTTCCTCCAGTTCAAGCATTTTGAATGCAGTATTCTTGGAATATACGTAATTTAAAACTGTTCTTTTCTTATCAATTTCTCCATCACCAAAATTAAGTTAATATACTAAAAAACATTAAAAGAATTTCCAAAATCAATACCTACCCAACATTAGTCTTTTACTATTCTGCTATAACATTTTAGAAAATATGTTAGAACCTTAAGAAGAAATAATAAAAAATTATTATTAATAATTTGGATTGCAATTATAAAATAGTAAAGTTTATATTTTTTTGCCATTAATAATAATAATAATAATAATAAAAACAGTAGAAGAAGACAAAAGAAAGGAAGGAGTTAAGAACCTTACAAACTAATGGCAGTCTTACGGGGCCTAATTTTATATATAATGTGAAAAAGTTGTTGCTTCTTGACTGACTTTTCAAACGCCAAAACTTTTCCTATAAAAGCACTTCACTTTCTCCTTCTCTCTCAGGCTCTCTCAGGCTCTTCTCTTCTGTCAGCCATCAGTAGAGCTTCAGCTACTTCTTCTTCTGCTTCTTCTTCTTCTTCTTCTTCTTGTTCTCAAGCTTCAGCTACTCTCGATTAATTAACTCTTTATCTTTTTTAGCAACCTAGATATGGCGGCTACTTCACTTCTCAGATCAAGTTTTCTTCTTCCTTCGGCTTTTGCTCAAGATACCCATTCTTTCTCTGGTCAGCTGCTGCCTCATAAACCCACTACAACCAATGTCTCCAAAACCAAGCGAAAGGTAATCATTTGATTAATTTGTTGTTTAGTTTTGGATGGTTTGTTTTCGTTTCTGAAAAGAGAGATTAAATGGATTTGATTCTCTGGTGTCTTCAGTTTCATGGAGCAGTAGTAGCTGCTTTGGATAATAATGCAAGTGATGATAATAGTGCTATGGTTATAAGAGAGCAGGAAGCAAAGCAGAGAAGATCGCTTAACTTCTCTGGAAATAAGCCATCTACACCAATTCTTGATACTATAAACTATCCAATTCACATGAAAAATCTTTCCGTTCAGGTAAAACTGAAATGAATGAATTTTCAGTTAAAGAAAATGTATACACAACCAATTTTATTTTTTAAATTAAACCATAAATATGTTGGTTTTGAAAAATCGATAGGAGCTTGAGGTATTGGCTGATGAACTTCGAGAAGAGATAGTTTATACAGTTTCAAAAACCGGAGGGCACTTGAGTTCAAGCTTAGGAGTTGCGGAGATAACAGTGGCACTTCACCATGTATTTAATACTCCTGAAGACAAAATCATCTGGGATGTTGGCCATCAGGTGAAAAAAATTATGGATATAGACCAATATATCATCAGAATTTTAATTATGTTTTCTTCCGCTATTTTAATTATTAAAGCTAATATTAATCTTGCTTATTTGTTTATGGATATCTGCAGGCCTACCCGCATAAGATTTTAACAGGAAGGAGATCAAGAATGAATACAATTCGACAAACTTTTGGGCTTGCAGGGTTTCCCAAGAGGGATGAAAGTGAACATGATGCCTTTGGAGCTGGACACAGTTCTACTAGCATTTCAGCTGGGATAGGTATGGCTGTTGGTAGAGACTTGGTGGGGAAGGACAATCATGTGATTGCAGTTATAGGTGATGGCGCCATGACAGCAGGACAGGCATATGAGGCAATGAACAATGCAGGATATCTGGATTCAAATCTCATTATAATCTTGAATGACAATAAGCAAGTTTCTTTGCCTACTGCTACTGTGGATGGTCCTGCTCCTCCTGTTGGTGCTCTGAGCAAAGCCTTGACAAAGCTACAATCAAGCAGAAAGCTTCGCCAGCTACGCGAAGCTGCAAAGGTTAGTCTTTTAACTTCATCGGAGTACTTTTTAGGACTGTGAGGCTATGTCTTATTACTTCTCACTAATTCTCTTTCGACAATTGGGATTGATTCAGTTAATAACAAAATCGCGATCTTGAAACATTTAACAGGGCATCACAAAGCAAATTGGAGGGCAAACACATGAAATTGCAGCTAAAGTTGATTCCTATGTGAGAGGAATGGCAGCTGGTACTGGCGCTAGCTTATTTGAAGAGCTAGGATTGTACTATATTGGTCCTGTAGATGGGCATAGCGTGGAGGACCTTGTAACTATATTAAAGAAGGTCAAGTCATTGCCAGCACCAGGACCTGTTCTTATCCATGTGATCACCGAGAAGGGGAAGGGTTATACTCCAGCTGAGATAGCTGCTGATAAGATGCATGGTACACGCCATTCTTCTTCAAACAAATATTAACAAAATTTTTGTTTCTATGGACTCCATTTAACTGTTAAGCACAATGGGGTTTTGTTTCCTTTAGGTGTTGTGAAATTTGATCCAACTTCTGGAAAACAATTGAAGTCCAAATCAAGTACTCGTTCCTACACTCAATACTTTGCGGAGTCTCTGATTGCTGAAGCAGAAAGAGATGATAAGATTGTAGCCATCCATGCTGCAATGGGAGGAGGCACAGGGCTTAATTTGTTCCAGAAACAATTCCCAGATAGATGTTTCGATGTTGGGATTGCAGAACAACATGCTGTTACCTTTGCTGCTGGTCTAGCAACTGAAGGCCTAAAACCTTTCTGTGCTATATACTCATCTTTCCTTCAAAGAGGTTATGATCAGGTAAATGAAATTACTCTGTTTAAAGCCTTGATTGCTTTTCATTCAAATGATGTACGAAGAGAAAATTTTGAATCCGTAGTTAAATGTGAGTTTGGTGATGCACAGGTTGTTCATGATGTGGACCTTCAAAAGCTTCCAGTGAGATTTGCATTAGATAGGGCTGGCCTTGTGGGTGCAGATGGTCCAACCCATTGCGGAGCTTTCGATGTTACTTACATGGCTTGTTTACCTAACATGGTGGTTATGGCTCCTTCTGATGAGACTGAACTGATGCATATGGTGGCTACAGCTGCAGCCATTGATGACCGTCCTTGTTGCTTTAGGTACCCTAGAGGAAATGGCATTGGTACCACTCTTCCACCTAACAACAAGGGGACACCTTTGGAGGTACTTACAAACCTAAACAAATTTGACAAAATTTTCCATCTGCATAATTTTCTAACTGATAAAATTTGGATTACAGATTGGTAAAGGAAGAATTCTAAGAGAGGGAAGCAGAGTTGCCATTCTTGGCTATGGAACAATAGTACAAAGTTGCTTGGCTGCAGCTGATCTTCTTCAGAAATTTGGCATCACAGCTACAATAGCTGATGCCAGATTCTGCAAACCTCTTGATGGAGAGTTAATCGGGCAGCTAGCTCAAGAGCATGAGATACTCATCACCGCCGAAGAAGGATCCATTGGAGGATTTGGCTCTCATGTTACTCATTTCTTGTGCTTAAATGGATTGCTAGATGGAAATCTTAAGGTATTTTCCAATTAATATATTTGTATCTATTTATATGTAAACTATCAAATTCTTCTCTTTTTATAAAACATTTGCTGACGTGATTATACTTTAAATGTTGCAGTTGAGGTCTATGGTGCTTCCTGACAGATACATCGACCATGGATCTCAAGCAGACCAGATAGAAGAGGCAGGACTCAGTCCAAAGCATATTGCAGCCACAGTTGTGTCACTGATTGGAGGGCAAAAGGACAGTCTTCACCTTCTAAACCTATGAATGAAAAGAAGGCACTTTTTCAAGTGTAAAATTTGTATGGAGGACGAAATGCATTAGCAAATGTGCCGTCCTCTTCATTGATTATTTTTGTATATTTTGAATAGCAAGGACAGTGCTCTCAATGTAATAATAAGTCGAGATTTTTAATGCAATTGAAGCATACCATTGGCAGGATATATCTTTCCCTGCATGTATTGAGTTCCATTGTTTGATTCCAACTTGAAACAAATTCCAAGTAATTGCCATTGCCTGTTTTGATTCATCGTTTCTTTCTTTTTTTTTTTTTCCTTGTACCCATACATTTCTGGGTATTTATGCCCCTGCAATGGAGTCAGACTCAAAAAATATTAGATTTAATTAATAAACAACAGCTGCAATATTATGTTAATAATTTAATGATGAAATACATTTGAAGCTTAGTTTGGTTTATGGTTTTTACCGATATATCATTGAGTTAAAATTCATTAATTATATTTTTATTTTAACATATACATTTACTTCATTGTACAAAACTACCCACTTAAAATAATCATATATAATTTTATTATTTAATGAATAATTAAATAATCAATACAAACTTACACTTAAGTACATACTTTCTTATTCTGTAATTCGGACAGCCAGAATATCTGGAACTATAATAAATTGAGGAGGCATAAATTGATGGAATAAATATTAAGAAAATATAATAAAAATTAAGAGAAAATAAAGGAAATGAAATGCAACTAGGTTAAATGAGTCGATATTCCGGTGATGGGTGACTGTACCAAGAAGTAACTGAGAAGTCAGTTGCCGACCCCAGACTTGCGAAGAACCCTAGGAAATAATTTTTAGGACTTAATTAAAGATTTACTGAGGTATAAATGATAGTAAAAATGTCACATAAAATTTAGAAATATTTATTAATTAGTACAAACAAAAATAACCCGACAAGCATCACGAAGGGCATTTTAGTCATTTCAACCTCAGAGTTAAATTTTGACCTAAATGTCAATTAAAATAAGAGAGATTAAAACATATAAAATAAATTAAAATCATTAAAAATGAAATTGAAATGGAAAAAAGAAAAGAAAGAAAACCAAATATAAATATATGAGTTATTATATGAGTTATTACTAAGTATAATGCAAATATTACATCATTAATATTTTATGTAATTTACCATAGGATATATATAAGCATAAGATGACAAGATTTCAACCACTCAAAGTCTTTTTCATCTTTTTCCTTCTAAACCTCCCATGGCTGAAATTCTCTCCAAACCACTCCCACCATTTTCAAGCTTTTGAGCTTGATTTCCTCCCATTTCTCACCATATTTTCCATAAATCCCTTCAATAAAAATTATCCCCACACTTTGGGAAGTCTATTGGCAGCCAAGAATTTAAAGGAACTTGAAGTTTTATAAGCTTAGACATTTCTTGAACAAGGTTAGTGCAAATTTATCTTACCTCTCTTCTTTAATCATGCTAAGCATGTTGAAATGAGTTGGTATGATAAGGAAATTGAAGAAAATGATGAGTATTTGAGAACCCTAGAATTCGGCAGCCTTGGAAAACATGGGAGTTTGATAAATTCATGCATGCAAATGGTGATTAGTGGTGTTGATGAATAAGTAGATGTGAGTTGTATGTTGAGTGATGAAGTTACATGTACTAGAAATTGGATTGCATGTGTATGCTTGACTTTGACACTTTGAGTTAGGGTTTTGACCTAACTATTGGAGATTTTGTATAATTGTTGGAATTTGACTTTGTTGAGATAAGTTGATAATATTTAGAAGTGCCATGAATGCCAAATTGTAGTTTGGGAGTTGGAGGAAATGAAATTGGGAGTGTACATTTCTTTGCAGGTTTGGGACTCTATAAGTCGAGTGTGTGTTTTGAGCCATAACTAAATTTGTGTTGCTCCAATTGGTATAAGGCTAATTGGAGATAAAACTAGACCCAAAATACTCCATTTTTTATGAAGAAACCATGCCCAAATTCTATCTATAACTTGACCAATTTACTATTCCAATTCGGCTAACCATACAATGAACCCAGAAAATGACCAAATAAACAGTACACATTCATTTGGTCATAACTCCCTCTAGACCGGTCCAAATGACATGACTTTTATACCATTAGAAAGCTTAGACATTGGACTACAACTTTTATGAAGATCATAGAGCCCAAAAATGCCTATAACCAAATCAAATTGCTGGCCCAAATTAAGTCACAAAATTGTCTAGAACCATATTGCCTAGAAATTGCTAGACATAGGTTTACCCGACCAGTTTTAGCAAAAGGGCCATAAATTAGTCTACAAAAATCCAAATATAATGAAACCAGTGGCAAAATTTCCACAAGACATAAATCTACAATATTGGTGCCTTGACCAAAACCTAGAAATTAAGGGAACTAGGTCAGTTGGCTAGGTCAAATTAATATGCAAATTCTGGAAATTGCCTAAGTGACCACTTGACGCTAGAACAGCCTTTTAGTCATATCTCCCACTAGGAAACTCCAATTGGGATGAGCCATATTGTTCTGGAAACTTAAGAAATAGGGCTCCAACTTTGTTTTAGACACTTTCTACAAATTATAAATGTAAGAATCCTAAAAGTTGAGTCAAAACCATTGACCTGAACTGGAATCCTGTTGGCATAGGGTACACGAGTCCAGGCCAGTGATTTAGCTATAATTAATTCTAAAAAATCTGAAAAATTGCAATTAAAAATTTTGAGTGACCACAAGACATAGGGCCACAATTGCTATGAAGAACAATAAGCCTAAAAGTGGCTACAACCTATTCCATTAATTAGGTAAAATCTAAGTCCAAAAGCTGCCTAGTTAAGGAACCAGAATTAGGAAATATACTAGTTATGTTTATTTGACCATAACTTGAGCTCTAGCAATCCAAATGACATGATTCCAAAAAGGAAAACAAAGACAAGACATAGAGGAACAACTTCTATGAAGGAAGTATGGCCAAACAGTGGTCACAAATTGATCAAATTGATAGGTAAATTTAAGACATTAAAATTGAACCTAAAGAAAAGTTCATAAGACAAATTATTTTATGGTAGGGTTTTAACCCTAATATGTTGCTAAATACTAAATTACATGAAATAGGTATGTGGGACCCACTTTCTCACTACAAATTGACATGAAATTTCTAATAAAAAAATTAATAATGCTTAATCGCCTAAAGTAAACCTAGGCTTATATTTATAGCTTGGATTGATTGGTATACCAATTAGGGACTACAGATAGTAGTACTACCTACATGAATAATTATTGATCAATAAAATATGTGTGATATGATTGTTCTACAGGCTATATGCCTGCCCGTTGGCCATTGTGCCTAATTTTATTTCTGGCTTTAAAAGCCTGCCCACTAGCCTTGTGCCTGACATGAAAGTTGTATACAGGGTAAACATATGGATGTCTAACTAGTATACTTCCGTGTATCTAGCCTTTATAGTCTGTTATAAGTTACTTGGGCATTGATATGATTTTAAAAAAGACTGAAAATGAAATAAATGCACAGATAAGATTCTGATAAATAAATTGATCCCAAAGTTAAATAAATTTGTAAAGACTTAGAATTTATGAAATTTGCCTAGAATTATTATTTTTAATTATTTAGTTACTTTTCTTTAAAATTATGCACCACTAAGCAATTCGCTTAGCGCATTGATTTTCCATCGCGTAGGTATTAGAGACCAAACACAGTCGCAGCAGCAGTAGCAGTAGTGTTCTGATAGAGCTTTGACCAGATCTGCCACAGTCCAGAGTCATCTCAGCATTTTGTATTTTGTTGGTAAGGCCCATGTATTAGACTTAGTATTTTGGTTTATTGTATATAAAAATCATGTAGTTATATTTTGTATTGTAAATAAAATTTGTAAATTTTTATATATGGATTTTCACATGCAGGAAATATATATTTTTCTTGAAATTACATGAGAATTTGTGAATGACATGATGTATAAGGAAATGAGTAGAATATGATTATGTTGACAGGTAAATATTGGAACCCGCCAGATGCTAATAAAATAGAGGAGGCTCTGCCCGCGTCTCCATAGAAATAAATTGTGATAAAAAAAATACCACATGTTTTCTATGAAGTTTAAAATTAACGATGGACAAGACAAGATAAGATAGGATGCTTCGGCACCGAATGTGGCATGCTTTACTCGGCTACACTGTAGACGGGTGAGGGGCATCACATATTCACTAAATGTGAGATCTAGTAATATTTTATTCTATAGTTAGTAGGGGTGAGCACACAATGGTTTTAACTGAAAAACTGAACCGAATCGAGTTAGCTCAGTTTTTTGGTTTGGTATCGGTTTAAGATTTTATGATAGTTCGATTTTTGATTTGGTTCAGTTTTTTAAGCAAAAAATCATAAAAAAAAAACTAAGATGACTAAAATACCAAAGTGTTGTCATTTTTATGGTGGTATAAATACACATATCCCTAAAAGGACTTTCGTTTTTTCTCTTATATCATTCCTAGAATCTTAGTCACATAAATTGAGAAACCATCGACTCCTTTCCTCTCCTCTTGCTCGTAGACCCTCACTTTCCCATCTCCTTCGCTTTGCTTTGCTACCCTTGGCATCATCGCTTTGACCATCTATGACCCATCGTCCCATTTTCTCTATTTTCATATGCTTTACGAAGACCCTTATATTTCATCATCCCTCGGCATCATCTCCTTTATGAAGACTCTCTCAGTTTCGTTCTCATTCAATGCATCTCTCAAGAACAGAAGTCAAATGATGTAAACATGCATCAAATGAATCACCATACACAGTAAAATCATCCATGAACACCTCAATGCAAGTATCAATGTAATATGAAAATATGCTCATCATGCATCTCTGAAATGTGGCAGGTGCATTACAAAGCGCGAAGGGCATCCTTCTAAAAGCAAAAGTTCTAAAAGGGCAAGTGAAGGTAGTCTTTTCTTAATCCTCCGGTGCGATCACAATTTGATTATATCCAGAAAAGCCATTGAGAAAGTAGAAATAAGACTTACCTGCTAACCACTTAAGCATCTGATCAATGAATGGTTGTGGGAAGTGGTCCTTTCTTGTTGTTGAATTCAGCTTGCGGTAGTCTATGCACATTCGCCATCCACTCTGAATCCTTGTTGGAACAAGGTCATTATTTTGATTTGCGACCATAGTGACTCCTGATTTTTTTAGCACTACTTGGACTGGACTTACCCATTTGCTGTTTGAAATTGGGTAAATAACTCCTGCATCCAATAGCTTTAAAATCTCCTTCTTCACAACCTCCATCATCTATGGGTTCAACCTCCTTTGAGCTTCTCTACTTGGTTTAGCCTCATCCTCCAGTAAAATCCTGTGCATGCACATTGATGAACTTATACCTTTGATGTTCGCTATTGTCCATCCAATTGCTTCCTTGTGTATTCTCAGAATCCTAGTCAATCTGTCTTCTTGAATCTTTGTTAAATTACTTGAGATGATAACTGAAAGTGTCTTATTGTCTCCCAAGTAAACATACTTCAAATGCTCAAGTAGAGGCTTGAGTTTAAGAACTGGTGCCTGTACCACAGAAGGTAATAATTTTGTGTGAGATATAGGTAAGTCAATCTTTGATACTTCATACCTTTTTTGAGCAAGTGGTAATGACTGTAATGCCATTACTGCCTCTTGAACCTCTACACTTAATGGCTAATTGGTACTAATTTCTTGAATTCCCTGACTAATAACCACTTCTAACTCATCCTCCATGCTTAACTCAAAAACATCCTGCATAATTGTATCAACAACATCAATAGAAAAAATAGAATGATCATCAGCAGGATACTTCATGGCATCAAAGATATTAAATTTGACAGTTTCTCTATCAAACTTCATAGTTAAGGTAACATTATCCACATCAATTTTTATGTTGACAGTTTTTAGGAAAGGAATTCTAAACAAAATCAAAGCTGACTTTGATGTGGGAACACTATCCTCCATATCCAGAATATAAAAATCTGCAGGAAAAATCAATTCTCTAACCTGCACTAGCACATCCTCAACTACGCCCAATGGGTAAGCATTAGAACGATCAGCTAACTGAATAATGACACTGGTTTCTTTCAAAGGACCCAAATTTAAAGTTTGAAAAATAAAATTTGACATAACATTAATAGATGCTCCTAAATCTGCCATTGCACATTCAAATTTAGAATCACCTATTCTGCAAGGAATAGAAAATGAACCTAGATCCTTACACTTAGGGGGTAATTTTTACTGAATTAATGCAGACACATTTTCCCCCACACTGATCTTCTCATTATTCCCCAACTTGCGCTTTGTAGTGTATAGTTCCTTAAGGAATTTAGCATACCTAGGAACTTGTTTGATCGCATCAAGTAAAGGTATATTGACCTCTACTTTCTTGAAAGTCTCCAAAATTTCTTTCTCTTGTTCTTCTTTCTTCGTCTTGGCCAATCTGCAGGGGAATGGAGGAATAACATAATTATTAACCTTATTTAGTTTAGGTTCAGTATTTACCTCAACTTCAGGAACTTCAGACTCTTTTTCTCCTTGCTTCTTCTTTGGCTCATGTGGAGTCTGGTTATCAACTTCTTTCCCACTCCCCAACACTATAGCACTCTTATTTTCTCTGGGATTCATGACTGTTTGTGATGGAAGCTTTCCAGAACCTTGAGCTTCCAGCTTACTCACAGATGAGGCTAACTGACCAATCTGCCTCTCTATGTTTTGAATGTTATTTCTGGTCTCCTGTTGAAACTATTGTGTATTGCTGGCCAAAACCTTAACAATTCATCAAGTGACATACCTTGATTTGAGGGAGGCGGAGGTGGAGGTGGAGGTGGTTGATTCACTTGTGGTCTTTGGTGCTGGTATCGGTTTTGCACCGGTTGATTCCCATAACTCAGATTGGGATGATCTGGCCATCTTGGATTATAAGTACTAGAATAGGGATCATACCTGTGTTGTGGCTGTCCATAATGTCCTACTGCATTAGCATATTGCATCGATTCATCCTCTTGTAATGCAGGACAATGTCAGTAGCATGACCCAAACCCAAACAAATTCCACACACCTTAACAGTTTGCATGTTCCCTATAGCCAACTGCCTTACCAAAGAAGTTAAATCAGAAATTTGTTTCTCAAGGTTAGATGTACTTACCTTATTAACCTTCATAGGTGTGTGATCCATTCTCATTACAAACTGCTGAGAATTTATTGCCATGTTAGCAATCAGCCTCCTTGCCTCTTCTGGTGTCTTGTCAACCAAAGCTCCTCCACTGGCAGCATCTATCATACTGTGGTCCATTGGTAGAAGTCCCTCATAGAAATATTGAATTAAAAGCTGCTCACTTATTTGATGATGGGGATAGCTTGCACACAGCTTCTTAAATCTCTCCCAATACTCATACAAGCTCTCTCCATTGTACTGCCGGATGCCACAAATTTCTTTTTTTATTTTGGCAGTGTCACACCCTACTCCTTGTAAGATGTAACATGCTCTCATAGTACACCTAATGAATTACCGTACTTCGCCTACCGGCAACCCATTAAATATACTACAAGGGATTTTGAAATAATTTTCGTTCATTTTTAAATTGGTGGGTAAAATTTTCTCAGATATTAAAAACCTTTATTTAAAGTCCAAACATAAACCAAATTTTTAGATATTTAAAATCTCCATAATTTTTACAAAAATTTTGACAGAGTGCCGTCTGTATTTTGAGAAAACAGTTCTTCAAAACATGAAAATAAAGATACTCCCAATATTTTTCTCAATCACAACTCCATTATTCAATCTCATTTCACAAATCAACACAAGCAACTCAATACACAGTTTAAATTAAATCAAACATTGAAACCTCTCATTAAGGTAACAAAATTAATATTTACATTCATGGGATCATAAAAAAATTTAGTAGTGCAAAACTTTATAAATACATAAAATCTCAAGATAACCTTATAATAATTTGTATTTCATTACAATCCAAAAATATATTACAAAAGAGTTGGTACAACTGCTCAAAGTAAATTTCATACATACAATTACAGAATTACATCAAAATCTAAAGTACAAGGGTATACCTATGATATACCCGAAGATAGTCTCACTATGCCTTTTAGTAATCTTGCTCAGTTGCTTTATATTTTCTTTCACCTGCGACAGCATACAAAGCTATCGCTGAGTGATGAACTCAGTGGTGCACAAACTAATAATTTAAAACTTAATACAAGTTATGCTTGACAATTCATAACAAATAAAAATTTAAAATTTCTAAATTCTTCAAAATTCATAACATTCAAAAATCAATATTTTCATTCATGCAAATTATTCATTTGAATAACATTTTGATCAAATAATAACTATTTATCTACATTTCTTTTAAATCCCGAAACAATACAAAAATATTTTGAATCACTGACAAATTATTTATTTCAATCACAATTTATCAAACTATGCATAATTTAAAGGGCGTTGCCAACAATTCACACAGTTGAACCCATGACCCAAAATTCAAATAGATGCCGTGTTGTACACCATGACATTTCACACTCTCCCAATAACCGAGGCTAAAAGGGAGGAACAAAGTCTAGCTAGTATATATGAGTACTCATTCAAACTCTTCCCCAATTGGCAAGCCAGAGAGGAAGGAACTCGCCCCATCTAGTGGAGGAGATATCTCACTAGACAAGCTAATGAGAATTCACAACATATTTTGCCATGTCAACTGTGATTTCAAATCATATTCAAAATAATTTATATTTACAAAGTGTTTACAAATCATTAACATATTTAATCATCATAAATTCATGCTCAAGGTTGGCAACGCGTCAAACTTAAAATTTACAATCCTCAAAATCATGCAATAAATCCTTAAATGTATAAGAAAATTTATATTTAATTTATACAATTTCATTCAACAAATTAAAATCCTCAACACAACAAAATTATAAATCATAAAATAAACTTGTTCAAATCAATTTAGAAGTGAAAAGTAACAAAATAGTTAGTTGTGCACAAACCTTATACGAGTCACCTCTTGCCCTTGACTTGATGTCTCGGGTTCTTTCTCGGTATTCTTTTCCACTGAAACACACAGTTTCATAGTGTTTCAGTATCCCCATTTATCATAACTCCAAAAATAAACTCAAATATACTTATACCTAGCTTTAATATGTTAAACTTGACGTTCTTTAAAATTTATATTTCGGGGTTACTATTCATGATACTATTCAAGTCAATTTGTTGACTTTCTAATGCTTAATAGGTATGAAAATTCTAATTTCACCCACATACCACATTTTGGTTACCTAATTTGTTAGTTTTGGTTGTTTACTCAAATTCTAAGTCTTTTAGGCAAATTTGCAAATTTTCAGTTTTGGGTGTTTTATGTTGCACTGTTCCATTGGTCATTTTACTGTTAGAATTTGACTAAGCTTTCTTCATAGAAAATGTTCCCTATTGTCTTAAATTTATTCTCCTTTTTGAATCACTCCAATTAGAGTTTTGTAGCTCAAGTTATAGCCATTTGAATCATGGCTGCCGGATTGGACTTAACCCAGATTTCTGGGCACCAAACTGGTTCTGGCAGTTTTAAGTCACCAACTTTGAGTGGCCAAATGACTTGGTTAAGTGCATAATTTGGGTTTGTATTCTGCATGAAAGTTTTAGGTCTATATCTCAGCTTTCTATAGGTAAAATTTCAGGTCATTTGGACCTGCCTAGCTCAAGGTATGGTCATTTGATCATTTTTGTACAGGTCAGATTGCCTAATTTCGGATTTAGTTAATTTGTTCACTAGGTATTGGTCACTTTTTGGGCATGATTCCTAAATAAAAAATGTTCCATTTTGTGTCTATTTTCATTCCCAATTGGTCTCATACCAATTGGACTTGTAAATTTTCAGTTTCGGTCCCTCAAAGGGACCTTGGTCCTGCTGCCTGCAGCATGGCCATTTTAAACTCACTTCTAACACTTCCAACATATCTCAATTGGTCACAAATGACCATTTTTCATCTCAAATAAGATCAAACACACCATTTGACCAATTCTCATGTTTTTATCTTCTAAACCCTAAGTGCCAAACCCTAATTCACCAATATGTTGCATTTAACTACTACAATGCATCCCAACATCACTTCCATACTCATACCCACTTACCTACACTTTGAATTCAATCAAATTCATGCACATACACATCAAAACCCTAGCTGGCGAAATTTTCCTCTTGTCCTCCAACAATTATTTTCTTTTAATTTTAAGTTAAAATCTAAGATACTTGAACAAAAAACATAGAAATTAAACTAAGAAATGGAAGTTTGCTTACTAACTTTACTTTGAAATTTCACATCTTCAAAACCTCTTCCTTTCTTCTTCTTTTTGTTGTCAAGTTTTCTATCAAAGCTTGAAATCAAGATTTAATGATGGAAATTTAACTTTCTATGGTGGGATTTAAGGTTTGATCAAGCTCAAAATGAGCTTCCATGGAGTTTTGGTGAGGGAGAGGTGAGAGAGAGATGGTTCACATTTTTTAAGAAAATGAAGTCTTTTTTTTTCCTTTTCTTTTTCTTTTATGAATTTATCCTTTAGGAAGACCATAAATTAAATTAATTAAATTTTAATTATAATATTTATTGCATCATGCATGAGGTCATGCATGATGTCATCATTTTTTACTTTTTTTTTCTTTTTCTTTATTTATTTTTCTATTAGTTCTTTAATTTAATTCCTGATTTTGAAATTTTCTTTTCTCTAATTTTATTTGACAGTTAGGTCAAGAGTCAGATCTCGGGGTCAATTGACCAAATTGCTCCTCGCCGGTTCAACCCGATTTGTAAATAATTCAATATTTCTTCTGGCTCCCTGATCTAATTATTTGACTGACTTAACAATTCTTTTTCGTGATTTTCTCTTTTCCAATGTGTTTGTAATAGTCCTAAGGACCGCGGCGTCACATTTTTTGGTTCAAAATTTGAGTTTAAATCGACCTCGCAGTCCTTCCCGAGAAGGTCACCCATCACTGTGACTCTTGGCTCATTTAACTTCTTATGTTCTGTTTTTCTTATTTATACTTAACTAATTGACAATTACTAATTATTTGTGTTCAAGGCTTAACTAGGTCTCTTAAACACAGTTCTAATCCTCTTAATTTTCCGGACCGATACCTGTCACCAGAACAGTAACATATATCAGGCTATGCAAATAGGGGTATTACAATTCTCCCCCCCTTAAAATAATTTCGTCCTCAAAATTTTACCTAGTATCAGTCTCTGAACAGTTGTGGGTGCTGTCTCCTCATGTCCTATTCATGCTCTTAAGTAGCTTCCTGGCCTGAATGATGGTTCCTTAGCACTTTAACCAATACTATTTACTCATCGATTGCTCACCTCGTGTGCCAAGTTTCTTATGAGCTTCTGTCATAAGTTAGATTCAAATTCATTTCAATTTTAGAGGTAAGCAAATCTGTGTGCTAGTGGATCCACTCTTTCTAGGACCTCGTATGGTCCTATGGGTGAGAACTTAGTTTTACTCTTTTCTTATCAAATCTCTTGATTATTTGATGCAACCTTTAGTTTAGTTTAGAATATTTTAGTCTTTTCTTGCTTTTGTTTTAGCAATTATTTTTCTTTTTTTTTATTTTTTATTTATGACCTTGTTGGTCATATATGAACTGCTTATCTCTTTCTTGGCTATAGGTCCATAACCAATATCTTACCATCTCCATTTATGACCAAGGCCTATGTGCCATTTTGCACTATCTTGTTTTCTTTTGTTTAACTTATTTCCTTCTTGATAAAATAGTTCGGAATATCATTACGCGTCTTAAGTAGGTTGTTTGCCCCGGTGGCAATTCCTCATCTAATGTTTTTCTCATTTCTTACTGTTCTATTTGTTTCTTTTTTCATTCCAAAACTTACTTTAATTATTTTATTTCTCAATCTTATTTTCTTCCTTAACTTGACTGTCGAGTCATGATTTAACACCTCTTATCATCCTTAATAAATCCACTATACTTCAATATTACTTTGATTTGGTCATCTGACCATTCTAATCAACACTTTAACTAATATTCATAACGTTTTTTTATTACATTCGCACCAACTATTCTAATTTTTACTTCTATATTTTCTTTTATCTACCGATATTTTATAGCTTATTTTCCGCTGGTTTGCGATCATTCCCCTTTTTTTTTTTTCAACCATAAAAAATTCCTTAATCTTAAGAAGAGAGTCTACCGGACTCTCCTGTTTCTCATGCTATTCAAAAGTTTCGCTTTAATTCTAATCTAATCCTTATGATCCGCACAATAAAATTATGCTCTTCCTAAAGAATACCTGGCCAACTAGTTCATATCGAATTACTGTTATCAGTAGAATATCATTTCTTAACTGTTTTATAAGTTATAATTGTCATCCATAGCATCCTGTCTCTTTTAGGGGAATAAAAATATATTTTGTGTCTTACTGCTACACAAATAGAATACTGTTCCTTACTAAACTTTAAGCAAAAGATCTATTGCAATATCAAAACAACTATAAACCCCATATCGGAGACTGGATGACTTAGCCCTATAGGTGTTATTTTTAAATTTTTACCATGCTAAAATCTCTAGTCCCATAACAATTCTTGATGTACTGTAATTCATGTTAGGGTAACGGAGTCTTTAAGTCTCACTACCTTACAACCATGATCTTTTGATATTCTAATTATAGAGTTTTAAATCCCGAATTAGGATTTTCAAACTCAGTTCTAGTAATAAAACTCTATTCTGGTATATTTGTACCAAAGCGAAAGTTATTTATAACTATTCTTATCCTTATGTACTATTGGGTAGTATGTAGCTCTACACAATAAATCTCAAGTCAGTACTGTAATCTGCAGCTTACAGCACAAACATCAAGAATATTTCATAGTAACTACGATACATCCCAATAGATCAAACTTCCCTATGTCTTATTTCTTTCAAATCCACTAATATCTTAAACTTATTTTGATTATGGTACTTACTGACATCTATCAACAATAGTACCTTTACTTCCATCAAGGGCAGATATATTGCTATAACTTACTTTTTGGTCCTCTTGCCTTACCTAATTAGGCTTACTAATTAACTTTATAATTTATTGTAGTCTAGGAGATGTCTCTCACTAGAAACTTTTCCAAAATTAATTCCAATCATGCTTATTATCGCAATTCTTATCCTAAAAGACTAATTACTAACACATTAAAATTTATCTCCATGCAAGGGAATAGCAGTAGGACATATAATTTTAGCATTAGCATATAAACAAGTAGAGCTAGAATCAAATAGTACATAATTATTCCTTTCACAAGTTAAGAACATACCGAAAACTACATCTGAAGTCTCTACTTCTTCCCCTCGATGCATGGCGTTCCCTCTTTCTAATGTATTCCTCTACTTGGGTTGGTCCATTGTGCGAGGATTACCCGAAGTGTTATCTCTACTTCTGCCTCTGCCCCTACTGACCATTAATGAGCCTCTAAAATCAGAACCTTAGACTGATTCTTCTGATGTGGTATGTGGCATAAATCGATGTGCGCTAGTATAATCTCCGGCGAAATGTCCAATTCCACCACAATTGAAGCAGGCTCCAGTGACCCTATGGCAAATACCCCCATGAAATTTTCCACAAACGTCACAGATACGGATAGGGTAGGAACTTCTGGTTCTTTGATGAATAGTTCTTAATTGCTTCCGCCCTAAAGATCTGCCTCTGTCATACTTAGGAGCTCGGGGTCCCTCAAAATATTTTCTCTTTCCCAAATTACTACTCGAACTTTGACCGATGGGTTTCCCACTTTTCTCTTTTTCATGCTGCTCTTGAGGGGGTTGGGTTTGTGCTTGGGCCTAGGCTGATAGATTATCAGCCATTTACTGAAAGAACATGGCCATTTGCTGGGCCGTTTGTGCAGTAATTTGTATAGGAGGGATTGGTGCAGTTGGACCTCCAACGCTCTACAAAACTAAGGCCTCTCCTTATACGTTAGCTGTATCAGACTGCTCTACCATTTTATCCCCCTTGTCCATATCTATTCACTGGATTTTTTTTTCTATTTCCTGTACAACTAAAACAAGGAGATTTCTCCCCGTTAGTCCATATTTATATTGTAAATGTACTATATTTATGAAACATTCAAGCAGTTGTACTTATCGAAAAATATTTCAAATTTATAGTTTAAAATTTACTTTAAAACCCTTGCTTTGATACCACTAAAACATGTCACACTCTACTCCTCATAAGATGTAACATGCTCCTGTAGTACACCTAATGAATTACCGTACTTCGCCTACCGGTAACCCATTAAATATACTACAAGGAATTTTGAAACAATTTTCGTTCATTTTTAAATTGGTGGGTAAAATTTTCTCGGATACTAAAAACCTTTATTTAAAGTCCAAACATAAATCAAATTTTTAGATATTTAAAATCTCCATAATTTTTACAAAAATTTCGGTAGAGTGCCGTCCGTATTTTGAGCAAACAGTTCTTCAAAACTTGAAAATAAAGATACTCCCAATATTTTTCTAAATAACAACTCCATTATTCAATCTCATTTCACAAATCAACACAAGCAACTCAATACACAGTTTAAATTAAATCAAACATTGAAACCTCTCATTAAGGTAACAAAATTAATATTTACATTCATGGGATCATAAAAAAATTTAGTAGTGCAAAACTTTATAAATACATAAAATCTCAAGATAACCTTACAATAATTTGTATTTCATTTCAATCCAAAAATATATTACAAAAGAGTTGGTACAACTGCTCAAAGTAAATTTTATACATACAATTACTGAATTACATCAAAATCTAAAGTACAAGGGTATACCTATGATATACCTGAAGATAGTCTCACTATGCCTTTTAGTAATCTTGCTTAGCTGCTTTATATTTTCTTTCACCTGCGACAGCATACAAAGCTATCGCTAAGTGGTAAACTCAGTGGTGTACAAACTAATAATTTAAAACTTAATACAAGTTATGCTTGACAATTCATAACAAATAAAAATTTAAAATTTCTAAATTTTTCAAAATTCATAACATTCAGAAATCAATATTTTCATTCATGCAAATTATTTATTTGAGTAACATTTTGATCAAATAGTAACTATTTATCTACATTTCTTTTAAATCCCGAAACAATACAAAAATATTTTGAATCACTGACAAATTATTTATTTCAACCACAATTTATCAAACTATGCATAATTTAAAGGGCGTTGCTAACAATTTACACAGTTGAACCCATGACCCAAAATTCAAATAGATGCCGTGTTGTACACCATGACATTTCACACTCTCCTAATAACCGAGGCTAAAAGGGAGGAACAAAGTCTAGCTAGTATATATGAGTACTCATTCAAACTCTTCCCCAACTGGCAAGCCAGAGAGGAAGGAACTCACCCCATCTAGTAGAGGAGATATTTCACTAGACAAGCTAATGAGAATTCACAACATATTTTGTCATGTCAATTGTGGTTTCAAATCATATTCAAAACAATTTCTATTTACAAAGCGTTTACAAATCATTAACATATTTAATCATCATAAATTCATGCTCAAGGTTGGCAACACATCAAACTTAAAATTTACAATCCTTAAAATCATGGAATAAATCCTTAAATGCATAAGAAATTTATATTTAATTTATACAATTTCATTTAACAAATTAAAATCCTCAATACAATAAAATTATAAATCATAAAATAAACTTTTTCAAATCAATTTAGAAGTGAAAAGTAACACAATAGTTAGTTGTGAACAAACCTTATACGAGTCACCTCTTGGTCTTGACTTAATGTCTCGGGTTCTTTCTCGGTATTCTTTTCCACTGAAACACACAGTTTCATAGTGTTTTAGTATCCCCATTTATCATAACTCCAAAAATAAACTCAAATCTACTTATACCTAGCTTTAATATACTAAACTTGACGTTCTTTAAAATTTATATTTCGGGGTTACTATTCATGATACTATTCAAGTCAATTTGTTGACTTTCTAATGCTTAATAGGTATGAAAATTCTAATTTCTCCCACATACCACATTTTGGTTACCTAATTTGTTGGTTTTGGTTGTTTACACAAATTCTAAGTCTTTTAGGCAAATTTGTAAATTTTTAGTTTTGGGTGTCTTATGTTGCACTGTTCTATTGGTCATTTTACTATTAGAATTTGGCTAAGTTTTCTTCAAAGAAAATGTTCCTTATTGTCTTAAATTTATTCTCCTTTTTGAATCACTCCAATTGGAGTTTTGTAGCTCAAGTTATAGCCATTTGAATCATGGATGCCAGATTGAACTTAACCCAGATTTCTGGGCACCAAACTGGTTCTGGCAGTTTTAAGTCACCAAATTTGGGTGGCCAAATGACTTAGTTAAGGGCATAATTTGGGTTTGTGTTCTTCATGAAAGTTTTAGGTCTATATCTCAGCTTTCCACAGGTAAAATTTCAGGTCATTTAGACCTGCCTAGCCCAAGTTATGGCCAAATGAACAAATATTGTTGATTTGATCATTTTTGTACAGGTCAGATTGCCTAATTCCGGATTCGGTCAATTTTTTCACTAGGTTTTGGTCACTTTTTGAGCATGATTCCTAAATGAAAAATGTTCCATTTTGTGTCTATTTTCATTCCCAATTGGTCTCATACCAATTGGACTTGTAAATTTTCAGTTTCGGTCCCTCAAATGGACCTTGGTCCTACTGCCTGTAGCATGGCCATTTTCAATCCGAATTTAAACTCACTTCTAACACTTCCAACACATGTCAATTGGTCATAAATGACCATTTTCCATCTCAAACAATGTCAAACACACCATTTGACCAGTTATCATATTTTTATCTTCTAAACCCTAAGTGCTAAACCCTAATTCACCAATATGTTGCATTTAACTACTACAATGCATCCCAACATCACTTCCATACTCATACCCACTTACCTACACTTTGAATTCAATCAAATTCATGCACATACACATCAAAACCCTAGCTGGCCAAATTTTCCTCTTGTCCTTCAATAATTATTTTCTTTTAATTTTAAGTTAAAATCTAAGCTACTTGAACAAAAAACATAGAAATTAAACTAAGAAATGGAAGTTTGCTTACTAACTTTACTTTGAATTTTCACCTCTTCAAAACCTCTTCCTTTCTTCTTCTTTTTGTTGTCAAGTTTTCTATCAAAGCTTGAAATCAAGATTTAATGATGGAAATTTAACTTTCTATGGTGGGATTTAAGGTTTGATCAAGCTCAAAATGAGCTTTCATGGAGTTTTGGTGAGGGAGAGGTGAGGGAGAGATGGTTCACGTTTTTGAAGAAGATGAAGTCTTTTTTTTTTCTTTTCTTTTTCTTTTATGAATTTATCCTTTAGGAAGACCATGAATTAAATTAATTAAATTTTAATTATAATATTTATTGCATCATGCATGAGGTCATGCATGATGTCATCACTTTTTACTTTTTCTTTTTTTTTCTTTTTTTTATTTATTTTTCTATTAGTTTTTTAATTTAATTCCTAATTCTGAAATTTTCTTTTCTCTGATTTTATTTGACAGTTAGGTCAGGTGTCAGCTCTTGGGGTCAATTGACCAAATTGCCCCTCGCCGGTTCAACCCTGTTTGTAAATAATTCAATATTTCTTTTGGCTCCCTAACCTAATTATTTGATTGGCTTAACAATTCTTTTTCGTGATTTTCTCTTTTCCAATGTGTTCATAATAGTCCTAAGGACCGCAGCGTCACATTTTGCGGTTCAAAATTTGAGTTTAAATCAACCTCTCAGTTCTTCCCGAGAAGGTCACCCATTGCTGTGACTCTCAGCTCATTTAACTTCTTATGGTCTGTTTTTCTTATTTATACTTAACTAATTGACAATTACTAATTATTTGTGTTCAGAGCTTAACTAGGTGTTTTAAACACAGTTCTAATCCTCTTAATTATCCGGACTGATACCGATCACCGAAACAGTAACATATACCAGGCTATGCAAATAAGGGTGTTACAGGCAGCACGGGAAGCAGGAAAATACTTCTCCAAAAATATCTGCTTCATCCATTCCATGAGTTGATGGATCCAGAAAAAAGTTAATACAACCAATCCTTAGCTGTGCCCTCTAGTGAGAAAGGGAAAGCCCGAAGCTTGATCTGATCCTCTCAAACTCCTTGAGGTTTCATGTTGGAACACACAACATGAAATTCTTTTAAATGCTTATATGGATCCTCACCTGCATGACCATGAAACTTAGGCAACAAATGGATTAGTCTAGATTTCAACTCAAAAGCAACATTTAAGGCAGGATATTGAATACACAAAGGCTATTAGTTCAGATCAGGAGTAGCCAATTCTTTCAAGGTTCTAGCAGCCATGGTTTCATTTTAGGAATTTGAATCCAAATCCGAATCCAAACCCGAACTTAACTCCTTTAGAGATTGGACTCCTTCAAATGTATTCGGAATCTGCCAATTTTCTCAACTTTTTAGCTATTTTTTCTACTTCTGGATCAAAGATCAACTAACCAGATTGAGAAGTTCTTGTCATAAACAAAAAGAAATCAAAGTAAAAACAAAAAAATGCCTCAAAACCCTAGAAAATGATGAAATTTGGGCTCAAGAGGGTGGGGCCAATGAATCTTGATTAGAGCATCATTGGTCTTGATCAGAGCGTCGTTTCCTTTAAAATAGGTATGATCTGCCCCCCAAATTCAACCAAAAATCTGTCGATGAATAGTAACACCATAATTTGTTTTTAAAAACTTGAAGATAGCAACACTTCATAAACAAAATTAATAACAAAATATCCTAACACTAAAAACATGAAATCCAATGAATTTTAGTCCCTAGCAATGGCGCCAAAATTTTTGGTGGGTGTCGAATCTACCAAAATTTAAATTAACTTAAATCACCAATTATGAAATATTTTCTACAGTAAGTGGTATTTACAAAAGAAATACAATTATCTCTTACTGAATACTTAACATAGATTTACCAAACAGCGAGGTAAACCCCTGACTTCCCTATACTCATCAATTTGAGCCCAGCACTCTTGTTGACTTTAATTATTAACTGAATTGGTATTAAGCAATCCTCATCAAATTAATAATTGCTTTAAGAATAGGAAGTAGTTAAGCTGAACAACAATTTATGAAGCATAAATTATTTAATTCACCCTATTGTTTTCTTAGGTTATTATCGAAAACTGGGATCATAATCAATAAAACCTAATTTCTACTCATGTTCAATCTCACACAACAATTACAGATTATGAAGATGAACTAGCAATTGATCACATCAAACAATTAACTAATAGGCCTTTTTAGCAAATCATTCAATAGATCAAAGACAATGAAATCAGAAAACAATAGATATTCAAAAAGACATAAATTAAATTAAGAACCTGGTCTCACAAATCAAGAAAAAGAACTTGAATCCCTTGAACTGAATTAAATACTTAGCCACTCATGTTCATGGCTTACAGAAAATTGAAGAAGAAATCTACAAAAAAGAATGGAGAATGAAGGAGTTTTTGAGATCGAGAGGCTGCTGAATTGGATGTTTTTTATGTCAGCTACTGTCTCTTTTATTTATAATAAATGGTCTAGGGTTAGGTTTTTAGAGTCTGTCAAAAATTACAACTAAAGCAAAATCAGGAAATTGATTGTCGACGGATACACGGCCTGTGTATCACTACACAGCCTAGGGCCGTGTAACTTACTGGAGCTGAGTGGGTATGTCTTGCATTGGCACAAAAGGTTACACGGGTCTCCAGGATTTACACGGGTCAAGTTACACGACCCGTGTACTTTTTTTCTTCCTCAGTTCTTTGGATTTTTTCTGGCAGAATGTAACACGGGTCTATGGTTGTGCTTACACGACCCGTGTACTTTGTATCAACAATGCTTCTCAATCCTTCGACCTTTCCAAGCTTCCTTCCACACTTCTATGCTCTGGAACTTCACCAAAACCCTGAAAAAATACAACAAGAGTCAAATTAATGCAAATGCTAAAATTTCTCCATTTAACACAATTATTCCAATAACTCTCTAAACATATGCCTAATAGATAATTATACTTTAATTAACTGAATTAGGTATAAAGATACCCTAGAAACACTAAATGTGATGGGAGTAAAATTAATAAATTATGCACTTATCACATCTCCTTCATGAAGACTCTCTCAGTTTCGTTCTCATTCTCTAAGAGATGAGTTTGCATGTGCTAGAATAAGAGAAACCATAGAAGCCTCATGTACAGATCCACTGAGGCCCAAGTCATGGAGACAAAAACAGTGGCTTCTCCTCTAAGTCTTGAAGACGAAGACCCATCGATAGCCTTCTGCTTCTCTCCTTCTTCTCTGATCTGAGTCTTGAAGATGAGGAGGATTGGATTTCATGTTATGTGTTTGAATTTGATTGTTGAATACTTGGGTTTTGTTCAATTTCATGTTTTATGTTTGATTGAATTTGTGCTTTTGATTTTTGAATAGAATTGGGTATTGATTTTGTTGAATCATTTTTATTAATGGCTGAATTATTTCTATTGCCGTGTTTGTTTTTTGTTGGAGATTGAATTATTTGCTGGGTATTGATGAAGATTGACTTGGGTTTGTGCATTCACTAGCACTGCAGCTTTGGCTGAGAGAGATGGAGTAAGAAACCGATAAGCCGAACCAAACCAAACTGAAAATCTTTGGTTTGGTTCAAGTTGGTTTTCTCCATACTTCAGTTAGGTTTGATTTGTATAATTTTCTAGTTTGGTTATTCAGTTATTTCAGTTCAATTCAATTCAGAATCAAACTGACTGATTGCACACCCCTAATAGTCAGGTACTTTTAAAAGTTAATTAAAATTGTTAGGCTTATTTCAATCCCTCTAATAAAACCCATTCCTTCATAAGAGGTTAAATTTTTTACTTGGACCATAATACATGATGGAATAAGATCTATTATATGTGGTATTTGCTCATTTTATATGTAAATTATAAATAAAGCATTGTTCTGGGTGTGAATCTATAATGTGCTAATAAGTTATCTTAATGAAATTGTTACAAAAATTACTGGGTGATTTTATTAGGAAATTTATTTCTTATGATTCTACTATCACTAATGGTGGCTGTAAGAGTTATATGAGGATTAGAGTCACATTTGATACTCAAATTCAATTGAAGCATTCAATAAAAGTTCTTACAAAGGGTCAGCATGATTTTGTTGTCCATTTCCAATATGAATACTTTCCAATATTCTGGTTCTCTCTAGACATCTTTGGTGACAATGAAAGTTATTAAGAGAAACTTTTTGATGGTTTGGACAACGTTCGACAGCATGGCTAGGATTGTAATAATCCAAATCCAGACTATTACCAACACTAAGGCATTGGAAGGTATAGGTCACCAGAATCCATAGCAATCCTAAGTTACATGATAATCTCACTTTAAATTCTTATCCCATAAGCTTATTATATGTCTAATGTGCCTGGCCTATTAACAGTTAGACTCTCTCATAATTATAACACTTAATGGATATTAAGGACACAAAAGTTATAACTTACTTGAGGTGGATCTTGTAATCTCTAATACCTAGATGTTAGAGACACATAATTACTTTACCTAACATCCATTTCCTCTACTTTTCATTTATGAGCTCATTGCATGCATGCCTTTCTCTTTGTTTTCCTTTACTTTCCAAAATTGGAACCATTGGACATCCATGAACTACCAATGTGACACAATTCATAATGCAACTCCTTCGTGTTATGCAGTACTAGCATATATATGTAGACCCTATTTATATGACCTTCTGGGCATGTGCTTTGGGGTTGTGAGGAATCTAATGATAAAAAAATTATATGACTATGAGATATATTTAGAAACATTAAAATGGACAATCATATGTATAATATATTTTTTGGAGAAAATAATTTTGAAGAGTAAAAAATGATTAATTAAATTTAAATAAAGTTTATTTTTGTTTAAATTTAATTTTGGGAATTTGTTAAAAAAAAAAAAAACCTAACTAAGCCTAATTAGACTCAATGGGTCCAATGAGGCATGGTGAAAAATTTTGACTAAATAAATAAAAGCCTACCATTCTTTTAATTAAAGAAATTAAAGGAAAATAAAAAATAATTAGGAAGTTTTTCTATTTAAGACTCTTTAAACCTTTTTGTTTTGGCATTGCATAAATTTCCTATATAATTTTGGCCTAAACCCTATAAATACTTGATAGAGGGAGAAAAAAAATAGAAAAGAAAAATGGATTCACCTGGCCACAAAAAAAAAGAAGAGACTCTTTCTCATTGCTCGTTCTTTCTTCCTCTCTTTCCTTTTCTTCATTCTTACTTGAAGAAAGTATTCAAGATTTGATTAAGGTGGGTGTTACTAAGTGATAAATATTTAAGAAATATGCTATATGTTGTATCCCCAAAATTATATGCTTCTAATATATCTCATATATTCATAACATACATGTTTATGTGGTGTATTTGAGAGAAATCAATAACTTTGCACATGTCTCTTTTTTGAGTTCATGCTATTATTAATTTTTGTGCTTTTATGTTTTTTCAAAAATTGTTCAAAAATTGTATTTGTGTTCTTTTTGAAATTCTAATAATTTTAAGCTCAAGAATCATAAAAAAAAAAACTTGTGATTTAAGTTAGTTATGGCCACTCAAAATTAAGGTGTCTACAGAATCTAATATGCAAAATAGCCAGGTTTTAGGGCCTATATCTTTCTTGATTTTTAATATTTTCTATGTTTCTTAATTTGAAAATAATTTTAGGATCTTGGCTAAATTTTTCCATTGGTTTCATGTCAATACCTTTCGTGGTTTGTGAGATACGTCGATTTTAAAAAAGTAATGTCAATTTGTCTCTGATGTAAAATAGTAGTGAACCTTGATTTTTTTTAAATTATTGGGCAAGGTTTTTTTATTAGTTATTAATTTTATAATTTTGTTTGATGTATTGGCATGCTTATGGAATTTTTGTGTAATTTTTGTACATGTTTTGATAACATTAAAAATTTAAATCTCAAAGTATTATAAATCTGTCTATATGTGAAAATTTCATATTGGTTTATAATTTTTTGTTTTCAAGTTTCAAATTTTATTGTGATGTAGTTTTAATATTGTATCTGATGTGATATGGTGTTATGAAGCATTAGAATTGGATTGGAAGACCTCTGGCCATTAGGTAATTTTTTCAAAATAGAAGTTTAAATTGATTAGGATATAAGTGTTAGATTTCAACATAAAATTTTATTTGTTTATTTCATATTATAAATAAAATTGGTAAGTAACCCTAATGTAAGTATCAAACAGGGTAATAATTGTGTAGAAGCTATGTGAAGTTTAATGGGAGTAAGACATGGATAAACATGCCATACTATAAGAGAAGACCCATTTTTCCATGGTAACTTGCTTCAATGGTAATTGCAATTATTTTAAGGAAAGTATTCTTAAATTTTCAAAATAACATTTTTGCATACAATATGTAGTATAATAGGATTTGATCGAAAAAATAATAAAAAATAATTTTGTTTGCATTTTTAACTCACTTTTATATGAAAATTGACTTAAATAAATATTTAGTAAGTTAAAATTAATTTTGTTTGTAAAAAACCAATTTTGGCAAGTAAAAAAAATTGAGTTAAATATTTGGTAAATTATAAAATAAATTGGTCTATTAGAAATAAATTATTTTAGATTGTCATTATTTGGGCCTTATGTGTTTATTAGAATAAAATATACATGTGTATAATTTGATTTGTTTAATTATTTTTAGGTAATTTGGTAAATGAATAAATTAATTAGTTAAATAGAAACTTAAGGTTATTTTTAAATTGAATTTTTTTATAAATTAAATTGTCAATAATTAATTAATTTTAGCCATTTAGTAAATATCACTTAATTAAATTTAGCAACCCTATAGATGGGGAGTACTTGTACATGAAAATTATTTATAAACAATAGCCCTTACATGAACTATTTGTGTGTTTAGAAATTGTATATTTAGGTAAGAAGTTTGATAAAAGAATAATAAACAAGACTTTTAAAAATATTAGTAGAGAATTGGCACTCGAATTGACGAGGTTAAACTAGGTGTAAGGGGTGCCTAACACCTTTTCCTTATGTACCCACTATCCCAAACCTAGATATTGGACTATGATAATGATGATTGCGGAACCCGTGCAAGGATTAAGTTGCCATCCATAATCAAATCCCATTGATTGTCCTTTTGGAAATCGATGCCTCAATCAGATGTCTCGTGAAAAAAACAATGAATATGTCCTAGTTATTACACTGATGGTAACTCTTGTCTATTTATGCCTTTGTACTATAAATTTTTAGTACCGTGGTAGTGTTATGAGAAGACGGTACTTACCAGTGGACTCGATTCTATTAAGATTGTATAAATTGCATGTGTAGAAAATGCTATCTAATGAGTTGGTATTTAAGTGAGACCAATATGACTCTACCATCTTTCTTGGGTATTACTGGTGTATTTTATGCAATCCTAGTAGATGGTCTTTTGCCTCATGCCACATAACCCCACAGTTTGGTAACTCCACTGGGGATAATAGATGGTTACTCCAACATGTTTCTAATAGTTTAATATTATTCCTTTTTTAAACTTCTTTGCATTGAACTACACTATCACACGAATTACACTTACCCTCTAGCTTTGCTAGTACTAGTTTAGGAGGCCATAGTCTCACTCGAGCTATGATAAATTGGTGAATGCTAACACCCCATGCTCATACCTTCGGATACATAAACAGCTTTGGATGTTGTGCTTAATGGACAAAGCTTGCATGGATAACCCTTTCTCCTATCCAAAGAAACCCATGAGCCATAGATTTCAGCCCTAGGTGCCTTGTAGATTTATTGTGTTGGATTTGTGGCCTTACTATACAAACTATAAGTCTTAATGGTAGTTGAAATGAACTTAGGCCTATGCATAAACCTAATGTGTGTATAGGCCTAGGTCCATTTCAAAATTCATGTTAGACAAAAGGATGCCTACTTATGGTTAAAATTTAAGGATATAAACCTAGTGTTTGTAAAGGAAGGGACGTCCTAGATCATCCTTGTTGGTGTGTCTAGTGTACTAAAGTCTAGGATAGATTTTTACCCTACCCCATATGTGAGAGTTAGAGAAAAAAGGGGGCGAATATTTAGCTATAGTGAAAGATTTCAATTTGGTTTTGGTATTGATTTTTAGTTCGGTTTGTATATTTCGATTTTGATTTTGTAAATTTTGGTTTCAAAGATAATGGTAAAGATAAAGGTAAAATTGTGCATTCATACTAGCATTCATGCATTGCATTTGTATACATAGCTTGCTCGATTAACCCTTTAACCCTATTTTTGTTGCAAACAAAGCACTAAAACACAACAAAGAGACTTTAAATCTTAGTAGATGATCTTTTGCCTCATGCCACATAACCCCACAGTTTGGTAACTCCACTGGGGATAATAGATGGTTACTCCAACATGTTTCTAATAGTTTAATATTATTCCTTTTTTAAACTTCTTTGCATTGAACTACACTATCACACGAATTACACTTACCCTCTAGCTTTGCTAGTACTAGTTTAGGAGGCCATAGTCCCACTCGAGCTATGATAAATTGGTGAATGCTAACACCCCATGCTCATACCTTCGGATACATAAACAGCTTTGGATGTTGTGCTTAATGGACAAAGCTCACATGGATAACCCTTTCTCCTATCCAAAGAAACCATGAGCTATAGATTTCAGCCCTAGGTGCCTTGTAGATTTATTGTGTTAGATTTATGGCCTTACTATACAAACTATAAGTCTTAATGGTAGTTGAAATGAACTTAGGCTTATGCATAAACCTAATGTGTGTATAGGCCTAGGTCCATTTCAAAATTCATGTTAGACAAAAGGATGCCTACTTATGGTTAAACTTTAAGGATATAAACCTAGTGTTTGTAAAGGAAGGGACGTCCTAGACCATCCCTGTTGGTGTGTCTAGTGTACCAAAGTCTAGGATAGATTTTTACCCTACCCCATATGTACGAGTTAGAGAAAAAAGGAGGCGAATATTTAGCTATAGTGAAAGATTTCAATTTGGTTTTGGTATTGATTTTTGGTTCGGTTTGTATATTTCGGTTTTGATTTTGTAAATTTTGGTTTCAAAGGTAATGGTAAAGATAAAGGTAAAATTGTGCATTCATACTAGCATTCATGCATTGCATTTGTATACATAGCTTGCTCAATTAACCCTTTAACCCTATTTTTGTTGCAAACAAAGCACTAAAACACAACAAAGAGACTTTAAATCAGGTCACTTGGATTAAGAAAGGGAAGAGACTAGTAAGGATGAATTAGTAGCCATAGTGTCACCACCATTGCTATGGCCAGCCACCTTTATTTCATTTTACAGGGATGAATTAGTAGCTATTGCTATCCCTAGTGACTCATCAAAACTATGAGTATAACTACTTGATTTTGTTCTGGAGTCTCTTGGCTATCTCTATTACTCATTTTTGATAGAAACTAAAGAAAACAATGATGCAAAACAAAAATAGAGTAATAGTTTACCTTTTATAGCTTGCCGGAAGGTCATCAAAATGAATAGCGTTAGCAAGGAGAAGGGGACGAGGCTTTAGAAACACAGAAGGCAAAATGATTTTCACTGTAAAAAATGTACTTTTTTAGATAGTACATTTAATTCATAAATTTTGAATCAAACCACCAAGTTACATTGAACGCCAAAAAGGGATGGTGACCCTCTAGATTTTCGAGGCACAACTGTTAGTAACCATTAATGCCATAATTGTATGACACGTGGGTTAACTTGGAGTACAAATATACATCAAGTTGAACTTAAAGGTTCGAACTAAGGGAGCACTAATGATACAGCACACCCTAAAATCCAAACAAGTCCCCAAAAGGGTCAGATCCCCTAGAACAGATCCAATCCGATCACGAGAAGTTTGGATTCATCATTCGATTGGTCCGAAGATAACGGTGTCAAGTTAAAAGAAACAAGACTAAACACAAGGAGGTAAAAAAAATGATATTTTGAGATTCTAATTTGAATTGAGTTAGGATAAGTTAGTTGAGTTTGGAGACACAGAAATAAGACAAAAGCCATTGAAACAGGTGAGATTACCGCTGAGAATATCGCTGATATAGTATTATTGCATTTTTGTAATATACAGAGGTGTACAGCTGGATGTAAATTAGCAAAATCCCAAGGATCACACAAATATAACATTTCTCACCCTATAAATGGGCCCCTAGTGCCTACCAAGTTAATAACTAATTTTTCATTTTCTACTAGTTATTATCCATTTCCATCATTTTTAAATACTTGCTAACTTAAGCATTGGAGTGATTAATCACCTTTAGGCTGCCAACCTTATATCTTTCTTTGTTTATAGGCTATCCGAGATCCATTATATCATATTGCCAGCCCGAGATTCATAGGCAGCATCAGTTCTCATGGATGTTTTTGGGTGCAGTTTGTAACACCCTCGCTGTATCCATTCCGTACATTCTACTGTTCTGGTGACCGGTGCGGTCTAGACAGCTAGAACATCTGGAAAAATATTTAAACTAAACTGAAGAACCATAATTAACTCAAATATTAATAAGAAAAATTTAGGAAAAATTTTAGAAATAAAATAAAATCAAGTTAAATGAGCTGGTGCCCTAGCGATGGGTAACTCAGTGGGAAGTTGCGGTCCTCACAGCTAGGAGCCCTAAACCGGGGAGAAAATTCATAAAATAATTTTTGAGATTCCAGAGAAGAGTCATTGAGGTTTCTACAGAGAAGAGTCATTGAGGTTTCTATGGCATTAGAATGCCAAAAAAATGGTTAGAAAAATTTTTACATCGGTACAGACGATTTTGGCTCAATAAGCCAAACGGAGGGCATTTTGGTCATTTCGTCTTCAGAGATGATTTTTGGCCGACTTGTCCAGTTAAGTAAATAATTATTATGACATAAAATATGAATAAATTTTGCTAAAAATTTAATTGAAATTGAGTAGAAAAGAAAAGGAAAGAAAAATGAAAGAAATTAGGAATTATGACATCACATGATGTCATTAAAGCACTCTCACCCAATTACATTGTGACACCTAACTATGAACATAATTAAAAGCCTAAAATGGGCAGAAAAATTGAAGAAACAATCTGCATTCTTTTTCTTCCCAAAATCAGCCGTAACCCACTTCCCACACCATTCCACCATTGAAGCTTCACCCAAGCTTCCAAACCTTTACCAAAACCACCTCAAAACCTCATCTTTCCTTCACAAAAATTTGTCTCTACCACTAGAGCTAGACTTGGGCAGCCATTAGAAGAGGAGGAATTGGAAGAAAGTGAGGTGTGAATAAGCTTAGAAAATCACCAAAGAGGTTAGTGCCATATTCTTTGCTTTTACATCTTTCTAAACATGAATTTAAGCTAAGTCAAGTTGAGAATTTGATAAAAATTGAATTAATGAGGTATGATTATGTTCCATGAAATTTTGGCAGCCTTGACATGAGTTAGGGTTAGGAGAATTCTTTGAATTAAAGTGACATATTAGCTGCCCCTAGTATAAATTATATGATTAGTATAGCAAATTAGGGGTAAGATGCATGAATTAGAGGTTTAGTCAATTAGGGTTAGGGTTTTGAAATTTAATTTTAGTGGTGGATGAAAATGGACATAAACTAAAGTTGTAATGGTCAATTAGTGACCATTTGGCTATGTTTGATTAGGAAATGAAGTGATTTGTGCCATGGGAATTGAAGTTAGGTATGCTGCCTTTGAGTGCCCTGCAAGTCTGGATGTGAGTCCAGCATGTTTGGGCAGCTATAAATAGAGTTGTAGAGTTCAATTGGTACAAGGACAATTGGACATGAAACTAGACACATAATGGCACAACTTTGATGAAGAAACCCTGCCCAGAAAACCAAACCAAGTTGACCTAAAAAGTGCCCTAATCTGGGTGACTTGCATTATGCCTGGGCAAAATGACTAAATAAACAGTATTTATTCATTTAGTCATAACTGAGTGTAGAAAGGTCCAATTGACCTAAAATTTTACCAGATGAAAGCTGAGACATAGATCTACAACTTTCATGAAGAACACAAATCCAAATTCTGACCATAACCTAGTCAAATTACCAACCAAACTTAGGTTACCAAATCTGGCAGAACTAGTTTTGCCCAAAATTTTGGATTCTGTCCAATCCGGCAAGTTATGGTGTTTAGGCCATAACTTGAGCTGCAAAACTCCAAATGGAGTGATTCAAAAAAAGGAAATATAACAAGACACAATAAGGAACAACTTTCATGAAGACAATTTTGCCAAATTCCTACTATACAAATAACCAATGGAACAGTAAACATGAGGCTTGAAATCTGAAAATTGTGAATAACTAACACTAAGCTTTGAAATGGAATTGGCAACCAATGCCAACAACTTTGGAATGCAAAATGTGGTATGTTGGTGATATTTGAACCAATATACCTATTATCTATGAAAAAGTCAACATTTTAGTTGACTAATGAAATGAATAGTAACCTTACATATAAAGTACAAATATTCAAGAAATGACTTTGTAATATGCCCTAGTAGGCCTAATGTGATTGGTTTGGATATGTTGGCATGCCAATAGGGTTCTGATAGCAATACTGCGCACGATGTATGGCTTCATTGCCATTCTGTGATGATAGCCTATGGCTATACTGATTATGATGTTATACTTGGCTTTATGCCTTATTGCTTTTATGGCTTATTAGCCATTCTGTTTGCACACTGGGAGACACATTATGACTGATGGTGTGACGGCCTGAGTGCTAGTTTACCTGTTTATCCAATCCGGTCAATTTGTATAGGTTACTTGGGCATGGAAAAGTATAATTGTAATTGAACTGATTATTAAAGAAAATACGGAAATTAAATATTAAGATAAAGATCAAGAATGATTACAATAAAATAAACAAGCTCAAAATCATTAAGAAAACGATTAACAAAGTGCTAGGAGTTAATATCATAAAATGTAATTAGCCCTCAACTAAACAATAAGTTAGTAATTATTTTTTTTTATGAACATAATAATTAGGAAATTATTATTTTTATTTGCATATTATATTTTCTTGTATTATTGGCAGCACTAAGCTTTATGCTTAGCGCGTCGCTTTTGCAACGCATAGGTACTAAAGATTTGGACAGAGGGCCCAGTAGACTACAGATTGGGTAAGGCCGTTCACAGTTCTGCATAGTATCCATGTCACCTCACAGACTACAGTGCATTGGTAGGACACTAGGTCTTATTTTGTATTTTGTGATTTTTGTAAGTTTTGTAATTAAACTCTTATTTATCATGTATATTTGAAACATATGTAATATAATTTTGTATTAATGTAAGTATTTGTAACTTTGTGTTTATAAATAACATATGTGAATTTATTTATGATTTGAGCATGATGATGATGTTAAATGAATGAATGACAAATGGAGGAATTGTTAAGAAATTGTCATAAATTGATGTGATACAAATGGAGTTTGAGAATGATTGGAAATTATTGGAAGTGTTTTTCACAGGTTCCAAAGAACTGTTTTATCCATTTTTAACTGGTACTCCGCCGGATTTTCTATAAAACTTTCGGAATCCCAAATGAATTTATAATTTCAATAAAAGAATTAAATGAGTTAAATTTCACAAATTGCACTTCATATCCATGAAGAAATAAATTAAGAAAGAATAAAAACGATTGAAATAAAATATAGTGTTCCGGTACACTGTGTGGCATATCTTGCTCGGCTACACTGTAGACGGGTAAGGGGTGTCACACAGTTTGTGTTGGCTCCTCCCTCCTAGCTATTATAGCCATATGTGTGTTATAAAAAAAATGAAAATCAATTATAATGCATTCACCATATAATACAATAAAAAAAATAATTGAATAATCCCTGCATTTTTGGTCCACATGGATAATTCATTGCCTTCTTGCATAAAATGCGAGTAGGACAATGAACAGGTTTCTAAGTTATTAATTGAGTATTTATTTTATAGTAAAATTAAGAATTTCTAAGTTTTATAACCTAATTAATACATATTAAATTTGGTCCTTTCTCAATAAGCCCTTATTCAATACAATAATAATAATAATAATAATAATAATAATAATAATAATAATAATAATAATAATAATAATAATAGACAACTATTAATTAATTAACCTATGAGTAATCAAGGATGCTAAATTGAAGGGAAATACTAAAAAAGAGTTTGATAAATAATGAAATATTGAAATAATGAAATAATTTAAAGAAAATTCTGAAATAATAATGGTGCCTTTGTAAAATATCATGCAATAATATAATGGCTTTGGAAAAATCGTTAAAGTCAAATGGTAGTATCCTATTATAGCCTATTAATTGTTGCAACATATTTAGGTCCATTAATTTAATCACTCTGAAATAATTAGTTGATATTGCCTATAACTAAAATCATTTTAATATTTCTACTTCATTCTCCACTAATATTCCAAAGCTTAATTAAAATGAAGGAATCATGATAATCAGTGTTAATACATGCATGGTGTAATGACCTAACTAGGGGGCCATTACTGGTGCTAGGGAATGGGTCGCTTAAGGTTGCCGGAACCCATAGCAAACCTAAGACTATAGACTTTGACCTTCTAAGGGCCTATTGTATTGATTTGGAACTTTTTTTAAAGTCAAAGGGATGTTCTTTCCTCCATAAAGACTGAGACCTAGCAGGAAGAGCTTAACACTTTAAGTGCATTATGTCAAAATTTCTTTTTCTATTCTTGATTACTTTACCATTTCCTCTGTATTCTACTTTACTTAAGCAGAGTTAAACTCTTCTTGCACCCTTTGTAAGGCTCTTAAGAACCATTTAACTTTCTTTCGTTAAACAAAGGACTACTTAGAATTGTTTCCCTAGGGAGATTGTACTCACTTCCCTTTATTTTCTAATTTATTTACAGCTATTCAAAGCATTTGATGCATTAACTTTGAAATTTTTTCCTTAAGGAACATTCTTTACATAAACATTTCATCTTAACTTTAATTAATCACACTAAACCTTACTTTTCTTTCATCATTAAGTCTATCCTTAGTATTGAAATACATAAGAGGGTCCTTGATTCCCCTAGTAAACTTTCATTATAAAATTTCATATGTTTAATGTGATTAATGGGACACTACTTCCTTTATTCATTCATCCATTACCATACATTAGCCATATCATTTATGCAACATAAAGTATAATAAAGTGAAGGAAATAACTCAAGAGGTTAGTCATTCTTATTTGTCTTTATCATATCTCCTCATTTGTCTTTATCATATCTCTATTACTTCTATTGTATGTAATTAGGAAACTCAACTTTCCCTTCTTACACTGATAAAATTATGCTTTCAAAGTACATTATGCTCTTCCACCTAGTTCTAAAGGAAATAACTTACTTACCCATGTAACCATACAGTCCTACTGGCAAGGACATTCACATTCTAACATACATTAGATATACATGCCCACACTAACCTTACATACATGCATGCATACACTAGGCTACCTCATAACTTGATAGATATACATGATCATATTCTAATAGATTTATGACATAAACCTAATTACATACACATATCTATAGGTCTACCACTATTACTTGAGTTATCTTTTAACATGTTAATGTCCTTATAGGTTTTTGTGCATCTCCTACCTGTGAAACTTGTGTTGGTTTAGGGTTTGGCGGGGGCAGGGGGAGGTGGTCACTGGGAGGCTCAGTAACCATAAACTATTTAAAACAATTATATATTTCTTTTTATCACATACACATGAGTATCAAACACATGAATGCAACAAATTTCTAACATTTACAAATATGGCAGTCATGTCACCACTGACTTCCCTATAAACCAATATGTCTGACTCATATAGAAGCTCCTCGGGACTTCCTCTTATTATAACTAATGTGCCCGGCTCATATAGAAGCTCCTCAAGACTTCCTCTTTAAATATGACATGTGTCATGTATCAAGGGCCTCATATAGTCCTCACCTAGCCTTTTGGATCTGAAACATATATAACGTAACATAACATGATCTCATATACCATTAGGAGTTAATGGGTCATCGATAATTTTTCTCACATCATAAACATTATGCAATTACAAAAAAGTATAGTTTTAATGCATTACACCTTAGTATTAATGCATTTCGTGATGCATGATTATGCTTAAAGCATAAATTCAATAAATAAAGGCATTTAAAATTCAATTAAGCAGTTATACTTACCTCTCACAGAACTTATCAATTATTCTTACCCCTTTGATTTGGTAAGTAGATTCTATCCTTAAACTATCTCTTATACTAGACTTTGACTTAGGGCCCGGTTGATTGTACACTAATCACTAACTCTCTACAAGTGTTGAATGAAAAAACACATCAATTGTACCTCTTAGACTCCCTAATATCATATCAAAAATATGAATCCTTGATTATAAGTTATTACAATACCAAAAAGAAAAAAAAAAGTTTTAGAGCATTAAAATCAAAAGAGGAAAGTTGCTGACAGAAGCAACTTCGGCTACCGAACCTTAAGGTTTCGACTACTGAAGTCCATAACATAAACTGTCTTCGCGAGAGAGAGAGAGAGAGAGAGAGAGAGAGAGAGAGAGAGAGAGTCGAGTAAGAGAGAGAGAGAAAGAAGGGGTGGAGTGGCGGGGTTTTGGGTTCTTTCAAAATTTGATTTTTTTTTTACTTCGCTTTTAATTACATCTTAGATCCTTAAACTTTCGTACTTTATTCAATTAGGTCCAAACTCTTCTCAATTAAGTCCAAAACTATCTTAACTTGTTTAAATGAAGTTTTATAAAGCTATCAACATAATAATAATAATAATAATAATAATAATAATAATAATAATAATAATAATAATAATAATAATAATAATAATAATAATAATAATAATATTGGAATATTGTATTTTCTGCTTAATAATATACTACACTATAATATATAATTTAAGTATCAAAATATAAATAATGGTTATTAAATCAAAATATAGCACTAATAATAAAATAATATTTATTTAATATAATTATTTCAATCCAATAATTTAAATCAAGATTTAATTTAATATAATAATAATATTTTTAAATGAGGTCTTTAAATTATAATAATTTCACTAGAATAAGATTCGAATAATACTAAAAATTATATTTTTATCTTAAAAATTTGATGTTGTTAAATTTTAGGTCCTAAGTTGGGTATAGTGGGGAGGTTGCTGGCCTTAGTTATAGAGCAGACCTAATGTGTTAAGTTTTTACTGAATTTTTTAATAAAAGTATTTATTTTCAAGGGAAAAAAAAGAACTCCAATAAATGTCAACCCAAACCCTTCTTCCTCTTGCCACTCTTGGGATGTACAAGAACTGAAGCATATGCCCACAAATATCGTGGATGGAAAGATCTTATAGGTAATGCTTCCATTGGTTTGTTGACTATTAAAAACTTCTTCATCTCTACTATCTTCTATACCCATCTCTCATCTCCCACCACCTCTTAAACTACCTGACCATTTATACATTAATAATCAAGGGAGGGTAAGGTAAATACTTTAAGTGCCGTGTGTGTATATATATATATTGAAAAAAGTAGTTAAATTATTATGTTGTATTTTGGGCTGTTATATTTTTAATAAAATTTCATGAGGCATTTTTTTTTTTGCATATTGTTATAAGTACTTTGATTGTTATACATAAAAAATATAAGTTCATGATAATGATTAGACTTACTATGAGCTTTGGTAGCTTTAATTTTGCCCAAATTTTAGTGCTATTCAAATGAAAAATTGGCTGTAATAGTATTGGTATCAGAGCAATGATTTTTTTTTTTTTAAGTCTTTTGGTGAATACTTTAAATAAGCATGTTAAGATAAGGACACTTGGAAAATATATGAGTATATATTTTGTATATTGACATGAAATTTGAAATACTTGTGTTTGGATTCATGGATTTCAATATGTGGATTTAGATTTGGATTAGGAACATTGTTTGAGAAGCTTAAAAAGAAAGTAATTTGGATTTCAATCAAATCCAAGATAATATAAAGACTCACAAAAGTAAGGATTTGAAATAACAATGTTAACCATATTATTTGAAATTCCAATTCAACCTAACAAAATTTTTTTATTGAATACTCACCTCCATTTTAAATTTAAAAATTGAAATTCTTTTTGTTAGCCAAACAAGATGCTTTTAAATTTATGAATTTCAAATTCCAAATTTCAAATCTAATATTTGAAATTCAAATTGCAAATCCAAATTCATGAATCCAAACACAACCTTAGGTTGCATTTGGAAAGAGGGATTTGGATTTCAAAAGTTGGATTTCAAATTTAGAATTTGAATTCATAAATTTAAGAATTTCTTATCTAATAATACAAAGAATTTCAATTCTTGAATTTGCAATTTATTGTTTGGTTAGTTAATTAATTATGTATTTGAATTTATATAATTTTTATGCAATTACTAAAATTTAAAGACTCAAATTATATATATATATATATATATATATATATATATATATATATATATATATATATATATATATATATATATATATTAAATTAACATGAGATTCTAATTAATTAATTTTTGCATGAAAAATTCTTTTTTATTTTTTAATATTATGGACCCATAGCATGACTTGATGACATAATAATAATAATACTCAACTCAACTCAACTAAGCCTTTATCCCAAAAATTTGGGGTCGGCTATATGGATTCGCTTTTTCCACTCTGAACGATTTTGGGTTAAATCCTCAGAAATATGTAATGCTTCTAAGTCATGTTGTACTACTCTCCTCCAAGTCAATTTAGGTCTACCCCTTTTTTTCTTTCTATCCTCTAACCTAATGTGCTCTACTTGTCTAACTGGAGCCTCCGTATGTTTACGTTTCACATGGCCAAACCACCTCAATCTCCCTTCTCTCAACTTATCTTCAATTGGCACCACTCCTACCTTTTCTCTAATACTCTCATTACGGACTTTATCTAGTCTAGTGTGACCACTCATCCACCTTAACATTCTCATCTCTGCAACTCTTATCTTAGATGTATACGACTCTTTCAGTGCCCAACACTCACTACCATATAACATAGCCGGTCATATGGCTGTACGGTAAAATTTTCCTTTCAATTTATTGGGAATCTTACGATCACATAAAACTCTCGTGGCACGTCTCCACTTCAACCATCCGGCTTTAATCCTATGACTAACATCCTCCTCACATCCTCATCTACTTGAAGGACTGAGCCTAGATATTTAAAGTGATTACTTTGTAACAGTACCACTCCATTCAAACTAACTCCTTCCCTATCACCAGTTTGGCCTTCACTGAACTTACAATGCATGTATTCTGTCTTCGTTCTACTTAACTTAAAACCCTTTGACTCTAGAGTACTTCTCCAAAGTTTTAGCTTTCTATTGACTCCTTCTCGTGTCTCATCTATCAAAACAATATCATCCGCAAACATCATACACCAAGGAATACTCTCTTGTATATGTTTCGTCAGTTCACCTAAAACTAATGTAAAAAGGTAAGGACTTATGGCTGATCCTTGCTGTAACCCAATTGAGATTGGAAAATCTCTTGTGTCCCCTCCAATTGTGCGCACAATAGTAGTTGCTCCTTCATACATATCTTTCAATACTTGTATGTACCTAATAGATACCCTCTTTTGTTCTAACACATTCCATAAGACCTCTCTTGGAACACTATCATAAGCCTTCTCCAAATCAATAAAAACCATGTGTAGATCTTTCTTCACATCTCTATATTTCTCCATCAAGCTTCTAATGAGAAAGATCGCTTCCATAGTTGAACGACCGGGCATGAAACCAAATTGATTGAGAGAGATAGAAGTATCATGACGTAGTCGATGCTCCACCACTCTCTCCCACAACTTCATAGTATGGCTCATGAGTTTAATTCCCCTATAGTTTGAGCAACTCTGTATGTCTCCCTTATTTTTAAAAATAGGTACTAAAATACTCTTCCTCCATTCATCAGGCATTTTCTTTGAGTTTAGAATCTTATTAAATAATTTAGTTAACCATGCCACTCCTATATCTTCCAAATACTTCCACACTTCAATTGGTATTTCATCGGGTCCACAGGCTTTACCCACTTTCATTTTCTTAAGTGCTTCCTTTACTTCTAAAGATCGAATCCTTCTAGTATAATTTACATTCTTTTCTATTGTTCTATAATCTATATTCACGCTATTACCATTTTGACTATTATTAAAGAGATCATTAAAATAATTTCTCCATCTTTCTTTAATGTCCTCATCTTTCACCAACACTTTTCCTTCTTTATCCTTAATGCACCTAATAATAATAATAATAATAATAATAATAATAATAATAATAATAATAATAATAATAATAATAATAATAATAATAATAATAATAATAGTTAAATTCCAAATGAACCAAACATGCATAAATTTTTATATTTAAACTCGTCCAACAACTTCAAAAATATGAAAATTAATAAAAAAAGTACTAAGTTCTATGCCATTGAGAAGAAACTCTATCCTTTTTTTTTTTTTTGAAGAGGAAGAGATTTGAGCAAATAAAATTCTTTTGGATTACCCTTCCACTACCTTTCGAACTGCATCAAAGATTTTCACTTAACAAAGTCCAGGAATTTATAAGACTACCGCATGGATTTCCTCTCCTGCAAGCTTTGATCACTCAAGATTCTTCTTATTTGTCAAATATTCTTTGAATGGGTAAGCTATTTCCATTATTGCATCAGCTAAAGGAACTTTTCTCGTTCTTTTACTTTTCCTAGAATTTTGAGGCTGTGATCTTGAACTATCTAGCTCATCTGAATTAATAGTATATTGCAATTCATTACTTTCTTGCTCCATTGCCTCAGTAGCATCATGACAGTTCTCTACACACTCTCCGAACGGCTTTATCTCTTAGACATAGAATAGCAATATCATCCCAATTATCGATCACTTTATTTTGATAACCACATGCTTTAGGAAAGCCCTAAAACAAATTAATTTTTATAAGCAAGCAAGAATGTAAAAGCAAGAATTAAACAAACAAGAAAGTTGAAATTTCATACCTCGACATGTTCATTCCATTTATGAAAACCATTATTGTGATCACCGCCATCTATATTTCATCATCCCATTTGAATTTTGTCTTTGCCAATATATTAGTGATGACAACATAATGTCTTTTGCATTCCTTCATTCTATTCTTCACATTATCTTTTAGTAAATTAAGCCCTAATTTGTAACTTAGTTTATCCACAACTGCTTGATAAGGTTGTGGCTTCTACTTTCCTTCACTTTTATTACCTTGATTTAGTTGGTCATTAAAACACTAGCAAATATATTATCCATTTCTATTCCATGAAACATATGACCTTATTCTTTCTCTTCCTCCATTACTTGTTAACAATTGAAAATTAGCTGATGAAGACTAACCTTGTGCATTCCCTTCATTTGTTATAGATTGGGACAATAAAATAGATGGTTGAACCCACATGCCTCTTGCTTCCATTGTTAAGTGAGATTTTGAAAGAAATGACAACAAATGCTTTTTTTTTTCCCGTTCATTTCTATCAAATAGACTTGTCAAAAAATAATTCTCATCATCCAAGAAGTTTAAAGTAGTAATTGAAAGCAATTGATTAATTTTGAGACAAGAAAATGGCAGAATTACCATTATCTTATATCTAAAATTGAAGTAAATAAAAGAATCTAAAAATAGCCATTATCTCAAAATTGTTGTATATAAGCAATTGAATGCAAAGCACATATTTCAACATAGAGTATTAGATTTCCTTTTAAATAATAGTGTGCCTATAAAAAAAATAATTAGCATAAAAATTGTTTATAAGAATGGGCCAAGTATTATTAGAAGTTCTTTCAATGTCAGGTTGTATTTGGATGATTAAAATTGATATAAAAAATTTATAGCTTCATGCCTTTTCTCTATGTTTTTTATTGTCTTTTCCTGGTTCCACTTCTTTGTTAACTTGTATGTGTTTTATCTGCAAGAAACTATCAAGGTTACTATTTATATGTGTATGTGACAATGTGAGCGTATAAGTTCATGGTTGTACAAGTGGGTAAGGATATTCACTTTACACACATATGGTGGATTGGATAGGATGTCAAATGTGTTATAGAACTTTTACCATATTTAGTAAAAGATGAGAGGATATCATCCAAGGAAGGTGAATGGGGTGATATCCTTTCCATTATTGCAAAGACAATGCAGATTTCTAGTAAGGTCATCTCAATAATTTGCCTTATGTATGGCACCACCATTTTACAAGTAAATGACATACTAACATTTAATATCTAAACCCGAATGCACATCATGATAATGACTTCATATGGCATGGCCTACGCCAAAAAATAATACATAATTGCATATATTCTACTATAATTAACAATATAACCACATACTATCAACACTCTATGAAAGAAAAAAATCTTGAGTAGAGGAGTTTTTGAGACATTCCATCAAATACATCTTGATCATGTTAGTAGTATGCCCTAGAGCATATCATTTGATATGTATCTTGTACATATTTTATTAATAAAAGGCATTTTCACTTTTCTGTTTACATGATATGTTTATGTGTAATAGAAAAGGTCCATTGATATTTTGTTAGAAATTCTATTCTTAAGTTGTTAAGAATATGAGTGACAGTATTTCTAGCACAAATTATAATAAATAGGTTCACAATCGAGGATACTTCACAATAAGGACATGATGTGAACCTTCAAGCAATTGGTAACTTGAAAACTCACATTTAAGAATTAAATGAACAATATGGAAAGCACCAAATCAAGATGTATGAATTTGAATCTTTGAACCAGCACAATCAGATTGTTGTGTAATTCAAAGAAAATATCAGAAATGGGATTCTTGACCTAATTCATATGGAGAATGAATAAACCAAGAATATTATGCACATTAAACCTTGCAAGATAGAATCTCAGCAAGTTAATGAGCTTAACAAGAACAAAGGCAACAGCCAATTTACTCACTAAAGGAGCAGAAACAATCTCTCATTAATATTCAAAGTGTGTCCTCCACTCTCTCATTACACTTGTCTTTATAGCCTCTTGGCTTCAAAGCTAAAGACAAAAATACCCCTACTTTAATAACAGCTGTAAGGAGCTTTTAGTCCAAACAAAAATTAATCTATCAAAAGACTAAAAACTCCTTCCAAAAAGTAAATTTAATACAGCAGCAAATAAGGGCATTTAAGTCCAAAAGAGAGGTGGTTATAACAGATGGAATATTCCTTGAAAAAGGTGCCAGCAGATGCATGTACATGGGTTGGATCTGGTGCATGCATGTCCACAGGTTATTCCATGTAACCTAATGCTCCACATGACACCTGGTCACTTCTAAGCTTAATTTTCACCAAATTTAATTCTTTATAATTTTCTTTATGCCATTCCAGCTTATAATCCTTGCTCCTTATGATTTCACAAATTAAATTCTGAAGTGATATAGCTCTAGCTCTAGTAATTGGACCTTGGATGAAATCTTTTGGTGTGGATGTAGCTTGATTCTCATCATTCCCCTCTGCTTCAAAAGGATTCATCCTCGAATCTATTCCTGCATCAACATAAGGAGATAAATTAGCAATATTGAAGGTGGCACTAACATTATACTCACCAGGCAGGTCTATTTTGTAGGCGTTATCATTAATTTTGGCCAGCACTTGGAAAGGTCCATCACATCTTGGTTGTAATTTTGATTTCCTTCGAGAGGGAAACCTTTCTTAAAGCAAGTGAACCCATACCCAATCTCCAGGTTGAAATGTGACTTTCTTCCTTCATTTGTTGGCTTGACTAGCATATTTTTCATTTTTCTTTTCAATTTGAAGCTTGGCTTGTTCATGGATTTTCTTCACCAATTCTGCTTTTCTTTTTCTATCTAAACTAGCAAGCTCGTTCACAGGCAAAGGTAAAAGATCCAAAGGAGTTGAAGGATTAAAACCATACACAATTTCAAATGGAGAATAGCCAGTAGAAGAATGCATATTTCTATTGTATGCAAATTCAACAAGTGGAATGCAATTTTCCCATGACTTCAAATTTTGCTTAACCATAGCACGCAAAAGAGTAGTTAGTGTCCTATTTACTACTTCAGTTTGACCATCGGTTTGTGGGTGACAAGTGGTGGAAAATAACAACTTGGTGCCCAATTTTCCCCACAAAACCTTCCAAAAGTGACTAAGGAATTTAACATCCCTATCACTAACTAAACTGATGTGAACCTTCAAGTAATTGGTAACTTGAAAACCCACATTCAAGAATTAAATGAACAATATGGAAAGCACCAAATCAAGATGTATGAATTTGAATCTTTGAACCAGCACAATCAGATTGTTGTGTAATTCAAAGAAAATTTCAGAAATGGGATTCTTGACCTAATTCATATGAAGAATGAATAAACCAAGAATATTATGCACATTAAACCTTGCAAGATAGAACTCAGCAAGTTAATGAGCTTCACAAGAACAAAGGCAACAGCCAATTTACTCACTAAAGGAGCAGAAACAATCTCTCATTAATATTCAAAGTGTGTCCTCCACTCTCTGATTACACTTGTATTTATAGCCTTTTGGCTTCAAAGCTAAAAACAAAAATATCCCTACTTTAATAACAGCTGTAAGGAGCTTTAAGTCCAAACAAAAATTAATCTATCAAAAGACTAAAAACTCCTTACAAAAAGTAAATTTAATGCAGCAGCAAATAAGGGCATTTAAGTCCAAAAGAGAGGTGGTTATAACAGATGGAATATTCCTTGAAAAAGGTGCCAGCAGATACATGTACATGGGTTGGATCTGGTGCATGCATGTCCACAGGTTATTCCATGTAATCTAATGCTCCACATGACACCTGGTCACTTCTAAGCATAATTTTCACCAAATTTAATCCTTTATACTTTTCTTCATGCCATTCCAGCTTATAATCCTTGCTCCTTATGATTTCACAAATTAAATTCTGAAGTGATTTAGCTCTAGCTCTAGTAATTGGACCTTGGATGAAATCCTTTGTCGTGGATGTAGCTTGATTCTCATCATTCCCCTCCGCTTCAAAAGGATTCGTCCTCGAACTGCTCTCGCATCAACACAAGGAGATAAATCAGCAACATTGAAGGTGGCACTGACATTATACTCACCGGGCAGGTTTATTTTTTAGGCGTTATCATTAATTTTGGTCAGCACTTGGAAAGGTCCATCACATCTTGGTTGTAATTTTGATTTCCTTTGAGAGGGAAACCTTTCTTTGCGCAAGTGAACCCATACCCAATCTCCAGGTTGAAATGTGACTTTCTTCCTTCCTTTGTTGGCTTGGCTAGCATATTTTTCATTTTTATTTTCAATTTGAAGCTTGGCTTGTTCATGGATTTTCTTCACCAATTCTGCTTTTCTTTTTCCATCTAAACTAGCAAGATCGTTCATAGGCAAAGGCAAAAGATCCAAAGGAGTTGAAGGATTGAAACCATACACAATTTCAAATGGAGAATAGCCAGTAGAAGAATGCACATTTCTATTGTATGCAAATTCAACAAGTGGAATGCAATCTTCCCATGATTTTAAATTTTGCTTAACCACAGCACGCAAAAGAGTAGTTAGTGTCCTATTTACTACTTCAGTTTGACCATCGGTTTGTGGGTGACAAGTGGTGGAAAATAACAACTTGGTGCCCAATTTTCCCCGCAAAACCGTCCAAAAGTGACTGAGGAATTTAACATCCCTATCACTAACTAAACTCTTAGGTATGCCATGCAACCTAACAATATCTCTAAAGAATAAATTTGCAACATTTATAGCATCATCAGTTTTATGGCATGGAATAAAATGTGCCATTTTTGAAAACCTGTCAACAACAACAAAAATTGAATCATGGCCTTGTTTAGACCTAGGTAATCCCAACACAAAATCCATAGACAAATGAACCCAAGGATCACTAGGAGTAGGCAAAGGTGTATACAAACCTTGTGGCAAAACTCTAGATTTAGCCTTAGCACACACAACGCACCTAACACATACTCTTTCAACATCTCTTTTCATATTCGGCCAATAAAAATGTTCCTTTAACACATATAAAGTTTTGGCAACACCAAAATGACCCATTAATCCACCAGCATGAGACTCATTCACAAGTAATTCACGCATGGAACTCTTAGGCACACACAATCTATTTTCTCTAAACAAATATCCATCATGCCTATAAAACTTCTCAAAAGCATTCTTTTCACAAGCTGCATACACTCTAGCAAAGTCATCATCTTCAGTATATAATTCTTTCACATATTCGAATCCTAATAACTTTGCATCAAGAAGGGCAATAAGGTTATACCTTCGAGATAAGGCATCAGCCACCATATTTTCTTTCCCATGTTTGTATTGAATCACATATGGGAAGGTCTCAAGGAACTCAACCCATTTTGCATGACGCCAACTCAACTTATTTTGCCCCTTAATATGCTTCAATGACTCATGATCTGTGTGGATGACAAATTGCGTTGGCCAAAGGTAATGTTGCCATGTTTCCAAGGCACGTACCAATGCATACAACTCCTTGTCATATGTAGAATAGTTTAAAGCTACTCCATTAAGCTTCTCACTAAAGTATGCTATTGGTCTCTTATCCTGCATTAAAACGGCTCCAATACCTATACCTGATGCGTCACACTCAATCTCAAAAGTCTTAGAAAAATTAGGTAAAGCCAACACAAGAGAGAAACATAACATGTCTCTAATTTTGTGAAAAGCATCATCTTGTTGCTGTTCCCAAACAAAATTAACATTCTCTTTGACAAGATCATTCAATGGTGCTGCAATGGTACTGAAATTCTTAATAAATCTTCTATAGAAACTAGCTAGTCCATGGAAACTATGCACTTCAGACGCTGACTTTGGAGTGGGGCAGTATCTAATAGCTCTAATTTTTTCATCATCGACTTCAACACCACTAGCACTAATGACAAATCCTAAAAAGACAACCTTTTCCATGCAAAATGAACATTTCTTCAAGTTAGCATATAATTTTCCTTTCTCAACACATCGAATACAGCTCTTAAATGATGCATATGTTCATTCATGCCTCTACCGTAAATCAATATATCATCAAAATAAACAACAACAAATTTTCCAATAAAAGCATGCAACACATGATTCATCAATCTCATAAAAGTGCTAGGAGCATTAGTTAGCCCAAAAGGCATCACTAACCACTCATATAGTCCATGCTTTGTTTTAAATGCAGTCTTCCATTCATCACCTACTTTCATGCGAATTTGATGATATCCGCTTTTCAAGTCAATTTTGGTAAACACACAAGCACCACAAAGTTCATCCAACATATCATCCAATCTAGGTATAGGGTGGCGATACTTTACAGTGATTTTGTTGACCGCCCTACAATCCACACATATGCGCCATGTACCATCTTTCTTTGGTACCAAAAGGATGGGTACAGCACAAGGGCTCATACTTTCTCTCACGTAACCCTTAGCTAGCAATTCCTCAACTTGTCTTTGTAATTCTTTGATTTCTTCAGGATTAGTTCTATAGGCTGGACGGTCGGGAATAACAGCTCCAGGTACAAAATCAATCTGGTGCTCAATCCCTCGAATAGGTGGTAGTCTAGCTGGCATCTCCTCAGGTAGCACATCCTCATATTCCTACAAAAGCTAGACAACAACACTAGGCAAATTGGGGTCAAGGTCAGATGTGGATAAACAAGAGTCCTTAAACACAATTAATAACATTTGCTTGTTGGCAAACATGGCATTCCTCACATCTCTTCCTTTAGCATACAAGTTTAATTTTCTCTCCCCTATTTCCGCACAGCTCTCCTTTTGCGCCGAAGTTTCACCTTTTTCAAGCACTCTTGGAATGTTTTCTTTACCCTCTTTTCTTTCCTCACAACCACCCTTGTCTTGCTCACTCACAATATTTTCAATCAATTTCTTTTCACTCCTTTTCTTCTCTGCTCTCTTTTCGGCCACTCTTGATTTTACCTCACCCATTGCTTGCTTAAGCCATGTTTGGCCTTCAAAATCTGTTTTGGTGTCATAGGTGCCAAAATGATTTTCCTTCCATTCATTTCAAAAGAATACCTATTTTTATACCCATCGTGGATCACCTTTCTATCAAATTGCCATGGTCGGCCAAGTAATAAATGGCCAGCTTGCATTGGAACCACGTCACACATAACCTCATCTTGATACTTTCCTATTGCAAAGGAAATCAGCACTCGTTTTGTTACTTTCACCTCACCGCATTCATTCAACCACTGTAATTTATAGGGTCTAGGGTGTTTCAAAGTCCTCAACCCTAATCTCTGCACCAAAATAGTACTAGCAACATTGGCACAACTTCCTCCATCAATGATGACACTACAAGCTTTGTCTTGGATAAGACACCTTGTATGGAAAATTATTTCTCTTTGCAATTCATCACCAACATCCTCCTTTACTTGAGTATTTAATGCTTTCATAATCACTAGAGCACTTCCTTCAGCAGCATATTCCACCTCTGCATCCTCCTCCCCTGAAGATGTGGAATCACTAACAATTTCCTCCTCCGTTTCTATCTCACCATTTTCTCTCATGACCATGACTCTCTTGTTAAGGCGTTGAGAAGCTATGTGTCCACTGCCCAAACACCTAAAACACTTCACATCTCTATTTCGGGTAGTAGTTTCAACCTCCTTTCCTTTACTTTCTACAAATTTCTTCTCCACCTTTTTTTCCTTTTCCTCATTTCTCTTATATTTGCTAACAGCATTTTCCCTATCCTCCTTCTTCCAGTTAGACTTCCAAGATGAATAAGTACCTGCATTTCCTCCAAATTTTGACTTGCTTTTAAGTTGCCTTTCTACCTTCATAGCCATGTGGACCATATCCTCCAACTCAACATAGTGATGTAACTCAACAATATGAGCAATCTCCTTGTTTAGCCCATTCAAGAATCTAGCCATGGTGGCTTCTCTATCCTCGTCCACATTTGCTCTAATCATAGCAATTTCCATTTCTTTATGATAATCTTCAACACTTTTAGAACCTTGAGTCAATCTTTGTAACCTCTGATGTAGCTCTCTATAGTAATGACTAGGAACAAATCTCTTCCTCATTATAGTTTTCATCTCACCCCAGGTTGCAATTGATTGCTCATAATTTCTCCTTCTACTAATCAACACTTGATCCCACCATACCAAAGCATAATCAGTAAATTCTACCACTGCTAACTTCACTTTCTTTTCCTCTGAATAGTGATGACAATCAAACACAGCTTCTACCTTCCTTTCCCATTCAAGATACACATCCGGATCATTTTTCCCTTAGAAAGAAGGGATGCTCATTTTAATACTTTTGATATTGTCATCTACCCTATTCCTCTCTCTTTCCTCTCTTCTTATCCTCCTATCCCCATTCCTCCTATCTTCAGCTCTTCTCTCATATCTACCCCTCCTAGGTCTTTCAACCTCAAAATCATAGTTATCAACCTCAACTTCATCAGATTCAACTACTGGAGGTACAAGATCCCTCCTATTTGGCCTTCTCTCATTTTGCCTACCTCTTTGCTCCAATCTTTCCAACATATCTATGATTCCATTGCACACAACATTCATTCTTTCAAATTGTTGTCTGACAGCCTGCATGTAGAATGGATTTTCACCTTCCCCCTCACTACCATCACCCCTTCTAGACATGTTTTCAGACCTACAAGAAAATGGTTAGTGTAAAGAAAACACCTCACTCACTCCCTTACGTGTTTACACTCAACAGGGGACACTCCACTCATGTTTAACTCAACAAGGCTTTTTCCCTCTTATGAACTCACCACTCTGTGCCTTTTACCTCTCTTGGCTATGTCCACAAGTTCTTATCAAACTCAAGTAACTCAAACCAAGACTGTGCCCATAAAAATTTAACACACAATAAAATTCTTGAACGTGACAGATCAAAACGAGTAATCAAGAAAACAATAATGTGATTCAAGAAGTCAATAAAAGAAAAGCTCAAGTATGGAAATGTAATGCAATAAGGAATCAAGAAAGAAGACACCAAAATAAAAGAGTAATAAGCTGGAAAAGAGACAACCTAAAGTAGAGATATCAAGCTTAAATATCCAAGTTTGCCACCAACTTATCACAATTACCAGCAGTTCACACAATACACCAAGAATTGCATAAATTTAGGATCACCAAGCAAACGAGTGTATTTTGATCTGAAATTGAGTAGGCAAATGCAACCCAATACTGACTAATTGCTGCAAGAATTTCAGGCTTTTCTTGACAGACTTACTATGTAAATCAAATGTAATCGTGTCTGCCACAAAATTTTGGTTCCCCACACAAATGATTAAATTTTGAGCTGAAATTTAATTTGAGAATAGCTCAAATGTGGCACAAACAGCCTGTAAATTTTCAATAATTTCTGGGCTGATTTGCTATGTGAACTTAATTTGATTGGGTCCGCCGCAAAATTTTGGTTCCCCACACAAACGGATGAATTTTAAGCTGAAATTTAATTTGGGAACTATTGATATGGGGTATAAACACCCGGTAAATTTTCAGAAATTTCAGGGTATATTTGCTATGTGAACTTATTTTGATCGATTCTACCGCAAAATTTTGGTTCCCCACACAAACGGTTGAATTTTAAACTAAAATTTAATTTGGGAACTACTGAAGTGGGGTATAAACACCCTGTAAATTTTCAGGCATTTCTGAGTCTATTTGCTATGTGAACTTAATTTGATCAGATCTGCCGCAAAATTTTGGTTCAGTAGGCAAATAATATCAAACAACCCCCAAAATTTACACCCAACGTCTTAAACACACCCAAATAATGCTAGTAAAGTTTTAGGCCTAATAGGTAAGTCAAACTCAATGACCCAAATAATCTCTCATGCTTGATATCAAAATGAAGAAAGCAAGATGGATAGCTAGAATAATGGCTTTGGCTTGATTAACCCAAAACCCTATGACAAACTCAACAAAAAAAATTTCTAAACAAACAAGTCATACTAAACCCCAAGAGCCAATTTCGGTCAAGCATACAATGAACAAAAATGTGAATAACAGAAACACAATAAGAAGCAAAATAAGGTTTAGCAAGAAAGAACCAGATGCAAGATGAAGAAGAAGAAACAAATATGGAACTAGAGCCAAACAGCAAATATGAAAAAGGTAACAAACAAAAAGAATAAGAAGCAAATAGAGAATCTACCTTGTTTGGACGTCCCTTTGCTCTGATACCAAAACTGATGTGAACCTTCAAGTAATTGGTAACTTGAAAACCCACATTCAAGAATTAAATGAACAATATGGAAAGCACCAAATCAAGATGTATGAATTTGAATCTTTGAACCAGCACAATCAGATTGTTGTGTAATTCAAAGAAAATATCAGAAATGGGATTCTTGACCTAATTCATATGAAGAATGAATAAACCAAGAATATTATGCATATTAAACCTTGCAAGATAGAATCTCAGCAAGTTAATGAGCTTCACAAGAACAAAGGCAACAGCCAATTTACTCACTAAAGGAGCAGAAACAATCTCTCATTAATATTCAAAGTGTGTCCTCCACTCTCTGATTACACTTGTATTTATAGCCTTTTGGCTTCAAAGCTAAAAACAAAAATATCCCTACTTTAATAACAGCTGTAAGGAGCTTTAAGTCCAAACAAAAATTAATCTATCAAAAGACTAAAAACTCCTTACAAAAAGTAAATTTAATACAGCAGCAAATAAGGGCATTTGTGACACCCCTTACCCGTGTACAGTATACCCGAGTAAGTAATGCCACACGGTGTACCGGCACACTCTAATATTCCTCAATTAATTTATATCATACTTTTGCATATAATTTAATGAAATACAATTTATTTAAGCCATTTATCAAAAGTATTATTCATTTAAGGTTTCGAAAATTTTAAAGAAAATCCATGAGTACCGCTAAAAATAGAGAAACTGCTTCGGAACCTGTTAAAAACACTTCCAATATTTTTATTCCATCATCTCAAACTCCCTTTATCCAAAATCTCAACAATATTTCTCAAACATCCATTATCAACACCAATCTCAATATCAAGATTTCAACATTTCAATTTCTATTTTCATTCATCATTCACATGTGATGTTCGCATATAGATCACAAGTAAACATTTACTTTTCCATTAACAATATAATTTTCATAATTTACATATACATCAATATACATTACACAAGTTTAAATACATATGAAGAAAAATCAACATTTAGTTACAAAATGTCAAAATGACACCTAGTGTCCTACCAATGCACAGCAGAAGTTGAGGTGACACGGACACTGAGCAGATCTACAGGATGAACTCACCCGATGCGTGGTCTACCGGGCTCACGGTCGGGATCTCAGTACCTACGCTGCGTGGCAAAGCAACGCGCTAAGCAATAATGCTTAGTGGTGCAATAATATAATAGAAGAAAATAGCAAGAAAATAAATGTGTATACAATGTGTATGCTTTCTTTGTTTGATCTTGGTATATTCATTAATTCATTAACTTTGTTCACTTTTATTCATTTGGTTGCCCAAGTAACCTACACTAGACGATCGGATCGATAACGGGTAACCGCACTGGGTACCTAGTACCTCGGGCCACACCATCGGTCACATATGCATCTCCTGTGTAATGTAACAACTAACAAGTCAGAATAATCTCAGGCACAAGGCCAAGTCTCAATACAAAGTCAGAATGGCTAAAAGCCATGAAATCTCAAAATGTCATTTTTGCCATATGCGATCGCTAATCGAACCCTATTGGCATGCCAAACTATCCAAACCAATCTTGTTAGGTATACTAGGGCATTTGAAACTTTTAAATTTGTCAATTTGTGAATTTCAACTTTTTGGGTGTTACTATTCATCATTGGTCAACAAAAATGTTGACTTTTAGCATAAAAATGTGTACATCAACTTTGGCACTCCCAACATACCACATTTGGTGTTTAAAACTTGTTGGCATTAAGTGTTTTTGCAATTTCAAAGTGTAACCCACACTAGCAGAAAATTTCAGTTTTGGTGCCCTAACTTCACTGTTCCATTGGACACTGTTACTGTTGGAATTTGAAGAAATGTAAAACACGAAAGTTGTTCCTTATTTTGTCTAGTTGAATTTCCTTTTTTGAATCACTCCATTTGGAGTTTTGTAGCTCCAGATATGGCTCAAAAACCCAGGCTGTCCGGATATGCAGTCTGCAGAATTTTACCATATCTACAGTGCATGAACAGTGACTTGAGTCACTTGGTTGAATGGGTTCTGGCCATAATTTGGGGTAGGTTCCTTCATGAAAGTTGTTTGTCTATGTCTTAACTTGTTTCTGTAAAAATTTCAGACCAATTGACCAAATCTACAGTGACTTATGGCCAAATGAACAGTTACTGTTCATTTGGTCAAATTCTGCAGAGGCAGTTTCAGGGTTCCGGATTGTGGCTGAGTTTTGACCCTTTTGCTTTGGTCTTTCGGGCATGGTTTCTTCAGCAAAAATGTGCCATTATAAGCCTAGTTTCATGTCCAATTGGCCAAACATCAATTGGACAAGCACAGCCCAAGTTATGGCAGTGCAAAGGGACTGAAATTTCAGTCCCTATGCTGCTGTCCATAGGGCAGTTTATACTTTCATTTTACCATCCCATTTTTCAGTTCTAATTAGAGTCAACCTACCTAAAATGGTCACTAATTGACCATTAATAAGTCCTCTAACCATTTCCAAAGATAAGTCACCATTTCACCTTCCCAAACCCTAATGTTCAACTAAATTTACTCATAAACCTTAATTACATAATTAGTTCAATATCCATGCATTTTAATACCTTAACCCTCATTTCCAGCCCCTATAAGTTTATTAAACAATCAAACTCAATTCTCCATAGGGCTGCTGAAAATTGAAGGTACCCTTAACACATGTAATTTACTTCAATTCCTTAAGATTTCTTAGCTCAAAAATGTTCTAACTAGAATTTAAAAGAAGGAAAATGAGATTGTAGCACTAACCTCACTTAGGCAGATTTTTCCCTTCCTCAAAGTCTTGGTTTCCTTTTCTTTTTGCTCCCACAATAATCACCAAGATGATAGAATGAATTTTTGTGTTGGTAGTTAGGGTTTTTAGTGGAAGGGAGCTAGGAAAAATGGAGGGAGGAAGGTTTGTTAATGGTGGAATGTGTGGGAGGTGAGTGAGACGTTTTGAAGAAGAAGAGGGCTGCTCTTTTTGGTTTCTAGATTCTGCCTCCTTTATCCATTTTTATTGCATTTTAATTGTCTTGCTTAATTGTGATTGGCCATAGCATTTTTAATTACTTAAGCATGACATCATAATTCCCAATTTAGCTCCTTTTTCTTTCTTTTCTTTTCTACCAAATTTCAATTTAATTTTTAGCAATATTTATTCATATTTTGAGTCATAATAATTATTTACTTAACTGGACAACTCGGCCAAAATACACCTCTGAAGGCGAAATGACCAAAATGCCCTCCGATTGGCTAAACTGGTCAAAATTGGTCAGACTGATTGAAAAATTTTTCTAGGTATTTTCTTGGCATTCTAATGCCATGGGAACCTCAATTACCCTTCTCGAGTCCCAAAAATTATTTTATAATTTTTCCTCAGTCTAGGGCTCCTCGTTATAGAACCGCAACTTCCTCCGTTACCCATCGCTAGGCACCTCGTTTAACTTGATTGTATGTTATTGCTAAAATTTGTACTATATTTTTCTTGTTAATATTTGAGTTCATTATGGTTCCTGACTTTAGTTTTAATATTTTTCCTGACATTCTAGCTGTCCGACCGACACCTGGCCACCGAATGGGATGTACTGAGTGGTTATCGGAGGGTGTTACAACTCTTCCTCTAATTTAAATTTCGTCCTCGAAATTTACCTGATGCAAACAGTTGAGGGAACTGTTGCCTCATCGTCTCTTCACTTTCCCAAGTTGCCTCCTCAGTGTTGTGGTGCCTCCATAGCACTTTCACCAATGGAATCTGTTTGTTCCTCAACACTTTCACTTCCCGAGCCAAGATCCGTAGAGGTTCTTCTTCATATGTCAAATCCGGCTGTATTTCAATTTCTTCTCTGGAGATGACATGCGAAGGATCTGAGCGATATCTTCTGAGCATAGACACATGGAACACATTGTGGATCTTGTCCAGCTCTGGTGGTAAAGCTAGCCTATAGGCCACTGGACCCACACGTTCAATGACTTCATATGGGCCAATGAACCTAGGGCTTAACTTACCTTTCCTTCCAAACCTCAATACCTTCTTCCATGGTGACACCTTGAGGAACACTTTGTCGCCAACCACATATTCTATTTCTTTTCTCTTCAGGTCGGCATAAGATTTCTGTCTGTCTGAGGCAACCTTCAAGTTGGCTTTGATTATTTTCACTTTTTCCTCACTGCTTCACTGTGTCCGCCCTACCGCTTGTCTTCTCCCAATTCAGTCCAAAGACACCGAGTTCTACATTTTCTCCCATACAGTGCTTCATATGGGGCCATTTGAATGCTAGCTTGGTAGCTATTGTTGTATGCAAATTCTGCCAGTGGGAGGTATCTATCCCAGCTTCCCTCAAACTCAATGACACAACTCCTCAGCATATCCTCAAGGACCTGACAAGTATTTCACGTTATTGTTATCATTTCAATTCAATATTTGTATCAATTTCATGGGTTTCAATTGTTTACCTGGATTACTCTTTCTGATTGCCCATCCGTCTGAGGATGGAAAGCTGTGCTGAAATGGAGTTGTGTACCCAAGGATTCATGCAATTTCTTCCAAAATCTCGATGTAAACCTTGGGTCTCGATCAGATATGATGGAAAGTGGGATTCCATGCAGTCTAACTATCTCACTGATATACAATTCTGCTAATCTCTCTAGTGAGTAGTCAGTCCTAACTGGCAGAAAGTGTGCTGACTTGGTCAATCTATCCACTATTACCCATGCTGCATCATGTTTCCTCTGGGTGAGAGGCAGACCACTTACAAAATCCATGGTGACCCGATCCCATTTCCATTCAGGTATGCGTATAGGCTGTAGCAAACCCGATGGAACTTGATGTTCTGCCTTGACTTGCTGACATGTCAAGCATCTAGTCACATAGTCAGCTATGTCCTTCTTCATACCAGGCCACCAATACTGAAGCTTCAGGTCATGATACATCTTTGTACTTCCTGGATGCATAGCATATACACTGGTGTGTGCCTCTTTTAGAATACTGGCTTTCAATTCCCCATTATCTGGTACACACAGTCTTCCTTTGTAATACAGACACCCATCTGCTTTCACCTCATAATCAGTTGCTTTTCCCTCTGGGATTTTGCTCATAATAGCCATTAGCTTCTCATCTGCCTTTTGCCCATCTAAAATCTGCTGTAGCAGGTTTGGCCTTACTTGCAACTCAGCCAAAATAGCTCCATCTCGAATCAAAGATAGACGGGCATTCAATGATCTCAAAGCAATTATGGATTTTCTGCTCAAAGCATCAGCAACTACATTTGCCTTCCCAGGATGGTAGTCAATTACACAGTCATAATCCTTCAGGAACTCAATCCATCGCCTCTGTCTAAGGTTGAGCTCCTTCTGGGTTGGCAAATATTTTAGGCTCTTGTGGTCTGTGTAAATGTAGCACTTTTCACCATACAAGTAATGCCTCCATATCTTCAGTGCGAAGATAATTGCTGCAAGCTCTAGATCATGGGTAGGGCGCCTGCTCATGTGGCCTTAGCTGTCTGGAAGCATAGGCGATCACTTTCCCCTCTTGCATCAATACACACCCTAACCCATTATGTGAGGCATCACTATAGACCACAAAGTCCTTTCCGGACACTGGCTGTGTTAACACTGGTGCCTCTGTCAACATAGCCTTCAACCTCTCAAAACTGGTCTGGCACTTGTCATTCCAGTCAAATCTGACATTCTTGTGTAACAACTTGGTCATTGGAGCAGCTATTAGGGAAAATCCCTTCACAAATCTTCTATAATACCCAGCTAGCCCCAAGAAGCTTCTGACCTCAGTTGTATTTCTGGGAGGCTTCCATTCCATCACTGCTTCTATTTTCTTGGGATCCACCCTAATCCCATCAGCTGACACTATGTGTCCAAGGAATGCAATCTCATTCAGCCAAAAGTCACATTTGGACAACTTAGCATACAGCTTCTTTTCTCTCAGGGTTTGCAGAACAATCCTCAAATGCTCATCATGTTCTTCCCTGGTCTTGGAGTACACCAGAATGTCATCAATAAAAACCACTACGAACCGATCTAGGTATGGATGGAAGATACGGTTCATAAGGTCCATGAACGCCGCTGGTGCATTTGTTAGGCCAAAGGGCATCACCAGAAACTCATAATGCCCATACCGGGTCCTGAATGCAGTCTTGGGCACATCTACATCTTTCACCCTCAGCTGATGATACCCTGATCTGAGATCAATCTTAGAAAATACTCCTGCTCCCTTCAGCTGATCAAACAGATCATCAATTCTAGGCAACGGATATTTGTTCTTCACAGTCACTTTATTCAACTGCCGGTAATCAATACAAAGTCTCAAAGTCCCATCCTTCTTTTTCACGAACAAGACCTTGAGCTCCCCATGGTGACACATCAGGCGTATGAACCCCTTATCCAAAGAATCTTGCAATTGAGTTTTCAACTCTCTCAATTCAGTGGGTGCCATCCTATAAGGAGCAATAGAAATGGGTGCTGTACCCGGCAGTGTCTCAATAGCAACTCGACTTCCCTTTCTGGTGGCAAACCAGGCAACTCTTCAGGAAATACTTCTGGGAAGTCTCTCACTGTGGGTATGTCACTCAAGTTTGGCTTAGCCTGCCTAGCATCCACCACATGTGCTAGGTAGGCTTCACAGCCTTTTCTCATCATTCTTCTTGCAACTGTGGCTGAGATGACATTGGACAAGAAATCTGTTATTTCCCCCACAACTGTGATCTCATTACCCTCTGAAGTTTTTAGAGAAATTCTCTTCAATTTGCAATCAACTATTGCCTGATGACGTGACAACTAGTCCATTCCCAAAATCACGTCAAACTCATGGAAGGGCAACTCAATCAAGTCTGCCAAGAATTCATACCCCTGAATCCTTAAAGGGCAACCCTTGTATACCTTGTTCACTACCACACTGTGACCCAATGGATTAGTGACCAGAATGTCTTGGTCACTCTCCCTACCAGATCCCCTTTCTACGGGTAGATTGATGCAAATGTATGAATGAGTGGATCTGGATCCACCAATGCATGCACAGTGTAGTGTAGAGGAGAACGCACTCGATGACGTCCGGCATCTTGCTCCTCCCGAGCTCTCGTGGCATAATTTCGCAGGTGGTCCATTATCCGGCCTCTCTGGCGCTCGGATGTAGGCCTCTCGAGATGGTCCCACGCTGATTTACCCGACCTTCTACCCCTTGGTGGTGCAGAGCAGTCTGCCTACTTGTGTCGAGCAACAGTAGTAGTTCTGCGTGGGCGCTCTCGATTGATGTTCGTCGACCCACATCTCAAGCAAGCACCGCCACTCTCCAACATTCCCCCTTGTGCCATTTCTCGGTGTGGACACGCGAGAAGATGCCGGGCTGGTCCTCAACCCCATCCTCGAGAGCTGCCCACCGATGGTGTGGACTGTCCTCTCCTAGGGGTGAATTGTGGCTCGCCCCGAGACGACTCGCCCCGTGGCTGACCCAACTCTGTGCAGAGGACCCTTAAACTTCTTCCCCGATGCAGAGCCGAACTAGACCGACCCGGCCCCTCTTCTCGCTCTCTCTTCTAGTCCACTCACTAATTCTCACTTTTTCAACCTTTATGGCAGCTTCCACTAACTTGGTAAATTCGGTGATTCCCAAGGCAGTGAGCTGGATCTTGATGTTATCATTTAGTCCCTCTTCAAATCTCTTGCATCTTTCACTTCATTTGGGACTATCTCCTTCCGTAGCGGCTTAATCGGACGAATTCTTTCTCATACTCACCACGACAATTGTCTCTCGCCTCGGGTTAATAAATTCTCTTCTTCTCTCTTCCGGATATACAAGACCCACATACTTCTTCTTGAACTCGGAGAGAAAGAAGTCCCAAGTTCTGACTTAACTGCACTTCATCGACACCGTGTCCCACCACTCATAAGCATCATCTTGCAAGAAAGAGATGGCAGCTTCCGTGTTTTGCTCTGGAGTGCAGTGAAGTTGTTTCAAGACTCGCTGCTCTGCTCAACCAATTCTACCGCAATGAGTCATCTTCTCTCTTGCCATAGAAATCCACCGCCCCAAATTTTCTTAACCTTTCCAGTGTGACTTCACTGTGGAGCCGGTGGTGGTGGTGGTGCTGGCATTACCCCACCATCTCTGTCTAAAGAAGTCGGCCATTTGTTGGAACATGGCTCGTGGAGGCCGAAAGGTGCTCGCTTGAGTGGCGAGCAGATTCTCTCATGCCCCCGGGCCTCACCGCCAGTGGAGTATGACTCTCCACTTCCTCCTCGACTGCCCTCTGAGATGAAGGATCCATATCCTATTTAAAATAAGAAAGATAAACAGATCTGCGTTAGTGTCACCTCGACTCTTACAAATGCAATGCATGGTATGGACTCAATCTAGGCCTGAACGCCTAAACCGTGCTCTGATACCACTAAATGTGACACCCTTACCCGTGTACAGTATACCCGAGTAAGTAATGCCACACGGTGTACCGGCACACTCTAATATTCCTCAATTAATTTATATCATACTTTTGCATATAATTTAATGAAATACAATTTATTTAAGCCATTTATCAAAAGTATTATTCATTTAAGGTTCCGAAAATTTTAAAGAAAATCCGGCGGAGTACCGGCTAAAAATGGAGAAAACCGTTCTTCGGAACCTGTTAAAAACACTTCCAATATTTTTATTCCATCATCTCAAACTCCCTTTATCCAAAATCTCAACAATATTTCTCAAACATCCATTATCAACACCAATCTCAATATCAAGATTTCAACATTTCAATTTCTATTTTCATTCATCATTCACATGTGATGTTCGCATATAGATCACAAGTAAACATTTACTTTTCCATTAACAATATAATTTTCATAATTTACATATACATCAATATACATTACACAAGTTTAAATACATATGAAGAAAAATCAACATTTAGTTACAAAATGTCAAAATGACACCTAGTGTCCTACCAATGCACAGCAGAAGTTGAGGTGACACGGACACTGAGCAGATCTACAGGATGAACTCACCCAGTCTGTGGTCTACTGGGCTCACGGTCGGGATCTCCAGTACCTACGCGTGGCAAAAGCAACGCGCTAAGCAATAATGCTTAGTGGTGCAATAATATAATAGAAGAAAATAGCAAGAAAATAAATGTGTATACAATGTGTATGCTTTCTTTGTTTGATCTTGGTATATTCATTAATTCATTAACTTTGTTCACTTTTATTAATTTTGTTGACCCAAGTAACCTACACAAGACGATCTGGATCGATAACGGTAAATCGCGCTGGGTACCTAGTACCTCGGCCGTCACACCATCGGTCACATATGCATCTCCGGCAAATGTAACAGCCTAACAAGTCAGAATAATATCGTGCACAAGGCCAAGTCTCAATACAAAGTCGAATGGCTAAAAGCCATGAAATCACAAAATGGCATTTTTGCCATATGCAGTACTGCTAACTGAACCCTATTGGCATGCCAAACTATCCAAACCAATCTTGTTAGGTATACTAGGGCATTTGAAACTTTTAAATTTGTCAATTTGTGAATTTCAACTTTTGGGTGTTACTATTCATCATTGGTCAACAAAATGTTGACTTTTAGCATAAAAATGTGTACATCAACTTTGGCACTCCCAACATACCACATTTGGTGTTTAAAACTTGTTGGCATTAAGTGTTTTTGCAATTTCAAAGTGTAACCCACACTAGCAGAAAATTTCAGTTTTGGTGCCCTAACTTCACTGTTCCATTGGACACTGTTACTGTTGGAATTTGAAGAAATGTAAAACATGAAAGTTGTTCCTTATTTTGTCTAGTTGAATTTCCTTTTTTGAATCACTCCATTTGGAGTTTTGTAGCTCCAGATATGGCTCAAAAACCCAGGCTGTCCGGATATGCAGTCTGCAGAATTTTACCATATCTATAGTGCATGAACAGTGACTTGAGTCACTTGGTTGAATGGGTTCTGGCCATAATTTGGGGTAGGTTCCTTCATGAAAGTTGTTTGTCTATGTCTTAACTTGTTGCTGTAAAAATTTCAGACCAATTGACCAAATCTACAGTGACTTATGGCCAAATGAACAGTTACTGTTCATTTGGTCAAATTCTGCAGAGGCAGTTTCAGGGTTCCGGATTGTGGCTGAGTTTTGACCCTTTTGCTTTGGTCTTTCGGGCATGGTTTCTTCAGCAAAAATGTGCCATTATAAGCCTAGTTTCATGTCCAATTGGCCAAACATCAATTGGACAAGCACAGCCAAAGTTATGGCAGTGCAAAGGGACTGAAATTTCAGTCCCTATGCTGCTGTCCATAGGGCAGTTTATACTTTCATTTTACCATCCCATTTTTCAGTTCTAATTAGAGTCAACCTACCTAAAATGGTCACTAATTGACCATTAATAAGTCCTCTAACCATTTCCAAAGATAAGTCACCATTTCACCTTCCCAAACCCTAATGTTCAACTAAATTTACTCATAAACCTTAATTACATAATTAGTTCAATATCCATGCATTTTAATACCTTAACCCTCATTTCCAGCCACTATAAGTTTATTAAACAATCAAACTCAATTCTCCATAGGGCTGCTGAAAATTGAAGGTACCCTTAACACATGTAATTTACTTCAATTCCTTAAGATTTCTTAGCTCAAAAATGTTCTAACTAGAATTTAAAAGAAGGAAAATGAGATTGTAGCACTAACCTCACTTAGGGCAGATTTTTCCCTTCCTCAAAGTCTTGGTTTCCTTTTCTTTTTGCTCCCACAATAATCACCAAGATGATAGAATGAATTTTTGTGTTGGTAGTTAGGGTTTTTAGTGGAAGGGAGCTAGGAAAAATGGAGGGAGGAAGGTTTGTTAATGGTGGAATGTGTGGGAGGTGAGTGAGACGTTTTGAAGAAGAAGAGGGCTGCTCTTTTTGGTTTCTAGATTCTGCCTCCTTTATCCATTTTTATTGCATTTTAATTGTCTTGCTTAATTGTGATTGGCCATAGCATTTTTAATTACTTAAGCATGACATCATAATTCCCAATTTAGCTCCTTTTTCTTTCTTTTCTTTTCTACCAAATTTCAATTTAATTTTTAGCAATATTTATTCATATTTTGAGTCATAATAATTATTTACTTAACTGGACAAGTCGGCCAAAATTCACCTCTGAAGGCGAAATGACCAAAATGCCCTCCGTTTGGCTTAACGGGTCAAAATTGGCTGTATCGATTGAAAAATTTTTCTAGGTATTTTCTTGGCATTCTAATGCCATGGGAACCTCAATTACCCTTCTCTGAGTCCCAAAATTATTTTATAATTTTTCCTCAGATCTAGGGCTCCTCGTTGCGAACCGCAACTTCCTCCTGTTACCCATCGCTAGGGCACCGGCTCGTTTAACTTGATTGTATTTTATTTCTAAAATTTTTACTAAATTTTTCTTGTTAATATTTGAGTTAATTATGGTTCCTGACTTTAGTTTGAATATTTTTCCGGACATTCTAGCTGTCCGGACCGACACCGGTCACCGGAACAGTAGGATGTACGGAGTGGTTATCGGGAGGGTGTTACAGCATTTAAGTCCAAAAGAGAGGTGGTTATAACAGATGGAATATTCCTTGAAAAAGGTGCCAGCAGATACATGTACATGGGTTGGATATGGTGCATGCATGTCCATAGGTTATTCCTTGTAATCTAATGCTCCACATGACACCTGGTCACTTCTAAGCATAATTTTCACCAAATTTAATCCTTTATATTTTTTTTCATGCCATTCCAGCTTATAATCCTTGCTCCTTATGATTTCACAAATTAAATTCTGAAGTGATTTAGCTCTAGCTCTAGTAATTGGACCTTGGATGAAATCCTTTGTCGTGGATGTAGCCTTATTCTCATCATAAACTCTTAGGTATGCCATGCAACCTAACAATATCTCTAAAGAATAAATTTGCAACATTTATAGCATCATCAGTTTTATGGCATGGAATAAAATGTGCCATTTTTGAAAACTTGTCAACAACAACAAAAATTGAATCATGGCCTTGTTTAGACCTAGGTAATCCCAACACAAAATCTATAGACAAATGAACCCAAGGATCACTAGGGGTAGGTAAGGTGTATACAAACCTTGTGGCAAAACTTTAGATTTAGCCTTAGTACACAAAATGCACCTAACACATACTCTTTCAACATCTCTTTTCATATTCGGCCAATAAAAATGTTCCTTTAACACATCTAAAGTTTTGGCAACACCAAAATGACCCATTAATCCACCAGCATGAGACTCATTCACAAGTAATTCACGCATGGAACTCTTAGGCACACACAATCTATTTTCTCTAAACAAATATCCATCATGCCTATAAAACTTCTCAAAAGCATTCTTTTCACAAGCTGCATACACTCTAGCAAAGTCATCATTTTCAGCATATAATTCTTTCACATATTCGAATCCTAATAACTTTGCATCAAGAAGGGCAAGAAGGTTATACCTTCGAGATAAGGCATCAGCCACCACATTTTCTTTCCCATGTTTGTATTGAATCACATATGGGAAGGTCTCAAGGAACTCAACCCATTTTGCATGACGCCTACTTAACTTATTTTGCCCCTTGATATGCTTCAATGACTCATGATCTGTGTGGTTGACAAATTGCTTTGGCCAAAGGTAATGTTGCCATGTTTCCAAGGCACGTACCAATGCATATAACTCCTTGTCATATGTAGAATAGTTTTAAGCTGCTCCATTAAGCTTCTCACTAAAGTATGCTATTGGTCTCTTATCCTGTATTAAAACTGCTCCAATACCTATACCTGATGCATCACACTCAATCTCAAAAGTCTTAGCAAAATCAGGTAAAGCCAACACAGGAGCGGAACATAACATGTCTTTAATTTTGTGAAAAGCATCATCTTGTTTCTGTTCCCAAACAAAATTAACATTCTTTTTGACAAGATCATTCAATGGTGCTGCAATGGTACTAAAATTCTTAATAAATCTTCTATAAAAACTAGCTAGTCCATGGAAACTACGCACTTCAGACGCAGACTTTGGAGTGGGCCAGTCTCTAATAGCTCTAATTTTTTCATCATCGACTTCAACACCACTTGCACTAATGACAAATCCTAAAAAGACAACCTTTTCCATGCAAAATGAACATTTCTTCAAGTTAGCATATAATTTTTCCTTTCTCAACACATCGAATACAGCTCTTAAATGATGCATATGTTCATTCATGCCTCTACTGTAAACCAATATATCATCAAAATAAACAACAACAAATTTTCCAATAAAAGCACGCAACACATGATTCATCAATCTCATAAAAGTGCTAAGAGCATTAGTTAGCCCAAAAGGCATCACTAACCACTCATATAGTCCATGCTTTGGTTTAAATGCAGTCTTCCATTCATCACCTACTTTCATGCGAATTTGATGATATCCGCTTTTCAAGTCAATTTTGGTAAACACACAAGCACCACAAAGTTCATCCAACATATCATCCAATCTAGGTATAGGGTGGCGATACTTTACAGTGATTTTGTTGACCGCCTTACAATCCACACACATGCGCCATGTGCCATCTTTCTTTGGTACCAAAAGGACGGGTATAGCACATGGACTCATACTTTCTCTCACCTAACCCTTAGCTAGCAATTCCTCAACTTGCCTTTGTAATTCTTTGGTTTCTTCAGGATTAGTTCTATAGGCTGGACGGTTGGGAATAACTGCTCCAGGTACAAAATCAATTTGGTGCTCAATCCCTCGAATAGGTGGTAGTCCAGCTGGCATCTCCTCAGGTAGCACATCCTCATATTCCTGCAAAAGGGAGACAATAACACTAGGCAAATTGGGGTTAAGGTCAGATGTGGATAAACAAGAGTCCTTAAACACAATTAATAACATTTGCTTGCTGGCAAACATGGAATTCCTCACATCTCTTCCTTTAGCATACAAGCTTAATTTTCTCTCCCTTCTTTCCGCACAGCTCTCCTTTTGCGCCAAAGTTTCACCTTTTTCAAGCACTCTTGGAATGTTTTCTTTACTCTCTTTTCTTTCCTCACAACCACCCTTGTCTTGCTCACTCACAACATTTTCAGTCAATTTCTTTTCACTCCTTCTTTTCTTCTCTGCTCTCTTTTCGGCCACTCTTGATTTTACCTCACCCATTGCTTGCTTAAGCCTTGTTTGGTCTTCATAAATCTGTTTTGGTGTCATAGGTGCCAAAATGATTTTCCTTCCATTCATTTCAAAAGAATACCTATTTTTATACCCATCGTGGATCACCTTTCTATCAAATTGCCATGGTCGGCCAAGTAATAAATGGCCAGCTTGCATTGGAACCACGTCACACATAGTCTCATCTTGATACTTTCCTATTGCAAAGGAAATCAGCACTCGTTTTGTTACTTTCACCTCACCGCATTCATTCAACCACTGTAATTTATAGGGTCTAGGGTGTTTCAAAGTCCTCAACCCTAATCTCTGCACCAAAATAGTACTAGCAACATTGGCATAACTTCCCCCATCAATGATGACACTACAAGCTTTGTCTTGGATAAGACATCTTGTATGGAAAATTGTTTCTCTTTGCAATTTATCACCAATGTCCTCCTTTACTTGAGTATTTAATGCTCTCATAATCACTAGAGCACTTCTTTCAGCAGCATATTCCACCTCTGCATCCTCCTCCCCTGAAGATGTGGAATCACTAACAATTTCCTCCTCCGTTTCTATCTCACCATTTTCTCTCATTACCATGACTCTCTTGTTAGGGCATTGAGAAGCTACGTGTCCACTGCCCAAACACCTAAAACACTTCACATCTCTATTTCGGGTAGTAGTTGCAACCTCCTTTCCTTTACTTTCTACAAATTTCTTCTCCACCTTTTTTTTCTTTTCCTCATTTCTCTTATATTTGCTAACAGCATTTTCCCTATCCTCCTTCTTCCAGTTAGACTTCCAAGATGAATAAGTACCTGCATTTCCTCCAAATTTTGACTTGCTTTTAAGTTGCCTTTCTACCTTCATAGCCATGTGGACCATATCCTCCAACTCAACATAGTGATGTAACTCAACAATATGAGCAATCTCCTTGTTTAGCCCATTCAAGAATCTAGCCATGGTGGCTTCTCTATCCTCCTCTACATTTGCTCTAATCATTGCAATTTCCATTTCATTATGATAATCTTCAACACTTTTAGAACCTTGAGTCAATCTTTGTAACCTCTGATGTAGCTCTCTATAGTAATGACTAGGAACAAATCTCCTTCTCATTATAGATTTCATCTCACCCCAGGTTGCAATTGATTGCTCATAATTTCTCCTTCTACTAATCAACACTTGATCCCACCATACCAAAGCATAATCAGTAAATTCTACTGCTACTAACTTTACTTTCTTCTCCTCTAAATAGTGATACACATCCGGATCATTTTTCCCTTGGAAAGAAGGGATGCTCATTTTAATACTTTTGATATTGTCATCTACCCTATTCCTCTCTCTTTCCTCTCTTCTTATCCCCCTATCTCCATTCCTCCTATCTTCAACTCTTCTCTCATATCTACCCCTCCTAGGTCTTTCAACCTCAAAATCATAGTTATCAACCTCATCTTCATCATATTCAACTATTGGAGGTACAAGATCCCTTCTATTTAGCCTTCTCTCATTTTGCCTATCTCTTTTCTCCAATCTTTCCAACCTATCTATGATTCCATTGCACACAACATTCATTCTTTCAAATTGTTGTCTGACAGCCTGCATGTAGAATGGATTTTCACCTTCCCCCTCACTACCATCACCCCTTCTAGACATGTTTTCAGACCTACAAGAAAATGGTTAGTGTAAAGAAAACACCTCACTCACTCCCTTACGTGTTTACACTCAATAGGGGACACTCCACTCGTGTTTAACTCAACAAGGCTTTTCCCCTCTTATGAACTCACCACTCTGTGCCTTTTACCTCTCTTGGCTATGTCCATAAGTTCTTATCAAACTCAAGTAACTCAAACCAAGACTGTAATCACAAAAATTTAACACACAATAAAATTCTTGAACGTGACGGATCAAAACGAGTAAAAAAAAAGCAATAATGTGACTCAAGAAATCAAGAAAAGAAAAGCTCAAGTATGGAAATGTAATGCAATAAGGAATCAAGAAAGAAGACACCAAAATAAAAGAGTAATAAGCTGGAAAAGTGACAACCTAAAGAAGTGATATCAAGGTTAAATATCCAAGTTTGCCACCAACTTATCACAATTACCAGCAGTTCACACAATACACCAAGAATTGCATAAATTTAGGATCACCAAGCAAATGAGTGTATTTTGATCTGAAATTGAGTAGGCAAATGCAACCCAATACTGACTAATTGCTGCTAGAATTTCAGGCTTTTCTTGATAGACTTACTATGTAAATCAAATGTAATCGTGTCTGCCGCAAAATTTTGGTTCCCCACACAAACATTAAATTTTGAGCTGAAATTTAATTTGAGAATAGCTCAAATGTGGCACAAACAACCTATAAATTTTCAGGAATTTCTAGACTGATTTGCTATGTGAACTTAATTTGATCGGGTCTACCGCAAAATTTTGGTTCCCCACACAAACTGATGAATTTTAAGCTGAAATTTAATTTGGGAACTACTGATATGGGGCATAAACACCCTGTAAATTTTTTGGCATTTCTGGGTCTATTTGCTATGTGAACTTAATTTGATCAGATCTGCCGCAAAATTTTGGTTTAGTAGGCAAACAATATCAAACAACCCCCAAAATTTACACCCAACGTCTTAAACACACCCAAATAATGCTGGTAAAGTTTCAGGCCTAATAGGTAAGTCAAACTCAATGACCCAAGTAATCTCTCATGCTTGATATCAAAATGAAGGAAGCAAGATGGATAGCTAGAATAATGGCTTTGGCTTGATTAACCCAAAACCCCAAGACAAACTCAACAAAACAAATTTTTAAACAAACAAGTCATACTAAACCCCAAGATCCAATTTCGGTCAAGCATACAATGAACAAAAATGTGAATAACAGAAACACAATAAGAAGCAAAATAAGGTTTAGCAAGAAAGAACCAGATGCAAGATGAAGAAAAAGAAACAAATATGGAACTAGAGCCAAACAGCAAATATGAAAAAGGTAACAAACAAAAAGAATAAGAAGCAAATAGAGAATCTACCTTGTTTGGACGTCCCTTTGCTCTGATACCAAAACTGATGTGAACCTTCAAGCAATTGGTAACTTGAAAACCCACATTCAAGAATTAAACGAACAATATGGGAAGCACCAAATCAAGATGTATGAATTTGAATCTTTGAACCAGCACAATCAGATTGTTGTGTAATTCAAAGAAAATATCAGAAATGAGATTCTTGACCTAATTCATATGGAGAATGAATAAACCAAGAATATTATGCACATTAAACCTTACAAGATAGAATCTCAACAAGTTAATGAGCTTCACAAGAACAAAGGCAACAACCAATTTACTCACTAAAAGAGCAGAAACAATCTCTCATTAATATTCAAAGTGTGTCCTCCACTCTCTCATTACAATTGTATTTATAGCCTCTTGGCTTCAAAGCTAAAGACAAAATATCCCTCCTTTAATAACAGTTGTAAGGAGCTTTAAGTCCAAACAAAAATTAATCTATCAAAAGACTAAAAACTCCTTACAAAAAGTAAATTTAATACAGCAACAAATAAGGGCATTTAAGTCCAAAAGAGAGGTGGTTATAACAGATGGAATATTCCTTGAATAAGGTGCCAGCAGATGCATGTACATGGGTTGGATCTGGTGCATGCATGTCCACAGGTTATTCCATGTAACCTAATGCTCCACATGACACCTGGTCACTTCTAAGCTTAATTTTCACCAAATTTAATTCTTTATAATTTTCTTTATGCCATTCCAGCTTATAATCCTTGCTCCTTATGATTTCACAAATTAATTTCTGAAGTGATTTAGCTTTAGCTCTAGTAATTGGACCTTGGATGAAATCCTTTGGTGTGGATGTAGCTTGATTCTCATCACATAATGTGATTGGATCAATTAAACCTAGAACCAATCAGAGGATGACATGTGGCAAGTGTTTTAAGTGGTGACCTAGCTATATAAGTGTAAGGATGAAAGAACAAAAACATAAGCTGTTGTTCTCTTTTTGGTACCGCCACCCTTGGCTGCCACTCCTCCTCTTCTTCTTCATCTCTCATCAATTCAAAGAGATTAGAAAACAATATCTTGAATTAAAAATACTAGAAATTGTTTCTAGTGTCCTGTTTACATCTGTAATCTCTCAAAAGGCAAAACTTGATTTTCTAATTCATCGAAAAAGCTTTAGAAGCTGTTCAAAGGCTGCCATAGGTGATCTAAGTGTGGACAAGCCAGAGGGATAACATTTGGTGTCCTAGACGCATCCCAACGGTGTCAAATACACTGTAGTACATCAAGAGGTTAGTGCACTTGTTCTTGATCTAATCTAGGGTTCTAATAATTAATCTGATTAATTCTAAAATCTTAAATGGCAGATGTAGATCCAAAAACATATTAAAAGAGTTTTAATATGATGTTTATCATTGAAATCAAATAGATAAAAATGAATCTTGCATGATGCATGTGACCCTAGGTGAAAAATCTTTGAATTCAATGATATAAACTTATGTTTTTCATGCTTCCTCTCCTTCATATCATACATCCTTGGCGAGAATAAATCAACAACAATGCGTAATTGTATTATTTATTAGTGATTCTTTCATTTGTATTTCAAAGAGAAACTAAAACTTACAACAAAATTCCCAAAATCAAAAAATTATTTGATACAAGATACTATCAATCTAACATTGGTGCATACATCATTACAAGGTTTTTGCAGTTTACAAACCTAAATTTGTGTTTGTAATTAATGAGAATCTATTGGTAAAAATATTTACAAATGGACCAAATTGGTATAAGAAATGCTATTTTGTAATTATTTTACAAATGAATTTTCTTTTTTGTTTGTAATACAAATGGATAGGCAATCCATTTGTAAACTTAGTTAACAAATTCTATAACTTTAGAAACAAATTATTACAAATGGAATTTTCACTTTTGTCTCTGTTTGTAAATTTGTTCGTAAACACATTCAATAGAATAAAATAATATTTATTTATTTTTATCTAATTATCTATGTATTTACACATATAGTCTCATAGTAACAACATTTTCGCACATATAAATATTATAAATTAAAATCATTCATAAAATAAGAACAAAATTGTATATGAAAATGGTGTGCATGAATGTTGAAATAAACAGTATATAAAACCTAGTCTAAACCATGCTAATTGTTGCAGTCATCTTGATCAGAGGGAGTGTGTTAATTCGAAGTTATAGATTAACATGTTTGTGAAAATGCCCAATGCATCATCATCATCATCTCTCTAATCTCACACATCTTGTGTTGTCTATGCTCCTCTCTCTTTCCTTCAATTCCCTCAATTCCCTCAATTCCTGCTCTCATTATTGTTCTCTCTCCTTCATCTCTTATTATCGTTGTCACTCTCTCTTCTCCAGCTCTTACTATCTCTACCAATCTTTCTCCACCTTTATAGCTAATGTTTGTCGTAGCTCTCGAAGCTCCTACTACAATGATTTTGACAAATGGCAAGATGATATTGATGAAGCTCCTTGAGAGGATTGAGGGAAAAATTTTGAAGCCTGGAAACATATTCTTTACACTCTCTGCTTCTTCTCCCCCCCACCACTCTTACTTCCTCATAGTATAATTGTGCCTCATTCACAATTAAAGGCTTTTTGAACCCCACCTATGGCTGAGACCCTTATTCTTATAGTGCAATATATCGATCCTACACATTAAAACAAATAGTCAAACTGTGATATAAAAGCAATTATCATGTATACTTAGCATGCAGTCGAAGACATAATTGGGATATATGTCCAAAAATATAATTAATATTTGTATGAGTGGCTCTATATCATCCATCGATGAACTCATAGGTCCCCTTCTTAGTGTGGGTCTCCTTAAAGAGCTTGTGTGGCAAAGGGTCTCTTCCCAACCATGATCTCTGAAATAGACATCAATTTTATTTAGTGCATGTATATGTGTGTGTATTCTTACCATTCTCTTCTAATGTCAAACACAGGAATAGATCCCTCACAATTGCATGAAAATACTAGATCTTGCACCAACTGTCTCGCTGTAGTGGTTGGCTAAATATTGCTAGCATTTAGCCTTGATATTAGCATCACTGCATGCCACATTCCATTTTTGCCATGCAGTGTCTAGTAAATACACAACCCTATCTTTTTCTTTCTTAATACTCCACAATAACAACTGATACCACTCGGCCGCCTTTTTCTACCACGCTATCTTCACCAAATTATCAATTGCATCATCCCAAGTGAAATGCTTCTATAAAATTACAAAAAAAAAAACCTAAAAAACATCACCATCAGTTGAGAATTATTCATACTATAATTTAAATGCTAATTGAATTAAGTAGAAGATATATTATTCGGAAGTGCCAAGGAGCTCGGGGTCAACCTTAACAACAATCTCCCTAAGATAGTGCTCTAATGAAAGCCATGCTCAGAGTGAAGAAAGGTATCAGCCACTACATAGAAGAGAAGAGCAAGTGGCTAGCTAACCAAGAGCACTAGTTCAAACTAGCCATCCAACAGTAAGACCATTGCTTTTGCCCAAATCCTTAGCAAAACTAATCCAATAACTCACCCTGGCATTTATGATGCAGAAGCAATCTTAGTTCCTTAGGTGGTATCAATTGCTCAGCAGATGCAGACACCTCAGGTATTGCTAGACTTAGGTCAGTAGCTTTAAAGGAACTACCATATCTACTGTGTAGGTTCCCAAGATAGCTACACCAATTACTTAGATGCTGGTATATGTGGCTCCAATTCTAGTGGCACTAGTAGCTTCTAAGGTGACTCTAGGCTTGGAGGGCGATAGTTACCATATCAAGGGAATTATTTCCCTTATAGTTTTGGTTCCTAATACCACAGCTCCAACAAATAAAACCCTCGATAAGTTGAATTCAAGCATGCTGGTGAGGAAATGAAAATTGGATCTTCAAGTTACTATAGTTTCTAACAACCAAATTCCTATGCCGGAGAGCCAAACTTGACTTCCCTGAGTATCAAAGGACTCGAGAGGCATCAGCCCAAAGTTCCCCCTTGGGGCAGTATAAGAGGAATTAGTGGTCCTATGATTCAAGTACCTTATATGATAATTATAATTGCTCCAGTTCTTAAGGTAGTGGTTTTAATGATGTGATTTTGCAAGTCCAAAGCCATTGCACTTTGTAGGAAACCAATGGGAAAACACCAAACATAATATACTCAAGCTGGCCTGTGACATTAAATAGCGAACCTATAACTTTTCCTAAGATCCATGCAAAAAATAGAATAGATAAAGCCGATATAATGGCTAAGTGTAATTAAGTAGGCATTAACGCCACTTATATAAATCAAATAGAAGGTTAATGTAGTAAATAGGCCTCATGGCCACTTTCATTCATAAATGGAAAGCTGAAACATGACATATTATTCAATAGGTAATCAAGTGTTCAAATGTATACTAAATTTATTACATTAAAATATAATTATTAAAACATGCAAAAAAATTCTTAGAAGGAGCTTAGAGTCAATAGGTAGTTCTAGAATAAGGCTAGAATTGCGCTTGATGAGTAAATGCCAGAAGACCTACACTTACATTCTCTATGTGCAAGTTTTGCAAAAGTAAAAACAAATAAATGAATTTAGATACCCATGAAAAACACCTGAGGAAATTAGCTATTCAAGTATACAATGGTCTTAGGTGACTGTAAGTACTTATATTAACCTTAACAAGAGCGGATGAAGGCTGAGCACCTCTAGAAGTATTTGAGAAAAAGCACATGCAGAAGTACCTATAAAGGTACCTGTAGAAGTACCCATAGAGGCACCTATAAAGGCATCTATAGAAGCACCTGCAGGTTAACAAAGGCACTTGGTCATTAAAAATTTTGACAAAATCTCCTCTACGTACAAGAATCCAAAAAATTGGCTTTTCAATATTTAGCCAATTTCAAACACAACCTCCAAGTAAACATAATATACAACAAAGCAAGTTTCATCGAGCAGGAGCAATTCAATTATTACCTTCTGCAACTTGGGCAAATGAGTTAGGCAAGTGGAGTGAACACCCAGGTACCAAAAGAACTTGCTTTTAAGGTACCTACAGCAGGGGAGCTAGCACCAAGGTGAGTTTTTCAAATCTTCTATTATACTAAAAAAGGGTGAAATTATTATTTTAAATATTATATTAATATATATTTGAATATTTACTCAATAAAAATTTTTATACAAAATTTAAAATTTATTTTTAAAATGTTTCTTATATTTAAATTTGATAAATATTAATAATGATACTTCAAAAATTGTCACGTATGATATTTGTTTTTTCTACTTTGTTTATCGTTTTATTAGTATATGTTAATTAATTTTAAAAAATAATTAATTAATAAACTTATTTATTAATGCTTGAAATAAAAGAATAGTTAATTAAAAATTTTATAATATGATTATGAAAATATTAATTATATTATTAAAATAGAATAATAAATAATCCGTGCATAACGACTATTATATATGTGAAAGCTAAGACATAGAAAATGCTTTACAAAAATAAGTCATTTAGCTTCTTAAAAAAATTACCATATGGTATATTAATTAATATAAATTAATAAATATAAAAAATAATTTATTAACCAACTTATTTCAAAACTTGAAATTAAATACCATATATCTTCATATGATTTGCCAAATATAAAATTGTATTAATTGTTATTAAAAAATGATGATTTGCCAAATATAAAATTGTATTAATTGTTATTAAAAAAATGAAATATTATATTGTTAATTCTCATAAAAAAATATTTAGAGTAAAATAATTAATAATCATTTAAAAAATAAAAATAATAAGATTTTGACTTAATATGGTTTAAAAATAATAAAAATAATTTATCAGCTTATTTCAAAATATAAAATTAAATTATATATATCTTTATAATGTTTATCAAATATAAAGCTCATAAAATATAAGATATTATTTTGTTATATTTTTATACAGAAATATTTTAGAGAAAATTAATTAACAATTATTTAAGAAATAAAATTTAATTTAAATTTAATAATTATTTAAATATTCAAAATTTATTTTAAATTTAAATTACATTTAACATAATTAATTAAAAATTTTAACCTCGATAAAATTTTAATATGGTTGTAAAAATATAAAATATAAAAAATAAATATTAAATTATAATATTAAAATAAGCTAAATGGTAAAACCAATAGTTACTTCTTAACTAAGCTCCAAAAATCTAAATGGATGTCGACCAAAGCTTCAAAAATCTGCATGGATGTGGACCAAGAAAAATCTAAATCGATATGCCTAAAATATCCCTGAATTAAGAAAGAAAAGAAACAGAGATCAAAATCAAGAAAAGCAAAGCGGTTTGCCGACCATCTGCTGCCACCTGGTGTGTGTGTGTATATATATATATATATATATATATATATATATATATATATATATATATATGCAAAGGCTCACGCAACACATGACGTCTATGATACCAAATTAATATTACTCTTACCTGAATTTTAGTTGTGCATGCATGGTGCCTTACGTGTCCCATCTTTGGTTTGGCGTTCTCCTAATTAAAAACCTATTTATTGCCAAATCATCTCATTCTTATCTTCCACTAATCTTATTATTTTTTCCCCTTATATTATAATATAATAAATTGGATGATGTTATGGATTTTGCACAATTTTTTAATTACAAAATTGCATCAAGTTTATTATTTATTTTTGATATATGAAAATTCAATTAACCAAATTAATCAAATAATAGTTAATAGACTTATAACACTCTCCATTAATAATTTTTTCATAAAAAATAATAAATCTCATAATTAGTGTATTGGCATTTCTATTTAAAATCTCATAAATCTTTATATATCTAAAAAAAAAAAATCACTAAGACATCATAGAGTTCATTATCTTTAAACTTTTATGCCAACCATAGAATTGAAAGGATGCACTTGGAAGCAAATTTTTGTAATTCTCTAGCAGCAAAACTATTTACACATCTAATAGAAGACTCTAATTTTAAAATCTCGACTACTTTTTAGAATTCTGGTAGTGGGGCTACTCTTTTCATTCTTTAACAGTTATTAACAGTTAAGCTATTTTTACTTCATCTATCGATTCATCTTTAATAGCAAAGCTACTCAAACTCGAGTAGTTGGGACGACTTTTAATTTTCTTTGCCTCCCTTCTGTGATAGGCATTAAGAAGCTTTGAATACTTTTATATTTGTATAGTTTTAGATTATATAAAACTTCTTATTGGTCAAATATGTCATTACGCAACTATGCTATATGGGATTTGCTCATAGAACACTTAAACTAATTTTTTATTTTAACCTATTAAACACTTAAACTTCTTAAATTGATTGTACTTAATTACAAATTTAAACAGTTTAATAAACATGAACTATGCAGGCGATTACTTGTCTATTTTACGCCAAATGTCAAAAAAACATACATGCTGAATATTCAAAAACATGGTGAGACCTATTTTCCAAGAAAGATAATATATACATATAAATGCAGAAAAACTCAACAACTTTGTCCCTCACGCTTTAATATGCTTTCTTCTCTTATCCATTTATGTTCTTTAATTCCCTCTCACTCCAAGCTTGCCCAATAATTAATCTTTCTCTCATTTTTCACCATTGACTACCTCCATTCCATCTAAAACAATTGTTGCTCATTCGCACGCTTTTCCATCATCTCCCTCCACTTCATTTCAAATAACTATTGCTCAATATTTGAGTTTTTTTTTATTTCTTTTTATTTTTAAGAAAAAATTAAAAAAAAATCTTGAATCCCATAAAGGAAAATACAGCGTTGATGTCTAATAATTCTCTTGCACATGACAAAGTGGAATTTAAACACACGTTATTTTTATCAACAACATTGCATAATAACAAATGCAGAATCCAGATGCAGCAATATATAAATATATATATATATATATAATTTGATGCAGCAATATTTTTATCAATACAATATCAATAGTACTCAACAAAGCTCATTTATGCCTACACAAGCAACAAGTTTCATCACAAAGGACATGCCAAATTGACATTAAAAAAAAATAACAGAGTTTTAAGACATACACAATTCCAAGTTTTCCATCTCCATAAAGAATAAAGACAAACTCAAAACAAGTATGCCGATGGTCATTGTTGACCCCGTGTAGCTCAAAATGAGCATTGATTTTAATGATAACAAAACTCAAATAGAATCTAACTCAATTTTAAGTGATGTGTAGATTCCTTCTCTTATTCATAAAGAATCTTTGAAGTTGCATCTAAGGAAGAAGAACACTCAAAGACATCTCAAGATGAATCCAAGTTGAAAAAGAACAAGATTATGAAAGCCAAGACTCAAAGTAAAGGTATGAAAGTCATAGAGTTAGGAATTGTGTCTTAGGACTTGTGTAAAAAGAATAGATGAAAGTTTAGTCAAATGGAGCTAAAAATTTATTTTTCTTTCAATTATTTTATAAAATTTTCTCTCATCATGACCTTGGATATTGCTATTGAAATATATATTTTTCTTAAGGTTTAAATTAGATTTTTTAAAGATTACAATTTGAAACAGGCATCTGGTAAATTAGTTTGCTAACTTGTTTGCTAAATTTGCTAATGTGTTTACTAAAACATTAGTTTGCTAACTAGTTTACTACTATCGTCAAAATTTCATTAGTTTGCTAAATGATCAGAGTTGCTTAACTTTGCACAAAAAGATAAAATAACGGCTATTTTGCCTAGAATAGAGTGTATAACGTTTTAAAAAGGTTTTAAATAGTTTAAAATGATTTGGAACTATAAATACACCTTCTTTACTTCATTTTACACATAATGAAAGCTTACATTTGCACTCCAATCTTGATTTTTCATTTATTGCTTTCATTCAACAGCTTTAAAGTCTTTGAGCTACCATTGGCAAATCAACTCATCTCTTTTTTATATTTTGATTTGTATTGAGTGAGAGTGAGTGTTAAAACATTAAATTGTATTTAAGAGAGATTGTACAAGCACCTATTGAACCTTGAGAGTGTAAGTGCTTGAAATAGCACTTGTCAAGGGTTCAAGCTACTTTGGTAAAAGCTTAGTGTTGAAAAAAAAAAGTTGTAAAGGGCTTTTCGTCTCTTGCCTTTAAAAGAGCAAATAGTGGAGAGAATACTCAAAGAGGGTTCTTTGAGAGAGTGGATGTAGGCTAGTTAAGTCGAACCACTATAAAAATCATTGTGTTTGATCTCTCTAACCTTAATCTCTTTACTTTTATGTAATTTAATTTCTATGCATGATATTGAATGATTGATTGAATAGATTGAGTTGACATACTTGAAGATATATTGAGTAGGTTGAGAAATTGGTTGAATATCTTGTGATGCATGTTATGTCAAAAATAGCTATAAATATTGATTGAAGCTTGAACTGAAATTTAGGGACACATTATTGAAACACATATCTCTTTCATAATATATAAAAGAGCACCTAGTTGAACAAAGCCACAATTTTTCATTAGGCTACAAGCAAGGGCCGAAAAATTGTAAAGTCCAATTCACCCCCCCCCCCCCCCTCTTGGACTACTATTTTGGGACAACAGTCATCCCAATTATGCTTATGAAAAGAAAATGTCTTCTGTCCACTACATACGTCGATTTGAAATATAGCTACCAAAATGAATATGGTGTTTGTAAATCCAACAGCAATAGTTGTAGTAAGAAGTTGAGTGTTTCCCTTGATTCCAACATCCTTGGGGAAATTACCCAGATGGTATAATTTAAAAATTAAATTACCAAAAGAGGGTGAGGGAAAAATTATTTACCAAAATGGGGTATTTTTGGTGACGTCAAGGAAAGAGATAGGTAGACTCAATCATGAGTAGCGAATAAGGACCAATTTGTAACAAAAAACCTCCTTTTGGACTGAAATGTAAAAAAAAAAAAATTAAAATGTCAGACGCAGCTGGGCGCTACCCATACTAGAAATTGGCTGCACTCAATAGTACAGATTCTCTTGTTTTGTGAAAAAGGATCTCATTTTACCAAAAAGGAAAACGTAAAAAAAAAAAAAAAAAAAAAAAGTGTGGGCAGTTGGGTGCTACCCATGGTAGCGTCTAGCTGCCACATTGTCAGACGCGGCAGCTAGTCGCTACCAAAGATAGTGCCGAGATACCCATCAGCTTCTCATTTCGCGTGGCGTTAGATCTCGTTTTGCATGGCTTCAGCAGCTAGTCGCTACTAAAGGTAGTGCCCAGATACCCATCAGCCTCGCATTTCGCGTGGCATCAGATCTTGTTTCGTGTGGCGTCAAAACCCATGAAAGAATGCTCTCGTCCTGCAGGTAGACGCGAATAGTAGTAGCGTCTAAGTGTCACACCTTACCCCTCTGTAAGGCATAACATGATCCCGTAGAATACCTAATGAACTACCGAACTTCACCTACCGATAACTCATTAGGTACCCGACAAGGGATTTTAAAACAATTTTCTTATTTTTGACAAGTGGTGAGCATTTTCTAGTAAGTACTTAAAACATTTAGTTAAAATTAAAACTAGTTAATATTTTTGGTCCATTTTAGTTTTCCGCAAATTCTATAAAAATTTTGACAGAATTTCCTCTGTATTTTGAGAAAACCGTTCTTCAAATACCTATAAAAGGCACTTCTAAAAATTTTTCTCAACCACTACTTCAATTTCATACTCAATCCCAATCAATTTCTCAACACATTTATCAACTTTCAAATTTCAAATCCACTATCCAACGATCATCAAGATATTAGCAATCTATTTCATTCAAATTAAATAAAATAGTTGTACTCATATTTCATTAGAGACAAAATAATTTATATACATTCTTATAAACTTTACATCAAAAGAAATACAACTAAACTTTATTACAAATTTCATATAAAATTTTCTTGTACAAGCTGCTCAAAACCCATTTACATGTCCATACATTTATGTGCAATATATACATCAAAAGAAATATTTACAGTTATAGTATAAATTATACCCAAAGACTTCAAGCTGATGACTCCTCACACCTCAAGACTCATCACGCTGCTCCTCTAGTCTCTCAGATTCTGACAAAGAATAGAGGCTATCGCTGAGTACTAGGACTCAGTGGTACACAACATACTAAAATAATTTTTATGCAAAATATAAATCACGTTTATTTCAAAAATTTGACTAAACATGAACATTAAACACAAAACATGAATTATGAGGTTTTAATGCAAACCAAGTTCATTTCAAAGTATCAAAACACGTTTCATAAATCCCACAGTTAAATCATGCCATTCGAAACAAATAGAATCTCAATAGCCAGAGGCTAAAGAGAAATCACATCACAAGGCTAGCTAGCTCAAATATATGGATATCCATTCAAATCCTCTTCTACTGGCACACCTCAACACTTCTCCAGAGAAGGAATCAAAATTCGAAACTAATTACCCCCACTAATCGTGTTAGTGAGGTGTTCAAATATATGGTCATGATACTGTGGTTTCAAAACTTATCTTAACAATTTGTTAAACATTGTCATTTCAAAAATACACAATAACTTCCAACAATTTAAGTCAAAACATCATAACTAATGTCACAAATAAATTCTCAATAATTCAAAGCAAATGTAAAATACATATTTCATTCACTTTATCAACACATTTTAAAGCATAGTGATGTTGTGCACAAACCTCAAATGAGTCGCCTTTTGGCCTTAACTCGACTCCTCGGGTTCTGTCCCGGTATTCTTTTCCACTGAAACACAATTTTATAGTGTTTCAGTACCATAATTTAACATAAATCCAAAAATAAATTTAACTTCACTTATACCTAGCTCTAACGTGCTAATTTCGACGTTCTTAAAATTTTTGTGTTTCGGGTTACTATTCACTACACTATTCAAGTCAAATTGTTGACTTTTTAAGGCTTAATAGGTATGGGAACTCCAACTTCACCCACAAACCACATTTTGGCCATTAAATTTGTTGCTTTTAGTCATTTTCTCAAAGCTTAAGTTATTTTGGCAAAATTGCCAATTTTCGGTTTTGGTGCTTCGAAGTTGCACTGTTCCATTGGTCAATCTACTGTTGGAATTTGGCAAAACTTCCTTCATAGAAAATGTTCCTTATTGTCTTAAGTGTATTCTCATTTTTGGATCACCTCAATCGGAGTTTTGTAGCTCAAGTTATAGCCAAAATACAGTTATCGCTCATGTGCAATCGCTCATGCTGAGATTTTGGTTCTGGCAGATTTTTGGTCCAACTTTGTTCAGTAATTTGATCAAGTTAAGTTCATAATTTGGTCTAACATTCTTCATATGAAATGTTCTACTATGTCTTAGGTTTCCATCGGTTCAAGAATCACCTAAATCCGAGTTTCCTAGAGAGAGTTATAGCCCTTCAAACATTACTGCTCAAATGGAATTCTGCAGAATCGCAGGTACAGTAACTCAACTTTGATCAATAATTTGAATGGGTTAATGGCATAATTTGGGGTGGTGTTCTTCATGAAAGTTTTAGATCTATATCTCATCTAATTTCTGGTAAAATTTCAGGTCAATTTGATCTGTCTAGCTCGAATTATGACTAAATGAACAGTTACTATTCATTTGGTCAGTTTGGTGCAGAGGCAGCCTGCTCTCATTTCACTTTGGTCAATTGGTTTACCAAGTTTTAGTCAGTTTTTGGCCATGGTTCCTTAATAAAAATTGTGCTATTTTATGTCTATTTTCATCTCCAATTGGTGGTATATCAATTGGACTTGTAAAATTTCCGTTTTGGTCCTTCAAAGTTGGTTTGGTCATTTGACCTACGAATTTGGTTTTCATTCCAACAATTCCCACACATCTCTTTTGGTCATTATTGACCATTTTTCATCTCATAATAGACCAAAGTCATCATTTAAGCATTTCTCCAAAATTTGGTTCACAAACCCTAACATTCAAACCCTAATTTCACTACTTTGTTGCCATTAACAAATTCAAAATTCCAAACTATCATCATTCAACTAATTAAGTCTTTTAAACTCATTTTAACTCATTTAATTCATGCAATTCATACTCCCTTCAACCAGGCCAAAATTTCAGCAATGGTCCTTCCCCATATTTGTTTCATTTAATCAAGTTATAAGCTCACTTAAATACCTAAACATGCATTTGAAGTAGAAAATTGAAAGTTAGCACACTAACCTTTGCTTTGGATTCTAAATCTTCAATTTTCCTCTCCTTTTCTTCTTTCTTTCTTGCGCTTAAGTTGAGATTGCAAGGTCTAGTGAGGTATTTAAGGGAGTTATGTAGTTTGGGTGAATGAATTTAAGCTTAGATGTAGGCTTAAATGAAGGATTTTCATGGAGGGTTTATGGGGGAAGGATGGGGCGGCAACCAAGGGAGAAGAAGACCTTTTTCTAAATTTTTTTTTCTTTTGTTTTCTTTATCTTTATCCCTTTTTGAAGACCAAAATTCCCAATTTAATAGAATAATTTAATTAATCTTTTATGACATCATTCATGATGTCATCACCTTTGACTTTTCTAACTTCTTTCTTTTTTTTATTTATTTTTTTCTATTAGTTCTTTAATTTAATTCTCGATTCCGAAATTTTCTTTTCTCCGATTTTATTTGACAGTTAGGTCAGGAGTCAGCTCTTGGGGTCAATTGACCAAATTGCCCCTCGCCGGTTCATCCCGGTTTGCAAATAATCCAATATTTTTTCCGGTTCCCTGACCTAATTATTTAACTGACTTAACAGTTCTTTTTCGTGGTTTTCTCTTTTCCACTGTGTCCATAAGGGTCCTAAGGACCGCGGCGTCACATTTTACGGTTCGAAATTTGAGTTTAAAATGACTTCGCAGTCATTCCCGAGGAGGTCACTCATCGCTGTGACTCTCGGCTTGTTTAACCTCTTATGTTCTGTTTTTCTTATTTATAGTTAACTAATTAAACATTACTAATTATTTGTGTTTATGGCTTCTCAAGTTGTCTTAAGTGTGGCTCTAATCTCCTTAATTGTCCGGATCGACACCGGTCACCGGAACAATGAAATATACCAGGCTATACCAATAGGGGTGTTACAATTCTCCCCCCCTTAAATAAATTTCGTCTCGAAATTTTACCTAGTATCAATCTCTGAACAGCTGTGGGTGTTGTCTCCTCATGTCCTCCTCTCGTTCCCAAGTAGCTTCTTGGCCTGAATGATGGTTCCACAGCACTTTTACCAATGATATCTGCTTATTCCGTAGCTGCTTCACCTCATAAGCCAGAATCTTTATGGGTTCTTCTTCATATGTGAGGTCTGGATTTACTTCAATTTCTTCTACTGGTAGTACATAAGATGGGTCTGATCGATACCTTCTCAACATGGACACATGGAAGACATTATGTATCTTCTCCAACTCCGGAGGTAGTGCCAACCGATATGCCAAAGGACCCACTCTTTCCAATACCTCATATGGCCCGATAAAACGAGGACTTAGTTTCCCCTTTCTGCCGAATCTCATAATCCTCTTCCAAGGAGAAACCTTGAGGAAAACTTTCTCACCCACTGCACACTCAATATCCCTTCTTTTCAAATCAACATAGGACTTTTTGACGGCGATGCGCTTTAAGTCGACCCCTGATCACCCGGATTTTCTCTTCAGTCTGTTGAACTATTTCGGGTCCAATCATTTTTCTTTCACCCACATCATCCCAACACAATGGGGTTCTACATTTTCTGCCATGCAAAGCTTCATATGGAGGCATCCCAATGCTTGATTGGTAGCTGTTGTTATAAGCAAACTCAATCAAAAGAAAGTGTGTATCACAGCTACCCTCAAACTCAATCACACAAGCCCGTAGCATGTCCTCCAAGATCTGAATTACCCTCTCAGATTGGCCATCTGTCTGTGGTTGGAATGCAGTACTGAAGTTCAATCTAGTTCCTAGGGCTCTCTGAAGACTACCCCAGAATCTAGAAGTGAATCTAGGATCTCTGCCTGATACAATGGATACTGGCACTCCATGAAGTCTCACAATCTCATTGATGTATAACCTGGCCAATCTGTCCAAACTATAGTCCATTCGGACTGGCAGAAAATGAGCAGATTTAGTCAGTCTGTCAACAATGACCCAAACTGCATCATGACTCTTATGTGTCCTCGGAAGTCCCATCACAAAATCCATCGTTATTCTCTCCCATTTCCACTCTGGTACTGGTAGTGGATGTAACAACCTAGCGGGTACTTGATGCTCTGCCTTTACTTGCTGACAAGTTAGGCATTTAGAAATAAACTCTGCCACATCTCTTTTCATACCCATCCACCAGTAATGCTCCTTTAACCCTCTATACATTTTTGTACCACCAGGGTGCATGGCGAAAGGAGACTCATGTGCTTCCTTCAAAATGATCTTCCTCAATTCAACATCATTAGGAACACATATTCTGCCCTGGTGTAGCAGTCGACCATCATCTCTGATTGAGAATTCTGGTTTCTTACCCTGCTTAACTTCTTCCAACAGCTTCTGATACTTCTGATCATTCTGAGCAGCCATTCTAATCTGATAAATCAACACTGGCTGTACATGCCATGCAACTGCTGTCTGCCCATCATCATTAATCTCTAATCTGGCATGCAATGATCTCAACTCATGTACCAAAGACAAAGGAGTAACCCGTAGACTTGTCATAGTCTTGCGACTTAAGGCATCAGCCACAACATTAGCTTTCCCTGGCTGATAGTCTATCAGACAATCATAGTCTTTTATCAACTCTAACCATCTCCTCTGTCTCAAATTCAACTCTTTCTGGGTGCCCAAATACTTCAAACTCTTATGATCTGTATAGATGTAACACTTTTCCCCATACAAATAGTGTCTCCAGATCTTAAGAGCAAACACAATAGCTGCAAGCTCCAAATCATATGTTGGATAATTCCTCTCATGTGGTTTTAGCTGACGTGATGCATAGGCAATGACATTTCGATCTTGCATCAATACACAGCCTAACCCATTGTGAGAAGCATCACTGTAAACGGTGTATTCTTTACCCGGTGTAGGTAAAGTCAGGACTGGAGTCTCTGTCAAACATCTCTTCAATTCATCAAAACTCTGTTGGCATTTATCCGTCCACTGAAATTTTACATCTTTTCTAAGCAGCTTGGTCAATGGAGATGCCAACATGGAGAATCCCTTCACAAATCTACGGTAGTATCCAGCTAAACCCAGAAAACTGCGAATCTCTGTGACATTTCTGGGTGGCCTCCAATTAAGGACAGCTTCAATCTTACTTGGATCTACCTTAATGCCCTCTTCTGATACTACATGCCCCAAAAAGGATATCTCCTTCAGCCAAAATTCACACTTCGACAATTTAGCATATAGTTGTTTCTCTCTCAAAGTCTGTAGTACAATCCGCAGATGTCTATCATGCTCTTCTGCATTCCTCGAATAGACCAATATATCATCTATGAATACCACAACAAACTGGTCGAGGTATGGTCTGAAGATAGTGTTCATCAGATCCATAAAAGCAGCCGGAGCATTAGTTAACCCGAATGGCATGACTAGGAATTCATAATGGCCATAGCGGGTTCTGAAGGCAGTTTTAGAAATACTCTGCTCTTGTACTTTCAGCTGATAATAACCTGATCTCAGGTCAATTTTGGAGAACACAGCTGCACCCCTCAACTGATCAAACAAGTTATCAATGCGGGGCAATGGATATCTATTCTTTATTGTCACCTTATTCAACTGCCGATAATCAATACACAAACGGAGAGTGTCATCTTTCTTCTTTGCAAACAACACTGGCGCTCCCCAAGGTGACACACTAGGGCGGATAAAGCCCTTGTCAAGTAATTCTTGCAACTGCACTTTCAACTCTTTTAATTCTGCAGGTGCCATTCTATATGGTGTTATGGAGATTGGGTCCACACCAGGCATAACATCAATCTCAAACTGCACCTCTCTTTCTGGAAGTAATCCTGGCAATTCATCAGGAAACACATCCGTAAAATCACATATAGTAGGGATGTCCCTTAGTGCTGGACTCCCCACTTGGGTGTCTATCACATGTGCCAAGTATGCTTCACACCCCTTTCTGATCATTCTTCTAGCTAGTGCAGCCGAAATGATGTTTAATGGCAGTAAATGCCTCTCCCCATGTATTACCACATTACCGTACAAAGGGAGACCAAAAGTGACTATCTTCAGTCTACAGTCAATCATAGCATGATGCCTAACTAACCAATCCATGCCCAAGATAATATCATACTCTCTGAAGGGCATTTCAATCAAGTCTGACAGGAAAATATGTCCTTGGATCACCAAAGAACAGTCTCTATAAATTCTGTTGCCCCGGACCTCTTGTCCTAACGGACTAGTTACTAGTACTTCAAAATCCATTTGCACACATGGAACAGCAAGTAAACTAACTATGCTAGTACTAACATATGAATGGGTTGAACCTGGATCAAACAACACAAATACTTCTTGATCAGAGATAGATAATGTACCAGCTACCACATCAGAAGTCTTAGCCTCTTCTTGCTGTCTCATTGTGTAGATTCTGGTTGAAGCACTTCCTTGTCCTGACTGACCATCTGTGCCCTGACTGCCTGAAGTAGTGCCTCTACCTTTACCTCTTCCTCTCGCTAACCGATCGTGAACCTCTCGAGAGGGACTCGAATAGATCCTCGATGAGTAGGAGCTGGATTATATCTCTGAGCACTAGTACAGTCTTTAGCTATATGGCCCTTGCCACCACGATTAAAGCAGGCTCCGGTGGCCCAAGAGCACTCCCCATGAATCTTGCCACAAGTCTCACAGGGGCGGGCAGAATGTGAACCCCTGCTCAACTGCTGACTAGACCTAGGGGGTCTCTGTCCGAAGAATCGGCCCTACCAAATCTTCCACCTGGACCCCTGCTGGGTCCACTAAACTTCTTCTTTTTCCCAGAAGTCCCACCAGAACTCGGCTCTACAGACTTTTCCCCCTTGTCTTTGTCTGATTTCTCAGCTTTCTCTGATTTTTCTTTCACTGGGGTTGCTTCTGATTCTATTCTTTCCAACTCAAGTGCTTGAGACATGAGCTCTGAAAAATTGCTGTGTCGGAATCCCACAACTTGCATCCTTATGCTGGGCTTCAAACCCGTCTCAAATCTCTTGCATCTTGCCTTACTGGTAGTAAGGAAACTCCCCGCATTGTGACTCAGGCGGGAGAACTCCCTCTCATACTCTGCCACCGATTGGTTCCCTTGTTTCAGACTCAAAAATTCTTGCAATTTCTGGTCAACGTATGCATCTGGGATGTATTTCTGTCTGAATTCTCTGATGAAGTCATCCTGTGTCAACACCGTGGTTCAACAAGCCGTGGGGATGGTCTTCCACCAATCATACGCATCCCCTTGCAGTAGCGACACAGAGTGCTCAAACTTCAGTTCATTTTGGCAATGTAGCTTCTTAAATACTCTGTCCATTCTTTCAAGCCATTGCTCTGCCTCTAAAGGGTCCACTGTACCCTTAAATTCTGCAGCCCCATACTTCAGTAATTTATCATATTGTCCGGCCGAGGCGTGGTTGTGCCACGTGGTTGGGGTGGAGCTTGAGCAGCATACCCCACCATTTGTTGAAACATCGCAGCCATCTATCAGGCAAACCGTGCGAGGAATCATGCATTTGTGGGCTTTGTTGACCCACTAACATTCGGTAAAGCTGGGGCTTCCCCTTGTGCCTCAGCTTCAACAGACTGCTCAACTGAGTGATCCCTTCTTCCATAACAGTCTGGAGTAGGGTATCTCCTGAACAAGTAACACATGGAGATTTCTCTTCGTTAGTTCATATTCATGATGTAATGCACTGTATGTAACAATTATGGACATTGAGCAGTTGTACTTAACAAAGAATTACACAAATTCACAATTTAAAACGTACTTCAAAAACTTGCTCTGATACCACTAAAACATGTCACACCTTACCCCTCTGTAAGGCATAACATGATCCCGTAGAATACCTAATGAACTACCGAACTTCACCTACCGATAACTCATTAGGTACCCAATAAGGGATTTTAAAACAATTTTCTTATTTTTGATAAGTGGTGAGCATTTTCTAGTAAGTACTTAAAACATTTAGTTAAAATTAAAACTAGTTAATATTTTTGATCCATTTTAGTTTTCCGCAAATTCTATAAAAATTTTGACAGAATTTCCTCTGTATTTTGAGAAAACCGTTCTTCAAATACCTGTAAAAAGCACTTCTAAAAATTTTTCTCAACCACTACTTCAATTTCATACTCAATCCCAATCAATTTCTCAACACATTTATCAACTTTCAAATTTCAAATCCACTATCCAACGATCATCAAGATATTAGCAATCCATTTCATTCAAATTAAATAAAATAGTTGTACTCATATTTCATTAGAGACAAAATAATTTATATACATTCTTATAAACTTTACATCAAAAGAAATACAACTAAACTTTATTACAAATTTCATATAAAATTTTCTTGTACAAGCTGCTCAAAACCCATTTACATGTCCATACATTTATGTGCAATATATACATCAAAAGAAATATTTATAGTTATGGTATAAATTATACCCAAAGACTTCAAGCTGATGACTCCTCACACCTCAGCAGCTCAGTCTGCTGCTCCTCTAGTCTCTGTATCTGCGACAGCAATAGAGGCTATCGCTGAGTACTAGGACTCAGTGGTACACAACATACTAAAATAATTTTTATGCAAAATATAAATCACGTTTATTTAAAAAATTTGACTAAACATGAACATTAAACACAAAACATGAATTATGAGGTTTTAATGCAAACCAAGTTCATTTCAAAGTATCAAAACACGTTTCATAAATCCCACAGTTAAATCATGCCATTCGAAACAAATAGAATCTCAATAGCCAGAGGCTAAATAGAAATCACATCACAAGGCTAGCTAGCTCAAATATATGGATATCCATTCAAATCCTCTTCTACTGGCACACCTCAACACTACTCCAGAGAATGAATCAAAATTCGAAACTAATTACCCCCACTAATCGTGTTAGTGAGGTGTTCAAATATATGGTCATGATACTGTGGTTTCAAAACTTATCTTAATAATTTGTTGAACATTGTCATTTCAAAAATACACAATAACTTCCAACAATTTAAGTCAAAACATCATAACTAATGTCACAAATAAATTCTCAATAATTCAAAGCAAATGTAAAATACAAATTTCATTCACTTTATCAACACATTTTAAAGCATAGTGATGTTGTGCACAAACCTCAAATGAGTCGCCTTTTGGCCTTAACTCGACTCCTCGGGTTCTGTCCCGGTATTCTTTTCCACTGAAACACACAATTTTATAGTGTTTTAGTACCATAATTTAACATAAATCCAAAAATAAATTTAACTTCACTTATACCTAGCTCTAACGTGCTAATTTCGACGTTCTTGAAATTTTTGTGTTTCGGGTTACTATTCACTACACTATTCAAGTCAAATTGTTGACTTTTTAAGGCTTAATAGGTATGAGAACTCAACTTCACCCACAAACCACATTTTGACCATTAAATTTGTTGGTTTTGGTCATTTTCTCAAAGCTTAAGTTATTTTGGCAAAATTGTCAATTTTCGGTTTTGGTGCTCCGAAGTTGCACTGTTCCATTGGTCAATCTACTGTTGAAATTTGGCAAAACTTCCTTCATAGAAAATGTTCCTTATTGTCTTAAGTGTATTCTCATTTTTGGATCACCCCAATCGGAGTTTTGTAGCTCAAGTTATAGCCAAAATACGCTTCGCTCATATGCAATCGCTCATGCTAAGATTTTGGTTCTGACAGATTTTTGGTCCAATTTTGTTCAGTAATTTGATCAAGTTAAGTTCATAATTTGGTCTAACTTTCTTCATATGAAATGTTCTACTATGTCTTAGGTTTCCATCGGTTCAAGAATCACCTAAATCCGAGTTTCCTAGAGAGAGTTATAGCCCTTCAAACATTACTGCTCAAATGGAATTCTGCAGAATCGCAGGTACAGTAACTCAACTTTGCTCAATAATTTGAATGGGTTAATGGCATAATTTGGGGTGGTGTTCTTCATGAAAGTTTTAGATCTATATCTTATCTAATTTTCGGTAAAATTTCAGGTCAATTTGACCTCTCTAGCTCAAATTATGACCAAATGAACAGTTACTGTTCATTTGGTCAGTTTGGTGCAGAGGCAGCCTGCTCTCATTTCACTTTGGTCAATTGGTTCACCAAGTTTTAGTCTGGTTTTGGCCATGGTTCCTTAATGAAAATTGTGCTATTTTATGTCTATTTTCATCCCCAATTGGTGGTATATCAATTGGACTTGTAAAATTTCCGTTTTGGTCCTTCAAAGTTGGTTTGGTCATTTGACCTACGAATTTGGTTTTCATTCCAACAATTCCCACACATCTCTTTTGGTCATTATTGACCATTTTTCATCTCATAATAGACCAAAGTCATCATTTAAGCATTTCTCCAAAATTTGGTTTACAAACCCTAGCATTCAAACCCTAATTTCACTACTTTGTTGCCATTAACAAATTCAAAATTCCAAACTATCATCATTAAACCAATTAAGTCTTTTAAACTCATTTTAACTCATTTAATTCATGCAATTTATACTCCCTTCAACCAGGCCAAAATTTCAGCAATGGTCCTTCCCCATATTTGTTTCATTTAATCAAGTTATAAGCTCACTTAAATACCTAAACATGCATTTGAAGTAGAAAATTGAAAGTTAGCACACTAACCTTTGCTTTGGATTCTAAATCTTCAATTTTCCTCTCCTTTTCTTCTTTCTTTCTTGCGCTTAAGTTGAGATTGCAAGGTCTAGTGAGGTATTTAAGGGAGTTATGTAGTTTGGGTGAATAAATTTAAGCTTAGATGTAGGCTTAAATGAAGGATTTTCATGGAGGGTTTATGGGGGAAGGATGGGGCGGCAACCAAGGGAGAAGAAGACCTTTTTCTAAATTTTTTTTCTTTTGTTTTCTTTATCTTTATCCCTTTTTGAAGACCAAAATTCCCAATTTAATAGAATAATTTAATTAATCTTTTATGACATCATTCATGATGTCATCACCTTTGACTTTTCTAACTTCTTTCTTTTTTTTTATTTATTTTTTTCTATTAGTTCTTTAATTTAATTCTCGATTCCGAAATTTTCTTTTCTCCGATTTTATTTGACAGTTAGGTCAGGAGTCAGCTCTTAGGGTCAATTTACCAAATTGCCCCTCGCCGGTTCATCCCGGTTTGCAAATAATCCAATATTTCTTCCGGTTTCCTGACCTAATTATTTGACTGACTTAACAGTTCTTTTTCGTGATTTTCTCTTTTCCACTGTGTCCATAAGGGTCCTAAGGACCGCGGCGTCACATTTTACGGTTCGAAATTTGAGTTTAAAATGACTTCGCAGTCATTCCCGAGGAGGTCACTCATCGCTGTGACTCTCGGCTCGTTTAACCTCTTATGTTCATTTTTTCTTATTTATAGTTAACTAATTAAACATTACTAATTATTTGTGTTTATGGTTTCTCAAGTTGTCTTAAGTGTGGCTCTAATCTCCTTAATTGTCCGGACCGACACCGGTCACCGGAACAATGAAATATACCAGGCTATACCAATAGGGGTGTTACACTAAGTCCACTATTTATACCACCCTCCACCACGTCCCCTAAAAACCCATCAGCTATAAAAAAAAAAAAAAAAATTCAACCCTACTCTGCTCTCCCTCTAAAATTTTGCTGTAGATCAACTTTATGTAAGAAATTTAGTAATCATTTATTGCTTATTTCTCTTTGATTATAGAGGAAACAAAAGGTAAATAAATATAGTTAGAGTTAATTTTTTATTATTCATGCTATAATAAAATATTATATAATAATATATTTATCTAATAATATCTAATATATTTTTTTATATGCTAATAATATTTTTATCTCTGTGTCTCTCCCTCTATTTATAGATAAATTAAAGCCCATTGAATTTTGAGGTAATTTTATTTTAAAATAATTTTATTATTATTATTAATGTTAAATAATAATGATATAATAACAATTACTATAGTATGATTTGTTATAAACTCCAATAAAAATACTATTTATTAAAATTTTTGCACACTCTAATAAAGAAAATAATATTTTTTATAAGTGTAATAGTATAATTTTTTTTATTATTGTTGCTAGATAATATTTTTATAATAAAAATGACAGTAAAATAATTTTTTGTAATACTTTAATATCTCCCTCTCCCTCTCTTTGTCAGTATCTCTTTCTCTCAGCTTGTAAAAAAAGTAAAGTGCAGTGCATTTTCAGGTATTATTTTAGTTATTGATATTATATTATAAATTGTTGTAGTATAATTTTTTATGACCCTCTAATCTCTCCCTCTCTCCCTCTCTCTCGACCTGTAGAGAATTTAAAGGTGCAATGAATTTTGAGGTAATTTTTTATTTTAAGATTTTTTTTTATGTTAAATACTAACTTTATAAGAAAAATTAGTATAATATAATTATTTATAATACTATAAAGAACTATTGTTTATTAAAATTCGTAGACACTGTAAAAGAAAATAATATTTTGCAAGTCAAACAGTAAATTTTTTTTATTATTGTTGTTAAATAATTATTTTATAATAAAAATTACTATTATATAATTTTTTGTAACACTTTAATCTTTCTCTCCCTCTATATTTTTCTATCAATATCTCTTTCTCTCAACCTGTAGTAAAAGTAAGTTTCAGTGCATTTTGACGTATTTATTTAACTATTGATGCCATATTACAAATTGTTGTACTATAATTTTTTATGACACTCTAATCTCTCCTTCTCTCTCTCTCTCTCTTTCTGGCTATAGAGAAATTAAGGTGCAGTGAATTTTGAGATAAATTTTACTTTGAGCTAATTTTTTTTATTATTCATATTATATTTTTTTAATTATTGATGTTAAATACAAAATTTATAATAAAAAATTCTATAATATAATTTTTTATAATACTATAAAAAAATTACTATTGATTAAAATTCCTGTACACTCTAAAAAAAATATTTTTTTGTAAGTGTAAAAGTAAACTTTTTTTAATTATTATTGTTAAATAATATTTTTATAATAAAAATAACTGTTGTATAAAATTACTGTTATGAATCTTAAGTTAATTTTTATTTTGAGGTATTTCAAAATATAAAATTAAATTATATATATCTTTATAATGTTTATCAAATATAAAGTTTTATCAATTGCTCATAAAATATAAGATATTATTTTGTTATATTTTTATAAAAAAATATTTTAGAGAAAATTAATTAACAATTATTTAAGAAATAAAATTTAATTTAAATTTAATAATTATAGAATTATTAAAAATTTATTTTAAATTTAAATTACATTTAACATAATTAATTAAAAATTTTAACCTCCATAAAATTTTAGTATGATTTTAAAAATATAAAATATAAAAAATAAATATTAAATTATAATATTAAAATAAGCTAAACGGTAAAACCAATAGTTACTCCTTAACTAAGCTCCAAAAATCTAAATGGATGTCGACCAAAGCTTCAAAAATCTGCATGGATGTGGACCAAGAAAAATCTAAACTGATATGCCTAAAATATCCCTGAATTAAGAAAGAAAAGAAACAGAGATCAAAATCAAGAAAAGCAAAGCGGTTTGCCGACCATCTGTTGCCACCTGGCACCAGGACATTGACTTTCTTCAATTCTGTGTATTTTTTTTGTTATTGATAGTTGCAAGGGCAATGTTGTCTAACAACTTTTATTTTTTATTATTATTTATTGGTGTATATATATATATATATATATATATATATATATATATATATATATATATATATATATATATTTCCTGTCCATTCTTTGGTTTGGCGTTCTCCTAATTAAAAACCTATTTATTGCCAAATCATCTCATTCTTATCTTCCACTAATCTTATTATTTTTTCCCCTTATATTATAATATAATAAATTGGATGATGTTATGGATTTTGCACAATTTTTTAATTATAAAATTGCATCAAGTTTCTTATTTATTTTTAATTTATGAAAATTCAATTAACCAAATTAATCAAATAGTAGTTAATAGACTTATAACACTCTCCATTAATAATTTTTTCATAAAAAATAATAAATCTCATAATTAGTGTATTGACATTTCTACTTAAAATCTCATAAATCTTTATATATCTAAAAAAAAAAATCACTGAGACATTATAGAGTTCATTATCTTTAAACTTTTATGCCAACCATAGAATTGAGGGGATGCATGTGGAAGCAAATTTTTGTAATTCTCTAGCTGTAAAGCTATTTACACATCTAATAGAAGACTCTAATTTTAAAATCTTGAGTAATATAGTCGCTTTTTAAAATTCTGGTAGTGGGGCTACTCTTTTCATTCTTTAACAGTTATTAATAATTAGGCTATTTTTACTTCATCTATCGATTCATCTTTAATAGCAAAGCTACTCAAACTCGAGTAGTTGGGACGACTTTTAATTTTCTTTGCCTCCCTTCTGTGATAGGCATTAAGAAGCTTTGAATACTTTTATATTTGTATAGTTTTAGATTATATAAAACTTCTTATTGGTCAAATACGTCATCACGCAACTATGCTATATGGGATTTGCTCATAGAACACTTAAACTAATTTTTTATTTTAGCCTATTAAACACTTAAACTTCTTAAATTGATTATACTTAATTACAAATTTAAACAATTTAATAAACATGAACCATGCAGGCGATTACTTGTCTATTTTACGCTAAATGTCAAAAAAACATACATGTTGAATGTTCAAAAACATGGTCAGACCTATTTTCCAAGAAAGATAATATATACATATACATGCAGAAAAGCTCAACAACTTTGTCCCTCTCGCTTTAATATGCTTTCTTCTCTTATCCATTTATGTTCTTTGATTCCCTCTTACTCCAAGCTTGCCCAATAATTAATCTTTCTCTCATTTTTCTCCATTGACTACCTCCATTCCATCTAAAACAATTGTTGCTCATTCGCACGCTTTCCATCATCTCCCTCCACTTCATTTCAAATAACTATTGCTCAATATTTGAGTTTTTTTTATTTCTTTTTATTTTTAAGAAAAAAAAATCTTGAATCCCATAAAGGAAAATACAACGTTGATGTCTAATAATTCTCTTGCACATGACAAAGTGGAATTTAAACACACGTTATTTTTATCAACAACATTGCATAATAACAAATACAGAATCCAGATGCAGCAATATATATATATATATATATATATATATATATATATATATATATATATATATATAAAATTTGATGTAGCAATATTTTTATCAAGACAATATCAACAGTACTCAACAAAGCTCATTTGTGCCTACACAAGCAACAAGTTTCATCACAAAGGACATGCCAAATTGACATTAAAAAAAAAATAGCAGAGTTTTAAGACATACACAATTCCAAGCTTTCCATCTCCATAAAGAATAAAGACAAACTCAAAACAAGTACGCTGATGGTCATCTCATATATGTTTATGAAAAGAAAATGTCTTCTGCCCACTACATACGTCGATTTGAAATATAACTACCGAAATGAATATGGTGTTTGTAAATCCAATAGCAATAGTTGTAGTAAGAAGTTGAGTGTTGCCCTTAATTCCAACATCCTTGGGGAAATTACCCAGATGGTATAATTTAAAAATTAAATTACCAAAAGGGGGTGAGGGAAAAATTATTTACAAAAAGGGAGCATTTTTGGTGACGTCGAGGAAAGAGACAAGTAGACTCATTCATGAGTAGCGACTAAGGACCAATTTGTAACAAAAAACCTCCTTTTGAACTGAAATGTAAAAAAAAAAAAAAAAAATTAGAAGGTCAGACGCAGCTGGGTGCTAACCATACTAGATCTGGCTGCACTCAATAGTACAGATTCTCTCGTTTTGCAAAAAAGGATCTTATTTTACAAAAAAGGAAAACGTTAAAAAAAAAAAGACGAAGTGTGGGCAGCTGGGTGCTACCCATGATAGCGTCTAGCTGCCACGTTGTTAGACGCGGCAGCTAGCCGCTACCAAAGATAGTGCCCAGATACCCATCAGCCTCTCATTTTGCATGGCGTTAGATCTCGTTTCGCGTGGCATCAGCAACTAGTTGCAACCAAAGGTAGCGCCCAAATACCCATCAGCCTCGAATTTCGCGTGGCGTCAGATCTCGTTTTATGTGGCGTCAGAACTCGTGAAAGAGTGGTCTCGTCCTGTAGGTAGACGCGAATAGTGGTAGCGTCTAAGTCCACTGTTTATACCACCCTCCACCACGTCCCCTAACAACCCATCAGCTATTAAAAAAAAAAAAAAAAAATTTCAACCCTACTTTGCTCTCCCTCTAAAATTTTGCTGTAGATCAACTTTGTGTAGGAAATTTAGTAATCATTTATTTGCTTATTTCTCTTTGATTATAAAGGAAACACAAGGTAAATAAATATATTTAGAGTTAATTTTTTATTATTCATGCTATAATAAATATTATATAATAATATATTTATCTAATAATATCTGATATATTTTTTTATATGCTAACAGTATTTCTATCTCTGTCTCTCTCTCTCTCTCTCTCTCTCTCTCTCTCTCTCTATTTATAGATAAATTAAAGGCCATTGAATTTTGAGGTAATTTTATTTTGAGATAATTTATTATTATTATTAATGTTAAATAATAATGATCTAATAACAATTACTATAGTATGATTTGTTATAAACTCCAATAAAAATACTATTTATTAAAATTTTTGCACACTCTAATAAAGAAAATAATATTTTTTATAAGTGTAATAGTATAATTTTTTTTATTATTGTTGTTAGATAATATTTTTATAATAAAAATGACAGAAACATATTTTTTTGTAATACTCTAATATCTCCCTCTCTCTCTCTTTGTCAGTATTATCACACCTTACCCCTCTGTAAGGCATAACATGATCCCGTAGAATACCCAATAAACTACAGAACTTCACCTATCGATAATTCATTAAGTACACTATAAGGGATTTTAAAACCATTTTCTTACATTTTGGAAGTTGTGAGCATTTTAGTAGGAATTAAAATCATTTAATTGAAGTTTCAAAACTAGTTAAAACTTTTGCCCATTTTATTTTTCCGCAAATTTTATAAAAATTTCGGCAGAGTGCTATCTGTATTTTGAGAAAACAGTTCTTCAAATACCTGAGAAAAACACTTCCAATAAATTTTTCACAACTCCTAACCCAAATCAACTCAATTCCCTTTCATTCCACAGTTCAACAAAAAATTGTCATCTCAAAATATTTCATCATTTCATTCAATAAAACTAATTTATATTCACAAATTTAATTTATAGATATAAAATAAAAAAATAATATTATTACAATTTATTATACAACTGCTCGACTTTACATTGATACATAAAACATTACAATATTTACATCAATTAACTACAAGGGTATAAATAAATACCCGTACAAAAGTGATCAAAGAAGTTCTTGTCAATCCAGCAGCTCACTTTGCTACTTTTTCCTTGCCCTTATCTGCGACAGCAAAATAAGCTATCGCTGAGTATAAAAATACTCAGTGGTGCACAATAAAAATTGAAATGCAGTACATAAAATATTTCTTGACAAATTCACAATTGGAATATTTCATAATCACATTTCACAATTTATCAAAACTCATTATAGCACAAATTTGGTCAAATAATTTAATAAACACAGTGTTGCCAATTCATACACAACTTAAGTCATGACACAAAATTTTCGATCAATGCCGTGTTATACACCACGACAAAGTAATCTACAACCCCACTAATTGAAATCAATGAGGGAGGTGGCTAGCTAGCTAATGAGTACTCATGCGATCTACAACATCAATTGGTAAACCAAAGAGGGAGGAAATTAATCGATCTCAACCCCATAAATGGAGGAGGAATAATAAGACACTATCATGCTAAGTGTGAATCAGAAATCTATTTCAAACATTTTATTCAATTATTGCATACAAAAATCAAATCAATTTCCAAAGTTACAATTTTATCACAAAGTGACAATACAAAAGTTCTTAAACTCATAATGCGTACTAAATCAAATTTTCAAGGATAAAATGCTTAAATAGAGTTTATTGTGCACAAACCTGACGTGAGTCGCCTCTAGGCCTTGACTCAGTCTCTTAGACTTTCTGAGTCTTTTTCAGCTGAAACACAAAATTTATAGTGTCTCAGTATCTTTACTTCATAACAATTCCAATAAATAATTCTAATGTTTAAACTTATATTCTTGCAAATTTTATGTTGAGGTTACTATTTATGGTACTATTCAAGTCAATTTATTGACTTTCTAAGGCTTAATAGGTATGGGAACTCCAACTTCACCCACATACCACAATTTGGTCATCAATTTTGTTGGTTTTGGTTGTTTTCTCAAAACTTAGGTCTTTTAGGCAAAATTACAAAATTTCAGTTTTAGTGTCTTATGTTGCACTCTTCTATTGGTCATTTTGCTGTTAGAATTGGGCTAAGTTTTCTTCATAGAAATTGTCCCTTAATGTCTTAACTTTATTCTCCTTTTTGAATCACTCCATTTGGAGTTTTGTAGCTCAAGTTATAGCCATTTGAATCATAGTTGCCGGATTAGACTTAACCCAGATTTCTGGCCACCAAACTGGTTTTGACAGTTTTAGGTCACCAAATTTGGGTGGCTATGTAACACCCTAGGCAAATCCCACATCGACAAAACACGGGAGAGATGCTGGGTTTATAAGTTGGTGGTTCGTAACCCCTAGTGACGCGTTTTAAAACCGTGAGGGCTTTAGCCCAGAGCAGACAATATCACTAGTGGGACGGGCCATTACATTTGTGGTATCAGAGCCGCTCCGCGTGCAACCTTGAACGATGGTGGGGCAAACCTCAGCGAGGATGCTGAGTCCCATAAGGGGGGTGGATTGTAACACCCTAGGCAAATCCCACATCGACAAAACACGGGAGAGATGCTGGGTTTATAAGTTGGTGGTTCGTAACCCCTAGTGACGCGTTTTAAAACCGTGAGGGCTTTAGCCCAGAGCAGACAATATCACTAGTGGGACGGGCCATTACAGGCTAAATGACTTGGTTAAGGGAATAATTTGGGTTTGTGTTCTTATGAAAGTTTTAGGTCTATATCTCAACTTTCCACTGGTAAAATTTTAGGTCATTTAGACCTGCCTAGCTCAAGTTATGACTAAATGAACAAACACTTGTTCATTTGGTCATTTTTGTACAGGTCAGATTGCCTAAGTTCGGATTTGATCAATTTGTTTACTAAGTTTTAGTCACTTTTTGGGCATGATTCCTAAATGAAAATTGTTTCATTTTGTGTCTATTTTCATTCTCAATTGGCCTCACACCAATTGGACTTGTAAATTTTCAGTTTTTGTCCCTGAAAGGGACCTTGGTCCTGCTACCTGCAGCATGACCCTAAGCAATCCGAATTTGCATTTGGTTCCAACACTTCTAACATACTCCAATTGGTCATAAATGACCATTTCTCGCCTCAAACCAAGTCCAACACACCATTTAACACATTTTCACATTTTTTTCTCCAAAACTCTAGATGCCAAAACCCTAGTTTACCAATTTGTTACACTTAATTAATTCTAAGCATACCAACATCACTTCCACATTCATACAAACTTACCTACACTTTTAATTCAATCAAAGCACATGTATATACCCATCAAACTCCAGCTGGCTGAAATTTAACTTGTCCCTCAATACTTACTTTCATTTCATTTTAAGTTTATTTCCAAGTTCATGCAATCATAAACGCTAGAATCAAACCAAAAAAATTCAAGTTGGGTCACTAACCTTAGTGCAGAATTTTAATCTTCAGTTCTCCTCACTTTCTTGGTTTTAATGGCATCCAAGCTTCATATCAAGGTCCACTTGCAAGGTTTGCTTAAGGGGGTTAGGGAATTTGTGGCTGAATTTAGGGTTTATGAGAGCTTAAGGTGAGCTCCCATGGTGGTTTCAAGAAAGAAAAATGAGAGAGAGAGAGAGCTAAGGGAGAGGGACGGCAACAAGATGAAGATAAATGAATTTTATTTTTTTTTTTCTTTTCTTTTATTTGTATTAGGAAGGCCACAAATTAAATTAAATAAATTTTTAATTATAGTATTTATGACATCATACATGATGTTATGCATGATGTCATCTCTTTTCACTTTTTCATTTTCTTCATTTTCTTTTTTTTTTTTCTATTTATTTTTCCATTAGTTCTTTAATTTAATTCCCGATTCCGAAATTTTCTTTTCTCTAATTTTATTTGACAGTTAGGTCAGGAGTTAGCTCTCAGGGTCAATTGACCAAATTGCCCCTCGCCGGTTCAACCCGATTTGCAAATAATTCAATATTTCTTTCGAATCCCTGACCTAATTATTTGACTGGCTTAACAATTCTTTTTTGTGATTTTCTCTTTTCCACTGTGTTCGCAATAGTCCAAAGGACCGTGGCGTCACATTTTACGGTTCGAAATTTGAGTTTAAATCAACCTCGCAGTCCTTCCCGAGAAGGTCACCCATTGCTATGACTCTCGGCTCATTTAACTTCTTATGTTCTGTTTTTTTTTTATTTATACTTAACTAATTGATAATTACTGATTATTTGTGTTTATGGCTTATCTAGTTGTCTTAAGCGTGGTTCTAATCCCCTTAATTATCTGGACCGACATCGGTCACTGGAATAGTGAAATATACCAGGCTATGCAAATAGGGGTGTTACAAGTATCTCTTTCTCTCAGCTTGTAAAAGAAGTAAAGTACAGTGCATTTTGAGGTATTATTTTAGTTATTGATGTTATATTATAAATTGTTGTAGTATAATTTTTTATGACCCTCTAATCTCTCCTTCTATCCCTCTCTCTCTCGACCTGTAGAGAATTTAAAGCTGCAGTAAATTTTGAGATAATTTTTTATTTTGAGATTTTTTTTTATGTTAAATACTAACTTTATAAGAAAAATTAGTATAATATAATTAGTTATAATACTATAAAGAGCTACTGTTTATTAAAATTCATAAACACTGTAAAAGAAAATAATATTTTGTAAGTCAAACAGTAAATTTTTTTTATTATTGTTGTTAAATAATTATTTTATAATAAAAATTACTATTATATAATTTTTTATAACACTCTAATCTTCCTCTCCCTCTATATTTTTCTATCAATATCTCTTTCTCTCAGCCTGTAATGAAAGTAAGTTACAGTGTATTTTGACATATTTATTTAATTATTGATGCCATATTACAAATTGTTGTAATATAATTTTTATGACACTCTAATCTCTCTCTCTCTCTCTCTCTCTCTCTCTCTCTCTCTCTCTCTCTCTCTTTTTGTGGCTATAGAGAAATTAAGGTGCAGTAAATTTTGAGGTAAATTTTACTTTGAGCTAATTTTTTTTATTATTCATATTATATATTTTTTTAATTATTGATGTTAAATATCAATTTTATAATAAAAATTTCTATAATATAATTTTTTGTAATACTATAAAAAAACTACTATTGATTAAAATTCTTGCACACTCTAAAAAAAATAATTTTTTGTAAGTGTAAAAGTAAATTTTTTTTAATTATTATTATCAAATAATATTTTTATAATAAAAATAACTATTACATAAAATTACTGTTATGAATCTTGAGTTAATTTTTATTTTGAGGTATTTCAAAATATAAAATTAAATTATATATATCTTTATAATGTTTATCAAATATAAAGTTTTATCAATTGCTCATAAAATATAAGATATTATTTTGTTATATTTTTATAAAGAAATATTTTAGAGAAAATTAATTAACAATTATTTAAAAAATAAAATTTAATTTAAATTTAATAATTATAGAATTATTCAAAATTTATTTTAAATTTAAATTACATTTAACATAATTAATTAAAAATTTTAACCTCCATAAAATTTTAGTATGATTTTAAAAATATAAAATATAAAAAATATTAAATTATAATATTAAAATAAGCTAAATGGTAAAACCAATAGTTACTCCTTAACTAAGCTCCAAAAATCTAAATGGATGTCGACCAAAGCTTCAAAAATCTGCATGGATGTGGACCAAGAAAAATCTAAATTGATATGCCTAAAATATCCCTGAATTAAGAAAGAAAAGAAACAGAGATCAAAATCAAGAAAAGCAAAGCGGTTTGCCGACCATCTGCTGCCACCTGGCACCATAACATTGACTTTCTTTATTTCTGTGTCATTATTTTGTTATTGATAGTTGCAAGGGCAATGTTGTCTAACAACTTTTATTATTTATTATTATTTATTGGTATATATATATATATATATATATATATATATATATATATGCAAAGGCTCACGCAACACATGACGTCTGTGATACCAAATTAATCTATTACCTGAATTTTAGTTGTGCATGCATGGTGCCTTACCTGTCCCTTCTTTGGTTTGGCGTTCTCCTAACTAAAAACCTATTTATTGCCAAATCATCTCATTCTTATCTTCCACTAATCTTATTATTTTTTCCCCTTATATTATAATATAATAAATTGGATGATGTTATGGATTTTGCACAATTTTTTAATTATAAAATTGCATCAAGTTTCTTATTTATTTTTAATTTATGAAAATTCAATTAACCAAATTAATCAAATAGTAGTTAATAGACTTATAACACTCTCCATTAATAATTTTTTCATAAAAAATAATAAATCTCATAATTAGTGTATTGACATTTCTACTTAAAATCTCATAAATCTTTATATATCTAAAAAAAAAAAAATCACTGAGACATTATAGAGTTCATTATCTTTAAACTTTTATGCCAACCATAGAATTGAGGGGATGCATGTGGAAGCAAATTTTTGTAATTCTCTAGCTGTAAAGCTATTTACACATCTAATAGAAGACTCTAATTTTAAAATCTCGAGTAATATAGTCGCTTTTTAAAATTCTGGTAGTGGAGCTACTCTTTTCATTCTTTAACAGTTATTAATAATTAGGCTATTTTTACTTCATCTATCGATTCATCTTTAATAGCAAAGCTACTCAAACTCGAGTAGTTGGGACGACTTTTAATTTTCTTTGCCTCCCTTCTGTGATAGGCATTAAGAAGCTTTGAATACTTTTATATTTGTATAGTTTTAGATTATATAAAACTTCTTATTGGTCAAATACGTCATTATGCAACTATGCTATATGGGATTTGCTCATAGAACACTTAAACTAATTTTTTTTAACCTATTAAACACTTAAACTTCTTAAATTGATTATACTTAATTACAAATTTAAACAGTTTAATAAACATGAACTATGCTGGCGATTACTTGTCTATTTTATGCCAAATGTCAAAAAAACATACATGCTGAATATTCAAAAACATGGTCAAACCTATTTTCCATGAAAGATAATATATACATATACATGTAGAAAAGCTCAACAACTTTGTCCCTCTCTCTTTAATATGCTTTCTTCTCTTATCCATTTATGTTCTTTAATTCCCTCTCACTCCAAGCTTGCCCAATAATTAATCTTTCTTTCATTTTTCTCCATTGACTACCTCCATTCCATCTAAAACAATTGTTGCTCATTCCCACGCTTTTCCATCATCCCCCTCCACTTCATTTCAAATAACTATTGCTCAATATTTGAGTTTTTCTTTATTTCCTTTTATTTTTAAGAAAAAATTAAAAAAAAAATCATGAATCCTATAAAGGAGAATACAACGTTGATGTCTAATAATTCTCTTGCTCAGGACAAAGTGGAATTTAAACACACGTTATTTTATCAATAGCATTGCATAATAACAAATACAGAATCCAGATGCAGCAATATATATATATATATATATATATATATATATATATATATATATATATAAAATTTGATGCAACAATATTTTTATCAATACAATGTAACATCCCTATTTGCATAGCCTGGTATATTTCACTGTTCCAGTGACCGGAGTCGGTCCGGACTTTTAAGGGGATTAGAATCACACTTAAGACAACTTGATAAGCCATAAACACAAATAATTAGTAATTATCAATTAGTTAAGTATAAATAAGAAAAATAGAACATAAGAAGTTAAACGAGTCGAGAGTCACAGTGATGGGTGACCTTCTCGAGAATGACTGCGAAGTCGATTTAAACTCAAATTTCGAACCGTAAAATGTGACGCTGCGGTCCTTAGGACTATTGCGAACACAGTGGAAAAGAGAAAATCACGAAAAAGGTTATTAAGCCAGTTAAATAATTAGGTTAGGGAGCTGGAAGAAATATTAAATTATTTACAAACCGGATTGAACCGGCGAGGGCCAATTTGGTCAATTGACCCCGAGAGTTGACTCCTGACCTAACTGTCCAATAAAATCGAAGAAAAGAAAATTTTAGGATCAAGAATTAAATTAAAGAACTAATAGAAAAATATATGAAAAGAAAAAGAAAATTTTTTTGGAAAAGGTGAAAAAGCTTATTACATCATGCATGACATCATGCATGATGCAATAAACTTAATAATTAAAAATTTAAATTTTAGGATAATTTTATCTTACTAAATATTTAAAAAACACATAAAAGAAAAAGAAAAAAAAAAGAAAATTGAATAATGACATCACCAAATGACATAAGATATGACATCAAAATTAATTTTAATTTAATTAACCAATTTGACTAAGTCAAATTTTGCATAAATACACATAAAATGAAAAAAAAAAAAATAAAAAGATCCATCTTCTTCTTTCCCGTAGCTCTCTTTCTCTCTTTCTCCCAAAGCTCTCTCACCCTTAAAACCTCCATGAAAGCTCATCTTTGAGCTTGAAAAACCAAAAATCTCACCATAGAAAATTACTCTACCATGGTTAAAGCTTGTTTTGGCAACTAGAAGAGGTGATTACAGAATAAAGAAAGAAGAAAGGAAGAGGTTTGAAGGGAAAGAAAATTCTACACTAAGGTTAGTAAACTAAATTTGATTTTCTAGTTGAATTTGTTGTGTTTATAGCTTAATTAACTTAGGAAAAAACTTAAAATGAAATGAAATTAGTTGTTGGAGGACTAAACATGGATTTTGATCAGCTAGGGTTTGCTATGGTAGTGCATGAATTTGATTGGATTATAAGTGTAGGCAAGCTTATATGAATGTAGAGGTGATATTGTGATACTTGGATGTGGTTAAATGTAATTACTAGTGTAGTTAGGGTTTTGGACCAAGGGTTTAGAGGCAAAATTATGAGAAATGGTGAAATGATGTAGTTGACCTAGTTTAAGGTGAGAAATGGTCATTTTTGACCAAATGAAGTGTGTTGGAAGTGTTGGAGTTAAGGTTAAAATCGGACTCAATGTGGTCATGCTGTTGGCAGCATGACCAAGGTCCCTTTGAGGGACCAAAAATGAAAATTTACGAGTCCAATTGGTATGAAATCAATTGAGAATGAAAAAAGACACAAAATGACACAATTTTCATTTAGGAATTATGCCCAAAAAGTGACCAAAACCTAGTGAACAAATTGACCAAATCCATAAATTCTTAGTCTGACCTGTACAAACTGACCAAATGAATAGTATTTGTTCATTTGGCCTTAACTTGAGCTATACAGGTCTAAATGACCTGAAATTTGGCCAGTGGACAGATGAGATATAGACCTAAAACTTTCATAAAGAACACAAACTCAAATTATGCCATTAACCAAGTCATTTGGCCACCCAAAGTTGGTGACCTAAAACTGCCAGAACCAAAATTTGCCCAAAAATCTAGGTTAAGTCCAATATGGCAGCCATGATTTAAATGGCTATAACTTGAGCTCCAAAACTCCAATTGGAGTGATTCAAAAAGTAGAATAAAATTAAGACAATAGGGAACATTTTCTATGTAGAAAGTTTTGCCAAATTCCAACAGCAAGATAACCAATGGAACAGTGCAACTTTAGACACCAAAACTGAAAATTATCAAATTTGCCTAAAAGACTTAGAATTTGAGTAAACAACCAAAACCAACAAATTTAGCGACCAAAATGTGGTATGTGAGTAAAGGTGGAATTCTCATACCTATTAAGCCTTAGAAAGTCAACAAATTGACTTGAATAGTATCATGAATAGTAACTCTAAAATGAAAATTTTTAAGAATGTTAGTTTAAGCATATTTGGGCTAGAATTAATTATTTATCCAGAAATTCTTAGTCTGACCTGTACAAACTGACCAAATGAATAGTATTTGTTCATTTGGCCATAACTTGAGCTAGGCAGGTTTAAATGACTTGAAATTTTGCCAGTGGACAGATGAGATATAGACCTAAAACTTTCATAAAGAACACAAACCCAAATTATGCCATTAACCAAGTCATTTGGCCACCCAAAGTTGGTGACCTAAAACTGTCAGAACCAAAATTTGCCCAGAAATCTGAGTTAAGTCCAATATGGTAGTCATGGTTCAAATGGCTATAACTTGAGCTCTAAAACTCCAATTGGAGTGATTCAAAAAGTAGAATAAAATTAAGACAATAGGGAACATTTTCTATGAAGAAAGTTTTGCCAAATTCCAACAGCAAGATAACTAATGGAACAGTGCAACCTTAGACACAAAAACTGAAAATTATCAAATTTGCCTAAAAGACTTAGAATTTGAGTAAACAACCAAAACCAATAAATTTAGCGACCAAAATGTGGTATGTGAGTAAAGGTAGAATTCCCATACCTATTAAGCCTTAGAAAGTCAACAAATTGACTTGAATAGTACCATGAATATTAACTCTAAAATGAAAATTTTTAAGAATGTTAGTTTAAGCATATTTGGGCTAGAATTATGTATTTATGAATTAATTATTGGATTTAGTGTGAAATAAGATACTGAAACACTATAAATATTGTGTTTCAGCTGAAAAAGACCCGGAAGGTATAAGAGACTGAGTCAAGGCCTAGAAGCGACTCACGTCAGGTTTGTGCACAATAAACTTAAAATTCTTTGTTTCTACTTGACAATTCTTAAAATAAATGTTGTGAATAATTTTGATTGTTATGGCTTTGAAAATACTATTTGAAAAATAGTGTGTTGTCTACTTTGTAAATGAAAAGTTTAGAGTGAAATATGATTTGTGAATTGTATAAAATATTTGAATAACTTAATTTAAATTGTTTTTAATTCACACTTGGCATGGCAATACTAATATGTTCCTCCTCCACTTGTGGTTGAGTATGATATTTGATCACTTTCCTCCCTCTCTGGCTTTCCAGTCTAAGGGGCGAGTTTGGATGAGTACTCATTAGCTAGCTAGCCACCTCCCTCATTGATTTCGATTAGTGGGATGAGTATGCCTTGTCGTGACGTACACACGACATGTTCGGAAAATTTGTGTCATGGCCTAAGTTGTGTTATTGTTTGGCAACACTATGTTTATTAATTGTTTGATCAAGTTGTGCTATATTAAGCTTTGAAAATTATGATTTGTTATAAATGTGATTTGAGAAAAAAATTTGTGAAATGTGATTATGAGATTTTTGAATGATGATTTGTTCATAAATGTTTTATATTATGCATTTTATGCTTCATTGTGCACCGCTGAGTATTTATATACTCAGCGATAGCTTTAACTTGCTGTCGTAGATAGAGAAAAAGACATAGCAGCAGAGCGAGCTGCTACAGTTAGAGAGGAGTACAATTGAAGAATTTTTGTACGGGTATTTGTTTATACCCTGGTAGTTTAGTTTGATGTAAATATGATAGTATGCATATGTATCTCTGTAATTTGAGCAGTTGTACAGATAAAATTGTAATAATATTATTTTTGAGATTTTGCATCTGTAAATTAACTTATGATTGTAAATTAATGATTTAAAATGCAATGTGCATGAGTTATGAAATGTTTTGAGATATTAATTCTTAATTTGAAATTTGGATTTTGATTTGAAGTTTGGTGGTTGCAAATGGAGTGGTGATTGAGAAATATATTGGGAGCGTTTCTATTTTCAGGTTTTGAAGAACTGTTTTCTCAAAATACAGACGGCACTCTATTGAAATTTTTATAAAAATTGTGAAAAAATAAAATGGGACAAAAATCTTAACTAGTTTTCAAACTTCAATTAAATGTTTTTATTTCCTACCAAAATGCTCTCCACTTCCAAAATGTTAGAAAATGATTTTAAAATCCCTTGTAGTATATTTGATAGGTTAGCGGTAGGTGAAATACGGTAATTCATTAGGTGTACTACGGGAACATGTTACATCTTACGAGGAGTAGGGTGTGACATGTTTAGTGGTATCAGAGCAAGGTTTTTGTAACACCACTATTTGCATAGCCTGGTATATTTTACTGTTCTGGTGACCGGTGTTTGTTCGGATAATTAAGGGGATTAGAACCACACTTAAGACAACTAGAGAAGCCATAAACACAAATAATTAGTAATGTTCAATTAGTTAAGTATAAATAGAAAAAACAGAACATAAGAAGTTAAACGAGCTGAGAGTCACAGCGATGGGTGACCTTCTCGGGAAGGACTGCGTAGTCGTTTTAAACTCAAATTTTGAACCATAAAATGTGACGTTGCGGTCCTTAGGACCATTACGAACATAGTGGAAAAGAGAAAATCATGAAAAAGAACTGTTAAGCCAGTTAAATAATTAGGTCAGAGAGCCAAAAGAAATATTGAATTATTAGCAAACCGGGATGAACCGGCGAGGGGCAATTTGGTCAATTGACCCCGAGAGCTGACTCCTGACCTAACTGTCAAATAAAATCAGAGAAAAGAAAATTTCGAAATTGAGAATTAAATTAAAGAACTAATAGAAAAATAAATAGAAAAAAAAGAAAATGAAAAAGTTAAAAAGGTGATGATATCATGCATGACATCATGCATGATGCCATAAAAATAATAATTAATATATTTAATTAATTAGATTTTTGGTCTTCCTAAGACATAAAAGAAAAGAAAAGAAAAGAAAAAAAAAAGTCATCTTCTTCTTCAAAAGAACGTGACCCATCTCTTTCCTTCCTTCCTCACCAAAAACCACCATTGAAGCTCATCTTTGAGCTTGAAGACTACAAAATCCCACCATAGAAAATTGTCTTACCATGGTTAAAGTTTGTTTGGGCAACTAGAAAAGAAGATTCAATAGAAAGAAAGAAGGAGAAAATTAAGAAAAGGGAGATTGAAAATTCTGCATTCAAGGTTAGTAGCTAAACTTGGAAATTATAGTTTAATTTTAGTATTTGTAGCATAAAGAACATGGAAATATGCTTAAAATGAAAAGAAATTAATTGTTGGAGGACTAGATGGAAATTCTGGCAACTAGGGTTTGTGATGAAAAGCATGTGTTTTGATTGAATTTAACATGTTAGGCAAGCTTATGTGAATGTGGTAGTGAGATTGAAATGTTTAGATTTGGTTAAATGCAAAGAAATTGTGAACTAGGGTTTTGGACTTAGGGTTTAGAGACAAAAATGTAAGGAAGTGGTAAATGATGTCTTTGACCTAATTTGAAGTGAAAAATGGTCATTTGTGACCAAATGAAGTGTGTTGGAATAGTGGGAGTTAAGGCCAAATTCGGATGGAGTATGCAGCATGACCAAATTTCCTTTGAGGGACCAAAAATAAAATTTTACAAGTCCAATTGGTATGGGACCAATTGGGGATGAAAATAGACACTAAATGACACAATTTTCATTCAGGAAGCATGCCCAAAAAGTGACCAAAACCTAGTGAACAAATTGACCAAAGTTGAAAAATCACAGTCTGCCTCTGTACAAACTGACCAAATAAATAGTGTTTGTTCATTTGGCCATAACTTGAGCTAGGCAGGTCAAAATGACCTGAAATTTTTCTAGTGGTTAGATGAGATATAGACCTAAAACTTTCATGAAGAACACCAACCCAAATTGTGCCATAACCAAGTCATTTGGCCACCCCAAGTTGGTCACCTAAAACTACCAGCACCAAAAATTGCCCAGAAAATTTGGGTTGAATCCAATCCAGCAGCCATGGTTCAAATGGCTATAACTTGAGCTACAAAACTCCAATTGGAGTGATTCAAAATGGAAAATAAACTTAAGACAATAGGGAACATTTTCTATGAAGAAAGTTTTACCAAATTCTAACAGTAAGATGACTAATGGAACAGTGTAACCTTAGACACTAAAACTAAAAAATTTCAAATTTGCTTAAAAGACTTAGAATTTGAATAAACAACCAAAACCAATAAATTTAGTGACCAAAATGTGGTATGTGGGTGAAGTTGGAATTCTCATACCTATTAAGCCTTAGAAAGTCAACAATTTGACTTGAATAGTATAGTTAATAGTAACCCGAAACACAAAATTTTAAGAATGTCGAGTTTAGCACGTTAGAGCTAGGTAAAAGTGAAGTTAAATTTATTTTTGGATTTATGCTAAGTTATGGTACTGAAACACTGTAAAATTGTGTGTTTTAGTTGAAAAGAATACCGGGAAAGAACCCGAGGAACCATGTCAAGGCCAAGAGGCTACTTGCTTGAGGTTTGTGCACAACATCACTATGCTTCAAAATTCATTGATAAAGTGAATGAAATATGCATTTTACTTTTGCTTTGAATTGTTGAAAGTTTATTTGTGACATTATTTATGGTGTTTTGATTTAAATTATGAAAGTTATTGTGTATATTTGAAATAACAATGTTTAGCAAATTGTTAAGATAAGTTTTGAAACCACAGTGTCATGACCATATATTTGAACACCTCACTAGCATGACTAGTGGGGGTAATTAGTTTCGAATTTTGATTCCTTCTCTGGAGAAGTGTTGAGGTGTGCCAGTAGAAGAGGATGTGAATGGATATCCATATATTTGAGCTAGCTAGCCTTGTTATGTGATTTCTCTTTAGCCTCTGGCTATTGAGATTCTATTTGTTTCGAATGGCATGATCTAACTATGGGTTTTATGAAATGTGATTTGATACTTCAAAAAGAAATTGTTTGGGATTAAAATCTCATAATGCATGATTTGTATTTAATTCTCATGTTCAGTTAAATTTTTGAATAAATATAATTTAAGTTCTGCATAAAGATTATTTTAGTATGTTGTGCACCACTGAGTCCTAGTACTCAGCGATAGCTTTATTATCATGCATTTATAGAAGCGGAGGAAGCGTGATGAGCTTTGAGGTGTGAGGATTTATCTACTTGAAGTTATCGGGTATAATTTATACCCTGCTTGTAAATATTTATTTTGATGTATGTATTGCACATAAATGTATGGACATGTAAATCGGTCTTGAGCAGTTTGTACAAAGTTTGTATAAAGTTGAAATAAAATTTAGTTTGAATTTTCATACTGTAAATTTTGGTATGATGTATATATATAGATTGTTGTTTTTAATGAATATAAATGTTTTATTTTAATTTGAATGACATTGATAGATATTATTTTACTGATGATTGAATTTTGAAAATTGAGAAATGTTGACTGTTGAATTTTGAGATTTGAGAAATTGTTGAGATTGATTGTGAAATTGAAGTAGTGGTTGAGAAAATTTTTGGAAGTGCTTTCTTTTAGGTATTTGAAGAACTGTTTTCTCAAAATACAGACGGAACTCTGGTAAAATTTTTATAAAATTTGCAGAGAAATAAAATGGACCCAAAATATTAACTAGTTTTAATGTTAATTAAATGTTTTAAATACCTATTAGAAAATGCTCACCACTTAACAAAAGTAAGAAAATTGTTTTAAAATCCCTTGTAGGGTACTTAATGAGTTATCGGTAGGTGAAGTTCGGTAGTTCATTAGGTATTCCACGGGATCATGTTATGCCTTACAGAGGGGTAAGGTGAGACATGTTTTAGTGGTATCAGAGCAAAATTTTTGAAGTATATTTTAAATTGAGAATTTGTGTCTTTCTTGTTAAGTACAACGGCTCAATGTCCATAATTGTTACATACAGTGCATTACATCATGAATATGAACTAACAGAGGGAAATCTCCCTGTGTTACTTGTTCAGGAGATACCTTAACTTCAGATTGAAATGGAAGAAGGAGATCGCTCAGTCGAGCAATCTGTTGAAGCTGAGGCATAAGGGGAAGCTCTAGCTTTGCAGAATGTTAGTGGATCAGTAGCACCAGCCCCGCAAATGCCGCAGTTTCCTACACAATTTGCACAACAGATGGCTACGATGTTTCAACAAATGGCTGGGGGTATGCCTGCTCAAGCTCCACCCCAGACACCTTTGGCACAACCACTGCCTCCAGCTAGACAGTATGATAAATTACTGAAGTATGGGGCTGCAGAATTTAAGGGTACAGTGGACCCTTTAGTGGCAGAGCAATGGCTTGAAATAATGGACAGAGTATTTAAGAAGCTACACTGCCAAGATGAACTGAAGTTTGAGTATTCTGTGTCTCTATTGCAAGGGGATGCATATGATTGGTGGAAGACCATCCCCACGCCTTGGTGAACCACGATCTTGACACAGGATGACTTCATCGGAGAATTCGCATGTAAATACATCCCATATGCATATGTTGATCAGAAACTGCAAGAATTTTTGAGTTTGAGACAAAGGAATAGATCAGTGGTAGAGTATGAGAGGGAGTTCTCCCGCTTAACTCATTATGCTGGGAGTCTCCTTTCCACCAGCAAGGCAAGATGTAAGAGATTTGAGACGGGTTTGAAGCCCAGGATAAGGATGCAAGTTGTGGGATTCCGACACAGTAACTTCTCAGAGCTCATGTCTCAAGCACTTGAGTTGAAAAGAATAGAATCAGAAGCAACCCTAGTGAAAGAAAAATAAGAGAAAGCTGAGAAATTAGAGAAAGACAAGGGGGAAAGAATCAGTTGAACAGAGTTCTGGTGGGACTTCTAGGAAAAAGAAGAAGTTTAGTGGACCCAGTAGGGGTTGAGGTGGAAGATTTGGTAGGGGCAGATTTTCCGGTGCAGACCCCTAGGTCCAGTCGTGATCGGCAGGGTTCACATTCTGCCCGCCCCTGTGAGACTTGTGGCAAGATTCATGAGGGGAATGCTATTGGGCCACTGGAGCCTGTTTTAACTGTGGAGGCAAGGGCCATATAGCTAAAGACTACACTAGTGCTCTGTCTCCGAGATATGGTCCAGCTCCTACTACTGCCAAAGGATCTATTCAGAGTCCTGCTCCCAGAGATTCACAGTCTGTTGGCAGAGGAAGAGGAAGAGGCAGAGGTAGAGGCACTGCTTCAGGCAGTCAGGGCACAGTTGGTCAATCAGCACAAGGAAGTGCTTCAGCTAGAGTTTACACGATGAGACAGCGAGAAGAGGCTGAGACTTCTGATGTGGTAGCTGGTACATTCTCTATCTCTGATCAAGAAGTATTTGTATTGTTTGATCCGGGTTCAACCCATTCATATGTTAGTGCTAGCATAGTCAGTTCACTTGTTGTTCCATGTGTGCAAATGGGTTTTGAAGTGCTAGTAACTAGTCCATTAGGACAAGAGGTCTGGGTCAACAGAATTTATAGAGACTGTCCTTTGGTGATCCAAGGACATGTTTTCCTGTCAGACTTGATTAAAATGCCCTTCAGAGAGTATGATATCATCTTGGGCATGGATTGGTTAGCCAGGCATCACGCCATGATTGATCGAGATCAAGATCACTTTTGGTCTCCCTTTGTACGGTGATGTGGTAATACATGGGGAGAGGCATTTATTGCCATCAAACATCATTTCGGCTGCACTAGCCAGAAAAAAGATCAGAAAGGGTTGTGAAGCATACTTGGCACATGTGATAGACACCCAAGTGGGGAGCCCAGCACTGAGGGACATCCCTACTATATGTGACTTTCCGGATGTGTTTTCTGATGAATTGCTAGGATTACCTCAAGAAAGAGAGGTGCAGTTTGAAATTGATATTATGCCTGGTGTGGATCCAATCTCCATAACGCCATATAGAATGGCACCAGCAGAATTGAAAGAGTTGAAAGTGCAATTGCAAGAATTGCTTGATAAGGGCTTTATCCGCCCTAGTGTGTCACCTTGGGGAGCGCCGGTGTTGTTTGTTAAGAAGAAGGATGGCACTCTCCGGTTATGCATTGACTATCGACAGTTGAATAAGGTGACAATAAAGAATAGATATCCATTGCCCCACATTGATGACATGTTTGATCAGTTGAGGGGTGCAGCTATGTTCTCCAAAATTGACCTGAGATTAGGTTATTATTAGTTGAAAGTACAAGAGCAGAGTATTGCTAAAACTGCCTTCAGAACCCGCTATGGCCATTATGAGTTCTTGGTCATGCTATTCGAGTTAACTAATGCTCCGGCTGCTTTTATGGATCTGATGAACATTATCTTTAGACCATACCTCGATCAGTTTGTTGTGGTATTCATAGATGATATATTGGTGTATTCGAGGAATGCAGAAGAGCATGATAGACATCTGCGGATTGTATTGCAGTCTTTGAGGGAGAAACAGCTATATGCCAAATTGTCGAAGTGTGAATTTTGGCTGAAGGAGATATCCTTTTTGGGGCATGTAGTATCAGAAGAGGGCATCAAGATAGATCCAAGTAAGATTGATGCTGTCCTTAATTGGAGGCCACCCAAAAATGTCATAGAGATTCGCAGTTTTCTGGGTTTAGCTGGATACTACAGTCGATTTGTGAAGGAATTCTCCATGTTGGCATCTCCATTGACCAAACTGCTTAGAAAAGATGTAAAATTTCAGTGGACGGATAAATGTCAATAGAGTTTTGATGAATTGAAGAAATGTTTGACTGAAGCTCCAGTCCTGACTTTACCTATCCTAGGTAAAGAATACACAGTTTACAGTGATGCTTCTCACAATGGGTTAGGCTATGTATTGATGCAAGATCGAAATGTCATTGCCTATGCATCACGCCAGCTAAAACCGCATGAGAGGAACTATTCGACACATGACTTGGAGCTTGCAGCTATTGTGTTTGCTCTTAAGATCTAGAGACACTATTTGTATGGGGAAAAGTGTTACATCTACACAGATCATAAGAGTTTGAAGTATTTGGGCACTCAGAAAGAGCTGAATTTGAGACAGAGGAGATGGTTAGAATTGATAAAAGACTATGATTGTCTGATAGACTATCAGCCAGGGAAAGCTAATGTTGTGGCTGACGCCTTAAGTCGCAAGACTATGGCAAGTCTACGTGTTACTCCTTTGTCTATGGTACATGAGTTAAGATCATTGCGTGCCAGTTTAGAGATTAATGATGATGGGCAGACAGCAGTTACATGGCATGTACAGCCAGTGTTGATTGATTAATCAGTATGGCTGCTCAGAATGATGAAAGGTATCAGAAGCTGATGGAAGAAGTCCGACAGGGCAAGAAACCAGAATTCTCAATAAGAGATGATGGTCTACTACTACACCAGGGCAGAATGTGTGTTCCTAATGATGTTGATTTAAGGCAGATCATTTTGAAGGAAGCACATGAGTCTCCTTTTGCCATGCATCCTGGTGGCACAAAAATGTATAGAGGGCTAAAGGAGCATTACTGGTGGATGGGTATGAAAAGAGATGTGGCAGAGTTTGTTTTTAAATGCCTAACTTATCAGCAAGTAAAGGCAGAGCATCAAGTACCCGCTGGGTTGTTACATCCACTACCAGTACCATAATGGAAATGGGAGAGAATAACAATGGATTTTATGATGGGACTTCCGAGGACACAGAAGAGTCATGATGCAGTTTGGGTCATTATTGACAGACTAACCAAGTCTTCTCATTTTCTGCCAGTCTGGATGGACTACAGTTTAGAAAGATTGGCCAAGTTGTACATTGATGAGATAGTGAGACTGCATGGAGTGCCAGTATTCATTGTATCAGACAGAGATCCTAGGTTCACTTCTAGATTCTGGGGTAGTCTTCAGAGAGTCCTAGGAACTAGATTGAACTTCAGTACTGCATTCCACCCACAGACAGATGGCCAGTCTAAGAGGATAATTCAGATCTTGGAGGACATGCTACGAGCTTATGTGATTGAATTTGAGGGTAGTTGGGATACATACTTGCCTTTGATTGAGTTCGCTTACAACAACAGCTACCAATCAAGCATTGGAATACCTCCATATGAAGCTTTGTATGGCAAAAAATGTAGAACCCCATTGTGTTGGGATGATATGAATGAAAGAAAGATGATTGGACCCAAAATTGTTTAGCAAACTAAAGAGAAAATCAGGGTGATCCGAGATCCACTTAAGACTGCATCAGACCGTCAGAAGTCCTACATTGATCTGAAGAGAAGGGATATTGAGTATGCAGTGGGTGAGAAAGTATTCCTCAAGGTTTCTCCTTGGAAGAGAATTATGAGATTCGGCAGAAAGGGAAAACTAAGTCCTTGTTTTATCGGGCCATATGAGGTTCTGGAAAGAGTGGGTCCTTTGGCATATCGTTTGGCACCACCTCCAAAGTTGGAGAAGATACATAATGTCTTCCATGTGTCTATGTTGAGGAGATATCGATCAGACCCATCTCATGTACTACCAGTAGAGGAAATTGAAGTAAATCCAGACCTCACATATGAAGAAGAACCCATAGTAATTCTGGCATATAAGGTGAAGCAGCTACGGAATAAGCAGATACCGTTGGTAAAAGTGCTGTGGAACCATCATTCAGGCCATGAGGCTACTTGGAACGAGAGGAGGACATGAGGAGACAGCACCCACAGCTGTTTGGAGATTGATATCAGGTAAAATTTCAAGACGAAATTTATTTTAAGGGGGGGAGAATTATAACACCCTATTTGCATAGCCTGGTATATTTTACTATTCCGGTGACTGGTGTTTGTCCGGATAATTAAGGGGATTAGAACCGCACTTAAGACAACTAGAGAAGCCATAAACACAAATAATTAGTAGTGTTCAATTAGTTAAGTATAAATAGAAAAAACATAACATAAGAAGTTAAAAGGGCCGAGAGTCACAGCGATGGGTGACCTTCTCGGGAAGGACTGCGAGGTCATTTTAAACTCAAATTTCAAATCATAAAATGTGACGCTGCGGTCCTTAGGACCATTACGAACATAGGGGAAAAGAGAAAATCACAAGAAAGAACTATTAAGCCAGTCAAATAATTAGGTCAGGGAGCCGGAAGAAGAATTATTTGCAAACCAGGATGAACCGAAAAGGGGCAATTTGGTCAATTAACCCCGAGAGCTGACTCCTGACCTAACTGTCAAATAAAATCAGAGAAAAGAAAATTTTGAAATCGAGAATTAAATTAAAGAACTAATACAAAAATAAATAGAAAAAAAAAAGAAAATAATAAAGTTAAAAAGGTGATGACATCATGCATGACATCATGCATGATGCCATAAAAATAATAATTAATATATTTAATTAATTACATTTTGGGTCTTCCTAAGACATAAAAGAAAAGAAAAGAAAAGAAAAGAAAAGAAAAAAAAATAAAGTCATCTTCTTCTTAAAAAAAACGTGACCCATCTCTTTCCTCCGTTCCTCACCAAAAACCACTATTGAAGCTCATCTTTGAGCTTGAAGACTACAAAATCCCACCATAGAAAATTGTCTTATCATGGTTAAAGTTTATTTGGGCAGCTAGAAAAAAAGATTCAAGGGAAAGAAAGAAGGAGAAAATTAAGAAAAGGGAGATTGAAAATTCTGCATTCAAGGTTAGTAGCTAAACTTGGAAATTATAGTTTAATTTAAGTATTTATAGCATGAAGAACATGGAAATATGCTTAAAATGAAAGGAAATTAATTGTTGGAGGACTAGATGAAAATTCTGGCAGCTAGGGTTTGTGATGAAAAGCATGTGTTTTGATTGAATTTAATATGTTAGGCAAGCATATGTGAATGTGGTAGTGAGATTGAAATGTTTAGATTTGGTTAAATGCAAAGAAATTGTGAACTAGGGTTTTGGACTTAGGGTTTAGAGACAAAAATGTAAGTAAGTGATAAATGATGTCTTTGACCTAATTTGAAGTGAAAAATGGTCATTTGTGACCAAATGAAGTGTGTTGGAATGGTGGGAGTTAAGGCCAAATTCTGATGGAGTATGCAGCATGACCAAATTTCCTTTGAGGGACCAAAAATGAAATTTTACAAGTCCAATTGGTATAGGACCAATTGGGGATGAAAATAGACACTAAATTACAAAATTTTCATTGAGGAAGCATGCCCAAAAAGTGACCAAAACCTAGTGAACAAATTGACCAAAGTTGAAAAATCACAGTTTGCCTCTATACAAACTGACCAAATGAACAGTGTTGGTTCATTTGGCCATAACTTGAGCTAGACAGGTCAAAATGACCTGAACTTTTTCCAGTGGTTAGATGAGATATAGACCTAAAACTTTCATGAAGAACACCAACCCAAATTGTGCCATTAACCAAGCCATTTGGCCACCCCAAGTTGGTGACCTAAAACTGCCAGCACCAAAAATAGCCCAGAAAATCTGGGTTGAATCTAATCCGGCAGCCATGGTTCAAATGGCTATAACTTGAGCTACAAAACTCCAATTGGAGTGATTCAAAATGAAGAATAAACTTAAGATAATAGAAAACATTTTCTATGAAGAAAGTTTTGCCAAATTCCAACAGTAAGATGACCAATGGAACAGTGCAACCTTAGATACCAAAACTAAAAATTTTCAAATTTGATTAAAAGACTTAGAATTTGAATAAACAACCAAAACCAACAAATTTAGTGACCAAAATGTTGTATGTGGGTGAAGTTCGAATTCCCATACCTATTAAGCCTTAGAAAGTCAACAATTTGACTTGAATAGTATAGTGAATAGTAACCCAAAACACAAAATTTCAAGAATGTCGAGTTTAGTACGTTAGAGCTAGGTAAAAGTGAAGTTAAATTTATTTTTGGATTTATGCTAAGTTATGGTACTGAAACACTATAAAATTGTGTGTTCAGTTGAAAAGAATACTGGGAAGGAACCCGAGGAATCGAGTCAAGGCCAAGAGGTGACTCGCTTGAGGTTTGTGCACAACATCACTATGCTTTAAAATTCATTGATAAAGTGAATGAAATATGCATTTTACTTTTGCTTTGAATTGTTGAAAGTTTATTTGTGACATTATTTATGGTGTTTTGATTTAAATTGTGAAAGTTATTGTGTATATTTGAAATAGCAATGTTTAGCAAATTGTTAAGATAAGTTTTGAAACCACAGTGTCATGACCATATATTTGAACACCTCACTAGCATGACTAGTGGGGGTAATTAGTTTCAAATTTTGATTCCTTCTCTAGAGAAGTGTTGAGGTGTGCCAGTAGAAGAGGATGTGAATGGATATCCATATATTTGAGCTATCTAGCCTTGTGATGTGATTTCTCTTTAGCCTCTGGCTATTGAGATTCTATTTGTTTCGAATGGCATGATCTAATTGTGGATTTTATGAAATGTGATTTGATAATTCAAAATGAAATTGTTTGGGATTAAAATCTCATAATGCATGATTTGTATTTAATTCTCATGTTCAGTTAAATTTTTGAATAAATGTGATTTAAGTTCTGCATAAAGATTATTTTAGTATGTTGTGCACCACTGAGTCCTAGTACTCAGCGATAGCTTTTATTACTGTCACAGATTTAGAGACTAGAGGAGCAGCAGACTGAGCTGCTGAGGTGTGAGGATTTATCAGCTTGAAGTTATCAGGTATAATTTATACCCTAAACCTCCTTGTGTTTGTTATCAGAGAGTAGAAAATTTCTGAAAAATGAAATGGAAGAGGGAGATCATTCCGTAGAGCAATCTGTCGAGGCTAAGGCCCGAGGAGAAGCCTCAGCACTCCAGAATGTGAGTGGGTCGGCCACTCCAGCTCCTCCTCAAGCATCGCAGTTCCCTGCTCAGTTTGCACATTAGATGGCTGCGTTTTTCTAGCAAATGGCGGGAAATGTGCCACCCCAGGCTCAGATGCAAGCACCTGTAGCACAACCACAGCCCTCAGCTCGGCAATATGAAAAATTGATGAAATTTGGGGCTACAGAATTCAAAGGAACAGTGCATCCACTGGAAGCAAAATAGTGGTTAGAGAGGATGGAACGGGTTTTCAGAAAACTACAGTGTGCTGAAGAGTTGAAGTTCGAATATTCAGCATCACTTCTGCAAGGGGATGCATATGAGTGGTGGAAGACCATCCCCTACAGTCTGGTAGAGCCACCAGTCCTCACATGGGTAGACTTTTTAAGGGAATTTCGGCAAAAGTGGGTCCCCAATACTTATGTAGACATGAAGCTACAAGAGTTTTTAAGGATGAAGCAAGGGGTAGAACTGTAGCAGAGTATGAGCGGGACTTTTCAAGGCTAAGCCATTATGCTGAAAGCTTAGTCTCCACCCCCATAGACTGGTGTAAGAGGTTTGATGCTGGGTTAAGGCCTAGCTTGAGAATGCAAGTGGTAGGGTTCCGACACCAGAATTTTTCTGAATTGATTTCACAAGCCCTGGAACTGGAAAGGATAGAATCAGAATGGGCAGTAAAAAAGAGTACACAAGAGAAAGAGAAAACTGAAAAGGCTACTGGTCAAGCTACTGAGAGTGGCTCTGGGAAAAGAAAACATTTTGAAGGATCTAGCTTGCGCAAATTGGGTAGAGGTATATCTTCTAGACCGAAATCATCCCAATCCGATCAGCAAACTCAACAGAGATGCAAAAATACATTACCGGATCGACTTTGTGAGACTTGTGGTAAACCACATAGTGGAGTATGTTATAGAGCTGTAGGAGCATGTTTCAATTGTGGAGGGACTGGTCATTTTTGCCACGGATTGCATAAGTCCACGCCGTTATGGATCATTCACCACGTCAGAAGGATCAGCCCAAGTTTCTACCTCGAAGAGTTTACCAACAGTTGGTAGAGGCAGAGGCAAAGGTAGGGGTAGTACACCTGGAAGTTAGAGTACTATGAATCAACCAGGACAAGGTGATGCTCCAGTGAGAGTATACACTATGTGACAAAGGGATGAGGATGAGACTTCTAGTATGGTTGCTGGTATTTTCTTAATTCTTAACTGAGATATGTATGTGTAAAAAAAAAAAAAATTTGATATGTTAGTGACTAGTTTTTTTAAAATTAATTTTGGAAGAGTTTGTCAGTGAAAAGTATTTGCTACCACACAAGAATTTGTAAAGTTAATTAGTAAGCCTAATTATGTAAGGAAAGAGAACCTAAAAGTAAGTTATAGTAATATAGCTACCATAGATGTGGGTAAGGGTATTACTGCTGATAAATGTCAATGGGTACCATAATCAAAATACGTTCAAGATATTAGTGAAATTAAAAGAAATAAGATACAGAGAAGTTTGATCTATTGGGATGTATCGTAGTAACTATGCAATATTCTTGATGTTTGTGCTGTAAGCTGCAGATTACAGTACTGACTTGGGATTTATTATGTAGAGCTACGTACTACCCAATAGTACACATGAATAAGAATAGTTGCAAACGACATCTGTTTTGGTACAGTTATGATAAGATAAAGTTTTCTTATTGGAAAGGAGTTTGAAAATCCTAACCTGGGATTTAAAACTCTAAAGTTAGAATATTGAAAGGTTATAGTTCAGCGCAAAAAAAAATAATGACTACACATCAGTGCAAAATAAGCGATAGAATATCGATAGATAAAAATAAATAGAACAGTAAGAAATGAGAAAAATACTAGATGAGGAATTGCCACCAAGGCAAGCAATTTACTTAAGATGCGTAAAGATATTCCGAACTATTTTATCAAGAAAGAAATAAGTTAAACCAAAGCAAACAAGATAGTGCAAAATGGCACATCGGCTTTGGTCATAAATGGAGATGGTAAGATAATGGTTATGGACCATTATTCCGATTATAAAGCTATGTAGAAATGTGAGAAAAACATGAGAAAACAACATGAATGACTATTTGAGGACAGATAGTAGACACAATTTCGAGGACAAAATTATTTTAAAGGTGGAGAGAATTGTAACGTCCCTATTTGCATAACCTGGTATATTTCACTGTTCCAGTGATCGGAGTCGGTTCGGACAATTAAGGGGATTAGAACCACACTTAAGACAACTAGATAAGCCATAAATACAAATAATTAGTAAATGTCAATTAGTTAAGTATAAATAAGAAAAACAGAACATAAGAAGTTAAACGAGCTGAGAATCACAGCGATTGGTGACCTTCTCGGGAACGACTGCGAAGTTGATTTAAACTCAAATTTCGAATCGTAAAATGTGACGCTGCGGTCCTTAAGACTATTGCGAACACAGTGGAAAAGAGAAAATCACGAAAAAAGGTTGTTAAGCCAGTCAAATAATTAGGTCAGGGAGCCGGAAGAAATATTGAATTATTTGCAAACCGGATTGAACCTGCGTGGGCCAATTTGGTCAATTGACCCTGAGAGCTAACTCCTGACCTAACTGTCCAATAAAATGGGAGAAAAGAAAATTTTGGGATCACAAATTAAATTAAAGAACTAATAGAAAAATATATGAAAAGAAAAAGAAAAAAACTTTGGAAAAGGTGAAAAAGCTTATTACATCATGCATGACATCATGCATGATGCAATAAACTTAATAATTAAAAATTTAAATTTTAGGATAATTTTATCTTACTAAATATTTAAAAAACACATAAAAGAAAAAGAAAAAAAAAGAAAATTGAATAATGACATCACCAAATGACATAAGATATGACATCAAAATTAATTTTAATTTAATTAACCAATTTGACTAAGTCAAATTTTGCATAAATACACATAAAATGAAAAAAAAAATAAAATAAAAAGATCCATCTTCTTCTTTCCCGTAGCTCTCTTTCTCTCTTTCTCCCAAAGCTCTCTCACCCTTAAAACCTCCATGAAAGCTCATCTTTGAGCTTGAAAAACAAAAAATCTCACCATAGAAAATTAATCTACCACGGTTAAAGCTTGTTTTGGCAACTAGAAGAGGTGATTGAAGAATAAAGAAAGAAGAAAGGAAGAGGTTTGAAGGAAAAGAAAATTCTGCACTAAGGTTAGTAAACTAAATTTGATTTTCTAGTTGAATTTGTTGTGTTTATAGCTTAATTAACTTAGAAAAAAACTTAAAATGAAATGAAATTAATTGTTGGTTGACTAAAAATGGATTTTGATCAGCTAGGGTTTGCTATGGTAGTGCATGAATTTGATTGGATTATAAGTGTAGGCAAGCTTATATGAATGTAGAGGTGATATTGTGATACTTGGATGTGATTAAATGTAATTACTAGTGTAGTTAGGGTTTTGGACCTAGGGTTTAGAGGCAAAAATGTGAGAAATGGTGAAATGATGTAGTTGACCTAGTTTGAGGTGAGAAATGGTCATTTTCGACCAAATGAAGTGTGTTGGAAGTGTTGGAGTTAAGGTTAAATTCGGACTCAATGTGGTCATGCTGCTGGCAGCATGACCAAGGTCCCTTTGAGGGACCAAAAATGAAAATTTATAGGTCCAATTGGTATGAAACCAATTGGGAATGAAAATAGACACAAAATGACACAATTTTCATTTAGGAATCATGCCCAAAAAATGAACCAAACCTAGTGAACAAATTGACCAAATCCAGAAATTCTCAGTCTGACCTGTACAAACTGACCAAATAAACAATGTTTGTTCATTTGGCCATAACTTGAGCTAGGGAGGTCTAAATGATCTGAAATTTTACCAGTGGACAGATGAGATATAGACCTAAAACTTTCATTAAGAACACTAACCCAAATTATGCAATTAACCAGGTCATTTGGCCACCCAAAGTTGGTGACCTAAAACTGCTAGAGCCAAAATTTGCTCAAAAATTTGGGTTAAGTGCAATCCGGCAGCCATGGTTCAAATTGCTATAACTTGAGCTAAAAAACTCCAATTGAAGTGATTCAAAAAGGAGAATAAACTTAAGACAATAGGGAACATTTTCTATGAAGAAAGTTTTTCCAAATTCCAACAGCAAGATGACCAATGGAACAGTGCAACCTTAGATACTAAAATTGAAAATTATCAAATTTGCCTAAAAGACTTAGAATTTGAGTAAACAACCAAAACCAATAAATTTACTGACCAAAATATGGTATGTGGGTAAAGTTGGAATTCCCATACCTATTAAGCCTTAGAAAGTCAATAAATTGACTTGAATAGTACCATGAATAGTAACTCCAAAATGAAAATTTCCAAGAATGTTAGTTTAAGCATATTTGGGCTAGAATGATGTATTTATGAATTAATTATTGGATTTAATGTGAAATAAGATACTGAAACACTATAAATGTTGTGTTTCAGCTGAAAAAGACCCGAAAGGTATAAGGGATTGAGTCAAGGCCTAGAGGTGACTCACGTCAGGTTTGTGCACAATAAACTTAAAATTCTTTGTTTCTACTTGACAATTCTTTAAATAAATGTTATGAATAATTTTGATTGTTATGGCTTTGAAAATATTATTTGAAAAATAGTGTGTTGCCTACTTTGTAAATGAAAAGTTTAGAGTGAAATATGATTTGTGAATTGTATAAAATATTTGAATAACTTGATTTAAATTATTTTTAATTCACACTTGGCATGGCAATACTAATATGTTCCTTCTCCACTTGTGGGGTGAGTATGATATTTGATCACTTTCCTCCCTCTCTGGCTTTCCAATCTGAGGGGCGAGTTTGGATGAGTACTCATTAGCTAACTAGCCACCTCCCTCATTGATTTTGATTAGTCAGGTGAGTATGCCTTGTCGTGATGTACATACGACATGTTCAAAAAATTTGTGTCATGGCCTAAGTTGTGTTATTGTTTGGCAACACTATATTTATTAAATTGTTTGATCAAGTTGTGCTATATTAAGCTTTGAAAATTATGATTTGTTATAAATATGATTTGAGAAAGAAAGTTATGAAATGCGATTATGAGATTTTTGAATGATGATTTGTTCATAAATGTTTTATATTATGCATTTTATGCTTTATTGTGCACCACTGAGTATTTATATATTCAGTGATAGCTTTAACTTGCTGTCGCAGATAGAGAAAAGGACATAGCAAGTGAAGCGTACTCTGATTAGAGAGGAGTACAATTGAAGAATTTTTATATGGGTATTTGTCTATACCCTGGTAGTTTAGTTTGATGTAAATATGATAGTATACATATGTATCTCTGTAATTTGAGCAGTTGTACAGATAAATTTGTAATAATATTATTTTTGAGATTTTGCATCTGTAAATTAACTTATGATTATAAATTAATGATTTAAAATGCAATGTGCATGAGTTATGAAATGTTTTGAGATATTAATTCTTGATTTGAAATTTGGATTTTGAATTGAAGTGTTGCTATTGCTGTTGATTTGAAGTTTGGTGGTTGCAAATGGAGTGGTGATTGAGAAATATATTGGGAGTATTTCTATTTTCAGGTTTTGAAGAATTGTTTTCTCAAAATACAGGCAGCACTCTGCCGAAATTTTTATAAAAATTGCGAAAAAATAAAATGGGACAAAAATCTTAACTAGTTTTCAAACTTCAATTAAATGTTTTTATTTCCTACCAAAATGCTCACCACTTCCAAAATGTAAGAAAATGGTTTTAAAATCTCTTGTAGTATATTTGATAGGTTACCGGTAGGTGAAGTACAATAATTCATTAGGTGTACTATGGGAACATGTTACATCTTACGAGGAGTAGGGTGTGACATACAATATCAACAGTACTCAACAAAGCTCATTTATGCCTATACAAGCAACAAGTTTCATCATAAAGGACATGCCAAATTGAGATTAAAAAAAAAAAAAGCAGAGTTTTAAGACAGATACAATTCCAAGCTTTCCATCTCCAAAAAGAATAAAGACAAACTCAAAACAAGTATGCTGATGGTCATCCCAATTATGCTTATGAAAAGAAAATGTCTTCTGCCCACTACATACGTCGATTTGAAATATAGCTACCAAAATGAATATAGTGTTTGTAAATCCAATAGCAATAGTTGTCATAAGAAGTTGAGTGTTGCCCTTGATTCCAACATCCTTGGGTAAATTACCCAGATGGTTTAATTTAAAAACTAAATTACCAAAAGGGGTTGAGGGAAAAATTATTTACCAAAAGGGGATATTTTTGGTGACGTCGAGGAAAGAGACAGGTAGACTCAATCATGAGTAGCGACTAAGGACCAACTTGTAACAAAAAACCTCCTTTTGGACTGAAATGTAAAAAAAAAAATAAATTAAAAGGTTATATGCAACTTGGTGCTACCCATACTAGAATCTGGCTACACTCAATAGTTCAGATTCTCTCCTTTTGTGAAAAAGAATCTCATTTTATGAAAAAGGAAAACATCAAAAAAAAAAAAAGAAGAAGTGTGGGCAGCTGGTTACTACCCATGGTAGCGTCTAGTTGCCATGTTATCAGACACGACTGCTAGTCGCTACCAAAGATAGTGCCCAGATACCCATCAGCCTCTCATTTCGCATGGCGTCAGATCTCGTTTCGCGTGGTGTTAGCAGCTAGTTGCTACCAAAGGTAGCGCCCAGATACCCATCAGCCTCGCATTTCGCAAGGCGTCAGATCTCATTTCGTGTGGCGTCAGAACCCGTGAAAGAGTGGTCTTGTCCTGCAGGTAGACGCGAATAGTAGTAGCGTATAAGTCCACTATTTATACCACCCTCCACCATGTCCTCCAACAACCCATCAGCTATAAAAAAAAAAAATTTCAACCCTACTCTGCTCTCCCTCTAAAATTTTGTTGTAGATCAACTTTGTGTAAGAAATTTAGTAATCATTTATTTGCTTATTTCTCTTTGATTATAGAGGAAACAAAAGGTAAATAAATATATTTAGAGTTAATTTTTTCTTATTCATGCTATAATAAATATTATATAATAATATATTTATCTAATAATATCTCATATATTTTTTTATATGCTAATAATATTTCTATCTCTCTCTCTCTCTCTCTCTCTCTCTCTCTCTATTTATAGATAAATTAAAGCCCATTGAATTTTGAGGTAATTTTATTTTGAGATAATTTTATTATTATTAATGTTAAATAATAATGACATAATAACAATTACTATAGTATGATTTGTTATAATATTCCAATAAAAATACTATTTATTAAAACTTTTGCACACTCTAATAAAGAAAATAATATTTTTTATAAGTGTAATAGTATAATTTTTTATTATTATTGTTGTTAGATAATATTTTTATAATAAAAATGATAGTAACATAATTTTTTGTAATACTCTAATATCTCCCTCTCCCTCTCTTTGTCAGTATCTCTTTCTCTCAGCTTGGAAAAAAAAGTAAAGTACAGTGCATTTTGAGATATTATTTTAGTTATTGATGTTATATTATAAATTGTTATAGTATAATTTTTTATGACCCTCTAATCTCTCCCTCTCTCCCTCTCTCTCTCGACCTGTAGAGAATTTAAAGGTGCAGTGAATTTTGAGGTAATTTTTTATTTTGAGATTTTTTCTTTGATGTTAAATACTAACTTTATAAGAAAAATTAGTGTAATATAATTATTTATAATACTATAAAGAACTACTGTTTATTAAAATTCATAGACACTGTAAAAGAAAATAATATTTTGTAAGTCAAACAGTAAATTTTTTTTATTATTGTTGTTAAATAATTATTTTATAATAAAAATTACTATTATATAATTTTTTGTAACACTCTAATCTTCCTCTCCCTCTATATTTTTCTATCAATATCTCTTTCTCTCAGCTTGTAGTGAAAGTAAGTTCCAGTGTATTTTGACGTATTTATTTAATTATTGATGCCATATTACAAATTATTATACTATAATTTTTTATAATACTGTATTCTCTCCCTCTCTCTCTCTCTCTCTCTCTCTCTCTCTCTCTCTCTCTATAGAGAAATTAAGGTGTAGTGAATTTTGAGGTAAATTTTACTTTGAGCTAATTTTTTTATTATTCATATTATATATATATTTTTTAATTATTGATGTTAAATACCAATTTTATAATAAAAATTTCTATAATATAATTTTTTATAATAATATAAAAAAATACTATTAATTAAAATTCCTGCACACTCTAAAAAAAATAATTTTTTGTAAGTGTAAAAGTAAATTTTTTTTAATTATTATTGTTAAATAATATTTTTATAATAAAAATAACTGTTCTATAAAATTACTGTTATGAATCTTGAGTTAATTTTTATTTTGAGGTAATTTTTATTATTATTCATGTGACATTTTTTTTCATATATGACATTTTATGATTATAGTGGAAAATTTTTAGGTAATATTTATTTTGACATTAATTTTTGTATTATTGCTGTTATATGAAAATCTAAATAGAAATTGATATATTAGATGTAAATACAATATTGTATTTGTTAAGTTTTTTTATATAACATGTTATAATACATATTAATAGATTAAAAGACTAATAATTAGAGTGATTGTTTGTTCATTTATTTTTATAATAGAAGAGTAATAATACGGTGCAGTGAAAGATTAATAAGTTGATTATTACCCTTAATAGGAATGGAAGGAGAACAAATGCATAGTCGAAGTTACCTACGGCCAGGTCCATCTGATCCTTCAATACTCAGACACCAGAGACTTCATCGGTCAGAGTCTATCTGGGAAGGTACAATGCAGGAAGATGTGATAACTTGCAGAAGACATGCATATGTTCTTCACTTGAATGCCCTCCACAATTGATTGTTCCTCATTTGATGGAAAGTGGTTTTATTGGAGTATCTCAAATGAGATTTTTTGCATTAGATTGGCATCTCATATCAGCTCTAATTGAAAGGTGGAGACCTGAGACACACACATTCATGTTGCCAATAGGAGAGTATACTATCACTCTAGAAGATATTGGCATAATTACTGGATTGCCTATAGATGGTCATGCAGTAATTGGCAATTCTAGATTGGATTGGCTATCTGTTTGTGAAGAATATCTAGGCATAAGGTGTAACACCCTCCCTGTATAAACTCTGTACATTCTACTGTTCCGGTGACCGGTGTCGGTCTGGACAGCTAGAACGTCCGGAGAAATATTTAAACTAAAGTCAGGAACCATAATTAACTCAAATACTAGTAAGAAAAATTTAGTAAAAATTTTAGAAATAAAATACAAACAAGTTAAACGAGCCGGTGCCCTAGCGATGGGTAACCAGAGGGAAGTTGCGGTTCTCGCAACGAGGAGCCCTAGACCCGGGAAAAAAATTCATAAAATAATTTTTGGGACCCCAGAGAAGGGTCATTGAGGTTCCTATGGCATTAGAATGCCAAGAAAATACCTAGAAAAATTTTTCAATCGGTACAGACAATTTTGACCCGTTAAGCCAAACGGAGGGCATTTTGGTCATTTCGCCTTCAGAGGTGATTTTTGGCCGACTTGTCCAGTTGAGTAAATAATTAATATGACATAAAATATGAATAAATATTACTAAAAATGAAATTGAAAATGAGTAGTGATGAAAAGAAAAGAAAAATCAATAAAAAGCCAAATATGACATCATTATGATGTCATTTAAAAGCTTCCACCAATCATAATTAGACAACCCTTTAATTAACCAATAAAAGAGACAAGCAAGACCAAAGAATTAAAAATACAATCTGCCATTCTTCTTCCCCAACCAGCCGCACCCATGCCCTTGCCCTAAACCACCATTAACACTCCATCAAGCTCCATTTCCCCTCTTCATTCCACCATAAAATCCCTTCTTCTCTTCATTAAAATTTGTCCACTCATCTTGGGAGAGTGTTTGGCAGCCAAGAAAAGGAAAGAAAGTGAAGTTTTGAGCTTGGGAAAATTCTGCCACTTAAAGGTTAGTGCACTATATACCTAAAACTCTTTAATTTCATGAATAGGGACTTGAACTTAGTAAGAAAATGTAATTTAAATGAACAAAACTCATGTGTATGTGTACATGAATTTCGGCTGCCCTAATGAAGGAATAGGAATGAGTGTTTTGTTGGACTTAGAGTGAATTAGAAATGATGTTTAAGATATATATCTACATGGATAATAAATTGGTATGATAACTAAGGCATTTTGTAGAAAACATAATGTGAAGCTAGGGTTTTGAGAAGTGAAAATTTGGCTTGGCTTAGGAAATTGTTAGAGAAAATTTTAAGGGTCAATTAGTGACCATTTTAGGTAAGTTGACCATAATATGGACTGAAAAATAGCATGGCAAAGAGATTGACTATGCTGCCTAGGGACAGCAGCAATGGTGACTGAGATTCCTGTCCAATTACACAGCCATAACTTTGGCTGTGTTGGTCCAATTGGTGTTTGGCCAATTGGACATGAAACTAGGCTTATAATGGCACATTTTTGCTGAAGAAACCATGCCAAAAAGACCAAAGCAAGTGGACCAAAAGTTGGCCCCAATCCGGATACCCTGCAACAGCACCTGCAGAAATAACCAAATGAATAGTAACTGTTCATTTGGCCATAACTCACTGTAGAAATGGTCAATTGACCTGAAATTTTTACAGAAACAAGTTAAGACATAGAAAAACAACTTTCATGAAGAAACCTACCCCAAATTATGACCAGAACCTAACCCAAATGGCAGTCACAGTCACTGTTCATGTTACTGTAGATTTGGTAATTCTGCAGTTTTGCCAATCCGGCCAGCTGTGGTTTTTGGACCCTATCTGGAGCTACAAAACTCCAAATGGAGTGATTCAAAAAAAAGAAATTCAACTAGACAAAATAAGGAACAACTTTCATGTTTTTCATTTCTTCAAATTCCCACTGCAACAGTGCTTAATGGAACAGTAAACTTATGCTTCAAAAACTGAAATTTTCTGCCCTCTTGGTTTTAAGTTAGAAATGCTAATGGTGACCAATTCTAACAAGTTTTAAATGTAAAATGTGGTAGATTGGGAGTGCCAAAGTCAATGTACATATTGTCTATCCAAAAGTCAACATTTTTATTGACCAATGAGGTGAATAGTAACACCAAAACTTGAAATTCACAAATTGAAGAATTTAAAAGTTTCAAATGCGCTAGTATACCTAACAAGATTGGTTTGGATAGTTTGGCATGCCAATAGGGTTCAGTTAGCAGTACTGCACATGGCAATATGCCGTTCTGTGATTTCATGGCTTTTAGCCATTCTGACCTTGCATCGAGATTTGGCCTTGTGCCTGAGATTATTTACAGCTTGGTAGCTGTTCTGTTGCACACCGGGAGATGCATATGTGACCGATGGTGTGACGGCCCGAGGTACTAGATACCCAGTGCCAGTTTACCCGTTATCCAGTCCAGTCGTCTAGTGTAGGTTACTTGGGCAACCAAATGAATGAAAGTGGACAAAGATAATGTAATAACGGATACACCAATACTAAACAAAGAAATCATACACATTCTATACATACTTATTTTTTTGCTATTTTCTTTTATTATACTATTGCACCACTAAGCATTATTGCTTAGCACGTTGCTTTTGCCACGCGTAGGTACTGGAGATACAGATCGTGAGCCCAGTAGACCGCAGACTGGGTGAGTCTGTCCGGCAGTTCTGCACAGTGTCCGTGTCACCTCAACTTCTGCAGTGCATTGGTAGGACACTAGGTGTCATTTTGATATTTTGTAGCTAATTTTTACTTTCTCATATGTATTTGAACTTATGTAATGTATTCTGATGTTCATGTAAATAATGAAAGTTATGGCTATGAATGCAAAATTTGAGCATTTATTTATTGTTTGTATATGAGTATTATGAGAAATGGATGTTTGAGAAATGAAAAGGTTATTGAGAACTGAAATTGAGAAATGTTGTGGATATCTTGATATTGAGATTTTGTTGATGAATTGAAGTTGGGATTGTTTGGAAATTATTTGGAAGTGTTTTTAACAGGTTCCGAAGAACTGTTTTCTCCATTTTTAGCCGGTACTCTGTCGGATTTTCTATAAAATTTTCAGAACCTCAAATAAATTATAATTTCAAAAAATGACTTAAATAAATTATATTTCACAAGTTATATTCAAAATTATGATGAAAATTAATCAAGATAAAATAGAGTGTGCCGGTACACCGTGTGGCATAGCTTGCTCGGCTACACTGTAGATGGGTAAGGGGTGTCACATAAGGCCACCTCCACATGTATTTAAGGGATAGGGATTATATATGTCATGGCTTATAGGTCAATTTGAAGCTATTCCTAAAGGAGCTGATGATGCCACTTTACTTATACACGCATGAACATATATAATGCGTCTAATTGGAGGTTCACTTTTCAATGACAAATCAAACGCTCGTGTTAATTTGATGTTCCTACCATTGCTTGCAGATATGAGACAGGCTGGGCAATATAGTTGGGGTTCAACATGCCTTGCATATCTATATAGGGAGCTTTGTCGTGGAGCAGATCCTAAAACTAAAGAGATATCCCGTGCCCTTTTCATCTTACAGATTTGGGCATGAGAGAGAATTAAGATGGTTGCTCCATCATTACCAGATCTAGCCCTACATGATAATGCTCCATTGGGTAGTAAGTACGCATGTTAGTATTGATTTTTTTTATATGTAATACAAAATTCAAACATTTATAAATTAAGAAATAAATTTATGTGTTACTTTGCAGGTGGAGTAATATGCGACAGGTGACACAAGTTACCACGCATGTATTAATCCAAATGAGAGATAATATTGATAGAATGGCGGATAATGATGTAAGATACATAATAACATATTTCTATTAAATTAATTATAAGAGTTAATCTTATTTTCATGATTTTCATCTAACAATAATTTTTTCTATGATTTATATTTGCAGTTTATATGGGAACCATTCACCTAGGATGTACTAAATGGTTTACCTGAGTATTGCATGCAAGGGGAGGGTGTGTGGCAGGCGATGGTGCCACTAATCTGCTTTCACATTGTTGAGTGGCACCAACATGATAGGGTATTATGGCAATTTGGATTACAACAGTCGATTCCTCGGCCCTCTCGTCAAACAGACGACCTGCATCAAACTTCACTGCGACAAGGTGATGGTGAGTGGGCAACATTTCATGCCCAATTTATTAATAGATGGAATAGATGCCACCGATTCATTGTACCAGGTGAAGCTGCTACGAGTGAAGGAGCGGAAGCATGAAAATTTTTAGATTAGAATATTGAATTCAAAAATTTTCTTTTAGGGTTTCAAGCATCATGCAATATCCATTATATACCTAATTGATTTTAATGTTCAAATGCATATTAAAATACTTTTAATATGTATTAGGATCTACATTTGCCATTTAAGATTTTTGAATTAACAAATTAATTAATTAGAATCCTAGATTAATACAAGAATATGTGCACTAACCTTTTGATGCACTGTAGATATGATTGATACCTTTGGGAAACACCTAGGACCCCAAATATTGTCCCTTTAGTTTGTCCACACCAAGATCACCAATGGCAGCCCCTTGAATAGCTTCTCAAGCCTTGCCAACCAATTAGAAATTAGGGATTTGCCTTTAGAGAGGTTGTAGATGTATATAGGACACTAGAAACAATCTCTAGCAATTTTAATTCAAGAGAATATAGACAATTCTCTTTGAATTGATGAGAGAAGAAGAAGAAGAGAGGAAGAGAGCTTTATGGGTGGCGGCACCTCTTTAGAAAAATCAGAATGTATATTTTTATTTTTCATTCTTTCCCTTTTATAATTAGGTCATCACTTAAAACCCTTGCCACATGTCATCACCTGATTGCATCTTGAATTTTAATTAACCTAATCACATTAAGCCAAATGTCAAAGCTAGATTTAATCTTGACTTTGATCATCTTACATAATTGGAAGACAAATGGCAAGCTTATATGGTGCTATGTGTCACCATCTCATGGTGCCATTTGTCACCATCTCATGGTGCCAAATGTCACCCTGTGAAATGACCAAATTACCCTTGTGTTTTAATTTTGAGTTTTAAACCCAAAATAATTATTTCTCCTCTTCTAATCAATTTATGTCAAATATAAATTAATTAATTAATATCTATTAATTAATTTCTCATAATTAAATTCATATTTAAATACTTTAAATATAAATTTAACTTATACTATACATCCAATAACCTAGATTTAGTTTTAAGCCATGCTAGGGACTTTGCAATCTTATTACAAACCAAACCTATTTAATTAATCAATTAAACACTTTAATTAATCAATTAAATCATATTTAACTTAGTGATTACTTTGTGTATGTGTGTGACTCACTAGGCTCATCACTAATTGGCAATGAGATATGATATTAACTCTTAATATCATCAGAAACTTTTCTTACCATAAACGATTTCTCTAAATCATTTTAGGCACCTCATAGACCATGGTTAACACCTAGCATAGTATGCCATGGCCACCCAATCAGTAATAAGGAATACCTTAAATGAAACTATAATCATATGTTACCATGCACTAGAATCTCTTTATTATAAAATCCCAATTCGAGCTGGAGTCATGGTTTATGTCAAACCCCATTTGCTATGAATATTATGTTCTCTTTTAATTCTAATTCTTGATTAAAAAGATTTTCTTATCAGAAACTCTTTTCTGATTAAATCTGTTTGTCCTGACCAGGAACTTAAAACATTAAGAATAATTAAATGAATATATGATTTTATCCCTATTTACTTAGAGTAATAGATTACATCTTGATCAACACCTACCTCCATATATAACTAATAGGAGCCAACACATGCCTATATACCCATACACAGTACAAGTATGAAAGCAGTATCAAACTCAAACCACCTATATACAAGATAACTGTATTATCTTAGGTCTAAAGATTATATGCACTGATATGATTTATGACAATGCATTGACAAGAGTAAACTCCATGTGCTTGTTATAAGTGTCACTAGTTCGACCTACTTATCATGTATAAGTGCCTATCATGTTTGTTATATGGCATGAGACTCACCATTCCATCTTATTTACATCTCATATAAATAACTTGGGAACAAACATGACTATAATCTTTCTGGATAAGTCATGTCCTTATTGTGAAGTATCCTCGATTGTGAACCAATTTATGATACTTTGTGCTAGAAATACTGTCACTCATATTCTTAACAACTTAAGAATAGAATTTCTAATAAAATATCATGGACCTTTTCTATTACACATAAACATATTATGTAAACGGAAAAGTGAAATTGCCTTTATTATTAATAAAACATGTACAAGATACATACTAAATGATATGCTTTACGGCATACTACTAACAATCTCCCACTAGCACTAGAGCCATTCATTAAAATACCTTAGACCCATCTTCTCAAGATATTAGTGTAACTGACCTTGTGACATAGGCTTAATGAATGGATCAACTGGATTTTCAGCTGATGTTATTTTCTGCATGGCTAAATCGCCTCGCCCAACTATCTCTCTGATAATGTGATAGCGCCTTTCTATGTGTTTGGATTTCTGATGAGACCGGGGTTCCTTAGCCTGTATGATTGCTCTATTGTTATCATAGTAGAGTGGAACTATTGACTCAATAGAAGGAACTACTACAAGTTCTGTCATGAACTTCTTTATCCAAATAGCTTCTTTTGCAGCATCTGATGCAGCAATGTACTCGGCCTCTGAAGTGAAATCTATAGTCGTACTCTATTTGGAACTCTTCCAACTGACTGCACCTTCATTATAAATGAACACAAACCTAGAGGTAGACTTTCTATCATGGATATCTGATTGGAAATCAGAATCAATATAACCATCCAATTGCAAGTCACCACCTCCATATATCAAGAATAAATCCTTAGTTCTTCTCAAGTACTTAAGGATATTCTTGACAGCTATCCAGTGTTTCAAACCTGGATTGGATTGAAACCTGCTAGAAAAATTAACATGTGCAATATCCGGCCTAGTACACATCATTGCATATATCAAACTTCCAATAACTGAAGCATATGGAATCTTAGCCATTTTATCTCTTTCTTCAGGTGTCTTCGAAGACATCTCTTTAGAAAGGTGGATATCATGTCTCACTGGTAACAATCCTCTCTTGGAATCAAGCATGTTAAACCTCTTTAACATCTTTTCCAAGTATAAACTTTGGGATAAACCAAATATTCTTTTTGCTTTTCTCTATGGATACGAATTCCAAGAATATAGGTTGCCTCCCCTAAGTCTTTCATGGAGAATGTATTTGACAACCATACCTTTACAACTGTCAACATACCTATGTCATTACCCATTAAAAAAATGTCATCTGCATATAAGACAAGGAAAGTGACAGCAGTATCACTAAGCTTCTTATATACACATGGCTCATCCTCATTTTTGATAAAACCAAATGATTTAATAGCTTCATCAAAATGGATGTTCCAACTCCTTGAAGTTTGTTTCAACCCATAAGTGGATCGCTTTAGCTTGCATACTTTGAAACCATCTTGGGATTCAAAACCCCTAAGTTGTTCCATGAAAATGTTTTCTTTAATGTATCCATTGAGAAAAGCTGTTTTGACATCTTTCTGCCAAATCTCATAATCATAGTATGAAGTTATTACTAATAGAATCCTAATTGATTTAAGCATGGCAACAGGCGAGAAAGTCTCCTCATAATCGATTTCTTGCCTTTGGTGAAACCCTTTCACTACTAGCCTTGCTTTATAGGTCTCTATCTTTTCATCAGAACCAATTTTCTTCTTGAAAACCCATTCATTCCTTATAGATATAATACCTTCAGGTGGGTCAACAAGATCCCAAACTTGATTCTTATACATGGAATCAATTTTCAATTTTATAGCATCAATCCATTTTGAAGAGTCTATATCTGATATAGCTTCTTCATAGGTAAGTGGATCATCTCCATGATCAACTTCTTCATGAGTGGACAACTCTTATTCTTCTTCATGAAGGAAACCATATCTCACTAGTGGGTGAGATACCCTGGTTGTTCTACGAGGAATAGCTGTAGATGTTTCATTAATAGGTGTAGGTTGACTAGATGGATCTATATCCATCTGATCTATTGGTTGGTCAGAATTCTCCAATTCTAACTCTATTTGCCTTCCTTTGCCTCCTTCTTGAACAAACTGTTGTTCAAGAAATGTGGCATCTCTACTTACCACAACCTTTTGTGATGTAGGCAAATAAAAATAATATCCAAACTATCTTTTGGATATCCAACAAATCAACCCTTTTCTGATATGGTTTTCAATTTATCAGTGTTCAGCTTTTTGATATAAGCTAGACAACCCCAAATCTTAACATGCTTAAGACTTAGTTTTCTTCCATGCCATATCTCATAAGGTGTGGAAGAAACTGATTTTGATAGAATCCTATTCAGAATATATAAAGCTGATTCTAATGTAAATCCTCAAAAGGAGATTGGCATATCAGTATAGCTCATCATACCACGTACCATATCTAATAGGGTACGATTTCTCCTTTTAGATACACCATTCAGTTGTGGTGTTTCTGGAGGAGTCAGCTGGGAAACAATGCCATGCTCTCTCAAGTATTCATCAAATTCAGTACTCAAGTATTCACCTCCATGATCTGATCGAAGAGCTTTAATACTCTTTCCTGTTTGATTTTCTACTTCAGATTTAAATTCTTTGAACTTTTCAAAGGATTCATGTTTGTATTTCATCAAATACAAATACCCAAACCTTGATTTATCATCAGTAAAGGTAATAAAGTAATGAAAACCACCTCTAGCCATTTTTTTAAATGGACCACATAAATCACTATGTATTAGGTCCAAAATATTTTCAGCTCCAAAATATTTTCAGCTCATAGCCCTTGTCCTACAAAGGGTGATCTAGTCATTTTGCCCTGAAGGCAAGATTCACAAGTTGGAGTAGGCTCAGAACCCAATGAGGATAGAATCCCCATTTTCTCCACTTTTGCAATCCTATCTTCTGCAACGTGACATAACCTTAAGTGCCAAATATATTTTGAACTAGAGTTGATTTTCACCATGGCATTGCATTCATTTAGATCACTTGCATTCATTTTGTGTTTGTCATTATTATCCAAATAATAAAGACCATCATTCATATAACCCAAACCAACATATTTATTTCCAAAATAAATATTGCAAACATCATCTGTGAACTGAAATTCATAACCATTTCTAGTCAAACTAGATATAGAAATTATGTTCTTAAAAGCATCAGGTACATATAAAATATTATCCAAACACATAACATATCCAAACATGTAAAAAGATTTAGATGCTATGGCTAAAGCTTCAACAGTTGAGCTATTGCCAATCCAGACTCTAACATATCGAGAATGCAAGCTGCTACTATTTGCTAGTTCCTGCATATCATAAGAAATGTGAGAACTGGCACCAGTATCTAAAACTCAAGCTGTAGATAAACTATGAATATCATCAGAATCTAAATAACAAGATATGGACATACCTTTCGAAGGTGCATCCTTCTTGTTCTTCAGAGAAGCAAGATACTCTGGGCAGTTCCTTTTCCAGTGCCCATTCTTTTGGCAGTGGAAACACTTTCCTTTGCCTCCATCAGCTTTAGTCTTCCCTTTCTGTTTGGCTATTTTCTTGGAAGGACTAGGAATCTGAGATTTCTTTTTCTTATTGCCCTTTTTCTTCTTAGACTTTCCAGCAGAAGAAGATGCAATCAAAGCTACCTCTTTTCCTTTATTGCCCGGCATATTCTTTTGGGCAATAACCAGCATGTTGAGTAAACCAGCCAAGGTACATTCCTGTTTAGTCATATGAAAATTTGTCACAAAATTACCAAATGACTCAGGAAGGGACTGAAGGATCAAATCCGTCTGTAGTTGGAAATCCATGTTAAAGTCAAGATGTTCCAGCTACTCAGTCAGCCGAATCATCTTGTGGACATGATCCCCAACATTCTGTCCCTCAGACATCCTCATGCGAAATAGCTGTCTAGATATCTCATACCTAACATTCTTGCTGTGCTCACCATATAACTCTTGTAGGTAAAGGAGGATCTCACTCGCACTCTGCATGTTCTCATGCTACTTCTCATGGAAGCAAGCATGTAACACTTAGCTCTCATATCATGCTCCTTCCACTTGTCCAAATTTTCATGTTCCTATTGAGTGGCCTCTGGAGGTAAGGGACTAGGAACATTTGAGTCTAGAACATATCCTATATGTTCAATATTTAGGACAAGTTTCAAATTTCTTAGCCAATTAGATAAATTAGGTCCTGTCAACCTATTGCGATCAAGTATGCTTGCAAGGATATTGGATGGTGGTGGTTATTCTGTGCTCATTATTATCAGAAAATTAACTGTAGAAAATAACAAGATTAATTAGTAAATGTATCATGTAATTAACCAAAATAATTATGGTCTTTTAATCAAATTGGTCCTCTCACTAACTTAGCAAATCCTACACTTCCAAAGTAGAAAACGAAAATCCTAATTGGATGGATTTCTAGTGGGTGATTGAATTCTTATAATCCTATTGATCATCCTCAGGCGCATCCATTATTGGAATAACAATAAATTATAAGTGAGCAACTCCTTGCCCATCACATCTCATGTGTGGTTCAATCCTTTACTAGCCCCTAATGCTCAAAATCTCAGGCACATCCATTATTGACTTATCTTGCATTAGTTAAGTTGATCCCATTGAGCCAGTAAATATGCAAATAATTTTAATGTCCTCAGGCACATCCATTATTGGCCACCAAACCATTTACATATTTACAGCATCTCATGCTTAACAATTACTCTTAAAAAAATCTCTTTAATTAATTGCATCATATGCAACTATTTAAATTTTTTTAAAATAATTGCCCCAATGGAGGGCCTATGTTATAATTACTTTAATTATAACATATCCAACTTAATCATTTGTTTGGAAGATTTTGTGGTCATCCTAATTACTATTATGGTCTCACTTTGCACATTATCCAATTAGCATGCATATATAATTGCATACATTCCCATACATCTCATGCATTCATGGATAATAATAAATATGGTATGATCATGGACTTTTAAGGGAATTCAACTCTGAGCCACCAAGAATTGAATCAGGGCATTACTAGGTGTATTTCATTCATTCATTTTACAAGAGTTACTGAAGGAGTACATAATCAACACTTGATCTTGAATTCCTCCCACTGGTCCCTCTTGACCTCCTTGATCTTCTTGCAATCTAATTACATAGTAATCCTTGGCATACCAAGGCGAATTTACAAGAACTAAATAAATGAAATTACAATCCAAAATTATTACAACCTTAATAATACATGCTTAAAAATAAATTAAAATAAATTAATCAATTTACAACCCAAAGAAAACATAAAAGAAAAAAATCCAATCACATTGGTCCATGATCATCCGTCATGCATATCACTATTTAACAATTAAATAAAACATACATACTTAAATTAAATTGAATATCTCATATTCAACTTAAAAATCCAGATTTGAATATGATTTAAACAAATTTAAAAATTCAGATTTGAATCACATTCAAACAAATTTAAAAATTCAGATTTGAATCACATTCAAATAACTTTAAAAATTCAGATTTGAATCATATTCAAACAATTTTTAAAATTCAGAATTGAATCACATTCAAACAACTTTAAAAATTCAGATTTGAATATGATTTAAATAACTTTAAAAATTCATATTTGAATCACATTCAAACAACTTTAAAAATTCAGATTTGAATCACATTCAAACAACTTTTAAAATTCAGATTTGAATCACATTTAAATAATTTTTAAAATTCAGATATGAATCAAAATTTAATTGTGTGATTAAAACACCTAATTAAACACTTTAATTAGTCATGGGCCTAATTATGGGCCTTGGAACAAAGCCCACAAACATGCCCAAACAGCCATGCCCATGGTTGAATGAATCAAACCCTGTGCATGGTGGTGTAGTTCATCAAGCCGCCACCTTTGGTGGTCCAACCAGTAATGAAACAATCATCTCATGATCAAATCACACAATTAAATCATATAATCAACAATCTAAATGGCAAACATAGTGGCTCTGATACCAATTGAAGGAGCAGAAGCATGAAAATCACAAGTTTAGATCATTGAAATTCAAAATTTTTCATCTAGGGTCACATGCATCATACAAGATTCATTTTTATCTATTTGATTTCAATGATAAACAGCATATTAAAACTCTTTTAATATATTTTTGGATCTACATTTTCCATTTAAGATTTTAGAATTAATCAGATTAATTATTAGAACCCTAGATTAGATCAAGAATAAGTGCACCAACCTCTTGATGCACTGTAGTGTATTTGACACCTTTGGGATGCGTCTAGGACACCAGATGTTGTCCCTCTAGCTTGTCCACACCAGGATCACCTATGGCAGCCCTTGAACAGCTTCTAAAGCTTTTTCTATGAATTAGAAAATCAAGTTCTGCCTTTTGACAGATTATAGATGTAAACAGGACACTAGAAACAATTTCTAGTATTTTTAATTTAAGAGATTGTTTGCTAATCTCTTTCAATTGATGAGAGATGAAGAAGAAGAGAAGGGAGAGAAGCCAAGGGTGGCGGCACAAAGAGATGAATGGTAGCTTATTATGTTTGTTCTTTCATCCTTACACTTATATAGCTAGGTCACCACTTAAAACCCTTGCCACATATCACATTCTGATTGACTCTAGGTTTAATTGACCCAATCACATTGTGCCAAGTGTCAATGTCACACCCTACTCCCCCGTAAGATGTAACATGATCCCGTAGTACACCTAATGAATTACCGTACTTCGCCTACCAATAACCCATTAGATATACTACAAGGGATTTTAAAATAATTTTCGTGAAATTTTAATCATCGATTAAAATCACCGATTAAAATTTTTTTCAAAATTTCGATAAAGTGCCGGCTGTATTTTGAGAAAACAGTTCTTCAAACCTGAAAAGGAAAACACTCCCAATATGTTTTCTCAAATATAACTCCAATAACTTCATTTCAACTCACAATTCAAATCTCAATAATCAAATTAATTCATTTTCAAACTAATCTCATCACAAAAGAAACATTTCATTGATTACAAGACTCAAAATTTATATTACAAAACTATTCAGGTAAATGAAATCTCAAATTTACATTTACAATAATTTACATTTAATTCATACCAAAATATTTTACAAGAGTTTTTATACAACTGCTCAAATAATCTACATACATATTATTACATGCATACATCAAAACCTGTGTACATGGGTAAACCTGGAGCTGATATGAATGTCTCTTCAAAGAAGCTTACTCAATTGCTCTATGCTCTTTTCACCTGCGACAACATACAAAGCTATCGCTGAGTGGTGAACTCAGTGGAGCACAACTATAATTTAAAATATAATACAATATACTTTAACAAAATTATAGCAAATAATTTGGAAATCTGGATACTCATCAAATTCCAAAACTCAAAATATTCATTGCCAATAATATAAATCATTCGTATAAAATGACTTTGATCACAAAATTCAATTTATCAAATCATAACTAACCATTTAAGGTAATTCCAACAAAATCAATTATATATAAATCATAATTGAAATCACAATTCTTTATCTTAAAAACCATTCTTGATCTCAAAAGCCATTCCTTATCTCAAAAACCATTCTTTATCTCAAAAGCCATTCTTTATCTCAAAAACCATTCTTTATCTCAAAAACCATTCTTTATCTCACTAAGTATGCAAGACTAATCCGAAAGGGCCATCTTCGGGGTGATTCTAACTCCCTATGGTCGGAGAGGTCGAATCATCATGCACAGTATACATCACAATAATTAATCTTCCGAAAGGGCCATAACATAAAACTTAGATCTAACCTCTAATAAGAGTAGAATCTAAGCCTGTGCAAGTACCATGGTAATCAAAACACAACTAACTCCATTGTCTTCTCAATAAATGAGAGAGACGGGTAATAACCTAGTCAAGCATCTATAGTGAGATATAAAACAATATCACAATCCTTTTAGTGAGCATAAATCACAATACAATTCGATTCAAAGTCAATTTCAATATCCAATAATTTTTATGCTCATCACAATTCAAATCATAAATTTGCATTTTTCCATGCAAATTGCCCATCACAATTCAAAACATGTTCTATCAAAATTGTCCAAAACATAATTTATTCAATTCACAACAATGCTTAATACTTATGGAAATACCATTTCACAAAGTTAAATTCATACATACTATAACAATTTCAATAATCATTGAATTAAATCCAATGCTTGTTAAACATAATACATAAGAAAAATATGTCATTTAATCATATGAAATATTTAGAACAAAATCAGTTAAAAACTAGTTGTGAACAAACCTCTGATAACTGTCTCTTAGCTCTGACTCAGTGTTTCTTTCCCCTTCCCTGAGTCTTTGCTAATTGAAACACACAATTTGAAATATTTCAGTACTCATTTAAACTGTCTCTAATGATAATGCTTAATAATTAATTTATTGAATACTATTATTTCCTTAGTCAACATAAGATGTTGACCATCAATGCATTCTAGGTGAATTAGGTTTTAATGTTACCAATGTGTCATATTTAATAGCCTTTCAGTATTGGTACATGTTACCCAATTCATTTTCATATATAGTGCATTTTATTGCAATTTGTCAGATTTCGGTATACTAATTTGACCTAGCCAGATGACCTAGTTCCCCTAGTTTTCGGGTTTTGGTCAAAACTACAAACTTGTAGGTCTATGTCTTATTGCACGCGGGGAAAAATTTCAAGTCATTCTAAGTTATGTAGACCAAGTTATGGTCAATTTACCAATGCTAGATAGAATGCATCAAAATGGTCACTTTAGGTCATTTTTAGGTCACTTTTGGTTCGGCCAGTTTTTGGACCCAAACTTGTGCAAGCTATTTGACTTGCTTATGGTCATTTCTGGGTGTTAGTGTCTTCATAAGAGTTATAGGTATAGGTCTTAACTATTCATGGTAAAAATTTCAGGTCAATTGGACATGTTTTGAGAGAGTTATGGGCAAAACATCAACTGCTGCCCAAATGATCAATTTTCAGGCTTTTAATGCACTAATACAGATTTGGTCATTTTTCAAGTTACCTTCCAAGCAGAATTTTGGTATGCTTCCTTCATGAAAGTTGGCACATTTTGTGCCTAGTTTCACCTCCAATTGGTCTCATACCAATTGGAGTCACACACTTAAGGTTCTAAGCTAAAACACACACTGCCCTGCAACATACTCTTCATCACATACCAAAGGACACATTCAACACTTACCAAGTCACTTCCTTCATGCCATTTCTGTTTTGTACCATAATATAAACACATTTAACAACTCATTTTTGGTCATTTTGGCAGCTTATAACCACACTCAATATGCACATTATAGTCCAGAATTTTCCAAGTTCAAATTACAAATAATTTAACCACATGACAAGCTCATTTACATGTTCAAACTCAAACTTTTATGCACATATACAAGCTGCCATAACAAGCACCATAATTCAACAATGTAATTCCATAAACCAAACCATGAAACAATGCATTTTGGTTCACACTTCAAGTTTGCCGAATTGTACATCCCTTTCAATTAACTTCCAAGCTTCCAAAATTAAGTGTACTATCACATATATCAAGTATAGATTATCCAATTTATTCCTACACACATAAATACTTACATCAACACTTTAATCTACCATTTACATGCAAAGATAAATTGCCCTTATGAAGTTCCATGGCTGCCAAAAATATACCTCTCCCTTAACTCATCAAACTTCAAAAATCCTTCCACAATTCAACTACCTATAACATCCATACAAAGTTTAATGAAACAAGCATAAAAAATACATACTAACCACTTTTGTAACTCTTCAAAACCTTACCAAAACTTGATTTTCTTACTGCCTATCTACTGCCCATGTTTTGTAGAACAATTTTAGTGAAGGAATCAAGTGGAAAAATTGCTTGGATCATGGGAAATGGAAGCTTGGATCATGGGAAATGGAAGCTTGGGCATGGATGGCCATGGAGGATTTTCTCAAGAAAAATTTCAGCTAGTTTTTTTGGGAGGGTTGAAGAAGATGAAGTTTCTGTCCAAATGAAGGTGTAGTGGTCCACTTAAGTGGAGTAAGTGGAGCACTAAGTGAGAGTTAAATATTTATTTATTCTAAAGTTTCAAATTCTCATATTAAGCTCCTATCTTTTGCTATTTGAATTAGGTACCACCAATTTAATTTTTCATGACATTTACCAAGTGTAATATCGTTTATTTTTAATGGACATTTAGGTCAAAAGACAACTCGGGATGTCAAATGACCACAATGCCCCTGTTCAGGTTGCATTCCTGATTTTTCGGTAACACCGAGTTTTGTCGTTTTCTCGATTTCTTATTTTTCTTTGTACTAATTAATTAATTTTTCTTTGATATTTCTAATAATATTTATACTTCAATAGATGTTCATTTAAGTCTTAAAAAATATTTTCTAGGGTTCCCCGCGGTCTAGGGCTAGTCAACGGTCCACGCCGCAATTTCCCGGTGCGGTCACCCATCGCTAGGGTTCTCAGCTCGTTTAACTTGGTTACATTTCATTGCTATTATTTTTCCTTTGTTTTTCTTGTATTTTCTTTTCTTGTATTTTATTATTTTATGTCTCCTCACTCGTCTCTAAGTGTAGTTCTAGGCATCCTAGCTGTTCGGATAACACTGGTCACCAGAATAGTAGAACGCACTACCGAACATAGGGGTGTTACAATTCTCCCCCCCTTAAAATAAATTTCATCTCGAAATTTTACCTAGCATCAGTTTCTAAACGGCTGTGGGTGTTGTCTCCTCATGTCCTCTTCACGTTCCCAAGTAGGCTCCTGGCCTGAATGATGGTTCCACAGCACTTTAACCAGGTGTATCTGTTTATTCCTCAGCTGCTTCACCTCATATGCCAGAATTTTTATGGGTTCTTCCTCATATGAGAGGTCTGGATTTACCTCAATCTCTTCAATTGATAGTTCATGAGATGGGTTAGATCTGTACCTCCTTAACATAGACACATGGAAGACACTATGTATCCTTTCTAGCTCTAGAGGTAATGCCAACCGATATGCTAAAGGACCCACTCTTTCCAGAACGTCATATGGTCTGATGAAATGAGGACTCAATTTCCCCTTTCTGCCAAATCTCATAATCCTCTTCCAAGGAGAAACTTTGAGTAATACCTTATCACCCACTGCATATTCAATATCTCTTCTCTTCAGATTAACATAGGACTTCTAACGGTCTGATGCAGCCTTGAGTCGATTTCTGATCAATCTGATCTTTTTCTCTGTCTGCTGAACAATTTCTAGCCCAATCATCTTCCTTTCACCTACTTCATCCCAACATAGGGGAGTTTTGCACTTTCTGCCATATAAAGCTTCATATGGAGGCATTCCAATGCTTGATTGGTAACTGTTGTTATAAGCAAACTTAATCAAAGGCAAGTGTGTATCCCAACTACTTTCAAACTCAATCACACAAGCTCGTAGCATATCTTCCAATATCTGAATTACCCTCTAAGAATGGCCATCTGTCTGTGGGTGGAATGCCGTGCTGAAGTTCAATCTAGTTCCTAGGGCTCTCTGAAGACTACCCCAGAATCTGGAAGCGAACTTAGGATCTCTGTCTGATACAATCGATACTGGCACTCCATGTAGTTTTACAATCTCATTTATGTACAATCTGACCAATCTCTCCAACTATAGTCCATCTGGACTAGCAAAAAGTGAGCAGACTTGGTTAGTCTATTAACTATAACCTATACTGCATCATGACTATTCTGTGTCTTCGAAAGTCTCATCATAAAATCTATGGTTATTCGTTCCCTTATAGTGTTTCATAGGGTGCTGTTTGTATGCTAGCTTGACACTTATTATTGTATACAAATTCTATTAGTGGAAGGTATCTGTCCCATCTTCCCTCGGATTCAAGGACATAAGTTCTCAGTATATTCTCGAGGGCTTATTACCTTTTATAGGTTATTATTATCATTTCATTTCATTATTTATAGAAACTCAATGAGTTTCAAAATTTACCTGAATCACTTGTTTCGACTGTCCATCCGTCTGAGGATGATAAGTTGTACCAATATTTTTAAACTTATAGCAATTATTATGGTACAGGTAGTTCACATTATTGTAACTGAGTTACTGACTCCAGCTACCTTACAAGTGTAGTCTTTCGACGGCCTAGTTCTGAAGTTTTAAATTTCTGACTAAAATTTTCACATTTATTTTCAGTAATAGCACTTTATTCGGGTGTAACTGTATCAATTTATAGATTACTTACAAATATTCTTATTTTATTGTATCACGAGGAAGCACGTAGCTCTACACAATAAACCCGTATTGGTACTGTAATCTGCAGTTTACAATACAAACATCGAGAACATTACATAGTCACTACGTTATAACCTCATGGATTAGGTTTTCTAACATCTTATCTTTCTCGAATCCACTAATATCCTAAACCGATTCTGATTACAATATCCCTTGACAATTACTAATAATAACATCTTTGCCCTCATCTAGAGCAATTCTATTACTGTAACTTACTTTTAGGTCCTCTTGCCTTACATTAAGTAGGCTTGCCAATTAGCTTTATAATTTATGGTGTGTTAGAAAATACTTTTAGCTAACAATTCTTCCAAAATTAATGTCAATCATACTTGTTATTATAGTTTTTATCCTAAAGGACTAGTCACTAATACATCAAAATTCATTCCCATGTAAAGGAGTAGCAACAGAACATATAGTTCTAACACTAGCATACAACTAAGTAGTGCTGGGATAAAATAATAACTAATTATTTCTTTCAAAAATTAAGAACTTACCAGCAGCTACATCCAAAGTTTCTGCTCTTTACCCTTGGCGCATAGTGGACGCTCTAACTGATGCATTACTATGTTCGAGTTGATTCACTGTGTTATGGTTGTGAGGAGTACCAACTCTATTTCTATCTCGACCTCTACTGACTGTCTGTGAAATTTTGAGAGCAGATCGAGGTACTCTAGTACAATTTCTAACAAAGTGTTCAAGCTTTCCACAGCTGTAGTAGGCTCCAGAGGCCTTACGACAAATACCTACATGTAGCTGGCCACAAGAGTTACAGATACGAGGAGGATAGGAACTTTTAGTTGTTCGACAACTAGGTCTTGGTGGTCTCTGCCCTGATGATCTGCCTCTGTCATATTCCTGAGCTCAGGGCTCCTCAAATTCTTTTCTCTTCCCTAAATTACTGCTCTAGTTTTGACTCGTAAATTTCTCCCTCTTCTCTATTTCACACTGCCCTTATGGGGGTTGGGTTTGTGTTTGAGCTTGAGCTGACAGTGTATCAGCCATTTGTTGAAAGAAAGTGGCCATTTGCTGGGCCATTTATGTAATAATTTGTACCGATAAAACTGGTACAATTGGGTCTTCGACACTTTGTGGGGCTGGAGCCTCAACTTGTACTTCTGCTATCACAGATTGTTCTATTGTCTCATTCTTCTCTTCCATATATTTTCACAGGATTTTCTATTCCTGTACAACTAACATAAGGAGATTCCTCTCCATTAGTTCATATTTATGATGTAAATGTACTATATGTATCAAACATTTGAGCAGTTGTAGTTACCGACAAAAAGATTTCAAATTCATAGTTTGAAATTTACTTTAAAACTATCGCTCTGATACCAATCAACATGTCACACCCTACTCCCCTGTAAGATGTAACATGATCCCGTAGTACACCAAATGAATTACCGTACTTCGCCTACCGATAACCCATTAGATATACTACAAGGGATTTTAAAACAATTTTCGTGAAATTTAAATCATCGATTAAAATCTGGTGTTATAAATTTTTTTTCAAAATTTCGGCAAAATGCCGACTGTATTTTGAGAAAACAGTTCTTCAAACCTGAAAAGGAAAACACTCCCAATATGCTTTCTCAAATACAACTCCAATAACTTCATTTCAACTCACAATTCAAATCTCAATAATCAAATCAATTCATTTTCAAACCAATCTCATCACAAAAGAAACATTTCATTGATTATAAGACTTAAAATTTATATTACAAAACTATTCAGGTAAATGAAATCTCAAATTTACATTTACAATAATTTACATTTAATTACATATCAAAATATTTTACAAGAGTTTTTATACAACTACTCAAATAATCTACATACATATTATTACATGCATACATCAAAACCTGTGTACATGGGTAAACACGAGGCGTCTGAATGTCTCTTCAAAGAAGCTTACTCAATTGCTCTATGCTCTTTTCACCTGCGACAGCATACAAAGCTATCGCTGAGTGATGAACTCAGTGGTGCACAACTATAATTTAAAACATAATACAATATACTTTAACAAAATTACAGCAAATAATTTGGAAATCTAGATACTCATCAAATTCCAAAACTCAAAATATTCATTGCCAATAATATAAATCATTTGTATAAAATGGCTTTGATCACAAAATTCAATTTATCAAATCAAAACTAAACATTTAAGGTAATTTCAACAAAATTAATTATACATAAATTATAATTGAAATCACAATTCTTTATCTCAAAAATCATTATTGATCTCAAAAGCCATTCTTTATCTCAAAAACCATTCTTTATCTCAAAAGCCATTCTTTATCTCAAAAACCATTCTTTATCTCACTAACTATGCAAGACTAATCCGAAAGGACCATTTCGGGGTGATTCTAACTCCCTATGGTCGAGGAGGTCGAATCAGATTCTAACTCCCTATGGTCGGGGAGGTCGAATCATCGTGCACAGTACACATCATAATAATGAATCTTCCGAAAGGGGCATAACATAAAACTTAGATCTAACCTCTAATAAGAGGAGAATCTAAGCCTGTGCATGTACCATGGTAATCAAAACACAACTAACTCCATTGTCTTCTCAACAAATGAGAGAGATGGGTAATAACCTAGTCAAGCATCTATAGTGAGATGTAAAATAATATCACAATCCTTTTAGTGAGTGTCGACACCATATTTTGGCCGATCCCCAAAATCAATAAACTTTAAAGTCGATCCCCTACACTGAGTCTCCCTTTGCCAGCCAATCACATTTCTGATCTCTCCTCAAAAGGAATCGAATCAATACTAAGTCCCCATATCATTTAAAGCCTCATCGATCTCTCAAACCAATTGCCAAGTCCCCTGACCAGTCAATTATATTTCCGATCTCTCTTGTCAAACGAGATTGAACCAACATTAGGCTTTCGTGCCACCAGTCTTATTGCCGATCTCCCTTTCAAAAGTTTGGGGGTAATCGTCTGATAAAGTTAAGGTTCCAATCTGGTTTAATGATGATTCTGATCTTAAGTGTTTAAATCAAATTTCCAATTTTAATCAAGTCCCGTTTAGCGTTTGTTCTCGGCCGATCTCATGCTTATAGTGTTTTCCAACCTCTTACACTTGGATTAATAATCACTTTTAGTTTGTCATAATATGTTCAAACAATCAAGTGCTTATGCAATTCAGATACTTTCCGATCCCATCCATTCATTGAACAAAAAGGGGAGCTTCATTTCATTTCAAATTAAAATTTGTACAAGTCATTCGGCCGGAGGATCACCCCCAGCGTGTTATACATTTTGTTCGCTTCCTCTCTCACCTTCAGCCTCCTCCTCACTATCCTCACCTTCGTCCTGGGGAGCCAGATCCACCATCCAAGAGAAGTCCTCCTCGGGATATCGCTTCCTGAGCTCGGCCAAGAGATCCCCATGAGCGTTCACATAAGCACTGGCCTCCCTTGTCACTGCCTCTTCTTCTTTTGCTTTAAGCTCCTCAGTGAGGCGAGTGACTTTAGCTGCTCGAAGCGCCCGAACCTCTTCAAGAACATGAGCCTGCTCGGCCAGCTTATCCTCGTAAAATTTCATCCGCCCCTCAATTTCAGATATGTAGTTTTGGGCAGACGAAAGTTGAGATCGGAGGGAAGCAGCTTCCTGACCCACCTTCTCGACATCTTGCCTCAAGCGGTGAGCCTTCTCAAGGATAATATGTTGGTTCACCAGACTCTCCATGCTCAGGCTCATGGTTTGCGTCAGAATATCGTCGAGGCTGTTCGGGGTTAGCCTATCCCGATCCTCCCGAAGGCAGATGGAGAACCCCAAGACCTTAGCAAAACCCGGGTTCTCTCGAACTGTGCGGTTCTTCTCCAGCGAGTGGATCAAGATTTGGGCGCTGCGGGAAAGGGTTCTCACAGGTGGTTGGGAAGGACCCCCTTCCGCACTCGAAGCAACTGGAGGGGGTGGTGGCAGCTCTTCTTGATGAGGAGGAGACCGAACCACTTCTACGTTGGGGATCGGCTGTCCCGAGGGTTGAGACGAGCCTCCTTGCATTTCCCTAGGATAATGCCTGGGCGTCTGAAGCAGCTTGGCCTGCTTCATCTCCTGCACTTTCAGGGAGACCTCTCTTTTTCGCTTCCGGCTCTCTTTAGAAGCCTCGCCGCTCGCGATACCTGCACAAAGAAAAGGTCAGTGAGATCGCTAAGGCCCAAAGATCAGAGATGTAGAAAGTACTGAAGCCGAGGTCAGAGAGCTGAAGCCCGCGTTCTTGGCCGGTGACCAGCTGCATAGTCCAATGATGCAGTTCGGCTGTCACTACATCTAAACAAGAGAATTTCTGTCAGGCCGCCTGATCTTTCAGTTGCATTACCATTAGGCCCTCTACTCTATTCAAGGTGATGCGCTTCTGAATTAACGGCCCTGGTGTAGCCAGCTACGGGGGAAACCCTCAAAGCTGTTCGAAATTTTGCTCCTCAGAATAAAGAAGCAATTCTTCCAATTCTTTAGGGCGGAGGGCAGATCGGTAAAGAGCCCGCAATGTGGCTTCGCCTGAAAGAACCAGTACTCATCATCCTTTCGGCGAGTCAGCCTATGTAGCTCGGCGAATACCTTCTCTGTTGGACTAAATCCTTTGGCTCGGCAAAGGCCTCTGAAGGCCACTAAGATCTGCCATGAGTTCGGGTGAACTTGGGCTATGCACACTTGGTGAAATTTCAAAACATCCTTGAAGAAGTCGTCAAGAGGGAACTGCAGCCTGACTTTTAGTTGCTCTTCATATACCATGATCATATCATTCTCTTCAAAGAAGTGATCGGCTCGAAGATCGCCGTGACACATAATGAGTTCGTACGAATCGGGCTGAATGTTATACTCTTGACTGAACGACTGCAGGTCGGTTTCTTGAAGGATTGATGGCAACTCATCCATGGGAAGATTTTCTCTCCCTGAAGAATGTGTTTGCCTCGAGGATGTTGCTTGATTGCGGGCTGGAATGGAGGTCCTAGGGGGTTCAGATCACCCACTTGGTTCGATTACCTCTACCTCATATGACGACCATGAGACCTGAACAGAAGTGGGGCTTGCCGCTCTTTGACCCTCGACGCCGCTCATTTTCAAAGAAAAGAGGAAATTTAAACTAAAAAAAAAATCAAAACCCTTACCGAAGTGTGATCGGTGTCGAAAGAACTTGAAAAAACGTGAGGATTTTGGAATCGTTTGCGAAAGGCTGAAAATGACATAAGGGAACAATTGGCAGACTCATCCCCTATTTATACTAGTCTGAGCATTTAATGCTCACGATGTCCCAAGCGGCGCATCGGTTAGCGGGATTCGCCAGCTTTTTCTGACACGTCTCACGAATATTCCAGAAATTCCATTATAAGGAGAGATCGGCTAGTTGGAGATCGGTGAATTAAGGTGAATGTTTAGAAGTGCAGATCGGTCAAGGGCTGTTCAGTTAGGAACCGGATCGGATAAACACATCAAAGATCGGAAAATAATCAATGCAATAATAATAAAAATGATAGTTGTCAAAATAAAATTTTATTTCCGAAAAGGTCGGATTACATCATTAGGGGCAATCTCTAGAGATTGGATTACATTAAAGGTCTGATTACATCATTTGGGCAATCTCTAGAGATCGGATTACATTAAAGGTCTGATTACATCAAAGGGGTGATCTTTAGAGATCGGTGGAACATCCTATCTAATAAAGGCCTATGTCAAAGCCTAGTCTCATGGCTGAATCAAAAGATTTGTCCGGCCATAGACAGCGGATAGACGTACAGCTCAGATGGGGTGATTAGGACTCTCATGAGGATGGAGAGTCATCTCCACTGTCATCGACCAGAACCGAGCTGTAGTTGGGACGCCCAATGTGGTAAGAAGCTAAATGAACTTCAAGGGGTAGTCACCGATGTTAAGGGGAATATTAGCAGTCTTCTCGCCCGAAATCAGTTCTCCGATTATATCGGTCGAACGATTCGAGATCGACATGATTGAAGTCCTCGATCCAGGTCAGTAAATTAGTCCGGTTCTCTCACTGTCATCAAATGAGGTTATCATAATTCTCCGATCACCGGGATCGTAAATTTTCAGTCGAGGAATAAAGAGGACAATTGGAAAAAGATCAAAAGCAACTATCATGGCCGGGATTATTGCCGGAGCGGTTAGAACAGGAAATGTGAGAAGGAAAGAGGAGAAAATCAAATGCGGAGGGGTTTCCCGTTGAAGGTATATATAGAGGGAAAGTCTGAGCATTTATTGTAAACAGAAAATGAAGCGGATGCCTCGGAAATCGAAGGAATAAATGCTTTAACTAATCGGACCGAATAAAGGAGAAGATCGGAATAGGAGAGGTCGGAAGAGGGGAGCCCGGCAGGAGAGATCGGAAAAGGATTGTGTTAGAAAGATCGAAAGGGAGGGAAGGTCGGAAGACAAAGGGAATAAGATAACTTCCGCTAACTGTCGTCATAATCAGAGCCGAGGTAGTTAAAGCGTTGCAGACGAAATCTCCACCGCACGCCTTAGAATCGCCTACATTACTGACAGGTGCTAGAGTATGTCATGACAGTGCTGTACATCCTAATCTCCACCGTTGATCCTGCTTGTAAAGATAAGTCCAGAGCCCTTGGATCAAAGAACAAGACGACAAGACCGGCGCCTTTTATTCCCAGCCCTTGGATCGCCCTGGATAAGAAAATTTGGAACCGTCAGATTAGAAGGGAAAAAGGGCAAAATTTCTGAAAAGGATCTCAGCCGTTCATTCTAATTCTCTTTAATTCCCAAAGGTCAGATCATGTCCTTCAAAATCTAAACCTTCCATCTCCCTCAAAATAAATCCTGACCCTTCATGGGGAGCACCCGGTCCCTATAAATACCTGCATGAAAACTGTGCAAAGGGGAAGGAAGAAAAAGGTGGTAATTATAGTGGAAAAGCTCTGAAAATTAATTCAGTTTCTCTATTCTACTATTTTTAAGCTAGAAAAGACTTTAGAAACCAGTTTTCTCAAGTATTTTCTCTGAAGAAGTGTTGAACACTGGAACTCCTGATTTTCAGTTTGTTCATTGCTCTGTGAAATCCTTTCTTTTTAAGTTTCAGTTCTGTTTTCACCATCTTTATTCAATCTCATTCACTATCATTCCGGTTTGATTATATGCTAACTGGGCATTCGTCATTTCAAAGCAAGCATTAGTCCCCAGACTATTAGCCCGAAACTCTGCAACATTCACGACTCCATAATTAGTTCAATAGGTTCAACTTCCTGCAGGTGAGTGTTTGAACCGTTGCTTTATCTAGTGTTCGTCTTTATTTTCTTTTTATTAATGCTCATAATTTTCGTTAAAATTTGTCTTATGTCAGAAGGTCCCTCGTAGGTAGTTATTCTCATGAGTTTATCTTTTGATACAATAGTTCATGTTATTCATTTATTCTCGATATTTATTTATCTCCCAACGTGGGTGTTTGGGTTACGGGTAACGTATAGGTAGTTTGATAAAATGTTGGTAGCAGTATCTTAACATAAGAGTTTTTTTTTATAAACGTTCTGATAATAAATCAACGAGTTATGAAGTCGAACCACTAGACTATTTCGAGAAGATGACTGGGTAAGGTGGAGTGTCGGAATAAAATTGAATTTCAAATTAGCAAATGAAATAGAGCAAATATTGCCTGCCGGAAGGTATTAGTAAGGCGATCTCATAGGAGGTTGGTCAAATTCAGTCTGATGTCCCCTATATAGTCATGAGGTACCAATGAGTTAAAAGAAGCCTCATTCGGGCCCCCGGCATTGTCGGATGCCAGAACCCTTAATCTTAGGCTCTTATGATGTGTAGCTGTAATCAAATTTTAAGAGGTCGGAAAAATCCTTATCCGACTCCCATGCAAATAAAAGAGATCGGATGAGAGTTCTTATCCGATTCTCAACCAAAAATTTGAATAAATATCTAAAAGAGATCGGAGGAGAGTTCCTATCCGACTCTCAATCCAAAATTCTAATAAATATTTAAAAGAGATCAGATGAGAGTTCTTATCCGATTCTCAATCCAAAATTTTAATAAATATTTAAAAGAGATTGGAGGAGAGTTCTTATCCGATTCTCACTAAAAATTCTCATAAATATCTAAAAGAGATCGGAGGAGAGTTTTTATCCGATCTCCAATCGAAATTTTAATCTAAAAGAGATCGGAGGAGAGTTCTTATCCAATTCTCAAATCGAATTCTAACAAATATGCAAAGTAGTCCCACAAACGAAAACCGCAACACAACACCAATTCACTAAGGTTGTCTCATTTACTTATGTATCTGGGTAATCCGAATTAGTGAAAAATCAAATATTCCTTTTTGTCAAAAGGATTAACATTTCCATTCGAACCCCCCTAACTATCGATTCTAATTTATAAAGAACGTAAGGTTAAATCTGCTTACCCTCATTGAGGGACGAGGTGGGGTGCCTAACACCTTCCCCACCCGTTTGCGGACCACGAACCTAGAATCTCTGTATTTGAAGTGGTTTCATTTTAATTTGCATTTCACAAATGGTTTTCTTTAATTTCCCTCAAAATTAAAGTGGCGACTCCTCACTCTTTCCCACTTTGGTGAGGGTTCGTCCAGGCGACCGCAAAACACCTTGCGATAGCTTGGCGACTCCACTGGGGATCTTGATTTTCCTTAAACCCCTTGCCCAGAGGTCCAAAAGCAGATTTAATTTTATGTTCCTATAAACTAGAATTATATTTAGATGGGTTGAATTTATGAAATTCGAAAACCTTAGTCTATTAATGTTTGCTATTTCCTCTAATCGCTTTGTTTATTTTTTGTTTTATATCCTACAGCATTCTCCATCTAAAAAAGAAAAATAAGAATCCCCCTGTATTGGGAAGAGGTAAAGGTGCCCCTTCACACACTGAACACTTACATAATGTCCTCACACACTTCAGCCCTATACCCGGGCTTTCTTACCCTTTTAGGAAAGTAGGAGGGGGTCATGTAGCGGTACCTGTGGGTTTTACCCCGTTAGTATCCGTGAAGGCTTCTGCTTAGATTGAAACTCATTCTATCTACTGTGATACCCGTGGAACTTTCCCGAAAGTATCATGGGGGATAGAATGGGGCTCTACTGTTTACAGTAGAGGCAATTTGGGAACCTGTGGCTTTTAGAAAATTAGACCTTGAGCTAAACTATCACGATAGCTGGAGGCCGTAGCAAGCTACCTTATAAGATAGAACTATCCAATTAGGCAGTACCCATCCGGTACCAGGACTCTCCCTATTTTAGGACAAAAGGGGCATACTTACTCTTACCCTATTCTGTTTGTTTTATTTTGTTCTTATTTTTGAGGGTAATCTTGAATCATACTGTTAGGAAAACCTACACACTTTCATACATTGATAAATGTGTAGGTGTTGCTCAGCCAACAGTATAATTCAAAATTACCTAAATTTATCCTGCTAATAAGTTTTTCCTGCAGGCGTCACCAAATTAAGGTCTGTAAAAGGATAAGCATCATTTTTAACATGGCATCCTCGAGTTAGTCGGCAGAAGAAGTTCTTAGACCAGAACAGAATGCTAAAACATGGCCTGAACCGCCTCATAGTTCAGTGCCCCCACAAAGTGATACTAGCTTATTAGCTCCATTGGACCTGAGCAAAATTGAGGTCAGAATGAACAGTCTTGAGGGTCTGGCTAATGGTTGGAAGTCATTTCCCGATCAGGTCAAAGCACAATTTGAGAAGAGATATGGGAGGATTGCAACCTTGATACGAGTCAAAGTCCAAGTCCCGGCATTAAAGGCCATGCTGTCAGTTTGGAATCCTAAGTATGGGGTGTTCTCTTTCAACGATATCGATACTGCTCCCACTATGGAAGAATATCAGGCATTCCTAGAAATTCCTTATGCGGCGCAGAATCGGATTTACCTACACCTTGAGCATAGGCAGACCTGGAAACGGTTCGCACATATGCTGGAGATTCCACTAGAAGAAGCAAAGACGAGGGAAACTGTCAAAGGGAGCATGCATGGATGGTATTGGACTTATCTCAAGAAGTGGTTGGATCAATACATCCAAGATGAATAGTGGGATGAAGCTTCATTGACGCTCGCTTTAGGGATCTACAGCTTGATCTTGTTCCCTGGACCTTCAGGAATTATAACCTGCAACATTACAGAGATGTTATGGGCAGTAGAAAAACAGAAGGTCAATCCAGTACTGGCAATTCTTGCCGAGACTTTCTTAACCCTTACTTACTGTAGACAACAAGGCAAGGGATCCATTAAATGCTGTTCTCAGTTGTTGCACCTCTGGATCATCAGTCACATGTGTCCTATAGAGACAAAGGGATTGACTTGGTACCTTGACCAGCCTCTCATCGAGAAGATGACCAGATTAGTAATCAGCCCAAAGGATGAGCCGTAGTGGCAAGAACGGATTTTGAGCTTCAACAGCCATGACTACCGTTGGAGGAAATTGTGGACGTCGGGTCAATCCATTTTGGTCAGCATGGGGGGTAATCAATCAGTATCCCTAATCGCAGTGACTGGATACACAAGTTACACTTCGGCATTAGTAATGAGATAGTTCGGCTCAACACAGTTCAGAATCAACATTGAAGAATACCACCGAGGTCATTTCTACCATGAGCTCAAGGAGGAGGAAGGGTTGAAAATAGCTCGCAGATCCTGGGAAAACATCACTATGATGGAAAGGTCGCCTAAAGGTCCGAGTGCCACGGGCGATTATCTTAAATGGAGGGCCGACAGGGATCAAGAACACTTAACTGCAGATCCAACAAAATTCGAAGACAGCAACCCTCGTCGAAACATCCTTTTAGAAGAAGCTGGTTTGGCTGACTCCCTACAAAAGGCAAACACCAAAAACTCGCAACTGCAAGAAAAAATAAAAAAGTTGGAGGACTAACAGCAGATCCTCAAAAGAGAAGTAAGAAGGCTCAGGGAAGAGGCAAGGACCGAAAAGATGGGGTTCCAAGAGCAAGAGACACGGTGGGAAAAGGAAAAAAGCTCTCTCCAAGCTGTAAAAAAAGAAGCAGAAGTACAGAATAGCAAGCTTCAGGAGAAAATGAAATATCAGGAGATACTCATGGAAGAGTATAAACAAGAAAGCAAAAAGAAGAAGCTTGAACTGAAGGAACAGGCACTGCTTATCAACGATATTATGAAGGAATGTGCTAAAGAAAGAAAGGAAAAAGAAAGACAAGCCGCTCTCTATCAGGAGCTGAAAGAGAATGTTGACCAGCTGGAGAGAATGATAGCACAGGGGAAACAAGAACTCCTACCTGAATCCGAGTATGCCCTGAAAGTGTTCAATCCTGCCAGACAAGAAGAAAGGCTATATGAGTACCTCAGGAAATGTCATTACATTATAAAGAACCTCCCTGAGCCTAGGCCGATGTAAAGAATGCTGTGTATGAATTATTCAGTTAATGGAATAACTTTTGGGCCATTGTTTAGCAAAATTGTGAATGAATAGTATAACTCCCGTAGGAACCCCCTCGCTAGGGTTATGCGAAAAATTGGATGTGCCTTATGGACAGGTATCATAGATGCGCATTCAATCCAGTTATTCACAGTCAGACTATCGAACAATGCCATGATAAAATTGATGCAATCATTTTTCTGCAGATTTCATTTTGGCTCCCAAATGCCACTGTATCCGTTGTCCGAACCAGGACCTTTAATTTTTTTTACGAAATTCCAAATTCATTAAAAACTTTTTTACTTCCTGTAGAAAATCAACATTGCTTCAAATAAAGCAAGCCTGACCAGACACGCAGTTCATCCAAGACGAGTGTACTTAACACGATCAGGAACAAAAATGATAATGGAAGACCAGGAACAAGTCCAAAACCTACAAGGACAAGTGTCTGAATTGAAATACCAGGTCTCAGAGCTCATGAGACTAATGAGGGAGATGTCCCATAATAAGTCTGCTTCAGAGCCTAACTTATCACTACCTCCCCCACCTCCTACAATGGTTGATTCTCACCATGCTTCAACCTCTTTCACCTTTCAGCCATCGATCTCGGATCCGATAATCACCGTCAATCCGGCCCCACTGAATAATGACCCACCTTTTTCCTATTATCCGGCTATCTCGAATGCCGAACCGTATCCTTCAGTCCTGATCCCTCCAATTCATTCCACCCCTTATTTCCCAACTGGGGGAGTATCTCTTGCAGTTGGAGGAGAAAATAAGACGAGAGAAAATGAGAAGCTATCCGCTCTAGAAGAGAGACTAAGAGCAATAGAGGGGCTGAACATGTATGGTTCAGTTGATGTGGCGTCGCTGAGATTGGTGCTTGATGTGGTGGTGCCGCCTAAGTTTAAGGTCCCGGACTTCGACAAGTACACCGGGAACTCAGACCCTCGCATTCATTTGGCCACTTATATTGCCAAAATGTCCACCCTGACAGAGGACGATCGACTCTTGGTTCACTTCTTTCACGAGAGTCTCTCCGGGGCCACCCTGAGATGGTGTATTCAGTTGGACAGGAGCAAATTGCGCTCCTGGAAAGATTTGGCGGATGCTTTCCTGAAGCAATACAAGTTCAACTGCGACTTGGGCCCCACAAGGAGAGATCTCCAAAACTTAGTGCATAGGGACAGGGAAAGCTTCAAAGAATATGCCCAAAGATGGAGAGAGAAAGCCACAGAAGTGTATCCTCCAGTAACTGACAATGAACTATGCTCCTTGTTCATTGAGACATTGAAGGCCCCTTACTTCAATCTGATGATCGGAAATACCTCTAACAGCTTCTCAGACATCATCCAAGCTGGTGAGAGGATATAAGCCAACTTAAGGATGGGACGATTGCAGGAGTTGACTGAGAACCCTGCAAAGAAAAATGCCAGTTTTTGCAAAAAGAAGGAGGGTGATGTGCATTCCATCACCTGGAAGAACAATCACTCCCCACTTCCTCAAAGCAACTACCAGCCATATCCTCCCCCTCATTGCCAAACCATTGCAAACATTTCACCTCCTTTTCCAAATTATCCTCACCCACGCCCACAGTATCCACCACCTACAAATTACCAACCCAGACCACCCCCTCCACCTACTCAACTGGGACCACCTCAAAATAACCCAAGACCACTAAGAAATCCCAATCCACCTCTTCCCCTGCCACTTAGCGAAATATATCGATACCTCATCAGTATAAACCAAATAGTGCCGATTCCCCTTGACCCAATTCAGCCGCTATACCCCAGGTGGTATGATGCCACGGCCCGGTGTGAGTATCATGGAGGGGCACAAGGGCATTCAACCGATAACTGCAGGGCACTCAGGGAAGGGTGCACGCCCTAATCAGGAATGGGTGGTTGAAGATTGAAGGGAATGGTTCTCTCCCCAATGTTACCTCAAACCCATTGCCCAATCATGGTACGAGCAATAGTGCAAATATGATAGAGTTGGAAGGAGAAGGGTCAACCTTGGAAGTGGATCAACTAATTCCTCACTTTGGGGAAATTTTGACAATGGTAGTAAGGGAAGGTTACCTCCACCCCCAAAATAACAGAACCTGAAGATAGGACGGGATGCCCCTATCATGGTAGGGCAACTAACCACGAGCTGCAAAATTGTGAAGAGTTCAAACAAGAGGTCCAGAACTTACTGTCCCTCAAAGTTCTGAGATGCCAGGCAAAGTAAAAAATGGAGGGCGGAGTAAATACAGCCCGACTCAGCCAAAACGCCTCTACCCCTAATCACAGAATCACTTTCTCACCCCCCAGCATCGTCACCACCAGTAACAATCATATGAACCCCGCCTCAACTCCCTGTCACAAACACCCATGCCATACCTTGGAATTATAATTTCTAAGTTTTCACCCAAGGAGCGTCAAGCAGTACATCGGCTCCTAATCTTGCTTCACCTTCGGCACCTCTAAAACCGTGCTTCACTCCTCATGAGCATTTCAAAATGACTTATGCCAGACCTACCAGCAGTACTACTCCCTAAGCTAATCCTCACCTGACACACAAAATCTTCCTGCTTGAGCTGGTTGAGTTTATAACCAGAAGTGGGAGGTGTTACGGGAATGAGGAAAAGGAAAAGAAGAGAGAGAAAGTAAAAATGGGAGAACCGTGAGAAAATACAGAAGAGGAGGCTGAGAAAGCAGAGAGAGAAGAACCTGCTGGACCTAAAGAAGAGGAGGAGCTGTTGCTTTAAATAATGAAGCAAAGTGAGTACGATGTGGTGAAACAGTTAAGAAAGACACCTGCTCAAATTTCACTGTTGTCGCTAATTCTGAGCTCTGAGGTGCACCATCAAGCCCTATAGAAAATTCTGGATCAGGCCTTTGTGAACCCCGACATCACACCGGGGCAGTTCGAGAAGATAGTGGGACAAATCCAGGCGTCCAGTTTTGTCACTTTCTCAGAAGAAGAGATAGACCCTGCAGGCTTAGCGCACACTAAGGCCCTACATGTGACAGTTAAGTGTAAAGGTTGCATAGTAGCCAAGGTCCTTATTGATAATGGATCCGCGCTCATTGTACTGCCTAATACCACCTTGGCTAGGCTGCCGGTTGACCGTTCAAATATACGTCAGAGTGCTATGGTGGTAAGAGCCTTTAACGGTACAAGAAGAGAAGTGCTGGGAGACATTGACTTGCCCCTCCAAATTGGCACATGCACCTTCAACGTCACATTCCAAGTGATGAACATCGAACCTGCGTACACTATGTTGCTGGGGAGGCCTTGGATCCATTCAGCGAATGTCGTTCCTTCAACTTTGCACTAGAAGATTAAGTACATTATGGACGGAAAAATCATCACTGTGAGAGGGGAAGAAGCCATATTGGTCACCAAGCCACAATCACTTCCTTATGTGGAAGCTGCTGAGGAGTCGTTGGAAAGCTCTTTCCAGGCCTCGAATTACAAGAAACCATCTCAAGAAATGAAGGGGCTATGGCTATGGTAGCCAAGGTGATGTTGAGGAATGGGTATGAAGAGGGCAAAGGGTTAGGCACCGCATTGCAAGGGATTGTCGAACCTATACTGGCTATCCAGAAGGTTGGCCGTTGCAGTTTGGGTTATGAGGAAGACGCCCTAATGGATGGGCGATTCTGGATGAGGAATATGCTTCGGGATCAATGATTTGATCAAAAAATCGGGAAAATGAAGGTAGTCCCGAGAATCACGAAGGTATTCACTAAACCGGTCATTGAAAATCTGGCAGAGATTGAAGAATCACCCGATGAACCATCCATCGATGTCATCCATCTTAATTCCTTGTATGAGGCTCTGGTCTCGCCAATAGCTGAAGGGCAAGAACTAGACAACTGGACAGCAGAGGACATCCCTGTACTTAATTTCGAGTAAAGTACTTTTGGTTATCTACACTTGATCATTTTGTCCATGGTGGCAAGTGTAATATTGTAAATGGACCCTTTTCTTATGTCATAAATGTTAATGAATTAATAGCGCATTTTATATCCAATTCTCTTTTTCTTTCCTTTTGAAATCCATTCTTATAATATATTCCATTTTTGTTTATTCAGGACCATCCATCAATTAACACCTAATAATTCAATAGACTCATAAATTCCTCTGGTTAATTTTGAAATCCCCATAACTGCCATTACTTCAAGTGATTCTGAGGTGGAACTCACAAAAGAAAGAGATGAAAGAGATGAAAGAGATGAACCTTCCCCAGTGCCTTGTGGGGATGAAACACACACCGTAAACTTAGGCACGAAAGAAGTGAAAAGGGAACTTAAGGTTGTGGAGAGTGAAGAATTAGAAGATATGATCAGTTTGCTCAAGGAATTCCTAGAAGTATTTTCTTGGAGCTATGATGATATGATTGGTTTGGACCCTCATATAGTGATGCACAAAATTCCCCTAATTCCGGGGATAATCCCGGTAAAGCAGAAATTAAGAAGAATGAATCCTGACACACTACTCAAAGTTAAGGATGAGGTTAAGAAACAGTATGATGCTAGGTTTCTGGAAGTAGTCAAATATCCCCAATGGATAGCTAACGTTGTCCCGGTGATAAAGAAGGACGGGAGAGTCAGGGTGTACGTTGATTACAGGGATCTTAATAAAGCAAGCTTGAAAGATGATTTCCCTCTCCCTCACATTGATGTGTTAGTAGACAATGCTGCGGGATTGGGCAGGTGTTCGTGTATCGATGGGGCATCGGGGTACAATCAAATCCCAATGGATGAGGAAGACAAGGAGAAAACTGCTTTTATCACTCAATGGGGGGTATTTTGTTATCGAGTCATGCCTTTCGGGTTAAAGAATGCTGGTGCCACCTACCAGTGTGCTATGGTCACATTATTCCATGATATGATGCATAAAGAAGTGGAGGTGTATGTGGATTATATGATCATCAAATCCAAGGGAGGAGAGAGCCATGTGCAAGTGCTGAGGAAAGTATTCGAGAAACTTAGGAAATATCAATTGAAACTGAACCCTGCCAAATGCATATTCGGAGCTAGATCTGGGAAATTGTTGGGATTCATAGTGAGTGAGAAGGGAATAGAAGTTGATCCAGACAAAGTCCGAGCCATTCAAGAGATGCCATCCCCAAAAACAGAAAGGGAGGTGCGCAATTTCCTGGGAAAGTTGAACTACATATCAAGGTTTATTTCCAATCTCACTGCTAAAGCTGAGCCAATTTTTAGACTACTCCGAAATAACAACACCACTCAATGGGATTCAGTTTGTCAAGAGGCTTTCGAGAAAATCAGGCAGTACTTGTCCAACCCACCAGTATTGGTTCCGCCAGTGGCGAGAAGGCCTCTGATTCTGTATATGGCAGTCCAACAAAGCTCAATGGGATATGTTTTGGGGCAACATGATGATGCCGGCTGAAAGGAGAGGTCTATTTATTATATGAGCAAAAAATTCAATGATTGTGAGTCAAGGTACTCTTTCCTAGAGAAAACTTGCTGCGCGTTAGCTTGGATAGCAAATCGCCTCAAACACTACATGTTGAATCATAAGACATGGCTCATCTCCAGGATGGATCCTATTACGTATGTATTTGAAAGCCCATTCGTGCCAGGAAGGATAGCCAAATGGCAGGTCATACTCTCCCAATATGACATTGTATGTATGACCCAGAAAGCAGTCAAAGGTAGCGTGATCGTCGATCTCCTAGCAGAAAACCCTATCCAGGATTATGAAGCTCTAGATTTTGAGTTCCCTGATGAGCATATTAACTAAGTAGACTGCAGAGAAGAAGAGCCAGCTGATGTATGGGAAATGTATTTCGACGGAGTTATCAATTTGTTCGGTAGTGGAATTGGAGCTGTATTGGTATCCCCGGATGGAAAACACTTCTCGATAGCTATCAAGTTGAGATTTGACTGCACCAACAACGTTGCAGAATACGAAGCTTGTGTGATGGGTTTACAGGCTGCTATCGAAATGAAAGTCAGGAAGTTGGAGGTATATGGAGACTCAGCCCTAATCATTTATCAAGTCAAGGGAGAATGGCAAACTAAGGATCCGAAGCTAATCCCATATTAGAAGTACTTACTGGAGCTGATTAAGAAGTTTGAAGAAATCTCTTTCACTCACTTTAGTCGAAACAAGAATCAATTTGTAGATGCCTTAGCCACCCTGGCTATTATGGCTCACATGGAAGAAGGGTAGACGACTCAGGTATTAAAGATTAAAGCAAGGAGTGAGCCGGCATACTACTTCATGATCGAAGAAGAACCTGATGGTAAACCTTGGTACCATGACATCTTACTTTACATCAGAACCAGAGAATTCCCCTCAGGGGCGAGCAAAAACAAAAAGAGGATGATTCGGAGATTAGCATTGGGATACTTCCCCAGTGGAGAAACTCTATACAAAAGGAGCTCCAATAGCGAATTGTTGAGATGTGTGGATGCAAAAGAAGCAAAGAGAATCCTTTTCGAGACTCATGAGGGAAATTGTGCAACCCATGTAAATGGGCATATGATGGCTAAGCAAATCATGAGACGGGGATATTTTTAAACTACCATGGAAAAGGATTGCGTCGAGTATTTTCAAAAGTGCCATAAGTGTCAAATCTACGCGGATCCGATAAATGTTCCGCCTAACCAATTGTTCTACCTCGTTTCACCATGGCCTTTCGCAATGTGGGGCATCGATGTGATTGGTCCCATCAACCCTAAGGCATCCAATGGGCATAGATTTATCCTGGTGGCTATTGATTACTTTGCTAAATGGGTCGAAGCGACATCATATGCTTATATTACACAGAACACATTTCTCAAATTCCTCAGAAATAATATCATCTGCCGACATGGCCTCCCCAATGAAATCGTCACTGACAATGCCAAGAATTTGAATGGTCCGAAGATCCAAAGATTATGTGATCAATACAAAATCCGACATCTCAATTCCTCACCATACTGTCCCCAGATGAATGGAGCAGTGGAAACTGCAAAAAAAAATCTCAAGAGAATAATCTGGAAAATGACAGTCACTTACAAGGATTGGCATGATATGCTTCCCTACGCCCTTCACGCATACCGAACTTTTGTAAGGACATCAACTAGGGCAACCCCATACTCGCTGGTTTACGGGATGGAAGCTGTACTACCTATTGAGGTAGAAATTCCTTCTCTAAGAATTCTAAAAGAATCAGGGATTGATGAGTCGGAATGGATTCAGTCAAGGTTGGACCAATTAAATTTGTTAGATGAGAAAAGGCTAGCGGTGGCTTGTCACAGGCAGTTATACCAAAGAAGAATGGCCAGGGCGTTTAACAAAGGGGTTCGCCCACGTGAATTTCAACTAGGGGACCTAGTCCTGAAGAAGGTGCTTCTGAATCAAAACGATCCCCGGGGAAAATGGTTACCAACCTACGAAGGACCCTATGTGGTTAAAAAAGCATTTTCTGGTGGGGCATTAATCTTAACCCACATGGACGGTGAAGAATTTCCAAGACCTGTGAATGCCGACACTGTCAAAAGATACTATGCCTAAAAAAAAAAAAAAATGGGGTAGGGGTGAAAACCTGAAAGAGCGCTCCTAGCAAAATGTGCGAAAGAAGGCAAAAACCCTGGAAGGGCACTTTCTGTAAAATGAGTGAGGGATGAAAACCCGAAAGGGCGTCCTGAAAGAGCGAGTAAAAAAAAAATCTAGGGGTGAAAACCCGAAAGGGCATCCCAAGAACCAAAAGGGAGAAATAAGGAACGGGGCATGAAACCGAGGATGGAAATAAACCGTCATGGCATGAGGCTTCAGAGTACTTGAAATAATAGCAGTTAAGAGACTTCAAAGCTAACTACAAGGAATATGTGAGATCTATCCTTGTACCCTTTTTCTTTGAAACTGTACATTTGTTTCTTAAAACCATAATAAAGTCATACTTTCTTCGTGTTTGTCTCTTTGCTTTTATCTTTCCCATATACTCACTCTTTAATATTGTCCTTCTTCAATCTCTTTATCTAATGCGCTATTAATCACTCAAAATTTTGCCATAAGATTAGGATTTGGAAATTGATAACCTCACGTACTTTGCTATGAGATTTGCAGGAAATGGCCTAAAAAAAAAAAAAAAAAAAACTAGAGGTGAAAACCTGGAAAGGCGCTTCTAGTCAAATGGGCGAAAGGAAAGTGAAAACCCGCAAGGGCGCTTTTCACAAAATAAGAAGAAAGTCGAGAACAGAAAAGGGGCATCCGAAGAAATGAGGTCGTAGGTCAAGTCTTGTAAATCGTCCTCCATTAATCATTGGCCTTCGGGATCCTGTTAAGTACACTTCATCGTGGAGGAACTCCTCGTGTCGAGATTAGACTTGCTTTGTAAGTTGATTTTAATTTTCCTACATAATTAACCTCTGGTTCCTTGATCTAAATTGATTTTAATTTTTCTGCATTTTAAATTTCTTGTCAATCAACCTCTGGTTCCTTGATCTAAGTTGATTTTAATTTTCCTGCATTTAAATTTCCTGTTAATCAACCTCTGGTTCCTTGATCTAAGTTGATTTTAATTTTCCTGCATTTTAAATTTCTTGTTAATCAACCTCTGGTTCCTTGATCTAAGTTGATTTTAATTTTCCTGCATTTTAAATTTCCTGTTAATCAACCTCTGGTTCCTTGATCTAAGTTGATTTTAATTTTCTAGCATTTTAATTTCCTGTTATCAACCTCAGGGTGCCGACCCAGGTGGGTTTTAGTTTCCTGACTTTAATTTCAAATTTCAAATTTTAATTGTCCAAAATATGGGTCTGAATCTTTACATAATCCCTACACGGAAATTTTTTTTCAGTAGGAATTATGTAAAGAGGGGCAGCTGACGACACCATATTTTGGCTGATCCCCGAAATCAATAAAATTTGAAGCTGATCCCCTGCACTGAGTCTCCCTTTGCCAGCCAATCACATTTCCGATCTCTCCTCAAAAGGAATCGAATCAATACTAAGTCCCCATATCATTTAAAGCCTCACCGATCTCTCAAACCAATTGCCAAGTTCCCTGACCAGTCAATTATATTTTTGATCTCTCTTGTCAAACGAGATTGAACCAACATTAGGCTTTTGTGCCACCAGTCTTATTGCCGATCTCCCATTTAAAAGTTTAGGGATAATCGACTAATAAAGTTAAGGTTCCAATCCGGTTTAATGATGATTTCTGATCTTAAGTGTTCAAATCAAATTTCCAATTTTAACCAAGTCCCGTTTAGCATTTGTTCTCAGCCGATCTCATGCTTATAGTGTTTTCCGACCTTTTACACTTGGATTAATAATCACTTTTAGTTTTCATAATATGTTCAAACAATCAAGTGCTTATGCAATTCAGATACTTTCCGATCCCATCTATTCATTGAACAAAAAGGGGAGCTTCATTTTATTTCAAATTAAAATTTATACAAGTCATTCGGCCGGAGGATCACCCCCAGCCTGTTCTACATTTTGTTCGCTTCCTCTCTCACCTTCAGCCTCCTCCTCGCTATCCTCACCTTCATCCTGGGGAGCCAGATCCACCATCCAAGAGAAGTCCTCCTCGGGATATCGCTTCCTGAGCTCGGCCAAGAGATCCCCATGAGCATTCACATAAGCACCGGCCTCCCTCGCACTGCCTCTTCTTCTTTTTCTTTAAGCTCCTCAGTGAGGCGAGCAACTTTAGCAGCTCGGAGCTCCCGAACCTCTTCAAGAACATGAGCCTGCTCGGCCAGCTTATCCTTATAAAATTTCATCCGCTCTTCAATTTCAGATATGTAGTTTTGGGCGGACGAAAGTTGAGATCGGAGGGAAGCAGCTTCCTGACCCACCTTCTCGACATCCTGCCTCAAGCGGTGAGCCTTCTCCCGGATAATATGTTGGTTCACCAGAGTCTCCAAGCTCAGGCTCATGGTTTGCGTCAGAATATCATCGAGGCTGTTCGGGGTTAGCCTATCTCGATCCTCCCGAAGGCAGATGGAGGACCCCAAGACCTTAGCAAAACCCGGGTTCTCTCAAACAGTGCGGTTCTTCTCCAGCGAGTGGATCAAGATTTGGGCGCCGCGGGAAAGGGTCCTCACACGTGGTTGGGAAGGACCCCCTTCCGCACTCGAAGCAACTGGAGGGGGTGGTGGCAGCTCTTCTTGACGAGGAGGAGACTGAACTACTTCTACGTCGAGGATCGGCTGCCTCGAGGGTTGAGACGAGCCTCCTTGCATTTCCCCAGGATCATGCCTGGGCATCTGAAGCAGCTCGGCCCGCTTCATCTCCGGCACTTTCCGGGAGACCTCTCTTTTTCGCTTCCGGCTCTCTTTAGAAGCCTCGTCGCTCGCCATACCTGCACAAAGAAAAGGTCAGTGAGATCACTAAGGCCCAAAGTTCAGAGATGTAGAAAGTACCAAAGCCAAGGTCAGAGAGCTGAAGCCCGCGTTCTTGGCCGGTGACCAGCTGCATAGTCCAATGATGCAGTTCAGCTGTCACTGCATCTAAACAAGAGAATTTCTGTCTGGCTGCTTGATCTTTCAGTTCTATCACCATTAGGCCATCTTCTCTATTTAAGGTGATGCTCTTCGGAATTAACGGGCCTTGGTGTAGCCGGCTACGGGGGAAACCCTCAAAGCCGTTCGAAATTTTACTCCTCAGAATAAAGAAGCGATTCTTCTGATTCTTCCAATTCTTCAGGGAGGAGGGCAGATCGGTAAAGAGCCCGCAATGTGGCTTTGCCTAAAAGAACCAGTACTCATCGTCCTTTCGGCGAGTCAGCCTATGTAGCTCGGCAAATACCTTCGCCGTTGGACTGAATCCTTTGGCTCAACAAAGGCCTCTGAAGGCCACTAAGATCCACCATGAGTTCGGGTGAACTTGGGCTATGCACACTTGGTGAAATTTCAAAACTTCCTTGAAGAAGTCATCAAGAGGGAACCACAGCCCGGCTTTTAGTCGCTCTTCGTATACCATGATCATATCATTCTTTTAAAAGAAGTGATCAGCTCGAAGATCGCCGTGACACTTAATGAGTTTGTACGAATCGGGCTGAATGTTATACTCTTGACTGAACGACTGCAGGTCGGTTTCTTGAAGGATTGATGGCAGCTCATCCATGTGAAGATTTTCTCTCCCTGAAGAATGTGTTTGCCTCGAGGATGCTGCTTGATCGTGGGTTGGAATGGAGGTCCTAGGGGGTTCAGATCGCCCACTTGTTCCGATTACCTCTACCTCATCTGACGACCACGAAACCTAAATAGAAGGGGGGCTTGCCGCTCTCTGACCCTCGGCGCCGCTCATTTTCAAAGAAAAGAGGAAATTTAAACTAAAAGAAAGATCAAAACCCTTACCGGAGTGTGATCGGTGTCGGAAGAACTTGAAAGAATGAGAGGATTTTGGAATCACTCGCAAAAGGCTGAAAATGACATAAGGGAACAACTGGCGGACTCATCCCCTATTTATACTAGTCTGAGCATTTAATGCTCATGGTGTCCCAAGCGGCGCATCGGTTAGCAGGATTCGCCAGCTTTTTCTGACACGTCTCATGAATATTCCAGAAATTCCATTATAAGGAGAGAACGGCTAGTTAGAGATCAGTGAATTAAGGCGAATGTTTGGAAGTGCGGATCGGTCAAGGGCTGTTTAGTTAGGAACCGGATCGGATAAACACATCAGAGATCGAAAAATAATCAATGCAATAATAATAAAAATGATAGTTGTCAAAATAAAATTTTATTTCTGAAAAGGTCGGATTACATCATTTGGGGCGATCTCTAGAGATCAGATTACATTAAAGGTCTGATTACATCATTTGGGCGATCTTTAGAGATCGGATTACGTTAAAGGTCTGATTACATCAAAGGGCGATCTTTAGAGATCGATGGAACATCCTATCTAATAAAGGCCTATGTCAAAGCCTAGTTTCGTGGCTAAATCAAAAGATTTGTCCGGCCATAGACAACTGATAAACGTACAGCTCAGATGGGGTGATTATGACTCTCATGAGGATGGAGAGTCATCTCAACTGTCATCGACCAGAACCGAGCTGTAGTCGGGACGCCAATGTGGTAAGGAGCCAAATGAACTTCAAGGGACAGTCACCGATGTTAAGGGGAATATTAGCAGTCTTCTCACCCGAAATCAGTTCGCCAATTATATCGGTCGAACGATTCGAGATCGACATGATCGAAGTCCTCGATCCAGGTCGGTAAATTAGTCCGGTTCTCTCACTGTCATCAAATAAGGTTATCATAATTCTTCGATCACCGGGATCGTAAATTTTTAGTTGAGGAATGAAGAGGACAATCGGAAAAAGATCAAAAGCAACTATCATGGCCGGGATTATTGCCGGAGCGGTTAGAATAGGAAATGTGGGAAGGAAAGAGGAGAAAATCAAATGCGGAGGGGTTTCCCGTTGAAGGTATATATATAGGGAAAGTCTAAGCATTTATTGCAAGCAGAAAACGAAGAGGATGCCTCGGAAATCGGAGGAATAATTGCTTTGACTAATCGGACCGAATAAAGGAGAAGATCGGAATAGGAGAGGTCGGAAGAGGGGAGCCCAGCAGGAGAGATCGGAAAAGGATTGTGTTAGAAAGATCAGAAGGGAGGGGAGGTCGGAAGACAAAGGGAATAAGACAACTTCCGTTAACTATCGTCATAATCAGAGCCGAGGTAGTTAAAGCGTTGCAGACGAAATCTCCACAGCACGCCTCAGAATCACCCACATTACTGACAGGTGCTAGAGTATGTCATGATAGTGCTGTACATCCCAATCTCCACCGTTGATCCTGCTTGTAAAGACAAGTCCAGAGCCCTTGGATCAAAGAACAAGACGACAAGACCGGTGCCTTCTATTCCCAGCCCTTGGATCGCCCTGGATAAGAAAATTTGGAACCATCAGATTAGAAGGGAAAAAGGGCAAAATTTCTGAAAAGGATCTCAGCCGTTCATTCTGATTCTCTTTAATTCCCAAATGTCAGATCATGTCCTTCAAAATCTAAACCTTCCATCTCCCTCAAAATAAATCCTGACCCTTCATAGGGAGCACCCAGTCCCTATAAATACCTGCATGAAAACTGTTCAAAGGGGAAGGAAGAAAAGGGGGTTAATTATAATGGAAAAGCTCTGAAAATTAATTCAGTTTCGCTATTCTGCTATTTTTAAACTAGAAAAGACTTTAGAAACCAGTTTTCTCAAGTATTTTCTCTGAAGAAGTGTTGAACACTGGAACTCCTGATTTTCAGTTTGTTCGTTGCTCAGTGATACCCTTTTTTTTTTAAGTTTCAGTTCTGTTTTCACTACCTTTATATTCACTTTTATTTTCTGATTTCAATCTCATTCACTATCATTCCGGTTCGATTATATGCTAACTGGGCATTCGTCATTTCAAGGCAAGCATTAGTCCCCAGACTATTAGCCCGAAACTCTGCAACATTCGCGACTCCATAGTTAGTTTAATAGGTTCAACTTCCTGTAGGTGAGTGTTTGAACCGTTGCTTTATCCAGTGTTCGTCTTTATTTTCTTTTTATTAATGCTCATAATTTTCGTTAAAGTTTGTCTTATGTCAGAAGGTCCCTCGTAGGTAGTTATTCTCATGAGTTTATCTTTTGATACAATAGTTCATGTTATTCATTATTCATTTATTCTCGATCTTTATTTATCTCCTAACACGGGTGTTCGGGTTACGGGTAACGTATAGGTAGTTTGATAAAATGTTGGAAGCAGTATCTTAACATAAGAGTTTTTTTTTTTATAAACTTTCTGATAATAAATCAAAGAGTTATGAAGTCGAACCACTAGACTAGCTCGAGAAGGTGACTGGGTAAGGTGGAGTGTCAGAATAAAATTGAATTTCAAATTAGCAAATGAAATAGAACAAATATTGCCTGCCAGAAGGTATTAGTAAGGCGATCACATAGGAGGTCGGTCAAATTCAGTATGATGTCCCCTATATAGTCATGAGGTACCAATGAGTTAAAAGAAGCCTCATTCAGGCCCCCGGCATCGTCGGATGCCAAAACCCTTAATCTTAGGCTCTTATGATGTGTAGCTGTAATCAAATTTTAAGAGGTCGAAAAAATCCTTATCCGACTCCCATGCAAATAAAAGAGATCGGAGGAGAGTTCTTATCCGATTCTCAACCAAAAATTTTAATAAATATCTAAAAGAGATCAGAGGAGAGTTCTTATCCGATTCTCAATCCAAAATTTTAATAAATATTTAAAAGAGATTGGAGGAGAGTTCTTATCCGATTCTCACTAAAAATTCTCATAAATATCGAAAAGAGATCGGAGGAGAGTTCATATTCGATCTCCAATCGAAATTTTAATCTAAAAGAGATTGGAGGAGAGTTCTTATCTGATTCTCAAATCGAATTCTAACAAATATGCAAAGTAATCCCACAAACGAAAACCGCAACACAACACCAATTCACTAAGGTTGTCTCATTTACTTATGTATCTGGGTAATCCGAATTAGTAAAAAATCAAATATTCCTTTTTATCAAAAGGGTTAACATTTCCATTCGAACCCCCCTAACTATCGATTCTAATTTATAAAGAACGTAAGGTTAAATCTGCTGACCCTCATTGAGGGACGAGGTGGGGTGCCTAACACCTTTCCCACCCGTTTACGGACCCCGAACCTAGAATCTCTGTATTTGAAGTGGTTTCATTTTAATTTGCATTTCACAAATGGTTTTCTTTAATTTCCCTAAAAATTAAAGTGGCGACTCCTCACTCTTTCCCACTTCGGTGAGGGTTCGTCCAGGCGACCGCAAAACACCTTGCGACAATATCATAATCCTTTTAGTGAGCATAAATTACAATACAATTCGATTCAAAGTCAATTCCAATATCCAATAATTTTTATGCTCATCACAATTCAAATCATAAATTTGCATTTTTCCATGTAAATTACCCATCACAATTCAAAACATGTTCTATCAAAATTTTCCAAAACATAATTTATTCAATTCACAACAATGCTTAATACTTATGGAAACACCATTTCACAAAGCTAAATTCATACATACTATAACAATTTCAATAATCATTGAATTAAATCCAATGCTTGTTAAACATAATACATAAGAAAAATATTTCATTTAATCATATGAAATATTTAGAACAAAATCAGTTAAAACTAGTTGTGCACAAACCTCTGATAACTATCTCTTGGCATTGACTCAGTGTTTCTTTCCCCTTCCCTGAGTCTTTGCCAACTGAAACACATAATTTGAAGTGTTTCAGTATTCATTTAAACTGTCTCTAACGATAATGCTTAATAATTAATTTATTGAATACTATTATTTCCTTAGTCAACCTAAGATGTTGACCCTCGATGCAATTTAGGTGAATTAGGTTTTAATGTTACCAATGTGTCATATTTAATAGCCTTTCAGTGTTGGTACATGTTACCCAATTCTTTTTCATGTATAGTGCATTTTATTGCAATTTGTCAGATTCCGGTATACTAATTTGAACTAGCCGGATGACCTAGTTCCCTCAGTTTCGGGTTTTGGTCAAAATTACAAACTTGTAGGTCTATGTCTTATTGCAAGTAGGGCAAAATTTCAGGTCATTCTGAGTTATGTAGACCAAGTTATAGTCAATTTACCAATGCTGGATAGAATGCATCAAAATGGTCACTTTAAGTCATTTTTAGGTCACTTTTGGTTCGGCCAGTTTTTGGATCCGAACTTGTGCAAGCTATTTGACTTGCTTATGGTCATTTCTGGGTGTTGGTGTCTTCATAAGAGTTGTAGATATAGGTCTTAAATATTCATGGTAAAAATTTTAGGTCAATTGGACCTGTTTTGAGTGAGTTATGGCCAAAACATTAACTGCTGCCCAAATGGTCAATTTTCAGGCTTTCAATGCACTAATCCGGATTTGGTCATTTTTCAAGTTACCTTCCAAGCAGAATTTTGGTAAGTTTCCTTCATAAAAGTTGGCACATTTTGTGCCTAGTTTCACCTCCAATTGGTCTCATACCAATTGGAGTCACACACTTAAGGTTCTAAGCCAAAACACACACTGCCCTGCAACATACTCTTCATCACATACCAAAGGACACATTCAACACTTACCAAGTCACTTTCTTCATGCCATTTCTGTTTTGTACCATAATATAAACACATTTAGCAACACATTTTGGTCATTTTGGCAGCTTATAACCACACTCAATATGCACATTATTGTCCAGAATTTTTCAAGTTCAAATTACAAAAATTTAACCACATGACAAGCTCATTTACATGTTCAAACTCAAACCTTTATACACATATACAAGCTGCCATAACAAGCACTATAATTCAACAATATAATTCCATAAACCAAACCATGAAACAACACATTTTGGTTCACACTTCAAGTTTGCCTAATTGTACATCCCTTTCAATTAACTTCCAAGCTTCCAAACTCAAGTGTACTATCACATATATCTAGTATATATGATCTAATTTATTCCTACACACATAAATACTTACATCAACACTTTAATCTACCATTTACATGCAAAGATAAACTGCCCTTATTGAACTTCCATGGCTGCCAAAAATATACCTCTCCCTTAACTCATCAAACTTCAAAAATCCTTCCACAATTCAACTACCCATAACATCCATACAAAGTTTAATGAAACAAGCATCAAAAATACATACTTACCACTTTTGAAACTCTTCAAAACCTTACCAAAACTTGATTTTCTTACTGCCTATCTACTACCCAAGTTGTGTAGAACAATTTTAGTGAAGGAATCAAGTGGAAAAATGGCTTGGATCATGGGAAATGGAAGCTTGGGCATAGACGGCCATGGAGGATTTTCTCAAGAAAATTTTCGGTTGATTTTTTTGGGAGGGTTGAAGAAGATGAAGTTTCTATCCAAATGAAGGTGTAGTAGTCCACTTAAGTGGAGTAAGTGGAGCACTAAGTGAGGGTTAAATATTTATTTATTCTAAAGTTCCAAATTCTCACATTAAGCTCCTATCTTTTGCTATTTGAATTAGGTACCTCCAATTTAATTTTTCATGACATTTACCAAGGGTAATATCATTTATTTTTAATGGACATTTAGGTCAAAAGACAACTCGGGGTGTCAAATGACCCCAATGCCCCTGTTCGGATTGCATTCTCGATTTTTCGGTAACACCGAGTTTTGTCGTTTTCTCTATTTCTCGTTTTTCTTTGTACTAATTAATTAATTTTTCCTTGATATTTTTAATAATATTTATACTTCAATAGATGTTCATTTAAGTCTTAAAAAATATGTTCTAGGATTCCTCGCGGTCTAGGGCTAGTCAACGGTCCACGCCGCAACTTCTCGGTGCGGTCACCCATGGCTGGGGTTCTCGGCTCGTTTAACTTGGTTACATTTCATTGCTATTATTTTTTCTTTGTTTTTCTTGTATTTTATTTTCTTTTATTTCATTATTTTATGTCTCCTCACTCATCTCTAAGTGTTGTTCTAGGCATCCTAGCTGTTCGGACAACACTGGTCACCAGAACAGTAGAACGCACTACCGAACATAGGGGTGTTACAGTCAAACCTATATTTAATCTTAATTTTAATCATCTTACATGATTAAAAGACATTTGTCAAGCTTATGGGTAGTGCCATGTGTTACCATCTCATGGTACCACATGTCACCCTGTGAAATAACCAAAATACCCTTGTGTCTTAATTTTGAGTTCTCAATCCAAAATAATTATTTCTCTTCTTCTTATCAATTTATATCAAATATAAATTAATTAATTAATCTCTATTAATTAATTTATTATTAATTAAATTCATATTTAAGCACTTTAAATATAAACTTAACTTATACTATACATCCAATAACCTAGATTTGGTTTCAAGCCATGCTAGGGACTTTGCAATCTAATTGCAAACTAAACCTATTTAATTAATCAATTAAACTCTTTAATTAATTAATTAAATCCTATTTATTTTGGTGATTACTTGTGTATGTGTGTGACTTACTAGGCTCATCACTAATTGGTAATGAGACATGATATCAACTCTTAATATCATCAGAACTCTTTCTTACCATAAATGATTTCTCTAAATCATTTTATGCACCTCATAGACCATGGTTAACACCTAGCATAGCATGCCATGGCCACCCAATCAGTAATAAGGTTTACCTTAAATGAACCTATAATCATATGTTACCATGCACTAGAATTTTTTTGTTACAAAATCCCAATTCGAGCTGGAGTTATGGTTTATGTCAAACCCCATTTGCTATGAATATTATGTTCTCTTTTAATTCCAATTATTGATTAAAAGATTTTTTTCATCAGAAACTCTTTTTTGATTAAATCTATCTGTCATGGCCAGGAACTTGAAACATCAAGAACAATTAAATGAACATAGGATTTTACCCCTATTTATTTAGAGGAATAGATTCCATCTTAATCAACACCTACCTCCATATATAACTAGTAGGAGCCAACACATGTCCATATACCCATACACAGTACAAGTATGAAAGCAGTATCAAACTCAAACCACCTATATATAAGATAATTGTGCTATCTCAGGTCTAAAGATTATATGCACTGATATGATTTATGATAATGCATTGACAAGAGTAAACTCCATGTGCTTGTCATAAGTGTCACTGGTTCGGCCTATTTATCATGTATAAGTGCCTATCATGTTTGTTATATGGCATGAGACTCACAATTCCATCTTATTTACATCTCATATAAATAACTTGGGAACAAACATGATTACAATCTTTCTGGATAAGTCATGTCCTTGTTGTGAAGTATCCTCGACTGTGAACCTATTTATGATACTTTGTACTAGAAATACTATCACTCATATTCTTAACAACTTAAGAATAGAATTTCTAATAAAATATCAATGGACCTTTTCTATAACACATAAATATATTATGTAAACGGAAAAGTGAAAATGTATTTTATTAATAAAAGATGTGCAAGATACATACTAAATGATTCGCTTTAGGGCATACTACTAACATATAGGACACTAGAAATAATTTCTAGCAATTTTAATTCAAGAGAATATGGACAATTCTCTTTGAATTAATGAGAGAAGAAGAAGAAGAGAGGAAGAGAGCTTTATGAGTGGAGGCACCTCTTTAGAAAAATCAGAATGTATATTTTTATTTTTCATTTTTTCCCTTTTATAATTAGGTCATCACTTAAAACCCTTGCCACATGTCATCACCTGATTGCATCTTGAATTTTAATTGACTTAATCACATTAAGCCAAGTATCAAAGCTAGATTTAATCTTAACTTTGATCATCTTACATAATTGGAAGACAAATGGCAAGCTTATATGGTTCCATGAATCACTATCCCATGGTGCCATGTGTCACCACCCTATGAAATGACCAAATTACCCTTGTGTTTTAATTTTGAGTTCTCAACTCAAAATAATTATTTCTTCTCTTCTAATCAATTTATATCAAATATAAAATAATTAATTAATCTCTATTAATTAATTTCTCATTATTAAATTTATATTTAAACACTTTAAATATAAATTTAACTTATACTATATATCCAATAACCTAGATTTGGTTTCAAGCCATGCTAGGGACTTTGCAATCTTATTGCAAACCAAACCTATTTAATTAATCAATTAAACTACTTAATTAATCAATTAAACTTTTTAATTAATTAATTAAATTACATTTAACTTGGTGATTGCTTGTGTATGTGTGTGACTCACTACGCTCATCACTAATTGGCAATAAGATATAATATCAACTCTTAATATCATCAGAAACTTTTCTTACCATAAATGATTTCTCTAAATCATTTTAGGCACCTCATAGACCATGGTTAACACCTAGCATAGCATGCCATGGCCACCCAATCAGTAATAAGGAATACCTTAAATGAACCTATAATCATATGCTACCATGCACTAGAATCTCTCTGTTACAAAATCCCAATTCGAGCTGGAGTCATGGTTTATGTCAAACCCCATTTGCTATGAATATTATGTTCTCTTTTAATTCTAATTCTTGATTAAAAAGATTTTCTCGTCAGAAACTCTTTTTTGATTAAATCTGTCTGTCTTGGCCAAGAACTTAAAACATTAAGAACAATTACATGAACATAGGATTTTATCCCTATTTACTTAGGGTAACATATTCCATCTTGATCAACACCTACCTCCATATATAACTAGTAGGAGCCAACACATGCCCATATACCCATACACAGTACAGGTATGAAAGCAATATCAAACTCAAACCACCTATATACAAGATAACTGTGTTATCTCGGGTTTAAAGATTGTATGCACTGATATGATTTATGACAATGCATTAACAAGAGTAAACTCCGTGTGCTTGTCATAAATGTCACTAGTTCGGCCTACTTATCATGCATAAGTGCCTATCATGTTTGTTATACGACATGAGACTCACCATTCCATCTTATTTACATCTCGTATAAATAACATGGGAACAAACATGATTACAGTCTTTCTGGATAAGTCATGTCCTTATTGTGAAGTATCCTCGATTGTGAACCAATTTATGATACTTTGTGCTAGAAATACTGCCACTCATATTCTTAACAACTTAAGAATAAAATTTCTAATAAAATATCAATGGACCTTTTCTATTACACATAAATATATTATGTAAATGAAAAAGTGAAATTGCCTTTATTATTAATAAAACATGTACAAGATACATACTAAATGATATGCTTTAGGGCATACTACTAACAATGAGGCCACTCCACCATCATTTGCAGTACATGGGGTGGTATCGCTGCGTGTTTAGATGATGGATCTCAGTAACAGGAGCTGCTATAGGTTCTGTGGTAAAGTATCATTTTTACCTTTGTTTCTTTAATAGTGTATTTGGTTATTAAGTAATAAATTAAGTGTGTAATTTTATTATATTCAACATTATGTTTCACAGAAGGATGGCCTGGAAGAATTGCTTATTACATTGGAAGATCCGTCCGTACAAAATATTACATATAGTAAAAGATTAGTCCTAAACATGCTACGAGCCCTGGAGGAGGAGAAGCGTCTTATTAATCAACGACCACCATATCCAGATCCGGCCCCACCAGCACGTGTTTTTGAGGAGTTGTTAGAAGATCCACTGATTGTGCAATCGCAGTAACAACAGAGAAGGCGTAGGGGTGGACAAGCAAGACAAAGGGAGCCATCTCATCTGTCTACAACACCAATAACTGAAGTGGTGCCACACCCTATTTTTTACCATCCCTTCGATAGTTTTGATGCTAGGGCACAACCTCTTACCCAATTTCCCAAAGATGGTTCGTCAACATCCATTCCAACATTTATTGAATATTTACAAAGGTAGTACACGGATTGGACCCCTAGTCCATCCATGCTAGGCCCTTCTGAATAGTGGATGCCTTCGTCCTCACATCATACAATACAATAAGAAAGGACATCATTTGAGTTCATTCTAACTCAACATGAGAGGACACCATTCGATGCAATGTTTGCTCCTTTCTCTCAACCATACACAGATGTACCTTCGACATCACGATATGGATTCAATGCTGCAAAAGCTTTAGAAATGTATTTTATACCTCATGATCTAGGCTTGAGACTTTTGCATCCGGGGGGGGACTCTTTGGACATTATGAATGTGGTTCAATGCAGAATGAGGCAGGTCCATCTTCAAGCATGCAGCAAACTGGACTAGAACTTCTACTGATGTTGACATAGGATGTTGATGAACATGAAGATCAAGGAGAACATCGTAGACATGGGAGGTGGGCTGATGCGTTGCGTCATGCAGGACAGAGGAGGCGTCTAGGATGTGGCACATGACCATTTTTTATTTTTATTTCTTTGTAATTTATTTAGTACATGTATAAAATACGTGTCATAAATGACATTGCTAGAAAAAATTATGCATTTATTATAATATCTAAAATTATTTTTAGTGATATCATTAATTTTGCAAACGTAAACTCTGTTTATAGAATAATGTATTTAAAGATATAATAAACATAAGTCTCAAAATTTAACTTATCCATCATGATGTAAACCCTCAAGTAATTGGTAACTTGAAAACCCACATTCAAGAATTAAAGGTTATATGGAAAGCACTAAATCAAGATGTATGAATTTGATTCTTTAAACCAGCACAAAAGTGATGTGCAATTCAAAGAATAGTATCAGATGGAATTGAATCCTTGAGCTGTTTGGATATGAACATCAAGTAATGAGCAACTTGAAACTCATATTCAATAAACAATGAACTCAAAATGGAAAAAACCAAATTCAAGCTGTACGAATTGGATTCTTTGAACCAGCACAATCAGATTGATGTATAATTCAAAGAAAATATTAGAAATGAGATCCTTGGCCTAATTCATATGGAGAATGAAGAAACCAAGAATATTATACACACTAAAACTGTAAGATAGAAACCTCAGCAAGTTAATGAGCTTCACAAGAACAAAGGCAATAGCCAATTTACTCACTAATGGAGTAGAAACAATCTTTCATTAATATTCAAAGTGTGTCCTCCACCTCTCTCATTACACTTGTATTTATAGCCTCTTGGCCCCAAAGCTAAAGATAAAAATATTCCTACTTTAGTAATAGTTGCAAGGAGCTTTAAGTCCAAACAAAAATTAATCTACCAAAAGACTGAAAAGTCCCAACAAAAAGCAAACTTAATACAGTAGCAATAAGTACATTTAAGTCCAAAAGAGAGATAGTTATGTAACACCCTCCCTGTAGCAACTCCACACATTCTACTGTTCCGGTGACTAGTGTCGATCTAGACAGCTAGAACGTCCGAAAAAATATTTAAACTAAAGTGAGGAACCATAATTAACTCAAATATTAATAAGAAAAATTTTAGAAATAAAATACAACCAAGTTAAATGAGCCAGTGCCCTAGCGATAGGTAACCCGGTGGGAAGTTACGGTTCTTGCAACTAGGAGCCCTAGACCCGAGAGAAAATTCATAAATTATTTTTGGGACTTCAGAGAAGAGTCATGGAGGTTTCTATGGCATTAAAATGCCAAGAAAATGCTTAAAATAATTTTTCAATCGGTACAGACAATTTTGGTCTGTTAAGCCAATCGGAGGGCATTTTGGTCATTTCGTCTTCAGAGATGATTTTTGGCCGACTTGTCCAGTTAAGTAAATAATTATTATGACATAAAATATGAATAAATATTGCTACAAATTAAATTGAAATTGAGTAGAAAAGAAAAGAAAAAGAAAATGGAATTAAATTAGATTTATGGCATAGGATGACATCATTAAAAAGCTTCCCACCAATTAGAAATTGACAAGCCAATTAAAATGAGATAAATACGACTAAAATGAAGTAAAAAAAAAAACACAAATTCTGCAATTCTCTTCCCATTTCAACCGTGCTCCTTCCTCTCACTCCTTCCACCATTGTTGATCAAAACTTCTCACTAGAATTCCTTAATAAACCACCATATGATTTTAATCTTGCTTCACAAAACCTCTTCCTCACACCTTAAACAACATCTAGCTAGAAAAAAGAAGAAGGAAAAAGGGAGATTTGGGAACTTGGAAGAGAGATCAAAAGAGGTTAGTGCATGTTAATTACTTAATCTTGTTTATTCCTTAAAATTTAGTTTGAATATGAACAAATAATTAAGAAATTGAGTTAAATCATGTGTGAAATTGAGAATGGAATTTTGGCTAGCTTTATTGGAGTGGTAGTTGATGGTTTTGATCGATTTTAAATGGCTTATAAATGGTGTTGATGTGTAGACATAAACTTGAAATGGATTAGTATGCCTAATTGACATGTGTTGTGTCAACCTTGAATTGGAGCTAGGGTTTGGACACAAAAACTTAGATCTTGTTCATGTGATGGTGAATGAAAGTTTAAATGTCAATTAGTGACCATTTGGCTATGTATGATGAAGAATTGAAGTGAGTTGTAGCTTGGGATTTGAGTTTGGCTGAGCTGCCTTGTGTGATCTGTAGGTCTAGATGTGAGTCCAGCCTATTTGGGTAGCTATAACTTGGGTTATGTAGGTTCAATTGGTGCAAAGACAATTGGACATGAAAATAGACACATAATGGCACAACTTTGGTATAGAAACCTTGCCCAAAAAACCAAACCAAGTTGACCTAAAAATTGCCCCAATCCGGGTGACTTGCATTCTGCCTGGGCAAAATGACCAAATGAATAGTGTTTATTCATTTGGTCATAACTCAATGTAGAAAGGTCCAATTGAACTGAAATTTTACCAACATAAAACTGAGATATAGACCTACAACTTTCATGAAGAACACAAATCCAAATTCTGATCATAACCTAGTCAAATCATAAACCAAACTTAGGTTACCAAATCTAGCAGAACCAGTTTTGCCCAAAATTTTGGATTCTATCCAATCTGGCCAGTTATGGTGTTTAGGCCATAACTTGAGCTACAAAACTCCAAATGGAGTGATTCAAAAAAGGAAATGTAACTAGACAAAATAAGGAACAACTTTCATGAAGACAAACAGTAAACATAAGGCTTGAAATCTGAAAATTTTTAACAACTAGCACTAAGCTTAGAAATGGTATTGGTAACTAATACCAACAATTTTAGAATGCAAAATGTGGTATGTTGGGAGTATTAGAACCAATGTACCTATTGTCCATGCAAAAGTCAACATTTTAGTTGACTAATGAAATGAATAGTAACATGCCCTAGTACACCTTGCAAGATTGGTTTGGATAGGTTGGCATGCCAATAGGGTTTAGTTAGTAGTACTGCACATGGCATTATGCCATTCTGTGATTTCATGGCTATTAGCCATTCTGACATTGTGTTGATGCTTGGCCTTGTGCCTAATGTTATTACAGCTTATTAGCTGTTCTGTTGCACACCGGAAGATGCATATGTAATCGATGGTGTGATGGCCCGAGGTACTAGATACCTAGTGCCAGTTTACCCGTTTATCCAGTCCAGTCATCTAGTATGGGTTACTTGGACAACCAAAAATGAAAGTTGATAAATTTAATGAAATAATGAATATAAAAAGTACCAAATAAATAAGACTACCAATAATTATTAAAAATTTGTCTGCATGAGACATCAATATACTAACTGCATATTTATTTTTTTTATTAGTTTTTTTTATTTTATTATTGGCACCAGTAAGCATTATTGCTTAGCGCGTCGCTTTTTGCCATGCGTAGGTTCTGGAGAGACAGACAGAGAGCCCAGCAGACCACAGACTGGGTGAGGTCACAGATCTGCCTAGAGTCAGAGTCACCTCTCATCTACAGTGCATTAGTGGTAGGACCTTTAGGCCCCTTTTGAAATTATGTTTTTGCATTTTGTAATAGGTAGTAGTTTGTGATTTGTAAATTATGAACTCATGTAAATAGTAAATTTATGTAATCATATGTTGATGTACATATTTTGAAGAATTTTGTTAATTAATATAATTTTAGAATATCTTCATAAAATTTTAGTTGATTTTGAATTTGAATGAAATTGTGGATTAATGTTGAGAACTTGAAATGATTGCTAATGTTGAGACCATGTTGATGGTTATTGGAGTTTTAGAATGATTGGAAATGATTATTGGAAGTGTTTTTCACAGGTTTCGAAGAACTATTTTTCCATTTTTAGCCGGTACTCTACCGAATTTTCTATAAAATTTTCGGAACCTCAATTAAATTATAATTTCAATAAATGACTTAAATGAATTATATTTCATAAATTGTACTTCATAACTATGAAAAAAATAAATTATGAAGAATAAAAAAAATAATTGAATTAAAATAGGGTGTTTCGGTACACTGCGTGGCCTATCTTACTCGGCTACACTGTAGACGAGTAAGGGGTGTCACAAGTTATAACAGCGAGGAATATTCCTTCAAAAAGATGCTTCAAAAAGGTGCCAGCAGCATATTTCACTCATCATGTGTGTGGAACAGATGCATGTACATGGGTTGGATCTGGTGCATGCATGTCCACAGGTTATTCCATGTAACCTAATAGCACTTGCTCACTTCCAAGCTTAATTTTCACCAAATTTAATCCTTTACAATTTTCTTCATGCCATTTCAGCTTATAATCCTTACTCCTTAAGAATTCACAAATTAAATTCTGAAGTGATTTAGCTCTAGCTCTAGTAATTGGCCCTTGGATGAAATCCTTGGGCATGGATGTAGCTTGATTCTCATCATTCCCCTCCTCTTCAAAAGATTCATCCTCGAATCTGTTTCTGCATCAACACAAGGAGATAAATTAGCAACACTAAAGGTGGCACTGACATTATACTCACCGAGCAAGTTTATTTTGTAGGCATTATCATTAATTTTGGTCAACACTTGGAAAGGCCCATCACATCTTGGTTATAATTTTGATTTCCTTCGAGAGGGAAACCTCTCTTTGCGCAAGTGAACCCATACCCAATCTCCAAGTTGAAATGTAACTTTCTTCCTTCCTTTGTTGGCTTGACTATCATATTTTTCATTTTTCTTTTCAATTTGAAGCTTGGCTTGTTCATGGATTTTCTTCATCAATTCTGCTTTTCTTTTTCCATCTAAACTAGCAAGCTCATTCACAGGCAAAGGTAAAAGATCCAAAGGAGTTAAAGGATTAAAACCATACACAATTTTAAATGGAGAATAGCTAGTAGAAGAATGCACATTTCTATTGTATGCAAATTTAACAAGTGGAATGCAATCTTTCCATGACTTCAAATTTTGCTTAACCATAGCATGCAAAAGAGTAGTTAGTGTTTTATTTACTACTTTAGTTTGACCATCGGTTTGTGGGTGACTAGTGGTGGAAAATAACAATTTGGTGCCCAATTTTCCCCACAAAACCTTCCAAAAATGACTAAAGGAATTTAACATCTCTATCACTAACTAAACTCTTGGGTATGCCATGCAACCTAACAATATCTCTAAAGAATAAATTTGCAACATTTGTAACATCATCAGTTTTATGGCATGGAATAAAATGTGCCATTTTGGAAAACCTGTCAACAACAACAAAAATTGAATCATGGCCTTATTTAGACCTAGGTAATCCTAACACAAAATCCATAAACAAATGAACCCAAGGATCACTAGGGGTAGGTAAAGGGGTATACAAACCTTGTGGCAAATGTCACACCTTACCCCTCCGTAAGGCATAATATGATCCCGTAGCATACCTAATGAATTACCAAACTTCGCCTACTGATAACTCATTAAATACACTACAAGGGATTTTAAACGTTTTCTTATTTCTTTTTACACTGGTGAGCACTTTTGATAGGTATAATTTTTTTTTTTTAATTTGAAGTGAACCAATTAACAAATATGAAGTATCAATAATTTCTGTAAAAATTTTGGCAGAGTGCCATCTGTATTTTGAATAAAACAGTTCTTCAAAAACTTGTAAAAAGCACTTCCAATATATTTCTTCAATCCCAAACTCCAATAATAGTTCAACACAATAAATTTCTCAACATTTGTCAACTCAATTTAACATCAAATTTCCAGTGTTTCCAAAAGCTGAGATAAGAGAAATATGTCACAATATTTTTACAGGCCAAAATAATTTATAATTTCAGTTTTTAGCTGCTCAAGACCAGTACAATATATATATACAGTACACATACATTACAACAAAAATTACAAAAATATGGTATACTAAATATACCCGGTGAAATCTCAAAATGTAGCACAAGCAGCCTACTCTGTTGCTCTGTCTGTCTGTCTACCTGCGACAGTAATGAAAAACTATTGCTGAGTAAAATTTACTCAGTGGTGCACAATAACAATTTAAAATACGGTATATAAAACTTTTATTGACAATTTACAATTCAAACAATTCATAATTTTTCAAAGCTCACATAACACAAATTTGATCAAATAATTGAATAACACAGTGTTGCCAATCAATAACACAACTTAGGTCATGACACAAACTTTTTCGAACATGCCGTGTTGTACACCACGACAAGGCATACTCACCCAACTAATCGAAATCAATGAGGGAGATGGCTAGCTAGCTAATGAGAACTCATCCATACTCACCTCAGACTGACAAGTCAAAGAGGGAGGAATATAGTTTTACTCACCCCATAAATGGAGGAGGAACATAGTAATATTGTCATACCAAGTATGAATCAAAACAATTCCAAATCACCATATTTAAATATTTCATACAAGCCATAAATCATATTTTATCTCAAAATTTCCACTTACAAAGTAGGCAACACAATAATTTCCAAATAAAATTCCCAAAGTTAAACAATAAAAAATTATTCATAACTCAATTTTCCAAATAAATTTTCTGGTAAAAGCAGTGAATATAAAAAGTATTATGCACAGACCTCGGATGAGTCGCCTCTTGGCCTTGACTCAATGTTTCTTATGCTCTTTGTTTCACTATTTTGCAATTACCGCAGGTGCACGTATTGCTAACAAGTAATAAAGTGATAAGTAGAGTATCGTTCCCACGAGGAATTTTTGTTTAGCAAGTACCAATCTACATAGAAATCTTGACTGTCTAGGCTATCGAATACTTAGGGAATCAAGTTTGTTAACTTTAAATACTAAAATGGTAAACTTAAAACGAAATGATTTATTTGAAGCAATTCTGGAATTAAGATTTCACACTTGAATCATACTAGGGATGTTATCTCATTTATTTACTGAATTGTGGATCGTTTTCCTTGATGGAAATCAGTCCTAAGCTATCTTAAATCCTCTCTCAAGGCATCTAGGGTGTATTCTAATTAACTCGAACCCTACTTTCGTGGTGATCAAATCAATTAAAATCCTTTAAGACCTTTGACTAATTTTTAGGTTCCACAAAGGTATCAGCCTATGTCTAGGTCAGAATTCCTAGGTTTAAGATCTCGAATTTCTAATGTTAATCTTCACCTTTCAGTCCTTCAATTAACATCTATAATCATAGCTAAGTGGGTACCAACACATAGCATGCATTAAGATCACAAGAAATTAAATCAAGAAATGAATCTCAAATCCAATAAATAAAACTCAGTGTTCATCCATAATAATAATTACAAGAGCTACTCTCCCAAATCCAGAATAAAAAAAATACTCACTCATGATGAGTTCAGCAAATGTCATGACAAAAAGTAAAAACAATAAAAAGGGAGAGTTATGCAAAAGAAATAAAATAATAAAATTCTGTCTAAGGAGATGAAACGAAGGAACCAAAGAGAGTTTCAGCTTTGATCTTATGGAGCTTCAGCTGAAAGACTTCTTTTGGTACTGAAGTAGAGCACGACAACAGCAACCTTCAACAGCATTCCTGATGATAGTGGCCGCCCTCTTTCCCAGTGTTTTCTTTTCTATTTATATTAGTTGCCCTAGGGTTAGGTCATTTTGAGTCCAAAAGGCTTTAGGAGTCTTGTTAGAACCCGAAAATAGGAGGGGAATTCGAGTCAGAAAACAAGCTATAGCATAGTACACGGCCCGTGTGTCACTATACGGGTCTCTCAAAGTAGGGCCATGTAACTTGCTGGAGGAGAATCGCGTGGTCTTATTTTGGCACAGAAAGTTACACGAGTTTGTGCCAACTACACGGGCCGTGTACTTTTGTTCCCATAAAGTTCTTCAAGCTTGCGCCCGGCAAAGACTTACACGGGTCCTTGCAGACTTACACGGGTCTACTTACACGACCTGTGTACTTTGTGTTTCTCATCGATTCTCTTGGCTTTCTTCTGGAAGGGAGTTACACGGGTCTGGTGCTTGGTTTACACGACCCGTGTACTTTGTATCAGTAGCAATTCTTTGTCTTTTTACCTCTCCAGGCTTTCCTTTGCACATCCATCATTTGGGGCTTCACCAAAACACCTAAAATAATGCAGAAAACATGGAATTAAGGGCTTGGCAATAGAATTTATGAAAACTAATGAAATCAACTATTATGCATGAAAGTACTTGTCTAAATGCTATGATTTAGAATACAAATGTGCTTAAAAACATGTATACAATTCAAGTGTATCAAATACCCCAAAACTCAAACTTTTGCTTGTCCTCAAGCAAAACAAAACTTTGGTTTAAAGCATATTTCAGGGGATACTTAGGAATACAACCATCTATTTAATAAGCATGAAATTGAACTCCTCCAACCTTCATACTGATTTCCCTCTTTCAAGGCATAAGGGTTCTAACAGCTGCCTGTTTGGAACTCCACCTCATTTTATGGTGTTTCGACTAATTATTCCTCTATACAAGACCATTAATAAGCCACAAATAACCTGTTTTATTGGGGTAGAATTAAGAAACACTAACTCCACCAATTCTGCCTCTTTCGTAAGTAATTGAGATGAAGTGTTTCAATTCTAACTCCATATGCATATCTCAAATTTCTATCTCCACTAGTGTAGCATGCGCTTTTCAAAAGATCAAAAGGTCTTTAAAAGGGTTGTGATGGGGCTAAGGGGGTAATGACTTGGCTGCCAATGAAAGGATTTTAGGGAATGCAAATGTATGCATAAAATCTAAGTATACTGAGTTTATTTCTACATAATTTGTATGGAAAGGAAGGGCTTTTAGCTTTTTATACTGTTAAGCATGCTTCCATGACACTTATCTTGGGACTTCTTTTCTTTTTTTTTCCTTTTTGTTTTGTCCTCTCCCCCAAACTCATTGCTTTTGCTGGGTTGGAAAGGCAATTGTTTTTTTCAAATCAATTGCACACTCGCATTCTTTCTTGAGTTCCACATCCTCTCTTCATTTTCTTTATGCATTTTGCTTCCTCAAAGGGTATGGTAGGTATTTAGGTTAGGGGCTAGGTAAATAATATGGGTAAGCAATAAATTCTAAGGGATAAATATAGGCTTCAAGTTGGCTACAAGGGATATATTTTAATTAAGGGTGGCTAAAGCTTAGTTAGGTTATATCAAAGAATGCCTTAATCATCTCTTCATTAAACGTATGCTAGGATTTCACCTTGATAGGTCTGAGAGATATGTTTTAGAGTTAGTGAAGCAATTTTTGAGTTTGCTTGTATTTCAAAATTTGTTCTCCTAATTTTGTAAGTTTAATGTGATAAATTAAGAGTTATGAAGAGGTTTAGCCAGCCTAGTTCCATAAAAGAGATTAGCTTCTTCACAAACAACATGTTAGAATCCCTTTTTGCCCATCTAGATACGTTCATTCCTCTATCCCGTGGAGTCCAATTATAGTGCTAAGTTTCACAATTTACAATCCAAAAATTTTCATGTAGCTGAATTTGATACACATGAATAATGTAGCTGAATTTAAATAATGCAATGATTTGCATGTAATGATATGCAAGTGCAAATGTAGCCCCCCCCAAACTCAAATCAGACATTGTCCTCGATGTCAATATAATGTGCAAGATTGGATGATGCATACAACAATTTTAAGGAAGCATAATATTTATTAAACATGGAAAATTTTTGAACATAAAGCAAATAAAAGAGACCTATGGTTTTAAGTTAGGACTAGGGCATGTAAGATATTACAATGAAGATCATATCCTATAGTCCTATCTTTAAAAGGCCTCTGATGATGATGATGGTGATCCTTGCTCCTCTTCCTCCTCATCCTCCTCATTTAGTTTGTCCATTAGAATGTCCAGCTTGTTATGTGCTGCCTGGAGGTTGTCCTCGATAGCTCGCATCCCTCCGTATATTATGGTCTCCATGCACTGCAGGTATGCAAGGACTGGGTCTATTGGTGTGGTGTGTATGGAAGCACTCGGACAGGGGACTCTTCGAACATCCTCTCTTGCCTTTCTTCTTAGGGTTGTGAAGTCTCACTGGGTCCCTCCCTTGCCTCGTCTCTCTAAGGGATGGTGTTTTCTTCGGCATCCACTAAGTAGCATTTGTTGCCCACCTTCTTACATATCCCCATGGATATGCAAATAGTCTGATCAATTATCGATATTCCAGTAACAAAGCGCAGTCTGTGATGTCCTGGAACAAAGCCAAAGTCGAGGACAATGGTGGTGACAAGGCCTCCAAGCACTATGTGCCTAGTAGGCTGATGGCAAAGGCATCGGAGATGGTTACACAGGAAAAAGCCAGTGCTGCACCGCTGCCCAGTGACCATGCACCATAGGAAAAATAATTCACTGGCATTGACAACACCGAGGCTGTCGCCACGGCCCATTATGGTGTGGGCGGCAAACCGATGCATGTATCGCAATGTCGGACTAGTGATGCTCATTGATTCAGATTTGCTAGAGTTGTAGAGCTCTGTGTTTGGTGCAATGGAATCCCAAAAGTTGATGTTATTGTACAGCATCGGTTCCTTGGGATTTCTTGGTGGTCGGTACTGTCAAAGCAGAAGATGGCGTTGAACTTGTCCATATTCATTACCCGGTCTACACCAAGTAGGCGAAACTCAATTCTGCCCTTGTCTTCCTTGTCGGTGGGCCATAAGTTAGCCTTGAAGATGCCCAAAAATTCCAGTGTTGTGTCTTTGTAGGCCGGAAATTAGAGTTAGGCGAACCTTGTCCACCCAATGCTATCAAGTAGCCCATTGATTTCTTCTTGCAACACAATTTGCTCTAAAAGTGAAAAATCTATGTATTTGATGGAGGATATTTTTCGTGAATGAAGTCGGGTGCACATTGCTTTGTGGGCATCATCTCAAAATCCCCAAGGAATAGAGATTTAGGGTTGTTGAGTGGGTTGTGGCTGTGGTTGTGGCGGTGGTGGGGCTTGTTGAGATGGTTGTTGAGTGGCTTCCCTTGTTCTTGGGCATTGGGTTGGAGGCTAGGGTGGAGAAGGTGAGGATTCTCCTCTTTGTCATGAAGAAGAGCCGATTCTTCTTACAGATCTCTTTGCAGGAGCCATGGGTGTGTTTTTGGGGAGAAGAAGAGTATGATTTTGGTGAAAGAAGATGAGATTTGAGAGGTTTTTATAGGCTAGGAAGGGAGTAGATGAAGGGTTTTGTGTTTATGAAGGGTTTTAATGCTAGGGGTGTATTTAAAAAGCCATTAAGACTCTTCGTTTCACGCATTTCATGCCCCAGGAGTCACATCTGTGATGAGATACACGGGTCGTGTATCACTACACGGGTCTTGACATGTAGGGCCGTATAAATTTCTGCTTGGAATTTTTGAAATCTATCGTAGTACACGGCCCGTGTAAATTAGCTATGGGACTCGTGTAACTTTCTATCTCTCTGATTTCTTTATTGGATATGTTACCCGGCCCATGTAAAATTCAAGAAGCCCCGTGTAACTTTCTGTCTCTCAGTTATTCTGCTAGAGACATTACGCGGTCCGTGTAATTTGGGATATGGACCCGTGTAATTTTCTGCCTCCCAAAGGATTGAGATTGCATGAAATTTATAGACTTCCAGAAAGTTACACGGGGTGTGTACTATCAGTACACGACCTGTGTAAGTTTTTGGTTTCTCAAATCTTTGGTAAATGAAAAGTTTATAATTTTAACATATGAAATGGATGCAAAGATTAACAGTAGATTTACTTCCCCGGTTTTGTTCAATTTTCCCTTTTGTGGTTTTGACTTGGTGATTCCCTTCCTCTTTTGATCTCTATTGCCCTTTTTAAGAATCCTACAAAATGAAATGCTAATGAGTACGAAATAAAAATTTAATATTGAATAAAAAGAAAAGAAGAAAAGTTCAAAAAAGTTTTGGGTTGCCTCCCAAAGAGCGCTTGTTTATAGTCTTTAGCTGGACTTCGCTTGTTTATGGTTTATCAGTAGGAGGACTGAGAGTGTAATTTACTCCTGTTTCTATGGGTTCTCCTTGAAAGTAAGGCTTCAGCCTCTACCCATTTACCTTGAATGCACCTAAGGTTTCGCTCCATACCTCTACTGCTCTATGTGGGAAGACTTGGGTGACCTTGAAAGGTCCAGACCATCTTGATTTCAGCTTCCCTGGAAAGAGTTTCAATCTAGAGTTGAATAAGAGGACAAGATCTCCTTTTTTTTTTTCTTTTTTTATCTTTTTCCTTGCTATGCACCTGTCATGCCATCTTTTGGTTTTATCCTTAAAGATTTTGGCATTTTCGTATGCATCTTGTCAGATTTCTTCCAGCTCATTTAGTTGTAAGCGCCTTTTTTCACCAGCAGCCTTGAGGTCAAAGTTTAGTAGCTGAATTGTCTAGTAGGCTTTATGCTCAATTTCAACAGGGAGATGGCATGATTTTCCATAAATCAGTCGGAAGGGTGTTGTGCCAATTGGGGTTTTATATGCAGTGCGGTATGCCCATAGTGCATCATCTAGCTTCATGCACTAGTCTTTCCTGGATTTATTTACAGTTTTCTCCAAAATCTGCTTTAGTTCCCTGTTTGATATTTCTACTTGACCACTGGTTTGAGGATGATAAGGTGTGGCCACCATGTGAGTCACTCCATACCTTTTCAGTAGTGTTTCGAATTGTTGGTTGCAGAAGTGGCTTCCTCCATCATTGATTATCTCTTGTGGTGTGCCAAATCTTGTGAAGATGTTCTTCTTAAGGAACTTGATGACCACTCTTGCATTGTTGGTTGGCGTTGCAATAGCTTCTACCCATTTTGACACATAATCAACTCCACCTAGGATATACTTGTTTCCATGGGAAGAGGGAAATGGTCCCATGAAGTCTATTCCCCATACATCAAACAATTCTATCTCAAGTATGCCATGCAATGGCATTTCATTCCTTTTTGAACTGTTACCTGTTCCTTGGCATTGATCACAAACTAGCACAAAGGATCTTACTTTCTTAAATAAATGTGGCCAGCAAAACCCTGCTTGTAAAATCTTGGCTGTGGTTTTTGAAGTGCCTAAATGTCCTCCATATAGTGATGAATAGTAGTAATAAATGATATTTTCCATATCTTTCTCTGGTATGCACCTTCTTATCAGCCCATCATTACATCTCTTGTACAGTAGTAGTTCTTCCCATAAGTAATATCTCACATTATGTAGGAATTTTTTTTCTTTGCTGATAAGTCATGTTTGGAGGTAGTACCCTGCATACAAGAAAATTAACAAAGTCAACGTACCATGGAGCTTTGGAGAAATTGCTCATCAGGAAATGAATTGTCAATTGGAAAATCTTCGAAATCTTCCATGTACTCCAGTTTTAGTCTAGAAAGATGGTTAGCTACTAAATTTTCAGATCCCTTTTTGTCCTTTATTTCAAGGTCAAATTCTTGCAGGAGTAGAATCCATCGAATCAGTCTTGGTTTTGCTTCTTTTTTGTTCATAAGGTACCGGATTGCAACATGGTTTGTGAATACAATGACTTTTGACCCGATGAGGTAAGATCTAAATTTGTCCATTACAAATACCACTGCTAGGAATTCCTTTTCTGTGGTAGCATAATTGATTTGTGCATCATCGAGTGTCTTGCTAGCATAAGAAATAGAATGGAGCTTTTTATCTTTTCTTTGCCCGAGCACTGCTCCAACTGCAAAATCGCTCGCGTCGCACATAACCTCGAATGGTAGCTCCCAATTTGGTGGCTGCATTATTGGTGCTGATATCATGGCCTCTTTGATTCTGTTAAAGGAGACAAGACAATTTTCATCAAAATCAAAGGGAACATCTTGGTTTAACAAGTTAGTAAGTGGCTTAGCTATTTTGGAAAACTCCTTGACAAATCTACTATTTTGGAAAAGTCTTTGATAAATCTTCTGTAAAATCCTGCATGTCTCAAAAAGCTTTACACTCCCTTGACTGATGTTGGTGGTGGTATGCTTTCAATGATCTCAATTTTCGCCTTATCTACTTTAATTCCTCTTTCTGATATCAAATGTCCCAAAACTATACCTTCCCTTACCATAAAGTGGCATTTTTCCCAATTTAGGACTAGGTTTGATTCTTCACATCTTTGCAACACCTTAGATAAATTAGCCAGGCAATCATAAAAAGTAGTTCCATAGACAGAAAAATCATCCATAAAAACTTCCATAATATCTTCAATATAATAAGAAAAGATAGCCATCATGCATCTTTGAAAGGTAGCAGGGGCATTACAAAGACCAAAAGGTATTCTCCTATATGCCAATGTTCTATAGTGAATGTTGTCTTTTCTTGGTCTTCTGGGTGAATAGGAATTTGAAAGAATCCCGAATACCCATCCAGGTAACAGAAATAAGAGTGTTTCGCTAATCTTTCTAGCATTTGGTCAATGAAGGGGAGGGGGAAATGGCCTTTTGTAGTGGCACCATTCAATTTTCTATAATCTATGCACATTCGCCAACCAGTGACTACTCTAATAGGGATTAGTTTATTGCTTGCATTATGGATAACAATTGTCCTACCTTTCTTAGGAACTATATGTACTGGACTAACCCATTTACTATTAGAAATTGGGTATATGATACCTGCATCTAGAAGTTTTAAAATTTCTTTCTTGATTACCTCTTTCATGTTTGGGTTAAGTCTTCTCTGGTGTTCGATTGTGGGTTTACTGTTTTCTTCCATGGGTATCCTATGCATGCAAATCGAAGGGTTGATTCCCTTCAGGTCTTCTATTTTATACCCTAATGCTTTGCTATGGATCCTAAGTTCTCTTAACAATTTTTCCTCTTCTAACTTAGACAGGCTAGCATTGATTGTAACAGGATATTTAGAATTTAAGTCTAGAAATGCATACCTTAACAAAGACGAGAGAGGTTTAAGCTCTACCTGTTCGGCATTTTCCTGGAGCTTACCTTCGGTTTGTTCCTCCTTTAAATCCTCCATCTCAGAAGCCTTAGCTAAAGGTAGGGTTGGAGGAGCTGCCAACTATTGTGCATATGCTGCTATTTCAGTATTTTCATCATCCATTGTGTGGCTGTGCACAATACATGCTTCAAGAGGATCTTTAGGATGTGTCTTATGAAATTCCTCTTTATCTTGTTCGTTAATTATGTCAACCTTGAAGCATTCATCAAGTTCAAATTTGTGTTTCATTGTGTTGAACAAGTTGAACTCCACTTCTTCTTCTCCTATCTTGAGGGTTAATCGTCCATTTTTGACGTCTATGATGGCTCCGACAGTTGCCAAGAATGGTCTTCCCAAGATGATGGGAATTTGGACATCTTCTTCCATCTCAAGGACAACAAAGTCTACTGGAATGAAGAATTTGCCCACTTTGATAGGGATGTTTTCAAGCATCCCTCCAGGATATTTAATGGATCAATCAGCAAATTGTAATGAGATTGTTGTGGGTTTCAGTTCCCCAATTTCCAGCTTTTTGCATATTGATAGAGGCATTAGGCTGTCGCTTGCTCCAAGATCGCAGAGGGCCTTGTCAATTTTCTTGTTACCAATGATACAGGGTATGGAGAAGCTTCCTGGATCCTTCAACTTTAGAGGCAGTTTGTTTTGCAGAATGGCACTGCATTCCTCTGTTAGAGCTACTGTTCCATAGTCCTCTAGCTTACTTTTCTTTGACAGAATTTCCTTAAGAAATTTGGCATAAGATGGCATCTGAAAAAGTGCTTCAGTGAAGGGGATGTTAATGTAAAGTTTCTGTAAAACTTCCGAAAAATTCCCAAACTGCTTGTCCAATTTGACTTTGTGAAATCTCTGGGGAAAAGGTAAAGGAGGCTGGTATGGTTCTGGTAATTTCTTTATCTTCCTTGCTTCCTCTTCTTGATCTTTCTTAGCTTTTTCCTCCTTTTTCTCTGCTTGGTCTTTAGATTTTTCTATGGTTTCCTCTGTCGATTCTACCTCTGGTTGTAATAGAGTTTTCCCACTCCTCAGTGCAACTGCCTTACAATGCTCCCTTGGGTTCATTTCTGGTTGACTTGGAAGTTTGTCAGTAGCCTTACTTGAAGAACTTGCCTGCTGAGCAATTTGATTCTCTAGCATCTTATTTTGGGTAGCAAGTTGGTCCATTCTGGAAGTCAGCTGTTTAATCAATTCAGTTTGTTGTTGTTGAGCTACTAGGAATCCTTTCATCATGGTTTCCATGGTTATTTTCGATTCAGGTTATTGAGGTTGGAGAGGTAGTGATGGCTGTGCAAGGTTCTGACCTCTGTTCTGAAATCCAGGGGGTGGTGGAGGTTTGTACCCTTGTTGCTTATTTATTGGCTGGTTCTGCGGACTGGACCATGAGAAGTTTGGGTGGTTTTTCCATTCAGGGTTGTAAGTATTTGAATACGGATTGTTTGGCTGCCCCTGGTTGAAGTTTCCTCCATTATTCACATAGTTCATATGTTCTATAGGTTCGTTGAAATTATAGTATTCTGAATTCATGTACCCTCCTTTGTAGCTGCTTTCATGTTGACTATTTGTACCAACTGTGTTGGCTTGCATTCTTTCGAGTTTCTTTGTGAGCTGATCAAACTGGGCATTTATCCTGCTCAGGGCATCTACTTCCAGGACTCCTGCAGTTCTTCTTGCATTTCCTCTTTCGTTTGACCACTCATAGTTATGGTATGCAATCCTTTCTAGGAGTTCAAGTGCTTATGGCACTGTTTTCTCCATTAGATCACCCTCTGCAGCTGAATCAACTATGCTCCTTGTAGAGGGTAGTAATCCATTATAGAAATTTTGCACTAATAGCCAATCTTCTATGCCATGGTGTGGACATTCCCTTTGTAAGTCTTTATATCTTTCCCATGTGTCATAGAGTGATTCTCCCTCCTTTTGTCTGAAGGTGTTGAGTTCAAGTCTCAGCTTTGCAGTCTTTGCAGGTGGGAAATATCTTACTAGAAAAGCTTGAGAGAGGTTTTCCTAGGTAGTGAATGTTCCAGCAGGTTGAGAAAGTAACCACTTCCTTGCCCTATCTCGAAGGGAGAATGGGAATTGCTTGATCAGACACTCCATTCATCTTGAATGTATCACATAAGGCAAGAAAACACTAGAGGTGGTAGTGTGGGTCCTCTGTTGGTGAACCTGCAAACTGGGTTTGTTGAATCATTTGGAGCCATACTGGTTTTAATTCAAAGTTGTTGGCTTCCACTGTGGGTCTAGTGACACTGGGCTGAAATCCTTGGACAGATGGAGCTCCGTAATCTCTCAAGAGTCTTGGTCTGTCATTATTATCGACCATGGTTGGGATTTTGGGATCTCCTTGATCGTGCTCTTAATGTTTCCTTTCCTTTCTGATGGCTTTCAGAGTTCTGTCTATTTTTGGATCACAGTCCAAAATTTCTTCTGGCTTTGTTCTGGTCATATACCAGATCGGGTACCTGAGAGAAAAGAAAAGAAATACAACCAATAAAATAAAATAAAATAATAAATATAATTGCCTAAATCAGCTAAATCGCCTATCGCTTAATATTACTAAAAACAAAATTCCTCAACAACGACGCCAAAAACTTGTTTCGCTATTTTGCAATTACCACAAGTGCATGTATCGCTAACAAGTAATAAAGTGATAAGTAGAGTATCGTTCCCACGAGGAATTTTTGTTTAGCAAGTACCAATCTACACAGAAATCTTGACTGTCTAGGCTATCGAATACTTAGGGAATAAAGTTTGTTAACTTTAAATAATAAAATGGTAAACTTAAAACGAAATGATTTATTTGAAGCAATTTTGGAATTAAGATTTCACACTTTAATCATACTAGGGATGTTATCTCATTTATTTACTGAATTAAGGGTCATTTTCCTTGATGGAAATCAGTCCTAAGCTATCCTAGATCCTCTCTCAAGGCATCTAGGGTGTATTCTAATTAACTCGAACCCTACTTTCGTGGTGATCAAATCAATTAAAATCCTTTAAGACATTTGACCAATTTTTAGGTTCCACAAAGGTATCAACCTATGTCTAGGTCAGAATTCCTTGGTTTAAGATCTCGATTTTCTAATGTTAATCTTCACCTTTCAGTCCTTCAGTTAACATCTATAATCATAACTAAGTGGGTACCAACACATAGCATGCATTAAGATCACAAGAAATTAAATCAAGAAACAAATCTCAAATCCAATCAATAAAACTCAGTGTTCATCCATAATAATAATTACAAGAGCTACTCTCCCAAATCCAGAATAAGAAAACTACTCACTCATGGTGAGTTCAGCAAATATCATGACAAAAAGTAAAAATAATAAAAAAAGTGAGTTATGCAAAAGAAATAAAGTAATAAAATTCTGTCTAAGGAGAAGAAACGAAGGAACCAAAGAGAGTTTCAGCTTTGATCTTATGGAGCTTCAGCTGAAAGACTTCTTTTGGTACTAATGTAGAGCACGACAACAACAACCTTCAGCAGCATTCCTGACGACAGTGGCCGCCCTCTTTCCTGGTGTTTTCTTTTCTATTTATATTGGTTGCCATAGGGTTAGGTCATTTTGAGTCCGAAAGGCTTTAGGAGTCTCATTCGAACCAGAAAACAGGAGAGGAATTTGAGTCAAAAAATAGGCTGTAGCATAGTACACGGCCCGTGTGTCACTACACGGTTCCTGCAAAGTAGGGCCATGTAAATTGCTGGAGGAGAATCACGTGGTCTTGTTTTGGCACAGAAAGTTACATGGGTCTGTGCCAACTACACGAGCCTGAGTACATGGGTCGTGTACTTTTGTTCCCATAAGGTTCTTCAAGCTTGTGCTCGGCAGAGATTTACATGGGTCTACTTACACGACCTGTGTACTTTGTGTTTCTCATCGATTCTCTTGGCTTTCTTCTGGCAGGGAGTTACACGGGTCTAGTGCTTGGTTTACACGACCTGTGTATTTTGTATCAACAACAATTCTTTTTTGTCTTTTTACCTCTCCAGGCTTTCCTTTGCACATCCATCCTTTGGGGCTTCACCAAAACACCTGAAATAATGCAAAAAACATGGAATTAAGGGCTTGGCAATTGAATTTATGAAAACTAATGAAAAATCAACTATTATGCATGAAAATACTTGTCTAAATGCTATGATTTAGAATACAAATATGCTTAAAAATATCTATACAATTCAAGTGTATCACTATTCAATATCCTTCTCAACTAAAACACACAATTTAAAGTGTTTCAGTACTCAGTTAAATTGTTTCTAATCATAAGGTTCCATAATTAAATTTTATTGATATTACTCCTTTCATTAGTCAACCTATAATGTTGACCTTTAATGCATACTAGGTGCATTAATTTTAATGTTACCAATGTCACATTTTATGGTCCTCAAGTGTTGGTATATGTTACCAATTTCATTTTAAAGTGTATTGCATTTTATTGCAAATTATCGGATTTTGGTATGCTATATTAACCTAGCCAGATGACCTAGTTCCCTCAGTTTTCGGGTTCTGGTCCCAATTACAAACTTGTAAGTCTATGTCTTAGTGAAATTTTTTTCATAAATTTTAGGTCATTTGGAGTTTACTAGACCAAGTTATGTCATTTTACTATTGCTAGACAGATTGCAATAAAATGGCAAACTTAGGTCATTTCCGGTTCTGGCAGTTTTTATACCCTAAGTTTTGCAAGCATTTTGACTTGCTTATGGTCATTTCTGGGTTTTAGTGTCTTCACAAGATTTGTAGCTCTATGTCTAAGCTATCAATGGTATAAATTTCAGGTCATTTGGACCTGTTTTGAGTGAGTTATGGCCAAAATACTGACTGCTGTTCAAATGGTCAATTTTCAGGTTTGCAAAGTCAGTAATCCGGATTTGGTCAATTCTCATGCCACTTTTTGGACAGAATTTAGGTAGGCTTTCTTCATAAAAGTTGGCACATTTTGTGCCTAGTTTCATCTCCAATTAGCCTCATACCAATTGGAGTCACTCAATTCCATTTATAGCCTAAAACACATACTGCCCTTAACACATTTTTGAAGCCTTAACCATTCACACATTCAACTAACCATACTTCATTCCCAAACCAAATTCTGCATTTGTATCATACCACAACCATTTATCACTTCATTTTATAGTCACTTTGGCAGAATATAATGACTTTAAATACACCAAATACAAATCTTAAATTACAAAGTCCATTTATAATAACATATACACATAATACTCCTAACCATTACACATAACTTCCATCATCAAATTACATATTCATTCTCTACTAAATTCATATGCTGCCACTTTTAGTACCATAATTCAACAAACCTTTCATGAATTTAAACCCTTCCAACTTCACCATAAGGCTGCCCAAATTGTTCATATACATCAAGCTTCCCAATTTCAACATGTGATCTCACTTTACATTCACAATTCACACATATACATAAAAATCAAACTCTTATACATTTAAGAACTCTAATTAACTTCATTACCCATCAAATTCATATAAGAACAAACCACTTACCTTTCACTTCTGTGGCTGCCCAAAATGGTACACTTCAAAAACTCATCAAACCTCAACATTTCTTCCACAAATCAACTCACCACAACACCCACACAAGCTTTAACAAAGAAAGAAAGAAGAAATGGTTACTTACCTCTTGTGGACTTCCTCAAATCTCCACTAAATCTCTTCTTTCTTGTTCCCTAAAGGCTGCCCAAGGTGTGTAGACCACTTTTAATGAAGACACTTATAGGAATCATGGCTTGAATCATGGTAGATGAGGACTTTGCATGAAACGGCCATGGGAGAGTTTGAGAGAAACCATTTTCAGCCATGAGAGAGCTTAGTGAGGATGATGAAGTGAGTGGGGAAATCTGTCCTCATTTTAAGTATTTATGTGTCCACTTAGTGCTCCACTAAACATACTTTAATTATATTATATTCTAAGGTTTCAATAATTGCAATTTTGACCTTAATTTCTCTTAAATTACATTTTTATCTTTAATTCCATTTTTCATTAGATTTTCCAAATGTAATACTATTTATTTTTCATTGACATTTAGGTCAAAAGCCAATTCTAGGTGTCAAATGACCAAAGTGCCCCTATTCGGGTTGTACTCCCGATTTTTTGGTAACACCGATTTTTATCGATTTCTCGATTTTTCATTTTTTTTTTGTACTAATTAATTAATTTTTCTTTGATATTTCTAATATCATTTATACTTCAATAGAAGTTTATTTAAGTCTTAAAAATATTTCCCAGGGTTTCCCGCGGTCCAGAGCTAGTCAATGGTCCACGTCGCAACTTCCCGATGCGATCACCCATCGCTACGATTTTTGGCTCATTTAACTTAGTTACATTTTCTCTCTTTTATTTTTTCTTTATTTTACTTGTCTTTTTCTCTATTGTATTTTATTATTTCATATCTTCTCACTAACAATTAAGTGTAGTTTCAAGCATTCTAGCTGTCCAGATAGACACTGGTCACCGAAACAGTAGAACACACTACCGAACATAGGGGTGTTACAATTTTCCCCCCTTTAAAATAAATTTCGTCCGCAAAATTTTACCCAACAGTCGTCGTACAATCGTCATACATTTATTTTCTCCTTTTTATATGATCGTATATTCTTCCTTCCTTTGAATTTGTATAAGACTTTTAACAATCTAATACAATATTTAATTTGTTTGTATAACACCAATCTTCTCTTACTATTTTTCTGTCTAATATTTCGATTCATGTTTCCTTATTGAATGACCATTGAGGTCATGTTAAAATTATTTATCTAATCATTGGTCCTCTGACCATTCTAGTTAACAATCTTACTCATATTCGTAATATTTATTTGTTACATCTGAATCAACTGTTCAAATTTTTACTTCCACAACTCTTTTATCTATCGATTTTCAATAATTTATTGTATTCTAAGAAATATCTTTCGCTAGCAAATTCTTCCAAAAATAATTCCAAAAAGACTAGTCACTAACATATCAAAATTTATTTTTATAAGAGGGATAGTAGGAAGGCAAACAATGCTGGCACTAACATAAAAGTATGCAGACCCCGGGTCAAACAATGCATATATATATCTTAGTTAAAAATTGAGAAAATACCAGCAACAATGTCAGAAGTCTCAGCCTCTTCCCTCTGTCGTATAGTGTATATTCTAGCTGAAGAATCACCTTGTTCAAGCTGATTCACAGTACTCTGACTTCCAAGTGTACTACCCCTACCTCTACCTCTGCCTCTACTAACTGATGGTGAACTCCTTGGGGTAGAAACTTGGGCTGATCCCTCTGGTGTAGTAAATGATCCAAAACGGCATGGATTTATACAATCCTTAGCAAAATGACCAGTCTCTCCACAATTAAAACATGCTCCTATGGCTCTATAACATAACCCACTATGTAGTTTACCACAAGTTTCACAAAGTCGATCCGACAGCATATTTCTGGGTTTCTACTGAGTTTGCTGATCCGATTGTGGTGGTTTCTGTCCAGAAGATCTATCTCTACCCGATTCGCGTGAGCTAGATCCTCCAAAGTGCTTTCTCTTTCCTGACCCACTATTAGGAACTTGATCAGTAGTCTTTCTAATTTTCTCTTTTTCTTCTGTACCCTTTTCAACTGTTTCTTCATTCTCGATTCTTTCGAATTCTAGGGCTTGCATTATTAGCTCTGAGAAATTCTAGTGTCAGAATCCCACATCTTGCATTCTTAGACTAGGCCTTAACCCAGCCTTAAAATGTTTAAATCTGTCTCTAGGAGTGGTAAGCAGGCTTCCTGCATAATGACTCAATCGAGAAAAGTTTCTCTCATATTCTGCCACTGTTCTGTTCCTTTGCTTCAGGCTTAAGAACTCCATAGCTTCTGGTCCACATAAACATCTGGGACATATTTTTTTGTCTGAACTCTCTGAGAAAGTCATCCCATGTCAGCACTGGAGGTTCCACCAAAATGTGGAGAATAGTTTTCCACCAGTCATATGCATCCCCTTGTAAAAGTGAGACCGAGTATTCAAACTTCAGCTCATTGGTGCTGTGCAGCTTCCTAAAAACTCTTTCCATCCTTTCCAACCATTGTTCTGCCTCTAGCGGATCCACTATCCCCTTGAACTTAGTAGCCCCATATTTAATCAACTTGTCAAACTGCCTAGCTGAAGGCTGTGGTTGTACTACTGGTGTCTGTAGTGGGGCTTGAGTGGGCATGTTACCAGCCATCTGTTGGAACATCACACCCATCTGCTGAGCAAATTGAGCAGGGAACTGTGGTATTGAGGGGATTAGTGCAGCTGATCCACTCACATTTTGAAAGGCTAGGGCTTCCCCTTGTACCTTAGCCTCTACTGATTGATCGACTGAACGGTCCCCTTCTTCCATAGTTAATTAGAGGATATTATACCTCTTGAACAAATAACATAAGGAGATTTCCTCCTGTTAGTGCATATTTATAATGTAATGTACTGTATGTATCAAACCATGACATTAAGCAGTTGTACTATGAAGAAAGAATATTCAAATTACAGGTCAAAACAGAATTTAAAAACAAGGCTTTGATACCACTAAAACATGTCATACCTTACCCCTCCGTAAGGCATAACATTATCCCGTAGTATACCTAATGAATTACCAAACTTCGCCTACTGATAACTCATTAAATACACTACAAGGGATTTTAAATCTTTTTTTATTTCTTTTTATAGTGGTGAGCACTTTTAACAGGTATAATTTTTTTTTTTATCTGAAGTGAACCAATTAACAAATCTGAAGTATCAATAATTTCTGTAAAAATTTTGGCAGAGTGCTGTCTGTATTTTGAATAAAACAGTTTCTTCAAAAACCTGTAAAAAACACTTTCAATATATTTCTTCAATCCCAAACTCCAATAATAGTTCAACACAATAAATTTCTCAACATTTGTCAACTCAATTCAACATAAATTTTCCAGTGTTTCCAAAAGCTAAGATAAGAGAAATATATCACAATATTTTTATAGGCCAAAATAATTTACAATTTTAGTTTACAACTGCTCAAGACCAGTATAATATATACATACAGTTCACATACATTACAACAAAAATTACAAAAATATGGCATACTCAATATACCCGGCGAAATCTCAAAATATAGCACAAGCAGCCTACTCTGTTGCTCTGTCCATCTGTCTACCTGCGACAGTAATGAAAAAGCTATCGCTGAGTAAAATTTACTCAGTGGTACACAATAACAATTTAAAATGCGATATATAAAACTTTTATTGAAAATTTACAATTCAAATAGTTCACAATTTTTCAAAGCTTATATAACACAAATTTGATCAAACAATTGAATAACACAGTGTTGCCAATCAATAACACAACTTAGGTCATGACACAAACTTTTCTAAACATGCTGTGTTATATACCACGACAAGGCATACTCACCCCACTAATGAGAACTCATACATACCCACCTCAGACTGGCAAGTCAAAGAGGGAGGAATATAGTCTTACTCACCCCATAAATGAAGGAGGAACATGGTAATCTTGTCATGCCAAGTATGAATCAAAACAATTCCAAATCACCATATTTAAATATTTCATACAAGCCACAAATCATATTTTATCTCAAAATTTTCATTTACAAAGTAGGCAACACAATAATTTCCAAATAAAATTCCCAAAGTTAAAATAATAAAAAATTATTTATAACTCAATTCTCCAAATAAATTTTCTAGTAAAAGCAGTGAATATAAAAAGTATTGTGCACAAACCTTGGATGAGTCACCTCTTGGCCTTGAATCAATGTTCCTTATGCTCTTCAATATCCTTGTAACATCCTCATTTTCGTAGTTTGTACGTCCTACTGTTCCGACGGCTAATGTCTATCCTGGAAAGTCGAAATGTTTAGAACTACACTTTGGTGATAGTAAACATACATAAAATGATGAAATAAATAAAAAGAAAATACAAGAAACATTAAGGAAAAATAAAAGAGATAAAATGTGACTAAGTTAAACGAGCCAAACCCATAGCAATGGGTGACCGCACTGGGAAGTTACGGCGAGGACCGTTGACTAGCCCTAGACCGCAGGGAACTCGAAAAAATATTTTGGAGACATAATTAAAGGTATACTGAGGTGTAATTGACATTGAAAATGTCAATGAAAAATTAGTAAGTTAGTATAAATGAAAAACAAAAATTAAAAAAATCAATGGTACAAGGAGTAAATCGGTATTACCGAAAAAGTCTAAACTTGACCTGAAGAGGGGCATTTTGGTCAATTGACACCTAGAGTTGACTTTTGACCTCAATGTCCATTAAAAATAAGTGGAATTACACTTTGAAAATGTTATAAAAAATAAAAATAAGGTACATTATATAAATAGTGGAAGAAATGAGGCAAATGTGCAAATTATGGAACTTTAAGTAATTAAATCATTAATTTATGGTTAGTGCTCCACTATGTGGGATTAGTGGACATATAAAACCAAGTGGACAACATGCAAATTCACTTTCTCCCTCATTTTTTTCACTTTGCCGAATTACTTTCTCAAGTTCTTCCATGGCCAAATGTTCTTCCAAGCTCTCCTCCCATGGTCGTTTCATGTAAGCCTTCATCTACCCATCTTCAAGCCTTGATTTTAATAAGTTCCTTCATTAAACTTAGTCTACACATCATGGGCAGTGTATTGGGAGTAAAAAGAAAGAGTTTTAGTGAAGTTTGTTAAAGCTCAAATTAAGGTTAGTGTTAGTTTTTCTTCCCTTGCTTAATTAAAGTTTGTATTGAGGTTATGGTGAGTAGTTTGGTTGAAAAATTTAAGGAATTGAGTGAGTATTTGGTGTGTGTAATTCTTAGCAGCCATGAAAAGGGAAGGTAAGTGAATTATTCTTATATGTAATTGATGGTATTTGATTGGAATTAGTGTGGATTAAAGTAATTTGTGATGCTAGTAAGTTAATCTCTTGTGTAACTTGTGATTGAGCTTTTGAAATGGGGATTTGTATTGTTGCTTCATTTTGGGCAGCCATGAGAACATGTGAGATTAATTATATCATGAATTTAATTGATGTTTTGGGATGTTGATAAGTAAGCAAATGAGGGTTACACTTGGATTGATGAAAATACTTGTGCTAGAAATTGATTGAATGTGTTTGAAGTAAGGATTTAAAAGTGGGACTTTGATTCTTTAGTAAACTGCCATGTTGGGCAGCCTTAAATATCATGAATTTATGTGTGAGTTTATGAAATTTATTAATAAAATATGATGGTGTTGAATGGTGGGCAGTTTGTGTAATTGCCATGGAAGTGTATGTGTAATATAAGTGTTGATGTACATTGAATTTGGGTTAAAGTAATTATTAAACATTAATGGTGTATTGTGTGCATTGAGCACTTGAGTGTTCTACCCAAAATGCTTGTTGGAATTGTGTACAATATATATAGAAGTGTCATGATTAAATGTTGAAGTATTGGGAGGAGGAGGATTGTCAAAATTGGAAGTGTAATGTTCAAATACAGGTTGTGTATGTTGGCAGCACCTAAACTAGGTCATAAGTGCAAAATTGTAAACCCAATTGGTATGAGGCTAATGGAGGGTTAAACTAGACACCAAATAGGCCAACTTTCATATAGAAATGTTGCCAAAATTCTGCCTAGAAACTAACCTTTAAAATGATCAAATCCGGAATTGGTAAGTGCAAGCTCAGATTTTTAATCATATAAATAGTAGTCATTAGGATGAACATAACTCACTCAAAACAGGTCCAAATAACCTAAAATATTTACCATGGATAGCTTAAACATAGAGCTACAATTCTTATGAAGACATCAAAGCCCAGAAATGGCCAGAACCAAGTCAAATAGCTTGCACAATTTCGGATACCAAAACTGCCAGAACTAAAAGTAACCTAAAATTGACCAAAATTTGCACTAAAGGTGCAATCTGTCTAGCTTTAGTAAATTGACCATATCTTGGTCTATACAACTCAAAATGACCTGAAATTTTGCCTCAAGTGTAATAAGACATAGAGCTACAATTTTGCTTCTTTGACCAGAAGCTAAAAACTAAGAGAAATAAGACTTTAAGCTAGATCAATCTAGCACACAAAAATTGAGAACTTGACATTTACATACAATGAGGCTTGAAATAATTTGGCAATGAATGCCAACTTGTAAAAATGGTAAATTGTACTATATTGGTAGAATATTGAAATAAAAAATGTGATATATTGATAACATTAAAATTTATTTACTTAGAGTGCATCAAAGGTCAACATTATAGGTTGACTAATGAAATGAATTGAAGGGAATAGTACTAAGAAAAGTAGATATTGGATTTTATTATTAGAAACAATTTAACTGAGTACTGAAATACTTTAAAATATGTGTTTCAGCTGAAAAGGATATTGAAAAGCATAAGGAACATTGAGTCAAGGCCTAGAGGCGACTCAAACCAGGTCTGTGCACAATACTTTTTATATTCACTGTTTTTACTAAAAACTTTATTTGGAGAAATGAGTTATGAATAATTTTTTATTGTTTTGGGTTTGGGAATTTTATTTGAGAATTATTGTGTTACCTACTTTGTAAATAGAAATTTTGAGATAAAATGTGTTTAGTGGTATCAGAACAAAGTAGGGATGGCGATACGTAACGCCTACGATCCTTGGGAACTCTCATGCATGAACTGTGGTGAAGCATGACTCTCTACCCAGGAGCTTGCAGGGACGGCGATACGTAACGCCTAAAAGTGCTTTGATAAGTACACTATATTCCTCCCTCTTTGACTTGCCAGTCTGAGGTGAGTATGGATGATTTCTCATTAGCTAGCTAGCCACCTCCCTCATTGATTTTGATTAATGGGGTGAGTTTGCCTTGTCGTGATGTACAACACGGCATGTTCGGAATGAAGGAACGGAAGCGTGAAAAACATAAGTTTATACCATTGAATTCAAGTTTATACACAAGTTTATTTTTATCTATTTGATTTCAATGATAAACAACATATTAAAACTCTTTTAATATGTTTTTGGATCTGTATTTTCCATTTAAGATTTTAAAATTAATCAGATTAATTTTAGAACCCTAGATTAAATCAAGAACGATTACACTAACCTCTTGATGCACTACAGTGTGTCTGCGCCTTTGAGATTTGTCTTCAGGACACCAAATGTTGTCCCTCTAGCTTGTCCACACCAAGAACACCTATGGCAGCCCTTGAACAACTTCTAAAGCTTTTTCTATTAATTAGAAATTCAAGTTCTGCCTTTTAAGAGATTAGAGATGTAAACAGGACACTAGAAACAATTTCTAGTGTTCTTAATTCAAGAGATTGATGGCTAATCTCTTTGAATTAATGAGAGATGAAGAAGAATAGATGGAGAGCCTCAAAATGGCGTGACAAAGGAGAGGAGTGGCTACTGGTTGTTTTTCTTTTTCATAACAACACTTATATAGCTAGGTTAACACATTAAACCCTTGCCACATGTCACCCTTTGATTAGCTCTAGGTTTAAGTGACCTAATCACATTGTGCCAAGTGTCAAACCTATATTTAATCTTGATTTTAATCATCTTACATGATTAAAAAACATTTGGCAAGCTTATGTGTAATCCCATGTGTCACCATCTCATGGTGCCACGTGTCACACTATGAAATGACCAAAATGCCCCTGTGTCTTAATTTTGAGTTCTTAACCCAAAATAATTATTTTTCTTCTTCTAATTTATATCAAATATAAATTAATTAATTAATCTCTATTAATTAATTTTTTATTAATTAAATTCATATTTAAACACTTTAAATATAAATTTAACTTATACTACACATCCAATAATTTAAATTTGGTTTCAAGTCATGATAGGGACTTTGCAATTTAATTGCAAACCAAACCTATTTAATTAATCAATTAAACTCTTTAATTAATTAATTAAATCATATTTAAATATGTGATAACTTGTGTATGTGTGTGACTTACTAGGCTCATCACTAATTGGCAATGAGACATGATATCAATTCTTAATATCATCAGAACTCTTTCTTACCATAAATGATTTCTCTAAATCATTTTATGAACCTCATAGACCATGGTTAACGCCTAGCATAGCATGCCATGGCCACCCAATTACTAATAAGGTTTACCTTAAATGAACCTATAATCATATGTTACCATGCACTAGAATCTCTCTGTTACAAAATCTCAACTCAAGCTGGAGTCATGGTTTATGTCAAACTCCATTTGCTATGAATATTATGTTCTCTTTTAATTCCAGTTCTTGATTAAAAAGATTTTCTCATCAGAAACTCTTTTATGAATAAATCTATCTGTCCTGTCTCGGAACTTGAAACATCAAGAACAATTAAATGAACATAGGATTTTATCTCTATTTACTTAGAGGAACAGATTCCATCTTGATCAACACCTACCTCCATATATAACTAGTAGGAGCCAACACATGCCCATATACCCATACACAGTACAAGTATGAAAGCAGTATTAAACTCAAACTACCTATATACAAGATAACTGTGCTATCTCAGGTCTAAAGATTATATGCACTGATATGATTTATGACAAAACATTGACAAGAGTAAACTCCATGTGCTTGTCATAAGTGTCACTGGTCCGGCCTACTTATCATTTATAAGTGCCTATCATGTTTGTTATATGGCATGAGACTCACCATTCTATCTTATTTATATCTCATATAAATAACTTGGGAACAAACATGAATACAATCTTTCTGGATAAGTCATGTCCTTATTATGAAGTATCCTCAATTGTGAACCTATTTATGATACTTTGTGCTAGAAATATTGTCACTCATATTCTTAACAACTTAAGAATAATATTTCTAATAAAATATCAATGGACCTTTTCTATTACACATAAATATATTATGTAAACGAAAAAGTGAAAATGACTTTTATTAATAAAAATATGTACAAGATACATACTAAATGATATGCTCTAGGGCATACTACTAACACGAAAAAGTTTGTGTCATGGCCTAAGTTGTGTTATTGATTGGCAACACTGTGTTATTTAATTGTTTGATCAAATTTGTGTTATATGAGCTTTGAAAATTGTGATAAGAAATTGTGAATTATTTGTATTATAAATTGTCAATAAATTTTTTATATACCACATTTTAAATTGTTATTGTGCACCACTGAGTAAATTCTACTCAGCGATAGCTTTTTTATTGTTGTCGTAGGTAGACAGACAGATAAAGTGTAACATCCTCACTGTACGTGTTTTGTACATTCTATTGCTCCAGTAGTCAAATAACAGTCCAGGAAAGTTAGGATGTCTGGAACTACACTTCGGTGATAGTGAACAGACATAGAATGATGAAATAAATAAAAAGAAAATACAAGAAAAATTAAAGAAAAATAAAAGAGAGAAAATGAAACTAAGTTAAAGCAGTACATGGCGATGGGTGACACCTTTGGGAAGGCCGTTCAGGCCAGATCATGAGGAACCCTCGAAATTTAATTTCGGGACATAAGTAAAGGTATATTGAAATATAATTGACACTAGAATTATTAAAGAAAAATTAATAAATTAGTACAAAGAAAAACGAAAAATCAAGAAACAGACAAAAATCGGTGTTACCGAAAAATTGGAAATATAACCCGAAGTGGGGTATTTTGGTCAATTGACACCTAGAGTTGATCTTTGACCTAAATATCCATGAAAAATAAGTAGTATTAAAATTTTAAAATGTCATGAAAATAAGAAGTTTTATACATAATGTAATTAAAAGAAATTATGGGGACATGATTAAAATAACCATAAGTTTAATTATTCTAATATTAACTTAAAGTGAGTGGTAAATATTATATTCATTAATCTACATTAGTGGAGGGTATAAATACTTAAGTGGATAGAATTCATGACCCAAAAGCCTTCCATTTCTTTATCCAAACACCCATGGCCGAATTCAAGTTCTCCAAGCTTCATCCATGGCCGCCCCATATACAAGCCTTCATGCACCATTGATCAAGCCATGATTCCATGCAAGTATCTTCATTAAACTTGGTCTACACATCATGGGCAGCATGTAGGAAGCAAGAAAGAGGATTTTTGGCGAAGTTTAATCAAGCCCAAGTTGAGGTTAGTGCTTAATCTCCCCATTTTCTTTCATTAGATCTTGTTTTGAGCTTTGGGTGAGTTGATTTGTGAAGAAATTGAGTAAATTAATGTATATTTGGTGAGCCCTTCATTTTGGCAGCCAAGGCATTCATGGGATTTTGATGTGTTTAAATGATGTAGATGAGTTTAAAGATGATGTTTGATATGGGTATATGTATGGGAAGTGATAGGACTTGAATTGATTGAAATTGAGAAATTTAAATTATGGTTTGAAACAATTATTGGAGATTTGTGTTGTTGCTTCATTTTGGGCAGCCATGAACCCTTGTTGAGCTTGAGTTATTTTTACTTCTAATGAATGAAAATGAAGATTGATTAATTCAAATGAAAGTTGTAGTAAGTTTGTATTTAAGTATGTGCATGTAGTGTTTAAATTAAGGGTGTGAAATGGAACCTTGATGCCTTGAGCAAACTGCCATGTTTGGCAGCCCCTAATAGCATGAATTTGTGTGTGAACATGTGATTATTAATGGTATATGCTAATCTTAAATTTTGGGCAGCAAGTGTAAGTGACATTGAAGTATGAAAATGTTGAAGTGTATGTGTAATATTGACATTGAAGTATGTTAAATTTTGGTGGAAGTGAACGTTGAAATTAATGATGAATTGTGTGCATTGAGCACTTGAAAATTCTGCCCAGAATTGTTGCTGGAATTGTGTACAATAGATGTATGGAAGTGTTGTTGATTGAATATTTTAGTAATGAGGAGCAGAAGGAACATTAAATTGGGAGTGTATGAACTTTGTGCAGGTTGTGTATTGAAGGCAGCACATAAATTAGGCCATAAGTGCCAAACTGTGAACCCAATTGGTATGAGGCCAATAGGGGGTGAAACTAGACACCAAATAGTTCAACTTTCATGTAGAAATGTTGCCAAAATTCTGCCTAGAAACTGACCTTAAAAAGTGACCAAATCCGGATTAGTGCATTTAAGGCCTGAAAACTGACCATTTGGGCAGCAGTTAGTGTTTAGGCCATAACTCACTCAAAACAGGTCCAATTGACCTGAAATTTTGACCATGAATAGTTAAGACCTATATCTACAAGTCTTATGAAGACACCCAAGCCCAGAAATGACCATAAGCAAGTCAAAAAGCTTGCACAAATTCGGGTCCAAAAACTGGCCGAACCTAAAATGACCTAAAATGACCTAAAGTGACCAATTTTGATACATTTTGACCAGCAATAGTAAAATGACCATAACTTGGTCTACATAACTCAGAATGACCTGAAATTTTGCCCCGCGTTCCATAAGACATAGACCAACAAGTTTATAGTTTGGACCAAAACCCAAAAACTGAGGGAACTAGGTCGTCTGGCTAGGTCAAAATAGTACACCAAAATCCGGTAAATTGCAATAAAATGCAATACACTTGGAAATGAAATTGGTAACTTATACCAACACTAAAGGGCTATAAAATGTGACATATTGGTAACATTAGAATTGAATCACGTAGAGTGCATCAAGGGTCAACATTGTAGGTTGACTAATGAAATAAATTGAAGGGGATAGTGCCAAGAGAAATAGCACACAAAAATTGAGAAATTGACCAAATTTTGCACTAAAGGTGCAATCTGTCCAACTTTAGTAAATTGACCATAACTTGGTCTATACAACTCGGAATGACCTGAAATTTTTCCCAGTGTGCAACGAGACATAGAGCTACAATTTTGCTTCTTTGACCAGAAGCTAAAAACCAAGGGAAATAGGACTTTAAGCTAGACTAATCTAGCACACAAAAATTGAGAATTTGACATTTACATACAATGATGCTTGAAGCAATTTGGCAATGAATGCCAACTTGTAAAAATGGTAAATTGCACTATATTGGCAGCATATTGAAATGCAAATTGTGACATGTTGATACTAGAATCAACTTATCCATGATGTATAAAAAGGTCAATATTTTCATTGACCAGTGAATTGTGTAATGACCAGCAAACCCTGAAAATAAAGAAATAAATATTTAATCTTGTAATATGCCCTAGTTTGCCTAGTTGACTAGTTTGGATAGGTTGGCATGCCAATAGGATTCTGACAGCTGTTCTGTAAATGACTTTACGTCATACTGTGTTTTATGGCTTATTATGCCATACTATGAGTTTAATAGCCTATTGCTATACAGTTTGTGTTATTATCCTCGGCTTAATGCCTGATTGATTATATGGCCTTTTAGCCACACTGTTTGCACACCGGGAGATACTTTGTGACCGATGGTGTGACGGCCCGAGGTACTAGGTACCCAGTGCTAGTATATCCATTTATCCAGTCTGGTCAGTGTATAGGCTATATGGGCAGTCATTTAAAACATTATTCAAGCTAAGTTAAATTAAGTATAATGAAATTTTAGTACAATTACATGAAGTATAGAATGAATGAGTAAAAGAAATTAGCAAAAGAAACATAACAAAAATATAAATTGCAGAACCGTAGAGACTTGAAATACAATACAGTGAGAATAATTTGTATAATGGGTAGTATTACTGAAAAGTTATAAACTAAGCACTTCCAAAGAGGAACAAACTAATATATAAGATCGTTGATACTAGAAATAACATACCAAATTAAATTGATTCTTGAGTATCTGAATTATGATTTATTTCTTTCTTTAATTGTATATATTATTTCTTGTTATACTATTGCACCACTAAGCAGAAATGCTTAGCGCGATGGAATTGCTTCCTCGCGCAGGTACTGAAGGTAAAACCAGTAGACTGTCGACTGAGATTTTTGGAGTCCAGATCTGCAAAAGTGTCAGAAGAATTGAAGTTTGTCACCTCCTCAGCAATGCATGTAGATAGGGCTCATATTTATACATGTTATGTATTTTGTTCATTCTAAATATAATGTAAATTATTTGTACATCCTGTACTTGACAAATTTATGTAATTAGTTGGCAAATTATGCAAAATAATAAAATGTAAGAATTTTGATATATGAGTTAAGTATCTGATCATGATGATTCTGATTGAGATTGAGTATGAAAAATTTTGAGACTAATTCTGAGTTGTGAATTTGAGTATATATTGAAATTGTTTTTGGCAGGTTCAGAAGAACTATTAGTCAAAATTACTGCCAGTACTCTCCTGGATTAGCATTGAAATTTTTGAATTTTCCAAATTAGTCAGATTTTAATAAAAGTAAAAATAGCCTAAACCTCAGATAAAGTTTTTGAACAAGTAAATCTAGAACTATAATGAAATTAGATAAGATCAGGTGCTCCGGCACGCCGTGTAGCACGTCTTGCTCGGCTACACTGTAGACGGGTGAGGGGTGTTACATTTAGTGGTATCAGAGCACGGTTTAGGCGTTCCTAGGCAAAGATAAGTGGAAAGAACTAGTGTGCATACATGCATTGCATTTATAAGAGTCGAGGTGACACTATGCAGATCTGTTTACTTTTGATTATTCAAAGTTAAGATATGGACTCAGAGTCGCAGAGGGTATTAGAAAAAGAAGTAGAAAACCTAGATCATGAGGTTATAACGTAGTGACTATGTAACATTCTCGATGTTTGTATTGTAAGCTGCAGATTATAGTACCAACATGGGATTATTGTATAGAGCTACGTGCTTCCTCATGGTACAATAAACTAAGAATATTTGTAAGTAATCTATAATTTGATACAGTTACGCCCGAATAGAGTACTATTACGGGAAATAAATGTGAAAATTCTAGTCAGAAATTTAAAACTTCAGAACTAGCCTATCGAAAGACTACACTTCTAAGGTAGCTAGAGTAAGTGACTCGGTTACACTAATGTGGACTACCATTACCACAAAAATTGCTATGAGCTTAGAGAATCTAGTATGGCTATAAATTAGAAAGAACACCTTGAGGATGAAGATATCTGGACATTGATATGGAGTCTTATCAGTATTTTAATATTTTTGACAGAAAGGAATGATGTAGGTATTTGAGAATACATTTAGAAATTGTATTGATGCTCTCTCCGGAAGCAAGAATAGATACCTTCCATTGATGGAGTTATTTTGGCTGAGTTGCAAGTGAAGCCGAATCTGTTACAACAGATACAGGATGGGCAGAAGACAGATGGGAAATTAATGGCTGTTATGGGCAAAATCACTGAGGGGAAGGAAACTGAATATGAAGTGAAAGAAAATGGGTGCCTATACTATAAAGAAAGAGTGTGTGTTCAAGATGATAAAGAATTGAAAACCAGTATTCTAAAAGAAGCACATAACAGTGTGTATGCTATGCACCCAGAAAGCACAAAAATGTACCATGACCTGAAACTCTGATACTGGTGGCTAGGTATGAAGATGGACATAGTTGACTATGTAACTAGATGCTTGACATGTTAGCAAGTCAAAGCAGAACATCAAGTTCCATCAGGTTTGTTACAGCCCATAAACATACCTGAATGGAAATGGGACCAAGTCACTATGGACTTTGTCAGTGGTCTACCTCTCACTCAGAAGAAGCATGATGCAGTATGGGTGATTGTGGATAGGTTGACCAAATCAGCACATTTTCTATCAGTTAGAACTGACTATTCACTGGAAAAGCTAGCAGAATTGTACATCAGTGAGATAGTTAGACTACATGGAATTCCATTTTCCATTATATCTGATAGAGACCCGAGGTTTACATCTAGATTTTGGAAGAAATTACAAGAATCCTTGGGCACACAACTCCATTTTAGTACGGCTTTTCATCCTCAGACGGATGGACAGTCAGAAAGAATAATCCAGGTAAATTTTGAAACTCATTGAGTTATTGTAAATAATAATTGAATTGATAATGATAATAATAACCGAACATATGTGATAGGTCCTCGAGGATATGCTGAGAAGTTGTGTTATTGAGTTTGAGGGAAGTTGGGACAGATACCTTCCACTGGCAGAATTTGCATACAATAATAGCTATCAAGCTAGCATACAAATGGCACCCTATGAAGCACTATATGGGAGAAAATGCAGAACACTTGTATGTTGGACTGAGTTGGGTGAAGATAAGCTAGTGGAGCCAGACCTGATAAAACAGACAAAGGAAAAAGTGATACTGATAAAGGCCAATTTGAAAATTGCCTCAGACCGACAGAAATCTTATGCTGACTTGAAAAGAAAGGACATTGAGTATGAAGTTGGCGAGAAAGTATTTCTCAGAGTATCACCGTGGAAGAAAGTGTTGAGATTCAAGAAAAAAGGGAAAATTAAGCCCTAGGTTTATTGGCCCATATGAAGTTATTGAACGCGTGGGACCAGTAGCCTACAGATTAGCCTTACCACCTAAGCTAGACAAGATACATAATGTATTCCATGTCTCGATGCTCAGAAGATACAGATCAGATCTTTCACATGTCATCTCAGCAGAAGAAATTGTGGTACAACCTGACCTGACATATGAAGAAGAACCAATTAAAATCTTGGCACGAGAGGTAAAAGAGCTTAGAAATAAGACAATTCCACTAGTGAAAATTCTATGGAGACACCACAACACGGAAGAGGCAACATGCGAGAGCGAGGAGACAATGAGACAACAGTTCCCTTAGCTCTTCACATCAGGTAAATTTCGAGGACGAAATTTTTATTTAGAGGGGAAGAGTTGTAACATCCCCACTGTACGTGTTCTGTACATTCTATTGCTCCAATAGTCAAATAACAGTCCAGGAAAGTTAGGATGTCTGGAACTACACTTCGATGATAGTGAACAGATATATAATGATGAAATAAATAAAAAGAAAATACAAGAAAAATTAAAGAAAAATGAAAGAGAGAAAATGAAACTAAGTTAAACGAGCCGGCACCGCAGCGATGGGTGACCGCACTGGGAAGGCCGTTGCCGACCCCAGGACCGCAGGGAACCCTCGGAATTTAATTTCGGGACGTAAGTAAAGGTATATTGAAATATAATTGACACTAGAATTATTAAAGAAAAATTAATAAATTAGTACAAAGAAAAACGAAAATTCAAGAAACAAACAAAAATCGGTGTTACCGAAAAATCGGGAATATAACCTGAAGTGGGGTATTTTGGTCAATTGACACCTAGAGTTGATCTTTGACCTAAATATCCATGAAAAATAAGTAGTATTAAAATTTGAAAATGTCATGAAAATAAGAAGTTTTATACATAATGTAATTAAAAGAAATTATGGGGACATGATTAAAATAACCATAAGTTTAATTATTCTAATATTAACCTAAAGTGAGTGGTAAATATTATATTCATTAATCTACATTAGTGGAGGGTATAAATACTTAAGTGGACAGAATTCATGACCCAAAAGCCTTCCATTTCTTTATCCAAACACCCATGGCCGAATTCAAGTTCTCCAAGCTTCATCCATGGCTGCCCCATATACAAGCCTTCATGCACCATTGATCAAGCCATGATTCCATGCAAGTATCTTCATTAAACTTGGTCTACACATCATGGGCAGCATGTAGGAAGCAAGAAAGAGGAGTTTTGGTGAAGTTTAATCAAGCCCAAGTTGAGGTTAGTACTTAATCTCCCCATTTTCTTTCATTAGATCTTGTTTTGAGCTTTGGGTGAGTTGATTTGTGAAGAAATTGAGTAAATTAATGTATATTTGGTGAGCCCTTCATTTTGGCAGCCAAGACAATCATGGGATTTTGATGTGTTTAAAGGATGTAGATAAGTTTAAAGATGATGTTTGATATGGGTATATGTATGGGAAGTGATAAGACTTGAATTGATTGAAATTGAGAAATTTAAATTATGGTTTGAAACAATTATTGGAGATTTGTGTTGTTGCTTCATTTTGGGCAGCCATGAACCCTTGTTGAGCTTGAGTTATTTTTACTTCTAATGAATGAAAATGAAGGTTGATTAATTTAAATGAAAGTTGTAGTAAGTTTGTATTTAAGTATGTGCATGTAGTGTTTAAATTAAGGGTGTGAAATGGAACCTTGATGCCTTGAGCAAACTGCCATGTTTGGCAGCCCCTAATAGCATGAATTTGTGCGTGAACATGTGATTATTAATGGTATATGCTAATCTTAAATTTTGGGCAGCAAGTGTAAGTGACATTGAAGTATGAAAATGTTGAAGTGTATGTGTAATATTGACATTGAAGTATGTTGAATTTTGGTGGAAGTGAATGTTGAACTTAATGATGAATTGTGTGCATTGAGCACTTGAACATTCTGCCAAGAATTGTTTCTGGAATTGTGTACAATAGATGTATGGAAGTGTTGTTGATTGAATATTGTAGTAATGAGGAGGAGAAGGAGCATTAAATTGGGAGTGTATGAACTTTGTGCAGGTTGTGTATTGAAGGCAGCACATAAATTAGGCCATAAGTGCCAAACTGTGAACCCAATTGGTATGCGGCCGATAGGGGGTGAAAGTAGACACCAAATAGGCCAACTTTCATGTAGAAATGTTGCCAAAATTCTGCCTAGAAACTGACCTTAAAAAGTGACCAAATCCGGATTAGTGCATTTAAGGCCTGAAAACTGACCATTTGGGCAGCAGTTAGTGTTTAGGCCATAACTCACTCAAAGCAGGTCCAATTGACCTGAAATTTTGACCATGAATAGTTAAGACCTATATCTACAAGTCTTATGAAGACACCCAAGCCCAGAAATGACCATAAGCAAGTCAAAAAGCTTTCACAAGTTCGGGTCAAAAAACTGGCCGAACCTAAAATGACCTAAAATGACCTAAAGTGACCAATTTTGATACATTTTGACCAGCAATAGTAAAATGACCATAACTTGGTCTACATAACTCAGAATGACCTGAAATTTTGCCCCGCGTTCCATAAGACATAGACCTACAAGTTTATAGTTTGGACCAAAACCCAAAAACTGAGGGAACTAGGTCGTCTGGCTAGGTCAAAATAGTACACCAAAATCCGGTAAATTGCAATAAAATGCAATACACTTGGAAATGAAATTGGTAACTTATACCAACACTAAAGGGCTATAAAATGTGACATATTGGTAACATTAGAATTGACTCACGTAGAGTGCATCAAGGGTCAACATTGTAGGTTGACTAATGAAATGAATTGAAGGGGATAGTGCCAAGAGAAATAGCACACAAAAATTGAGAAATTGACCAAATTTTGCACTAAAGGTGCAATCTGTCCAACTTTAGTAAATTGACCATAACTTGGTCTATACAACTCGGAATGACCTGAAATTTTTCCTCATGTGCAATGAGACATAGAGCTACAATTTTGCTTCTTTGACCAGAAGCTAAAAACCAAGAGAAATAGGACTTTAAGCTAGACCAATCTAGCACACAAAAATTGAGAATTTGACATTTACATACAATGATGCTTGAAGCAATTTGGCAATGAATGCCAACTTGTAAAAATGGTAAATTGCACTATATTAGTAGCATATTGAAATGCAAATTGTGACATGTTGATACTTGAATCAACTTATCCATGATGTATAAAAAGGTCAATATTTTCATTGACTAGTGAATTGTGTAATGACCAGCAAACCCTGAAAATAAAGAAATAAATATTTAATCTTGTAATATGCCCTAGTTTGCCTAGTTGACTAGTTTGGATAGGTTGGCATGCCAATAGGATTCTGACAGCTGTTCTATAAATGACTTTACGTCATACTGTGTTTTATGGCTTATTATGCCATACTATGAGTTTAATAGCCTATTGCTATACAGTTTGTGTTATTATCCTCGGCTTAATGCTTGATTGATTATATGGCCTTTTAGCCACACTGTTTGCACACCGGGAGATACTTTGTGACCGATGGTGTGACGGCCCGAGGTACTAGGTACCCAGTGCTAGTATATCCGTTTATCCAGTCTGGTCAGTGTATAGGCTATATGGGCAGTCATTTAAAACATTATTCAATTCGGGAAGCTAAGTTAAGTTAAGTATAATGAAATTTTAGTACAATTACATGAAGTATAGAATGAATGAGTAAAAGAAATTAGCAAAAGAAATATAACAAAAATATAAATTGCAGAACCGTAGAGACTTGAAATACAATACAGTGAGAATAATTTGTATAATGGGTAGTATTACTGAAAAGTTATAAACTAAGCACTTCCAAAGAGGAACAAACTAATATATAAGATCGTTGATACTAGAAATACCATACCAAATTAAATTGATTCTTGAGTATCTGAATTATGATTTATTTCTTTCTTTAATTGTATATATTATTTCTTGTTATACTATTGCACCACTAAGCAGAAATGCTTAGCGCGATGGAATTGCATCCTCGCGCAGGTACTGAAGGTAAAACCAGATGGTATCATCGAGATTTTTGGAGTCGGATCTGCAGAAGTGTCAGAAGAATTGAAGGTTGTCACCTCCTCAGCAATGCATGTAGATAGGGCTCATATTTATACATGTTATGTATTTTGTTCATTCTAAGTATAATGTAAATTATTTGTACATCCTGTACTTGACAAATTTATTTAATTAGTTGGCAAATTATGCAAAATAATAAAATGTAAGAATTTTGATATATGAGTTAGGTATCTGATCATGATGATTCTGATTGAGATTGAGTATGAAAAATTTTGAGACTGATTCTGAGTTGTGAATTTGAGTATATATTGAAATTGTTTTTGGCAGGTTCAGAAGAACTGTTAGTCAAAATTACTGCCAGTACTCTCCTGGATTAGCATTGAAATTTTTGAATTTTCCAAATTAGTCAGATTTTGATAAAAGTAAAAATAGCCTAAACCTCAGATAAAGTTTTTGAACAAGTAAATCTAGAACTATAATGAAATCAGATAAGATCAGGTGCTTTGGCACGCCGTGTAGCACGCCTTGCTCGGCTACACTGTAGACGGGTGAGGGGTGTTACATAAAGCAGCAGAGTAGGTTGCTTATACTATGCTTTTGGGACTTTGCCGGGTATATTGAGTATACCACTTCCTTGTAATTATTATTGTAACGTATGTGCACTGTATGTATATATTATACTTGGTCTTGAGCAGTTGTAAACTAAAGTTATAAATTATTTTGGCCTATAAAAATGTTGTACTATAATTTGCTTATCTCAGCTTTGAAATACTTAGTCATTTTGCATTCTATTTTTGAAACTACTGAAAGTGATGTTGAACTGAGTTTGACTTATTTTTGAGAAAATTGATTTGTGTTGAGCCATATTGGAGTTTCGGACAGAAACAAATATATTGGAAGTGTTTTCTACAGGTTTTTGAAGAACTGTTTTGCTCCAAATATAGACGGCGCTCTGCTGAAATTTTTATAAAATTTGTGGCTATTTCAGACCTAATATGTAATTTAACTTTGATAAAAAAATCTCTTAACACATGTCAAAAGTGCTCACCACTGTAAAAAGAAATATGAAAAGGTTTAAAATTCCTTATAGTATATTTAATGGATTATCAGTATACAAAGTTTGGTAATTCATTAGGTATACTACGGGATCATGTTACATCTTACGGAGGCATAGGGTGTGACAATCCTTTTCAACTGAAACACAAAATTTAAAGTGTTTCAGTACTCAGTTAAATTGTTTCTAATCATAAGGTTCCATAATTAAATTTTATTGATATTACTCCTTTCATTAGTCAACCTATAATGTTGACCTTTAATGCATACTAGGTGAATTAATTTTAATGTTACCAATATGTCACATTTTATAGTCCTCAAGTGTTGGTATATGTTACTAATTTCATTTTAAAGTGTATTGCATTTTATTACAATTTATCAGATTTTGGTATGCTGTTTTGACCTAGCCGGATGACCTAGTTCCCTCGATTTTCGGGTTCTGGTCTGAATTACAAACTTGTAGGTCTATGTCTTAGTGAACTTTTGCCACAAATTTTAGGTCATTTGGAGTTTACTAGGCCAAGTTATGGTCATTTTACTATTGTTGGACAGATTGCACTAAAATGGCAAACTTAGGTCATTTTTAGGTCATTTCCGGTTCTGGCAGTTTTTATACCCGAACTTGTGCAAGCATTTTGACTTGCTTATGGTCATTTCTGGGTTTTGGTGTCCTCATAAGATTTGTAGATCTATTTCTAAGCTATTCATGGTATAAATTTCAGATCATTTGGACATGTTTTGAGTGAGTTATGGCCAAAATACTGACTGCTGTTCAAATGGTCAATTTTCAAGTTTGCAAAGTCACTAATCCGGATTTGGTCAATTCTCATGTCACTTTCTGGATAGAATTTAGGTAGGCTTTCTTCATGAATGTTGGCACATTTTGTGCCTTGTTTCACCTCCAATTAGCCTCATACCAATTGGAGTCACACAATTCCATTTATAGCCTAAAACACATACTGCCTTTAACACATTTTTGAAGCCTTAACCATTCACACATTCAACTAACCATACTTCATTCCCAAACCAAATTCTGCATTTGTATCATACCATAACCATTTATCATTTCATTTTATAGTCACTTTGGCAGAATATAATGACTTTAAATACACCAAATACAATTCTTAAATTACAAAGTCCATTTATAATAACATATACACATAATACTCCTAACCATTACACATAACTTTCATCATCAAATTACATATTCATTCTCTACTAAATCATATACATATGCTGCCACTTTTAGTACCATAATTCAACAAACCTTTCATGAATTTAAACCCTTCCAATTTCACCATAAGGCTGCCCAAATTGTTCATATACATCAAGGTTCCCGATTTCAACATGTGATTACCCATCAAATTGAAGGAGGGGAAGCATGAAAAACACAAGTTTATACTATTAAATTCAAAACTTTTCATCTAGGATCATATGCATCATGCAAGATTTATTTTTACCTATTTGATTTCAATGATAAACAACATATTAAAACTCTTTTAATATGTTTTTGGATCTGTATTTGCCATTTAAGATTTTAGAATTAATCAGATTAATTTTAGAACTATAGATAAGATCAAGAACAAATACACTAATCTCTTGATGCACTACAGCGTATTTATACCTTTGAGATGCGTCTTTAGGACACCAGATGTTGTCCCTCTATCTTGTCCACACCAAGTTCACCTATGATAGCCCTTGAACAGCTTCTAAAGCTTTTCCTATTAATTAGAAAATCAAGTTTTGCCTTTTAAGAGATTAAAGATGTAAACAGGCCACTAGAAACAATTTCTAGTATTTTTAATTCAAGAGATTGTTGGGAAGTCTCTTTGAATTGATGGGAGATGAAGAAGATGAAAGGGAGAGGTGCTTTGGGGAGGCACCAATGAAACAAAGAGCAGCTAGGTATTTTTCTTTTCATCCTTTCTCTTATATAGCTAGGTCACCACTTAAAACTCTTGCCACATGTCACCTTCTGATTGGCTCCAGGTTTAATTGACCCAATCACATTGTGCCAAGTGTCAAACCTATATTTAATCTTAATTTTAATCATCTTACATGATTAAAAGATATTTGGAAAGCTTACGTGTAATGCCATGTGTTACCATCTCATGGTGCCACATGTCACCCTATGAAATGACCAAAATGCCCCTGTGTCTTGATTTTGAGTTCTCAATCCAAAATAATTATTTCTCTTCTTCTAATCAATTTATATCAAATATAAATCAATTAATTAATCTTTATTAATTAATTTCTCATTAATTAAATTCATATTTAAGCACTTTAAATATAAATTTAACTTATATTGTACATCCAATAATCTAGATTTGTTTTCAAGTCATGCTAGGGACTTTGCAATCTAATTGTAAACCAAACCTATTTAATTAATCAATTAAACTCTTTAATTAATTAATTAAATTATAGTTAATTTGGTGATTACTTGTGTATATGTGTGACTTATTAGACTCATTACTAATTGGCAATGAGACATGATATCAACTCTTAATATCATCAGAACTCTTTCTTACCATAAATGATTTCTCTAAATCATTTTATGCACCTCATAGACCATGGTTAACACCTAGCATAGCGTGCCATAGCCACCCAATTAGTAATAAGGTTTACCTTAAATGAATCTATAATCATATGTTACCATGCACTAGAATCTCTCTGTTACAAAATCCCAATTCGAGCTGGAGTCATGGTTTATGTCAAACCCTATTTGCTATGAATATTATGTTCTCTTTTAATTACAGTTCTTGATTAAAAGATTTTCTCATCAGAAACTCTTTTCTGATTAAATCTATCTATCCTGGCCAGGAACTTGAAACATCAAGAACAATTAAATGAACATAGGATTTTATCCCTATTTACTTAGAGGAACAGATTCCATCTTGATCAACACCTACCTCCATATATAACTAGTAGGAGCCAACACATGCCTATATGCCCATACACAGTACAAGTATGAAAGCAGTATCAAAATCAAACCATCTATATACAAGATAACTATGCTATCTCAGGTTTAAAGATTATATGCACTGATAAGATTTATGACAATACATTGACAAGAGTAAACTCCATGTGCTCGTCATAAGTGTCACTGGTTCGACCTTCTTATCATGTATAAGTGCCTATCATGTTTGTTATATGGCATGAGACTCACCATTCCATCTTATTTATATCTCATATAAATAACTTGGGAACAAACATGATTACAATCTTTCTGGATAAGTCATGTCCTTATTGTGAAGTATCCTCGATTGTGAACCTATTTATGATACTTTGTGCTAGAAATACTGTCACTCATATTCTTAACAACTTAAGAATAGAATTTCTAACAAAATATCAATGGACCTTTTCTATTACACATAAATATATTACGTAAACGGAAAAGTGAAAATGCCTTTTATTAATAAAATGTGTACAAGATACATACTAAATGATACGCTCTAGGGCATACTACTAACACAAATTCATATAAGAAAAAACCACTTACCTTTCACTTCCATGGCTGCCCAAAATGTTACACTTCAATAACTCATCAAACCTCAACATTTCTTCCACAAATCAACTCACCACAACACCCACACAAGCTTTAACAAAAAAAGGATGAAGAAATGGTTACTTACCTCTTGTGGACTTCCTCAAATCTCCACTAAATCTCTTCTTTCTTGTTCCCTAAAGGCTGCCTAAGGTGTGTAGACCACTTTTAATGGAGACACTTATAGGAATCATGGCTTGAATCATGGTAGAAGAGGACTTTGCATGAAACAGCCATGGGAGAGTTTGAGAGAAACCATTTTCGGCCATGAGAGAGCTTGGTGAGGGTGATGAAGTGGGTGGGGAAATCTGTCCTCATTTTAAGTATTTATGTGTCCACTTAGTGCTCCACTAAACATACTTTAATTATATTATATTCTAAGGTTTCAATAATTGCAATTTTGACCTTAATTTCTCTTAAATTACATTTTATCTTTAATTCCATTTTTCATTAGATTTTCCAAATGTAATGCTATTTATTTTTCATTGACATTTAGGTCAAAAGCCAAAGTCTAGGTGTCAAATGATCAAAATGCCCCTATTGGGGTTGTACTCCCGATTTTTTTGGTAACACCGATTTTTGTCGATTTCTCTATTTTTTGTTTTTCTTTGTGCTAATTAATTAATTTTTTTTGACATTTCTAATGTCATTTATACTTCAATAGATTTTTATTTAAGTCTTAAAAATATTTCACAGGGTTCCTCGCGATCCAGGGCTAGTCAACGGTCAACGCCGCAACTTCCCGATGCGGTCACTTATCGCTACGGTTTTTTGCTCGTTTGACTTAGTTACATTTCTCTCTTTTATTTTTCCTTTATTTTTCTTGTATTTTCCTCTATTATATTTTATTATTTCATGTCTCCTTACTAACATGTAAGTGTAGTTCCAAGCATTCTAGCTGTCCAGACAGACACTGGTCATCGGAACAGTAGAACGCACTACCGAACATAGGGGTGTTACAACAAAACTCTAGATTTAGCCTTAGCACACACAACACACCTAACACATACTCTTTCAACATCTCTTTTAATATTCATCTAATAAAAATGTTCCTTTAACACATCTAAAGTTTTAGCAACACCAAAATGACCCATTAATCCACCAGCATGAGACTCATTCACAAGTAATTCACGCATGGAACTCTTAGGCACGCACAATCTATTTTCTCTAAACAAATATCCATTATGCCTATAAAACTTCTCAAAAGCATTCTTTTCACAAGCAGCATACACTCTAGCAAAGTCATCATCTTCAGCATATAATTCTTTCACATATTCAAATCCCAATAAATTTGCATCAAGAAGGGTAAGAAGGTTATACCTTCGAGATAAGGCATCAGCAGCCACATTTTCTTTCCCATGTTTGTATTGAATCACATATGGGAAGGTCTCAAGGAACTCAACCCATTTTGCATGATGCGTACTCAACTTATTCTGCCCCTTGATATGCTTTAATGAATCATGATCTATGTGGATGACAAATTGCTTTGGCCAAAGGTAATGTTGCCCCATTTCCAAGGCACGTACCAATGCATACAACTCTTTGTCATATGTAGAATAGTTCAAAGCTGTTCCATTAAGCTTCTCACTAAAGTATGCTATTGGTCTCTTATCCTGCATTAAAATGGCTACAATACCTATTCCTGATGCATCACACTCAATCTCAAAAGTCTTTGAAAAATCAGGTAAAGCCAACACAGGAGTGAAACATAACATGCCTTTAATTTTGCGAAAAACATCATCTTATTTCTATTCCCAAACAAAATTAACATTCTTTTTGACAAGATTATTCAATGGTGCTACAATGGCACTGAAATTCTTAATAAATCTTCTATATAAACTAGCTAGTCCATGGAAACTACGTACTTCAGATGCAGACTTTGGAATGGGCCAGTCTCTAATAGCTCTAATTTTTTAATCATCAACTTCAACACCATTAGTACTAATGAAAAATCCTAAAAAGGCAACATTTTCCATGCAAAATGAACATTTCTTCAAGTTAGCATATAATTTTTCCTTTCTCTTAACACATCGAATACAACTATCAAATGATGCATATGTTCATTCATGTCTCTACTGTAAACCAATATATCATCAAAATAAACAACAACAAATTTTCTAATAAAAGCATGCAACACATGATTCATCAATCTCATAAAAGTGCTAGGAGCATTAGTTAGCCCAAAAGGCATCACTAACCACTCATATAGTCCATGCTTTATTTTAAATGTAGTCTTCCATTCATCACCTACTTTCATGCGAATTTGATGATATCCGCTTTTCAAGTCAATTTTGGTAAAAACACAAGCACCATAAAGTTCATCCAACATATCATCCAATCTAGGTATATGGTGGTGATATTTTACAGTGATTTTGTTAACCGCCCTACAATCCACACACATGTGCCATGTGTTGTCTTTCTTTGGTACTAAAAGGATGGGTACAGCACAAGGGCTCATACTTTCTCTCACATAACCCTTAGCTAGCAATTCCTTAGCTTGCCTTTGTAATTCTTTAGTTTTTTCAGGGTTAGTTCTATAGGCTAGACGGCTGGAAATAATTGCTCCAGGTACAAAATCAATTTGGTGTTCAATCTCTCGAATAGGTGGTAGTCCAGGCGACATCTCCTCGGGTAACACATCCTCATATTCTTGCAAAAGGGAGACAACAACACTAGGCAAATTGGGGTCAAGCTCAGATGTGGATAAACAAGAGTCCTTAAACACAATTAATAACATTTGCTTGTTGGCAAACATGGCATTCCTCACATCTCTTCCTTTAGCATACAAGCTTAATTTTCTCTTCCCTCTTTCCGCACAGCTCTCCTTTTACACCAAAGATTCACCTTTTTCAAACACTTTTTGAATGTTTTCTTTACTTTCTTTTCTTTCCTCACAACCACCCTTGTCTTGCTCACTCATAATATTTTCACTCTATTTCTTTTCACTCCTTCTTTTCTTCTCTGCTCTCTTTTTGACCACTATTGATTTTACCTCACCCATTGCTTACTTAAGCCTTATTTGGTCTTCATAAATCTGTTTTGTTGTCATAGGTGCCAAAATGATTTTCCTTCCATTCATTTCAAAAGAATACCTATTTTTATAGCCATCGTGGATCACCTTTCTATCAAATTGCCATGGTCAGCTAAGTAACAAATGGCTAGCTTACATTGGAACCATGTCACACATAACCTCATCTTGATACTTTCCTATTGCAAAGGAAACCAGCACTTGATTTCTTACTTTCACCTCACCACATTCATTCAATCACTGCAATTTATAGGGTCTAGGGTGTTTCAAGGTCCTCAACCCTAATCTTTACACCAAAATAGTATTAGCAACATTGGCACAACTTCCCCCATTAATGATGACACTATAAGCTTTGTCTTAGATAAGAAACCTTGCATGGAAAATTTGTTTCTCTTTGCAATTTATCACGAACATCCTCCTTTACTTGAGTATTTAATGCTCTCATAATTACTAGAGCACTTCCTTCAATAGCATATTCTACCTCTGCATCATCCTCCCTTGAAGATGTGGAATCACTCATAATTTTCTCTTCCATTTTATCTCACCATTTTCTCTCATGACCATGACTCTCTTGTTAGGGCATTGAGAAGCTATGTGTTCACTGCCCAAACACCTAAAACACTTCACATCTCTATTTCGGGAGTAGTAGCAACCTCCTTTCCTTTACTTTCTATAAATTTCTTCTCCACCTTCTTTTCCTTTTCCTCATTTTTCTTATATTTGCTAACAGCCTTTTCCCTATCCTCCTTCTTCCAGTTAGACTTCCAAGATGAAGAAGTACCTGCATTTCCTCCAAATTTTGACTTGCTTTTAAGTTGCCTTTTTACCTTCATAGCCATGTGGACCATATCCTCCAACTCAACATAGTGATGTAACTCAATAATATGAGCAATCTCCTTATTTAGCCCATTCAAGAATCTAGCCATGGTGGCTTCTCTATCCTCCTTCACGTTTGCTCTAATCATAGCAATTTCCATTTCTTTATGATAATCTTCAACACTTTTAGAACCTTGAGTCAATCTTTGTAACCTCTGATGTAGCTCTTTATAGTAATGATTAAGAATAAATCTCTTCCTCATTATAGTTTTCATCTCACCCCATGTTGCAATTGATTGCTCATAATTTCCCCTTCTACTAATGAACACTTGATCCCACCATACCAAAGCATAATCAGTAAATTCTACTACTGCTAACTTTACTTTTTTCCCCTCCAAATAGTGATGACAATCAAAGATAGCTTATACTTTCCTTTCTCATTCTAGATACACATCCGGATCATTTTTCCCTTAGAAAGGAGGGATGCTCATTTTAATACTTCTGATATTGTCATCTACCCTATTCCTCTCTCTTTCCTCTCTTCTTATCTTCCTATCCTCATTCCTTCTATCTTCAGCTCTTCTCTCATACCTACCTCTCCTAGGTCTTTCAACCTCAAAATCATAGTTATCAACCTCATCTTCATCAGATTTAACTACTAGAGGTACAAGATCCATCCTATTTGGCCTTCTCTCATTTTGCCTATCTCTTTGCTCCAATCTTTCCAACCTATCTATGATTCCATTGCACATAACATTCATTCTTTCAAATTGTTGTTTGATAGCTTGCATATAGAATGGATTTTCACCTTCCCCCTCACTACCATCACCCCTTCTAGACATGTTTTTCAGACCTCCAAGAAAATAGTTAGTGTAAAAAAAACACCTCACTCACTCCCTTACGTGTTTACACTCAATAGGGGACACTCCACTCATGTTTAAATCAATAAGGCTTTTACCCTCTTATGAACTCACCACTCTGTGCCTTTTACCTCTCTTGGCTATGTCAACAAGTTCTTATCAAACTCAAGTAACTCAAACCAAGACAACAACTCACAAAAATTTAAAACACAATAAAATTCTTGCACGTGGCAGATCAAAACAAGTAATCAAGAAAGCAATAATGTGACTCAAGAGGTCAAGAAAAGAAAAGCTCAAGTATGGAAATGTAATGCAATAAATAATCAAGAAAGAAGGCACCAGAAGCTAGAAAAGAGACAACTTAAAGAAGTGATATCAAGCTTAAATATCCAAGTTTACCACCAACTTATCACAACTACCAGCAGTTTATACAATACACTAAGAATTGCATCAATTTAGGATCACTAAGCAAATGAGTGTATTTTGATATGAAATTAAGTAGGCAAATGGAACCCAATACTAACTAATTACTATTAGAATTTCAGGCTTTTCTTAGCAGGTTTACTATGTAAACTAAATTTAATCAGGTCTGCCACAAAATTTTGGTTCCCCACATAAATGGTTAAATTTTGAGCTGAGATTCAATTTAAGAATAGCTAAAATGTGGCACAAACAATTTGTAAATTTTCAAGAATTTCTGGGCTAATTTGCTATCTAAACTTAATTTGATTATGTCTGCCGCAAAATTTTGGTTCCCTACACAAATTGTTGAATTTTAAGCTAAAATTTAATTTGGGAACTACTGAAATGGGGTATAAACACCTTGTAAATTTTCAAGAATTTCTGGGTTTATTTGCTATGTGAACTTAATCTGATCGGGTCTGCCGCAAAATTTTAGTTCAGCAGGCAAACAATATCAAACAACCCCCAAAATTGACACCCAACATCTTATACACACCCAAATAATGTTGGTAGAGTTTCAAGCCAAATGGGTAAGTCGAACTCAATGACGCAAACAACCTCTCATGCTTGATATCAAAATGAAAGAAACAAAATAGATAGCTAGAATAATGGCTTTAGCTTGATTAACCCGAAACCCTAAGAAAAACTCAACAAAAAAAATTTTTAAACAAACAGATCATACTAAACCCCAAAAGCTAATTTCGGTCAAGCATACAATGAACAAAATGTGAATAAAAAAAAACACAATAAGAAGCAAAATAAAGTTTAGCAAGAAAGAACCAGGTGCAAGATGAAGAAGAAGAAGGTAACAAACACAAAGTAAACAAGAAGAAAAAGAAGCAAATAGAGAATTTACCTTGTTTAGACGTCCCTTTGCTCTGATACCACAACTGATGTGAATCCTCAAGTATATGGTAACTTGAAAACCCACATTTAAGAATTAAAGGTTATATGGAAAGCACCAAATCAAAATGTATGAATTTGATTCTTTGAACCAGCACAAATGTGATGTGTAATTCAAAGAATAGTATCAGATGGAATTGAAATCCTTGAGCTGTTTGGACATGAACCTCAAGTAATGAGCAATTTGGAACTCACATTCAATAAACAATGAACTCAAAATGAAAACACCAAATTCAAGTTGTACGAATTGGATTCTTTGAACCAGCATAATTAGATTGATGTGTAATTCAAAGAAAATATTAGAAATGAGATCTTTGACCTAATTCATATGGAGAATGAATAAACTAAGAATATTATGCACACTAAACATTGCAAGATAGAAATCTCAGCAAGTTAATGAGCTTCACAAGAACAAAGGCAACAACCAATTTACTCACTAATGGAGTAGAAATAATCTTTCATTAATATTCAAAGTGTGTCCTCCACCTTTCTCATTACACTTGTATTTATAGCCTCTTGGCCCTAATCTAAAGACAAAAATATCCCTACTTTAGTAACAACTGTAAGGAACTTTAAGTCCAAAAAAAAATTAATCTACCAAAAGACAAAAAACTCCCAACAAAGAGCAAACTTAATACAGTAGCAATAAGGGCATTTAAGTCCAAAAGAGAGGTAGTTATAACAGCAAGGAATATTCCTTCAAAAAGGTGCCAGCAACATATTTCACTCTTCATGTGCGGGGAATAGATGCATGTACATGGGTTGGATTTGGTGCATGCATGTCTATAGGTTATTCCATGTAACCTAATGTTCCACATGACACCTGATTACTTCCAAGCTTAATTTTCACCAAATTTAATCCTTTATAATTTTCTTCATGCCATTTCAGCTTATAATCCTTACTCCTTAAGACTTCACAAATTAAATTATGAAGTGATTTAGTTCTAGCTCTAGTAATTGGACCTTGGATGAAATCCTTTGGTGTGGATGTAGCTTGATTCTCATCACATCAAGTGTGTAGTTATTAATTTAACTAAACATTAATTCACATAATCGTCTCAATCTTAGAAATAAAAATTTTCATCAATAACCTAGTACATAGTTAAAATAAAAAAAAAACATATATCCATACAATAATTCATACAGTCCATACTTATGAATATTATGACTAGGCAATTTTCTTGCAATGTTCGTGTATTTCACCTTCAATTGTGCACTTGGCAACTTTAAAACTTTGATGACTTTTCAGTTGTCTCATATATTCATGTAATTGGAAATAATTATTCCCAAATTCTTCTCGTGCGCGGACTGCAATAACATATTCAAACATAATATAAATATGACAATATAGAGAAATTTACAATCCATTTTAAGTAACAATATAGTTTATAAACATGCCTGATCTTTTCCTGTTTTCTCTATGATAATATATCTCCTATGGAACAGGTAGAGTTTCCATCCATGTTAAGGTACTCTCTGTATTTGGGATGACTTTCTCTAGGAAAAAAGTTAAAACTAGTTCATTATAGGTGCCAACTCCTTCTTGTTCCCAAATTCGAGATAGCAAGTGGAAATATCGAATGGGAATAGTTTCAATTAGGACATTAACTTTTTCTGTTTCTTGTATCTGATAACTAATATTAATGATTTTTTCAACAACATGCTCCGTTATGCATCTTCAAGGCTTCTATTTTAGTTCATCAATGTTCTGCAGCCTAAACCTAATATTTTCTATTGCATATTGCCCTCTTAAAATGCTTGGAGTGAATTTCATAATGACCATCTACAACATAAATAAATAAATAAATAAATAATAGGACTATTAAACATACTTAAAATTAAGAAAAAATAATAATGAATAAAGTAGAAAATTAATAACACATCATCAAGTCAAATACACATGAGTGACAACATGTAATAATTAAAAAAGTTAATAATTGAAAATATAGAATAACATTGTTATGAATTTATTATAATAATATCAATTCACTAACAACATGGCAGAAGAAACTATGGAAGAAATTTTACAAAATCACTATCGTCACTATCACTGAAATCAGAAATTTCATCATAATCAACAATTAATTGTGATGTAGTTAGACTTTGTTTTTCACCTACATTTTTGTATGGACTAAATTAATTGTGAAAATGTTCAAGATGACTATTCATTTTATCTATCTTAAGTTATAATTGTGCTTTCACTTTGCATATTTCTTCATCAGTATTTCATTTTAATTCAGCTGAATGCACTTTTGAGACTGATAAATCGTGAAATCTACAATATGCTTCCATCTCATAATGTATCTCCCATAATCTCTCCCATTCATGTTGCGGAGAAATTATAACTTTACCAAAATCAGTAATATTCTTTGAATGCTTTCCAACAAATATATGGTTTGCATAGCCTCTCTGAATACACGTGTAACTAGGCAAGTTGACAAAAGGTCTTTTATGACTATACCATATGCATCCATTAGGATCAATATATTTGTCTACAACATCACCACCTGCATGAACACATGATCATGTGAAACGTTTCTTTTTCGATGTTTCACCACCAGCGTTTATCCTACTCATATTGCCTATTACATTAGTGAAAAAATTGAAATAAATTTATATTAGTACATTATGAGAATTTATTCAATTGAAAATATTCAATTTCATTAATGACTTAGAAAAATACATCAATTCATGAAATATATAATCAACAATATTAGCAATCTACATTCTTCATAGGATAACTTTGTCTATTATGTCCTGGTTCATGATAAATTGAACAGTAGATTGTTGATCTCTCCCCTAATTTTCCCTTAAGCATCAATCCATTTCGTTCCTCCTTTTACTGGACATTGGTCTCCCTTTCTGCTTTTTCCTTGTTGAGTCAGGAACAAGAGGATCGCCATTTGATTCTGGCCAATAAGGTTCATCTCCAAGAGCATGGAACATTAACTCATAACATTTCAATGTTCATTTCAACTTATAATAATCAGACACATATTGCTCATAATCTATTACTTTGGATTAGCATGTTGCAATGACATGAGAGCACGGGATTCTCATCTCTTGGAATTTTCCACAACTGCAAGTTTGATCATTTAGCTTTACCACCTGCTTATGACCTTGCCTACTAGTCCTCACTTCAAATTCACCACAATTGGTTTTGAAGACACGGACATGATGTCCATTTGCTTTTTATACATTTTCTCATAAAATTTTGTTACACAATTGCGTGAACTTAAAGCCCATTTGTTCTTCTTCCCGAAACATCGTGCGTTGTGCATCAAAATACTCCACGAATTGGTAAAATATTTTTTCTACTATTATATTTATTGGTAATGCACATAATCCTTTAAGCATTCCGTTCACTGACTCAACTATGTTTGTCGTCATTGAATCATACCTTTTACCTCCGTCGTGAGATCGAGTCCACTTTTGCAAATCTATCTTTACTGCCTAATCATATGTTTCTTGATGCATATCTCGAATTTTGTTCATTTCTTCATAAAATTTCTTCTTTTGGTTTTGATGTGTTGTATCCATTCAGAATGAAAAATTTTTTTATCAGTTATTACCTTATATTATTACTCTATTTAAATTTAAAAATGTATGTATGTATGTCACACCTTACCCCTCTGTAAGGCATAACATGATCCCGTAGAATACCTAATGAACTATTGAACTTCACCTACCGATAACTCATTAAGTACCCTACTAGGTACTTTAATTAAGTGGTGAGCATTTTCTAATAGGTATTAAAACAGTTAATTAAAGTGGAAAACTAGTTAAAATTTTTGGCCCATTTTATTTTTTCGCAAATTTTATAAAAATTTTGGCAGAGTTCAGTCTGTATTTTGAGAAAATAGTTCTTCAAAATACCTGTAAAAAACACTTCTAATAAATTTTCTCAACCACTTCTTCAATTTCACAATCAATCTCAATCAATATCAACTTCCAAAAATCAAATCCACTATTTTGAATATCCAACAATCATCAAATTCCATTAATGAATTTCATTCAATTTAAAATAAAATACTACCATTCATGTTTCATTAATGACAAAATAATTTATATACATTACTACAAAAATTCACATTGAGAGAAATTCAAACTAAAATTTATTACAAACTTAATATAAGCTTTGTACAAGCTGCTCAAGACCGAATTTACATGTCCATATAATTACATGCAATACATTCATCAAAATGAATATTTACAGTTAGGGTATAAATTATACCCGAATACTTCAAGCAGGTAGCTCCCCTGTCCTCAGCAGCTCAATTTGCTGCTCCTCTAGTCTCTATATCTACGATAGCAATAATAGCTATCGCTGAGTACTAGGACTTAGTGGTGCACAACATACTAAAATAATCTTTATGCAGAATTTAAATCACATTTATTCAAAAATTGGACTCAACATGAAACTTAAATACAAAACATGAATTATGAGATTTTAATCCAAACAAGTTCATTTCGAAGTGCCAAAACACATTTCATAAAACCCACAGTTATATCATGCCATTCGAAACAAATATAATCTCAATAGCCAGAGGCTAAGGAGAAGTCACATCATAAGGCTAGCTAGCTCAAATATATGGATATCCATTCAATTTCCTCTTCTACTGGCACACCTCAACACTTCATCCAGAGAAGGAATCAAAATTCGAAACTGATTACTCCCACTAGTCATGCTAGTGAGGTGTTCAAATATATGGTCATGACACTGTGGTTTTAAAACTTCTCTTAACAATTTCCTAAACATTGCCATTTCAAATATACACAACTAACTTTCAACAATTTAAATCAAAGCATCATAAATAATATCACAATTCACTATTTCAAATCATTCAAAGCAATATGCAAAGATAATTTACAAAATTTATACGTTGTACACAAACCTCAAGCGAGTCGCCTCTTAGCCTTGACTCGATTCTTCGGTTCTTTCCTGGTGTTCTTTTCAACTGAAACACACAATTTCACAGTGTTTCAGTACCATAACTTAGCATAAATCCAAAAATAAATTTAACTTCACTTTTACCTAGCTCTAATGTGCTAAACTTGGCGTTCTTTAAAATTTGTATTTCGGAGTTACTATTTACGACACTATTCAAGTCAATTTGTTGACTTTTTAAGGCTTAATAGGTATGGGAATTCCAAATTCACCCACATACCACATTTTGGTCACTAAATTTGTTGGTTTGGTTGTTTATTCAAATTCTAAGTCTTTTAGACAAATTTGATAATTTTCAATTTTGGTGTCTAAGGTTGCACTGTTCCAGTGGTCATTTTACTGTTGGAATTTGGCAAAACTTTCTTCATAGAAAATGTTCCCTATTGTCTTGAGTTTATTCCCCTTTTTGAATCACTCCAATTGGAGTTTTGTAGCTCAAGTTATAGCCATTTGAACCATGGCTGCCGGATTGAACTTAACCCAGATTTTCTGGGCAATTTTAGTTCTGGCAGTTTTAGGTCACCAACTTTGGGTGGCCAAATGACTTTGTTAATGGCATAATTTAGGTTTGTATTCTTCATGAAAGTTTTAGGTCTATACCTCAACTATCCACTGGTAAAAGTTCAGGTCATTTAGACCTACCTAGCTCAAGTTATGGCCAAATGAACAAACACTGTTCATTTGGTCAGTTTGTACAGGTCAGACTGAGATTTTTCAAGTTTGGTCAATTTGTTCACTAGGTTTTGGTCACTTTTTGGGCATGCTTCCTAATTGAAAATTGTGTCATTTAGTGTCTATTTTCATTCTCAATTGGTCTCATACCAATTGGACTTGTAAATTTTCATTTTTGGTCCCTCAAAGGGACCTTGGTCATGCTGCCAGCAGCATGACCACACTTAATCCGAATTTGATCTCAACTCCAACACTTTCAACATACTTCATTTGGTCACCATTGACCATTTCCCACTTCAAACTAGGTCAATCATATTATTTACCCATTTCTCACATTTTTGTCTTTAACCCTAAGTATCCAAACCCTAGTTTACCAATTCTTTACATTTGATTTATTCAAAGCCTATATACATGTTTCTTTATCTCAAACAAGATCACATATACTTTCAAATCTATCAAACCATGCAAATATAACCCCATACAAATGCTGGCCAAAATTCACTCATGGTCCCTCAACAAAATTTTCTTTTATTTAAAGTTTATTTACAAGTTCAATAAGTTAAAAATATAGAAATCAAACTAAAATTATCAAGTTTGCTTACTAACCTTTCTTAGAACTCCAAATCCTTCAAATCTCTATCTATTAGTTCTTTAATTTAATTCCCGACTCCGAAGTTTTCTTGTCTTTGATTTTATTTGATAGTTAGGTCAGGAGTCAGCTCTCAGGGTTAATTGACCACCCCTCGCCGGTTCAACCTGATTTGCAAATAATTCAATATTTCTTCTGGCTCCCTGACCTAATTATTTGACTGACTTAACAATTCTTTTTCGTGATTTTCTATTTCCATTGTGCTCATAATGGTCCTAAGGACCGCGGTGTCACATTTTACAGTTCAAAATTTGAGTTTAAATTGACTTCGTAACCCTTCCTGAGAATGTCACCCATCGCTGTGACTCTCGGCTCGTTTAACTTCCTATGTTCTGTTTTTCTTATTTATACTTAACTAATTGGCAATTGCTAATTATTTGTGTTTATAGCTTATCTAGTTGTCTTAAGTGTGGTTCTAATCCCTTTAATTGTTTGGACCGACTCCGATTACCGGAACAGTGAAATATACTAGGTTATACAAATAGGGGTGTTACAATATACATAATAGTTTTTGTACTAATTAGCCTTACGTAATGCGTCTTTCATGACTGAATTCTTGAACTGTGTATTATAATTGCTTAAGATGTGCTGAATGCAAAACCGGTGATGAGCTGTAGGAGGTTGCCCCCAATCATCCTGCATTGCCTTTATAATCCCTTCGTGTCTGTCCGATATGACACATATATCTTCTCAGTGAGTGACAAACACTCTTAAAAATTTCATAAACTAGTCCCAATTCCTTCCATCTTCACAATCAACAATGGCCCATGCAATGGGAAAGATATGGTTATTTCCATCCAGGGCTGTTGCACAAAATAAACAAGCTTTATACTTCCCGTACAAAAAAGTGGAGTCAATGCATATAACAGGGCTACAATGCTTAATCCCTCAATTAATTGTTTAAATAACCAAAACATTCTATCAAGATCCAGGGTTTTGCTTGCATAATGCTGTCATTAATCATCTCAACCGATCATAAGATTCTTCCCAAACTTCATAAATCTTTACAATTGCCATATGCCTTGCCTTCCAAGTTTTCTTATAACTAGGTTCATAACCGATTTTGTCTTTACATTCAGCTTATAAGGCTAAAATCCTTACACTCGGTTATTGTTTAACTATAGGCAGTATGAAATGACAAATAATTTTTTAATCCAATTTGCAATGATCCTTTGAGATGGCTGGATTTGAATTTGAACACCAATTGCACTGTTATTGACATCATCTGCAACCTCAGCATTTTCTAATGTATCAGCATTTGATGGGCTTGCTTCATCTACTATGTTTACACTACCATCGGGTCTATAAATGTCAATGTACAATTCTATCAATTCCAAACACCCAATTTGCTCAATGAAATTAAACATTATTGACACATCATCATCATTTCTCAAATCCATGCAAGTCTAATTCAAAACACCTTTGCTTAGTTTTAGTTTCCTAAAAAGGATACGCTCAATGAATTCACGTCCTTCTATCAGGGAAATTATACGTACTATTCTTATCGCGAGATTTGCATATTTTAATCTACTACTAATACTAAACACAGCTGATCTGCCCCCATAATAATCATATCCATCATCACTTAAAATAATCTCACCGTCCTAGTACACAATATCAAAACGTGGACTTGACATCTTCATATATAAAAAATAACATTTCTTATAATCTGCAATATACATGTAAAATAACACATAAACAGAATACAAATTTTGAACATAAAAATTTTAATACTATTTCATACACTAGTTAATGTATGAGGGCAAAATAAAACATAATATAATTAGCTTTTCCATTAAACCAATAGGACTAATAATTGCAATAATATAAAATTTTAATGTAATTATTTGTAATAAATTTATGATTAACTGGGCAAAAAACAAAAAAAAAATTATCATTTTTTGTAAATCAAATAACTTATTCACAAATAAGTTATAGAATTCTATTTTTTTTCATAATAATATAAATTTAAATATTTTAATTATAAGACATATTAAAATAAATCATTTCAATCTATTTCTTTTAAATTATATAATTTCAACAATTCTTTTCCTAATTTCAATTTTTCAACATAATATATCAATTTCACTAATAATGATTTTTCTTTTTATATTTTTACTAATACAAACTTTTTGACCACACTACTAAATTTATTAGACATAAAAAATAATACATATGTAGATTTTATTCTATTTTCCTAAATCTAATAATATATTGACATTTATACTACATAATAAAATTTTCTAATAATATAAATTTACCTCATATTTATTTTAAGTACTCTATTAAATTTTTCTTAAAAGAATACATAATATAATATCAATATTTTACCTAATTATTTTTATCAAAAAATATAATACACATTAAAAAAAATTACCTCAACATTTTTTTTTAGTTTTTATACTTTTTATATTTTGTTCATTATTAACAAATTTTCAATTACATTTTATATTATTTTCACCTAATTTTTTCCCTCAAAAAATTTATGAATAATATTCAAAATAATAATATTATTTTTTCATTTTTTTATTATTTTATTACCTTCTTTACACATAAAATAATGTTATAAACCTAATAATTTTTCAAATTTAAATTTTACAACATAATATTTAAATTTTATTACTAATATTTTTTAGTTTAACTAATACAAATTATTAACTATACTATTATATAATTGTATAATATTTAATTTGACTACAAATTTTAAAAATATTTTACTAATACTTAAATTATTTTCTTTTACATGAAATTTATTATTACATATCATTCAAAAAAAAACACATAAATATATATACTACACATACCTTAAAATGTTGGAGAGAGCCGATACTTCAAATGGTTGCTCAAAATATTATACAATGAATAGTGCCGATGCATAAAACCAGTGCAGGAAATGAGAGAAGTTGGGTTGGTATATATAGAGCCACTAGATGCTATTATATTTAGAGACTACCTGCCATTTAACTGTGGAAGACAAGAGGACAAGACGACAAGACGGTGTGATGGGGAGGACTAGCTGGATGGTGTGATGGGGAGGACCAGCTGGATGTTACCTTTTGTAGCGTCTGAGTGCTGACAGCATGTCAGCTAGGCATTAACATTGGTAGCACCTAGCTGGTCGCCTCTTCTTTTTTGACAAGTGTGTAGATTCTGTACTATTGACTGTAGCTAGACTCTACCATGAGTAGCACCCAGTTGCCAACCCTCATTTTTGAACAGTGTGAGATTCTTTTTCGCAAAACGAGAGAATCAGTACTGTTGAGTGCAGCCAGACTCTAATATGGGTAGCACCCAGCTGCGTTAGACCTTTTAATTTTTTTTTTTTTATATTTCAGTCTAAAAGGAGGTTTTTTTTTGTTACAAATTGGTCCTTAGTTGCTACTCATGATTGAGTCTGCCTATCTCTCTCCTCCACGTCACTAAAAATACCCCCTTTTGGTAAATAATTTTTCCTTCACCCCCTTTTGGTAATTTAGTTTTTAAATTACACTCATGCTAGGCAGCTTTTGCTTCATACTTCTCTGCATTAGTAAGCCCAATAGCCATTTGTATCTTTGCCAATCTTTCCTCCACTTTCATTTTCATTTGTCTTTGATAGTACTAATCTTGCTTATTCAAAATATTTTGCATCACCAACCACCTTCGGGATTTAGGAATCACAAACTGCACGAACCCCATAAACACTGAGGGAAGGATTCCCACACCCAGCATCACTAGAATATCCTCTTGACTACTCATTTTAATATTCTTCAGAGTTTGAAGATTTAACTCCAAAATGGTGTCGCTGTTAGCCTCATCCCCAACAGGTTCTTTTTGATGTTTCTCCTTATGCAGATTAAAAAAAAAAGTGTTGATAATTAAAGAGTGGGAAAAAAAAAGGTGAGAAGAAGAAGATGTTGCTTATAGAAGAGAATTAGAGAGAGAAGCGAAAGTTAAAGTTTACTCGTTTTAAGGCGGAAGGAAACACAGGGCCATATCGACAGTAAATACCTAACTCATTTGCTTCTACTAGCATGTTTCCATACTCTATAATGATTGTTACTTTTAATTTTTAATTATAATTTTTTTTTTAAGTTTAAGTGTTTAGTAGGTCATGAAATTAATTCAAGTGTTTAATAGGCAAATCCAATGACTTAGCTTAGGGGCCATTATCAGTGCTAGGAAATAAGTCAGCTTGAGGTTTTAGGTACCCATAGCAATCCTAAGACTATAGAATTTAACCATCTAGGGGTCACTGTGCTGATTTGGAACTTTTTAGAAAGTCAAAAGTGGCTCTTTTCTCCATATAACTGACATTTCTCAGAAAAAGCCTCAACATATAAGTGCATTATGCTAGAATTTATTTTTTTCGTTCTCATCTTACTTTACTTTTTTCCTTTTAACTCTGCTTTACTTGAACAAAGTTAAACTCTTTCTGCACCCTTTGAAAGACTAGCAAGAGCCATTAGACTTTCTCTTATCAACCGAAGGGTACTTAGAATTGTTTTCCTAATAAGAGCATTATCATTTTCTTTTACTTTCTTATATCTCTTATTGATATTGAAAACTTTGATACATTAACTTTGAAAGTATTCTCTTAAGGAACCTCTTTTATGTTCTCCTATTGATCACACTAAATATAACGATCCAAACCAAGGGACCCTTACCGGTGCTAGAGATCAGGTTAGCTTAAGGCTGCCGGAACCCATAGCAAGCCTAAAACCTTCGAAACATGTGTACATTCCGACATCTCATCCTTTTAACATACATCAAACCATTACACCTTATTCCTTTCATCCATTCATAAACATTCATAACATAATAATAGTTCATAATTTAAATCTTAACATACATAAGATCCAAAGTGTAATGGTTTAACATGTGTACCCTTACAAGGGTTAACACAATATATACATTATCATACTTAAGCAATTATTATATTTTTTTTTCAATTTTCCATTAATCATCAATACAGTACTATCCATTTATAAATTACATATCCATCTACCCATGCATCATACATAAAGAAGGGCTAAGACTACTCCTGATGTTCTCTCTTCAAGGAACTCTTCTAATCCTGCAACACTACACCTAGGGTTTAGGGAAATAGGGTAAGCTTACACAAGCTTAGTGAGTAAACTAATCATCATTAATTGCATCATTCATTCGTCTATGTGCAATGCATTATTCACATGGATTTTCACATAAGATGGACATTATAACCAATAACTTCCCAAACTTTTCTTTTAAACATGACCTGTATCATGTACCCAAGGCAACTATCAGATCTCCCTTGAAGGGCAATGTCAAGATCTCCCCTTAGAATTTACTTATGGATCCATAACATACATAATGTTAAATAAATATAACATGGGGGGAGTAATGGGTCATTCAATATCTATCAATGCACCAACAACAATTTATGCAATTATGCAATATCTTTATGTTCTAAATACATACATCCTAAATAAATGTAAAATAATGCATAAGGATGCTCATTAATTGCCTATAAATAGTTTTCATTTTATTAAGGTTAGAGTTACCACCTTTTGTAGCCTGTCAACCTCTTTACTTGAATAGGCGCTATCTTTGGATCCTTACTCTTTCAAGTCCCTCAAGCTTGATTTTATAAAATCAGACCTTAAAGTGTTATACAAGATTCTAAAACTCTATACATAACATAAACATCCTATTCTAGGCCCTTAGGAACCATGAAATTAGGTTTTGGAACCTTAGAATCGGAGAAAAAATAAAGTGGCAGAATCAAGTTTGGCTGTCAGAGTCTTGGGTTTTGGCTGCAACCTTGGAACATGAGGTGCCCATTTTGGGCAACAGCCACTGCGGCTGTCGAAATCTAGAACTTTGACTGCTAAACTTGGAAAAGTTTTAGATTTTATGAGAAAATGCTAGTTTTGATTGTCGAATCTCTGACTTTCGACATTTGAGCTTAGGAATTTCTAAAATTCCCAAGTCAAAAACCTGTAAATCCCTTCTCCCATTAACACCCAAACTCAATTTAAGGTTTCAAAACATAACCCCATCACATATACATAACTTTAAGGCCTAAGACAATTATAGATAGATATTCTAACATTAAGAAATGGCAGGTATTTCATTCTTCCCCCCTTAAGAACATTCATCCTTGAATGTTACAACAAACACATAAAAGCAGACATAACAAACATAGCATACAGAACATACCTAGAAAAGGTGAGGATATTGTTGTATCATAGAATCACAGTTTCCCACATGCACTCTTCCATGTTGTGACGATTCTATAATACCTTGATTGTAAGTATCTCCTTGTTCCTCAGCTTCCTTACTTGAGTGTCTACAATCCAAACAGGTTATTCAATATAAGAAAGACCTTATGAAATTTTCATGTCTGGTTTATTTATAAACTTGTTCGGATCTGACACAAACTTTTTCAACGTAGAAACATGGAACACTAGATGTATCCTTTCCATTTCTGGTAGCAAAGCTAACTTATAAGATACATTTTTTACTCTTTGTAACACTTCATACGATCTAATGTACCTTAGAGCTAGTTTGCTTTTCTTGCTAGACCAGATGACACCCTTTATTAGAGATACCTTCAGAAGTATCATGTCCCCTTCTTGAAAAATCACTTCTCTTCTGTGGAAATCTGCATAAATTTTCTATCTACTGGCTACTGTTTTCAACCTTGCCCTAATTAAAGGCATGGCTTGATTAGTGACTTCCACCAACTCTATTCCTGCTAAGGCTCTTTCACCAACTTCTCTCCAATAGACAAGTGACCTATATTTCCTCCCATACAGAGCTTCATATGGTGCCATTCCTATACTAGAGTGATAGCTATTATTGTATGCAAACTCAACTAGGGAAAGGTACTTTTTCCACGATCCACCAAAGTTAAGTACACACATTCTCAGCATATCCTCCAAAGTTTGTATGGTCCTTTCTGACTATTAATTTGTTTGAGGGTGAAAGGCCGTGAAAAAGTCTAACCTGGTGCCTAATTCATTTTGAAGACAGTGCTAAAATCTTGATGTGAACTGTGGTCCTCTGTCGGAGACTATTATCACTGGAGCTTCATGTAACCTTATTATCTCTGCCACGTATACTTGAGCTAACTTATCCATAGAGTAGTTAGCTCTAACAGAAATGAAGTGAGTAGTCTTGGTTAACCTATCTACTATAACCCATATCGAGTCATGTCTGTTGGAGGCAACTGCTAACCCCACAATAAAATTCATGGCCATATTTTCCCATTTCCATTCTAGAATGGGTAGTAGGTTGAGCATTCCTGCTGGTTTCTGATGCTCTAGCTTTACTCTTTGACAAACCTCACAAGCAGTCATAAACTCTATAATCTCCTTCTTCATGGAAGGCCACTAATACACCTTTTCTAAGTCCTAATACATTTTGGTAGCTCTAGGGTGCACACTATACTTAGCATTATGAGCTTCCCTCATAATGTATCATTTGAGTTAGATGACATTTGGTACACATAACCTATTGCTGTACCTTAACATCCCTTTTCCATTAAAAAGGAACTCACTAATCTTACCTTTCTGTATTGATTCCACTATTTTCACTAACTTAAGGTCTTTATGCTGTTTCTCTGCTATTTGACTTAGGTATACTGGAGTTACCTTCATCTGAGCTATCCAGGTACCTTGGCCGATAACTTTAGCTACAACCCTTTTTCAATCAGCTGGTTCAACTCTTTAAAGATGGGTTGTCTTTCTACATATATATGAGCTAAATTGCCAAATGATTTCCAGCTGAGGGCATCTACAACAACATTTGGAACTGGATTATACAGTTATAATCACTAAGCAGTTCTACCCATTTTCTTTGTCTGAGATTCAACTCTTACTACTTAAAGATGTATTGGAGACTCTTGTACTTTGTGAATATCTCATATTTTGCTCCATAAAGATAATGTTTCCACATCTTTAGAGCAAAAATTACAGCCACCATTTCTAAGTTATGAGTAGGATGATTGGCTTCATGTTTCTTCAACTATCTTGAAGCATAAGCTATTACCCTTCCCTTTTGCATGAGAACACACCCTAAACCCACTCTGGAAACATTGCAATAGATAGTGAAATCCTCATTATCTGTAGGCAGAGTTAGTACTGGTGCTAAAATTAGACACTCTTTAAGCTTCTGAATGCTCTCTTCACATTCATCACTCTATTCAAACTTTTTATTCTTCTAAGCTAACCTGGTTATTAGAGCAACCACCTTAGAGAAATTAGGTACAAATCTCCTACAATAGCTAGCCAAACCTCGAAAACTTTTGATCTCTGTCACTGTGGTTAGCCTTGGCTAATCTACCACTGCTTCTACCTTTTTAGGATCCACTTTGATTCCATTCTTTGACACTTTATGCCCTAAGAAGGATATACTCCTTAGCCAGAACTCACACTTAGAGAACTTGACATATAACTGATGCTCCCTCAATGTCTAAAAAACTATTCTTAGATGCTGTGTATGCTCTTTTAGACTTTTGGTATGCACCAATATATCATCAATAAAGACGATTACAAAGTGATTCAGATGTTGTCTGAATACCCTATTCATGAGATCCATGAATGTAGCTGGGGCATTTGTTAATCCAAAAGATATCACAAAAACTCATAATGCCCATATCTAGTTCTAAAGGAGTCTTTAGAATATTGCCTTAATCCTCAATTGATGGCATTCGGACCTCAAATCTATATTTGAAAGACAATTAGCTTTAGCCAGTTGATCAAACAAATCATCAATATGGGATAGAGGGTACTTATTCTTTGTAGTTACCTTGTTCAGCTGCCTATAGTCAATGCATAGGCTTAAGGACCCATCTTTCTTCTTTATAAACAATACTGGAGCACCCCAAGGAGAAGTGTTCGATTGGATGAATCCCTTATCTACTAATTCCTGTAACTATTCTTTCAATTCTTTTAACTCTATAGAAGCCATTTTGTAAGGAGGAATAGATATGGTTCTAACACAAAGCACTAGATCAATTACAAAATCTATCTCTCTTTCAGGTGGCAAATCAGGTAGTTCCTTAAAAAACACATTTAGAAACTCTCTTAATGTAGGAACTGATTTTGGTCCATATCTATTCTTCACAACCTCTCTAACATGGGCTAGAAACTCTCTACATCATTTTCGGAGCATCTTACTAGCTTGCATCATGGAGATCATTCCCTTCACTGCTGATGTTTAATCTCCCTAAAAAACTACCTCTGACCCATCCGATCCTCTGAATCTTACTACCTTATTTTTATAGTCTAAGGTGGCATAATTGGCTAAGAGCCAATTCATCCTTAGAATGACATCAAAATCCGTTAACTTTAGGACCACCAAGTTAGCTGGAAAACATTTATCCTCCACCATCACTGGATAGGCGTAACAAATCATCTATGTCATTAAAGGATCACACTTAAGTCCACTAATAAGCAACAAACATTATAGAATCAAAACTACTAAACCCAATCTCAAAACTACTTTGAGCTTAATAAAAGAATACGATGCACTAAGATCAATCAAAACATGCGCATCTAAATTTCCAATGCAAAGATTACGTAACACCTCAGTGTTGGAGGTATTGGCTTCCTATTGTGTCATGGCAGAGATTTGTGTCGGTGCTATTGAACCCTTTCCTTGAGAGCTTGCTGTAGAGGAAGAAGAACCTTGTCCTTTACGCTATCCCCTTCCTAAGAAAGGACATAGAGAAGTTTGTTTTACCATCGATTGAGCCATATTGCCTGACCCAGTCTGCTGTGTAAAGCCATCCTTTTCATGTTAGGACACTCCTTAGATATGTGCCCCTCTTGACCACATTTTTAACATTGGCAAGTTCCAAACCTACAAACTCCTCGAAGAGGTTTGTACAATCAGAGTTATTCAAACTTGAACTAGAGTAGCCTCCCATCCCAAGGCCTGACTTGATTTTGTTTTAAAACTTATTCTTCTTTTGTTTCTTGCCAAACTTCCCTTCTTTATCCTTCTTAGTTCCGAATGAAGAAACAGTCTGGGTTAAATGATCAAACCTCCCTACATCAGTAACCTTAGAAATTGCTGATTGCTCAGCTTTTGTACTTTTTAACTTCAAACTCCCTTCAATGATAGCCCTAGCCTCCATCTTTCTTGCAACATCTACTATACAATGGAAGCTACGGGTTTCTGTAGCCAAAATCAATAAAAGTATTTAGAGTGCAATCTTTGAGTGTACCTCTTCACTTTTTTCTTATCTGTATTATACACTTGCCCCATATACTATAGAAGCTTAACAAACTTGTCTGCATACTCATCCACACTGATATCAGTAGTTTATCTCAGTTGTTCAAACTAAAGCACCTTCAGTTCTCTAGAGCTTTTTAGAAAAGCCTAATTTGTAAACTCTATCACAAATTGAGATCAGGTCATACTGTCAAGCCTCTCTTTAACATAGGACTTGTATAATTCCTTTACCTTCTTATATTGTAAAGTAAAATTGGCTATCTGAATGGCCCTAGTATCATTTATGTCCAATTCATCAGTTATCATTTTGACTGCCCTAATGTACTTGAAAGGATCATCTTCTTCCTTGTACTTAAGAGCATCTAACATTAAGTAATCTATCATCTTTGCTTTATTTCTACTACTTGCCTCAATGTCTTGTGTAGGAACTGTTAGATCTCTTGTGACTCTCTCTATGGGATTTTGAGTTCCCATGGTGGTAGAGGAACTTTGGGGGTACTGCTGTAGAGGATACATGGGATATGTGTTGTACGATGGAATGAAAGGTGGTTAGGGCATAAAAGGACGATATAAGGGGTAGCCCATAAACCCAGGGTTTCCAAAACTCCCCGTTATGGTATTAATACCTAAACCCATACTTCAATCCCAGCTGTGGAAAAGATACAAACTCTAACTGATCCCCTCCTTCCATAAAGTTATCTTCTCCTATCCTCCCCACACTAGAAGGCTTAGGATTCTCATGCTATTGGGAGAAACCATAAGAACTCCTTCTATCATCTACAGACATTCTAGGTGCTTGTGTGGTTTCCCTGCTGACTTTAAAGGACCTTCTAGGACCTTTTGAAGATTCTCTCCTTCCAAATCTACATGTTCTCTCATTGATAACAGGGTTGGCGAGTAGTGCTCCCATACCCTCATTCTTGGGTGGGGCACAAGAAGTGTTGAGCATATAAAAAGTTAATGTGTATTCACATGAACACACAACACATAATCAAACATAACATTCACATACATTCATCACATAACATATTAGGACTCAATCCCTATTGAACATGTATTTCCCTAACTGTGCTAGTTAACAAACTTCCTTTTTATACTTTAACAAGCATTTTGGTCCACTCATCTAACTTAGAGCTCTAATAACAACTTTGTAATGACCCAAACTAAGGGGCCGTTACTGGCGCTGGGGATCAGATCAGCTTAAGGCTACTAGAACCTGTAGCAAGCCTGAAACCTATGAAACATCCATACATTCTGACATCTCGTCATCTTAACATACATTAAACCATTACACCTTAGTCCTTTCTCCATACATAAACATTCATAACATAATAATGGTTCATAATATGAACCTTGACATACATAAAATCTAAAGTGTAATGCTTCAACATGTGTACCCTCGCAAGGGTTAACACAACATATACATCATCATACTTAAGCAATTATTACATTTTTTCTAATTTTTCTTTAATCACCGGTATAGTACTATCCATTCATAAATTACATGTCCATCTATCCATACATTATACATACAGAAGGGCTAAGACTGTTAGTAGTATGCCCTAGAGTATATCATTTAGTATGTATCTTGTATATATTTTATTAATAAAAGGCATTTTCACTTTTCTGTTTACATAATATATTTATGTGTAATAGAAAAGGTCTATTGATATTTTGTTAGAAATATTATTCTTAAGTTGTAAAGAATATAAGTGACAGTTTTCTAGCACAAAGTATCATAAATAGGTTCACAATCGAGGATACTTCACAATAAGGATATGACTTATCCAGTAAGATTATATTCATGTTTGTTCCCAAATTATTTATATGAGATATAAATAAGATGGAATGGTGAGTCTCATGCCATATAACAAACATGATAGGCATTTATACATGATAAGTAGGCCAAACCAGTGACACTCATGACAAGCACATGGAGTTTACTCTTGTCAATGTATTGTTATAAATCATATCAGTGCATATAATCTTTAGACCTGAGATAGCACAATTATCTTGTATATAGGTAGTTTGAGTTTGATGCTGCTTTCATACTTGTACTGTGTATGGGTATATGGGCATGTGTTGGCTCCTACTAGTTATATATGGAGGTAGGTGTTGATCGAGATGGAATCTGTTTCTCTAAGTAAATAGGGATAAAATCCTATGTTCATTTAATTGTTCTTGATGTTTCAAGTTCCTGGCCAGGACAAATAGATTTAATCAAAAAAGTGTTTCTGATGAGAAAATCTTTTAATCAAGAATTGGAATTAAAAGAGAATATAATATTCATAGCAAATGGGGTTTGACATAAACCATGACTCCAGCTTAAGTTGGGATTTTGTAACAGAGAGATTCTAGTGCATGGTAACATATGATTATAGCTTCATTTAAGGTAAACCTTATTACTGATTGGGTGGCCATGGCATGCTATGCTAGGTGTTAACCATGGTCTATGAGATGCATAAAATGATTTAGAGAAATCATTTATGGTAAGAAAGAGTTCTGATGATATTAAGAGTTGATATCATGTCTCATTGCCAATTAGTGATGAGCCTAGTAAGTCACACATATACACAAGTAATCGTCAAATTAAATATTAATAAATTAATTAATTAAAGAGTTTAATTGATTAATTAAAAAGTTTTGGTTTGCAATTAGATTGCAAAGTCCCTAGCATGACTTAAAACCAAATCTAGATTATTGGATATATAGTATAAGTTAAATTTATATTTAAAGTGTTTAAATATGAATTTAATTAATGAGAAATTAATTAATAGAGATTAATTAATTAATTTATATTTAATATAAATTGATTAGAAGAAGAGAAATAATTATTTTGGTTTGAGAACTCAAAATTAAAACACAGGGGCATTTTGGTCATTTCATAGGGTGACATGTGGCACCTTGAGATGGTGATACATGGCACTATACATAAACTTGTCTAATGTCTTTTAATCATATAAGATGATTAAAATTAAGATTAAATATAGGTTTAACACTTGCCACAATGTGATTAGGTCAATTAAACCTAGAGCTAATCAGAAGGTGACATGTAGCAAGGGTTTTAAGTGGTGACCTAGCTATATAAGTATTATTATGAAAAAGAAAAATAACAATCAGCTGCTGCCTCCTTTGTGCCACCACCCTTGAGGCTCCCATTCTCTCTTCTTCTTCATCTCTCATCAATTCCAAGAGATTAGCAAACAATCTCTTGAATTAAAAATACTAGAAATTATTTCTAGTGTCCTGTTTACATCTTTAATCTCTTAAAAAACAAAACTTGCTTTTCTAATTAATAGAAAAAGCTTTAGAAGCTGTTCAAGGGCTGCCATAGGTGATCTTGGTATGGACAAGCTAGAGGGACAACATCTAGTATCCTAAAGACGCATCCCAAAGATACAAATACGCTGCAGTGCATCAAGAGGTTAGTGTATTTGTTCTTGATTTAATCTAGGGTTTTAAAATTAATCTGATTAATTCTAAAATCTTAAATGGAAAATACAGATCCAAAAACATATTAAAAGAGTTTTAATATGTTGTTTATCATTGAAATCAAATATATAAAAATAAATCTTGCATGATGCATGTGATCCTAGGTGAAAATTTTTGAATTCAATGATATAAACTTGTGTTTTTCATGCTTCCGCTCCTTCAATTGGTATCAGAGCCACTATATTTGCCATTTAGATTGTTGATTATATGATTTAATTTTGTGGAATAATCATGAGATGATAGATCCATTGCTGGTTGGATAAAGAAGTGTGGCGGCATGCTTGATCTCACCATCAATGGTGCGCCATCTTTGAGCTTCATGGGTGGGATAAGGTTTGGTTTTAAATTCTATAATTGTTGTATGATCTAAGACCTATCCTATGTCTAATTAAATTGTTTAATTAGAGTTTTAATCACACAATTAAATTTTGATTCAAATCATAATTTTAAAAATTATTTGAATGTGATTCAAATCTGAATTTTTAAAGTTATTTGAATCATATTCAAATATGAATTTTTAAAGTTGTTTGAATAATATTCAAATCTGAATTTTTAAAAATTGTTTGAATGTGATTCAAATCTGATTTTTTAAAAATTGTTTGAATGGGATTCAAATCTGAATTTTTAAGGTTGTTTGAATCAAAATTCAGATTTGAATGTGATTCAAATATGAATTTTTAAATTTGTTTGAATCATATTCAAATCTGGATTTTTAAGTTGAATATGATATATTCAATTTAATTTAAGTATGTATGCTTTATTTAATTGTTAAATAGTGATATGCATGATGGATGATCATGGACTATAAAAGACCAATGTGATTGGATTTATTTCTTTTATGTTTCTTTGGGATTGTAAATTAATTAATTTATTTTAATTTATTTTATTAAAGTTGTAATAATTTTGGATTGCAATTTCATTTATTTAGTTCTTGTAAATTCGCCTTGGTATGCCAAGGATTACTATGTAATTGGATTGCAAGAAGATCAAGGAGGTCAAGATCATTGGTAGGACCAGTGGGAGGAATTCAAGATCAAGTGTTGATTATGTACTCCTTCAGCAACTCTTGTAACATGAATGAATGAAATGCACATAGGAATGCCCTGATTCAATTCTTGGTGGCTCAGAATTAAATCCCTTAGAAAGTCCATGATCATACCATATTTACTGTTTATCCATGAATGCATGAGATGTATGGGAATGTATGCAATTATATGATATATGCATGCTAAATGGATAATATGCAAAGTGAGACCTTAATAGTAATTAGGATGACCATAAAATCTTCCAAATAAATGATTAAGTTGGAAATGCTATAATTAAAGTAATTATAACATGGGCCCTCCATTGGGGCAATTATTTTAAGAAATTTTAAATAGTTGCATAAGATGCAATTAATTTAAGAGATTTTCTTAAGAATAATTGTTAAGCATAAGATGTTGTAAATATGTAAATGGTTTGGTGGCCAATATTGGATGTACCTGAGGACATTAAAATTATTTGCATAATTACTGGCTCAATGGGATCAACTTAACTAATGCAAGATAAGTCAATAATGGATGTACCTTAGATTTTGACCATTAGGGGCTAGGTAAAGGATTGAACCTCACATGAGATGTGATGTGCAAGGAGTTGCACACTTATAGTTTATTGTAATTCCAATAATAGATGTACCTGAGGATGATCAATAGAATTATAAGAATTCAATCGCCCACTAGAAATCCATCCAACTAGGATTTCCGTTTTCTACTTTGGAAGTGTAGGATTCGCTAAGTTAGTGGGAGAACCAATTTGATTAAAAGACCATAATCATTTTGGTTAATTACATGATACATTTACTAATTAATCTAGTTATTTTCTGCAGTTAATTTTCTGATAATAATGAGCAGAGAACATCCACCACCATCCAATATCCTTGCAAGCATACTTGATTGCAATAGGTTGACAGGACCTAATCTCTCTGATTGGCTATGAAATTTAAAACTTGTCTTGAACCTTGAACATATAGGATATGTTCTAGACTCAAATGTTCCTGGTCCCTTACCTCTAGAGGCCACTCCAGAGGAACATAAAACTTTGGACAAGTGGATGGAGCATGATATGAGAGCTAAGTGTTACATGCTTGCTTTTATTAGTAATGAGTTACAGAAGCAGCATGAAAATATGCAGAGTGCAAGTGAGATCCTCCTTCACCTACAAGAGTTGTATGGTGAGCACAGCAGGAATGCTAAGTATGAGATATCTAGACAGCTATTCCCATGAGGATGTCTGAAGGACAGAATGTTGGGGATCATGTCCACAAGATGATTTGGCTGATTGAGCAGTTGGAACATCTTGACTTCAACATGGATTTCCAACTACAGACGAATTTGATCCTTTAGTCCCTTCTTGAGTCTTTTGGAAATTTTGTGACAAATTTCCATATGACTAAATAGGAATGCACCTTGGCTGGTTTACTCAACATGCTGGTTATTGCCCAAAAGAATATACCGAGCAATAAAGGAAAAGAGGTAGCTTTGATTGCATCTTCTTCTATTGGAAAGTCCAATAAGAAGAAGGGCAATAAGAAAAAGAAACCTCAAATTCCTGGTACTTCCAAGAAAATAGCTAAACAGAAAGGGAAGACTAAAGCTGATGGAGGCAAAGGAAAGTGTTTCCACAGCCAGAATGATGGGCACTAGAATAGGAACTATCCAGAATATAGCCAATAATAGAAGCTTGCAGTAATTAGATTTGAGACTCCGGATTGGCAATGGCTCAACTGTTGAAGCTTTAGCCATAGGATCTAAATCTTTTTACATGTTTGGACATGTTTTGTATTTGGATAATATTTTATATGTACCTGATGCTTTTAAGAACATTATTTCTATATCTAGTTTGACTAGAAATGGTTATGAATTTCAGTTCACAGATGATATTTGCAATATTTATTTTGGAAATAAATATGTTGGTTCGGGTTATATGAAGGATGGTCTTTATTATTTGGATAATAATGACAAACACAAAATGAATGCAAGTGATCTAAATGAATGTAATGCCATGGTGAAAACCAACTCAAGTTCAAAATATATTTGGCACTTAAGGTTATGTCATGCTGCAGAAGAAAGGATTGCAAAACTAGAGAAAATGGGGATTCTATCCTCATTGGGCTCTGAGCCTACTCCAACTTGTGAATCCTGCCTTCAAGGCAAAATGACTAGAACACCCTTTGTAGGACAAGGGCTAAGAGCTGAAAATATTTTTGAGCTAATACATAGTGATGTATGTGGTCCATTTAAAGAAATAGCTAGAGGCGGTTTTCATTATTTTATTACCTTTACTGATGATAAATAAAATTTTGAGTATTTGTATTTAATGAAATACAAACATGAATCCTTTGAAAAGTTCAAAGAATTTAAATCTGAAGTAGAAAATCAAACAGGAAAAAGTATTAAAGCTCTTTGATCAGATTGTGGAGGTGAATACTTGAGTACTGAATTTGATGAATACTTGACAGAGCATGGCATTGTTTCTCAGTTGACTCCTCCAAGAACACCACAGCTGAATGGTGTATTTGAAAGGAGAAATCGTACCCTATTAGATACGGTACATAGTATGATGAGCTATACTGATATGCCAATCTCCTTTTGTGGATTTGCGTTAGAATCAACTTTGTATATTCTGAATAGGATTCCATCAAAATCAGTTTCTTCCACACCTTATGAGGTATGGCATGGAAGAAAACCAAGTCTTAAGCATGTTAAGATTTGGGGTTGTCCAGCTTATATGTCATACCCTACCCCTCTATAAGGCATAACATGATCCCGTAGTATACCTAATGAATTACCAACTTCGTCTACTGATAACCCATTAAATACACTACAAGGGATTTTAAAAACTTTTCTTACTTCTTTTACAGTGGTGAGCACTATCTACAAGTGTTAAAAAAAACTTTTTGAACTGAAGTGAAACAACTAACTCATTTGGGCTATTAATAATTTCTATAAAAATTTTGGCAGAGTGCCATCTGTATTTTGAATAAAGCAGTTCTTCAGGAAACTTGTAAAAAAACACTTTAATATATTTCTCAATCTCAACTCCAATAGTTAAACAACACAATATTTTCCTCAACTCAATTCCACAATAATTTTTCAAAAACTGAGACTAAAGAGATACAAATTTTAAAAGTCAAAATAACTCATAATTTATTTTACAACTTCAAGGTACAATTTTATTTTACAACTGCTCAAACCAAGAACAAAATATACATACAGTGAATATACATTACAATACAAAATACAAAATGAGGTATACTCAATATACCCGATGATCTCTCGCTGAATGTACTAGCAGCCTAGTCTGTTGCCCTATCTGTCTGTCTACCTGCGACAGCAATGAAAAGCTATCGCTGAGACAATGTCTCAGTGGTGCACAACATTTACCAAATACAACTTTAAATCATAATTCATAAATCATATGAATAGTGGATACGTAAAACCATAGTTAGATTCAAGACAATAAATGTCATAAGGAACTTAAACTCTATTTTACAATATCACAATAAATCTCAGAAAATCAAAACATAGTTAAATTCAAAAGACAATGAATGCCAATGAGAATTTATCTCCATTTCATAATCTTACAATACATATCAATAAATCACACACAGCTTAATCATGTTCCAAAGTTCAATTCGTCCCAAAAGCCGATGGCTAATGAGGTATTCAATTCGTCCCAAAAGTCGATGACTAATGAGAAATAACATAGCTAGCTAGCAAAAATATGAGTACTCATTCGATTCGTCCTCAACAGGCACACACCTCAACACTTCAGCCAGAGAGGGAATTCAATTCGTCCCACTAGACAAGCTAGCGAGGAATACAATCAATATACATGATAGCTGTGGTTTCAAACCATTTCCAATGCTTTTCAATCAATAAGTATCCATCAATATCATTCAAACAATTTTTCACAGTTTCAAACCATTTACAATGCTTTTTTAGCAATAAATATTCATTCAAACACATTTCCACAATTTAAAACAATAATGTACAAATAGTCATAATTCATTTCAATTGAAAAAATTCAAAAGAATTAGCTGTTGTGCACAAACCTCTGATAACTGTCTCCTGATCTTGACTCAGTGTTTCCTTCCTTTTCCCTGAGTCTTTGCTAACTGAGAAACACAATTTGAAGTGTTTCAGTACTTAATTAAACTGTCTCTAATGATAATGTTTGATAAATAATTCACTGAATGCTATTATTTGCTTAATCAACCTAATATGTCGACCCTCGATGCATTCTAGGTAAATTAGGTTTTAATGTTACTAACATGTCACATTCGATAGTCTTTTAGGGTTGGTACATGTTACCAATTTCAGTTCCATGTATACTGCATTTTCTTGCAATTTGCTGGATTCTGGAATACTAGTTTGACCTAGCCGGACGACCTAGTTCCCTCAGTTTTCAGGTTTCGGTCAAAACTACAAACTTGTAGATCTATGTCTTATTGCACGCAGGGCAAAATTTCAGGTCATTCTGAGTTATGTAGACCAAGTTATGGTCATTTTACTATTTTTGGTCAAATTGCATCAAAATTGGTCACTTTAGGTCATTTTAGGTTCGGCCAGTTTTTGGACCCGAACTTGTGCAAGCTTTTTGACTTGCTTATGGTCATTTCTGGGTTTTGGTGTCTTCATAAGACTTGTAGATATAGGTCTTAACTATTCATATTCAAAATTTCAGGTCAATTGGACCTGTTTTGATTGAGTTATGGTCTAAACACTAACTGCTACCCAAATGGTTAATTTTCAGGCCTTATTTGCACTTAATCCGGATTTGGTCATTTTTCAAGCTGCCTTGCAAGCAGAATTTTGGCAAGCTTTCTTCATGAAAGTTGGCACATTTTGTGCCTAGTTTCACCTCCAATTGGTCTCATACCAATTGGAGCCACACTCTTAAGGTTCTAGGCCAAAATGCATACTGCCCTATTGCACTTCCTTTATTACTCATCAAATATCACTTTTTGCATTTACCAATTCACACATTCTTATCCAATCTGGTTTGTACCATAACCTAAACATATTTTACCACATATTGTTGATCATTTTGGCAGCTTACAATCACATTCAACATACACCATTAAGTGCAGAATTTGTCAAAATCAATTACAACAATTTAATCACCTATTCATGCTCATTTATATGTCCAACTTCACACCACCACACATATACTCAAACTGCCATAACAACTAACACAATTCAATATTAATAATCCATAAACCAAACATAAAATAACATCCTTATGGTTCACCAAACTAGGCTGCCGATTCATGCATTTACATTCCATTAATTTCCAAGCTTCAAATTTCAAATACACATCCACATATACTGAGTATACATCACCCAAATAATTTCCTACACATATATACATTTAATCAATCCTTTAATCTACCATTTAGAAGCAAGAATAAGCTGTCCTCAAAGTGTTTCCATGGCTGCCAAAAATACAGCTCTCCCTTTAAACATCAAACCTCAAAATTCTTTCCACAATTCAAGTACCCATAACATTCCTACCAACTTTAATGAAGAAATAACCCAAAAATACAAAATTACCACTTTGGAAACTCTTCAAAACCTCTCCAAAACTTGGTCTTCTTGCCTACTGCCCATGGTGTGGTGGTTAAGTTTAATAAAGAAACCTTAACCAATGGGAGCTTGGATCATGGATGCATGGAGGTTCCCTTATGGACGGCAATGGAGGTTTTTGCTTGAGAATGAATTCGGTTTGAAGATGGAAATGAGGAAGAAGAAGTGAAAGTGGCACTTTCTTGTCCATTAGCACCATTTTATACTCCACTTAGTGCTCCACTAATCTAAATTAACATTAAAATAATCCTAAGTTTTCAATTTCCACATTTAACTCCTAATTTTTTCTATTTAATTTATGTACCACCAATTTAATTTTTCATGACATTTTCTACGTGTAATATCATGTATTTTTAATGAAAATTTAAGTCAAAAGACAACTCGAGGTGTCAAATGACCACAATGCCCCTGTTCGGATTGCATTCCCGATTTTTCGGTAACACCGGGTTTTGTCCGTTTTTCGATTTCTCACTTTTCTTTGTACTAATTAATTAATTTTTCTTTGATATTTCTAATGGCATTTTTACTTCAATTGATGTCTCTATAAGTCTTAAAAATGCTTTCGGGGTTCCCATGATCCGAGGAGCTAGTCAACGATCCACCGTGACTTCCGTCACGGTCACCCATCGCTAGGGTTCTCGGCTGGCTTAACTTGGTTACATTTCTTTGCTATTACTTTTCCTTTGCTTTTCTTGTATTTTCTTTTCTTGTATTTCATTATTTTATGTCTCCTTAATCATAACGAAGTGTAGTTCTAGGCATCCTAGCTATCCGAACAACACTGGCCACTGGAGCAGTAGAATGCACTACCAAACATAGGGGTGTTACATTATATCAAAAAGCTGAACACTAATAAATTGGAGACCAGATCAGAAAAGGGTCGATTTGTTGGATATCCAAAAGATAGTTTTGGATATTATTTTTATTTGCCTACATCTCAAAAGGTTATGGTGAGTAGAGATGCCACATTTCTTGGACAACAATTGGTTCAAGAAGGAGGCAAAGGAAGGCAAATAGAGTTAGAATTAGAGAATTCTGACCAACCAATAGATTAGATGGATATAGATCCATCTAGTCAACCTACACCCATTGATGAAACATCTATAGCTATTCCTCGTAGAACAACCAGGGTACTCACCCACCAGTGAGATATGGTTTCCTTCATGAAGAAGAACAAGAGTTGTCTACTCATGAAGAAGTAGATAATGGAGATGATCCACTTACCTATGAATAAGCTATATCAGATATAGACTCTTCAAAATGGATTGATGCTATGAAATCTGAGATTGATTCCATGTATAAGAATCAAGTTTGGGATCTTGTTGACCCACCTGAAGGTATTGTACCTATAGGGAACAAATGGGTTTTCAAGAACAAAATTGGTTCTGATATAAAGGTAGAGACCTATAAGGTAAGGCTAGTAGAGAAAGGGGTTCGCCAAAGGCAAGGAATCGACTATGAGGAGACTTTCTCGCCTGTTGCCATGTTAAATCAATTAGGATTCTATTAGCAATAGCTACATACTATGATTATGAGATTTGGCAGATGGATGTTAAAACAGCTTTTCTCAATGGATACATTGAAGAAAACATTTTCATGGAACAACCTAGGGGTTTTGAATCCCAAGATGGTTCCAAGGTATGAAGCTAAAGCGATCCATTTATGGGTTGAAACAAGCTTCGAGGAGTTGGAACATCCGTTTTTAAGAAGCCATTAAATCATTTGGTTTTATCAAAAATGAGGATGAGCCATGTGTATATAAGAAGGTTAGTAACAGTGCTATCACTTTCCTTGTCTTATATGTGGATGACATACTATTGATGGGTAATGACACAGGTATGTTGACAACTGTAAAGGTATGGTTGTCAAATACATTCTCCATGAAAGACTTAGGGGAGGCAACATATATTCTTGGGATTCGTATCTATAGAGATAAAGCGAAAAGAATAATTAGTTTATCCTAAAGTCTATACTTGGAAAAGGTGTTAAAGAGGTTTAACATGCTTGATTCCAAGAGAGGATTGTTACCAGTGAGACATGGTATCCACCTTTCTAAAGAGATGTCTCCAAAGACACTTGAAGAAAGAGATAAAATGGCCAGGATTCCATATGCTTCAGCTATTGGAAGTTTAATGTATGCAATGTTGTGTACTAGGCTGGATATCGCATATGCTATTAGTTTGACTAGCAGGTATCAATGCAATCCAGGTTTGGAACACTGGATAGCTGTCAAGAATATCCTTAAATACTTGAGAAGAACTAAGGATTTATTCTTGATTTATGGGGGTGGAGACTTGCAATTGGATGGTTATACTGATTCTGATTTCCAATCAAATATCGATGATAAAAAGTCTACCTCTGGGTATGTGTTCATTTGTAATAGAGGTGCAATCAGTTGGAAGAGTTCCAAACAGAGTACGACTGCAGATTCCATTACCGAGGCTGGGTATATTGCTGCATCAGATGTTGCAAAGGAAGCTGTTTGGATATAAGAAATCTCGGTCTCATTAGAAATCCAAACACATAGAAAGGCACTACCACATTATCAGAAAAATAGTTGGGTAAGGCGATACAGCCATGCAAAAAATAGCATCAGCTGAAAAACCAACTGATCTATTCACTAAGCCTTTGTCACAAGCTCAGTTAGACTAACATCTTGAGAAGATGGGTCTAAGGTATTGTAATGAATGGCTCTAGTGCTAGTGGGAGATTGTTAGTAGTATGCTCTAAAGCATATCATTTAGCATGTATCTTGTATATATTTTATTAATAAAAGGCATTTTCACTTTTCTGTTTACATAATATATTTATGTGTGATAAAAAAGGTCCATTGATATTTTGCTAGAAACATTATTCTTAAGTTGTTAAGAATATGAGTAATAGTATTTCTAGCATAAAGTATCATAAATAGGTTCACAATCGAGGATACTTCACAATAGGAACATGACTTATCCAGTAAGATTGTATTCATGTTTGTTCCCAAGTTATTTATATGAGATATAAATAAGATAGAATGGTGAGTCTCATGCCATATAACAAACATGATAGTCATTTATATATGATAAGTAGGCTGAACCAGTGACACTTATGACAAGCACATGGAGTTTACTCATGTCAACGTATTGTCATAAATCATATCAGTGCATATAATTTTTAGACCTGAGATAGCACAACTATCTTGTATATAGGTAGTTTGAGTTTGATACTGCTTTCATACTTGTACTGTGTATGGGTATATGGGCATGTGTTGGCTCCTACTAGTTATATATGGAGGTAGGTGTTGATCAAGATGGAATCTGTTTCTCTAAGTAAATAGGGATAAAATCCTATGTTCATTTAATTGTTCTTGATGTTTCAAGTTCCTAGCCAGGACAGATAGATTTAATCAAAAAAGTATTTTTGATGAGAAAATCTTTTAATCAAGAACTGGAATTAAAAGAGAATATAATATTCATAGCAAATGGCATTTGACATAAACTATGACTCTAGCTTAAGTTGGGATTTTGTAACAGAGAGATTCTAGTGCATGGTAACATATGATTATAGGTTCATTTAAGGTAAACCTTATTACTAATTGAGTGGCCATGGCATGCTATGCTAGGTGTTAACCATGGTCTATGAGGTGCATAAAATGATTTAGAGAAATCATTTATGGTAAGAAAGAGTTCTGATGATATTAAGAGTTGATATCATATCTCATTGCCAATTAGTGATAAGCCTAGTAAGTCACACACATACACAAGTAATCGCCAAATTAAATATGATTTAATTAATTAATTAAAGAGTTTAATTGATTAATTAAATAGGTTTAGTTTGCAATTAGATTGCAAAGTCCCTAGCATGACTTGAAACCAAATCTTAGTTATTGGATGTATAGTATAAGTTAAATTTATATTTAAAGTGTTTAAATATGAATTTAATTAATGAGAAATTAATTAATAGAGATTAATTAATTAATTTATATTTAATATAAATTGATTAGAAGAAGAGAAATAATTATTTTGGGTTGAGAACTCAAAATTAAGACACAGGGGCATTTTGGTCATTTCACAGGGTGACATGTGGCACCATGAGATGGTGACACGTGGCACTACACATAAGCTTGCCAAATGTCTTTTAATTATGTAAGATGATTAAAATTAAGATTAAATATAGGTTTTACACTTAGCACAATGTGATTGGGTCAATTAAACCTAGAGCCAATCAGAAAGTGACATGTGGCAAGGGTTTTAAGTGATGACCTAGCTATATAAGTGTTGTTATGAAAATGAAAAATAACAATCAGCTGCTGCCTCCTTTGTGCCGCCACCCTTGAGGCTTCCATTCTCTCTTCTTCTTCATCTCTCATCAATTCCAAGAGATTAGCAAACAATCTCTTGAATTAAAAATACTAGAAATTGTTTCTAGTGTCCTGTTTATATCTTAATCTCTTAAAAGGCAAAACTTGATTTTCTAATTAATAGAAAAAGCTTTAGAAGCTGTTCAAGGGTTGCCATAGGTGATCTTGGTGTGGACAAGCTGGAGGGACAACATCTGGTGTCCTAAAAACGCATTCCAAAGATACAAATACGCTGCAGTGCATCAAGAGGTTAGTGTATTTGTTCATGATTTAATCTAGGGTTCTAAAATTAATCTGATTAATTCTAAAATCTTAAATGGAAAATACAGATTCAAAAACATATTAAAACAGTTTTAATATGTTGTTTATCATTGAAATCAAATAGATAAAAATAAATCTTGCATGATGCATGTGACCCTATGTGAAAATTTTTGAATTCAATGATATAAACTTGTGTTTTTTAATGCTTCTGCTCCTTCAAAGACTACCCCTGATACTCTTTTTTCAAGGAACTCTTCTAGTCCTTTAACCCTGCACCTGGGAGTTAGCAGAATGGGATAAGCTTACAGAAACTCAGTGAGTAAACTAACTATCATTAATTACATCATTCATTCATACATGTGCAATGCCTAATTCACATGGATTTTCACATCATAAACATTTGTTGTAAGATGGACATTATCACCAATAACTCTCTAAACTTTCCTTTTAAACATGACTTGTGTTATATACCCAAGAGCAACTATCAGATCCCTCTTGAAGGGAAACATCAAGATCTCCCCTTAGGATTTACTTATAGATCCATAACATATGTAATGTTACATAAACATCACATGGAAAGAGTAATGGGTCATCCAATATTCATCAATGCACCAATAGCAATTTATGCAATTATGCAATATTTTCATGTTCTAAATACATGCATTCTAAAAAAATATAATATGATGCATGAGGATACTCATTAATTACCTGTAAATAGTTTTTATTTTATTAAGGTTAGAGTTACCTTTTGTAGTCTATCAACCTCCTTACTCAAACGGAAGCTATCTTTTGATCTTTACTCTTCCTAATCCCTCAAGCCCGATCTTATAAAATCAGACTCTAAAGTGTTATGCAAGGCTCTAAAACTCTATAAATAATATAAACATCGTATTTTAGGCCCTTAGGAACTATGCAATTAGGTTTTGAAACCTTGAAATCGAAGGAGAAATAAAGTGGGCAGAACCAAGTTTGACTGCTAGAGTCTTGGGTTTTGGTTGCTGAACCTTAGAACGTTAGGTGTCCATTTTGGGCACTAGCCACTACAGTTGGCGAAGTCTAAAACTTTGGTTACTAAACCTAGAAAATTTTTAGATTTTTTGAGAAAATGCAAGCTTTAGCTGCTGAACCTCTGACTTTCGGTAACCGAACATGGGAATTTCTAGAATTCTCAAGTTGAAAACCTGCAGATCCCTTCTCCTATCAATACCCAAACTCAATTTAAGATTTCAAAACACAACCCCATCACATATACATATCTCTAGGGCCTAAGACAACTAGAAAACATGCTTAATACCTACACACATTAATCAAAACTCAAATTCCTAGGTTTTCCCCAACCTATCATAGCATAAACTTCCAAAAACTTAACTTGAAACAACTTTTTATGAAATTAAAGTTAAAAAAACCTAATTTCTTATCAACTATCTTAGATCTGCCTATTAAATCAAGAAGAAAAGAAAGTTACCTCTTTTCATGGAGCTTGGAGGTGAGAGAACCAAAGCCTTAAAGCTTGAATCTACTCTTCCATACTTCTAAATGGAAGAATCCACCTCTAGATCTTGAAAATTTCTAGGAAATCTCTTTAAAGAGTTCCTTGTATGCCCCCATAGTTGAGGGAGAGAGGAAAGAAGGAAAACCCAAGTGTTTTGGGTAGGAAATGAGCTGAGGTCCCTTTTATACCGTCTCTGTTAAGGGACTTTTGGCTGCTGGAGTTGATTATGTCCAATTGGGCATTTGAACCATAAAAAGGACTTCGGCTTCCGAAAGCCTGTTCTTCGGCTGCTAAAAGCCTATTCTTCGGTTGCTAAAGTTTCTTCTACCCAAAGCAACCACTTTAAAATTTTTAAAGAATAAAATGCTTAAACATTTTTCATTCTTAAATACATTTTGAACATTTTAAACACATCTACATGCACCTACTTTCACATATTACCGTCACTCCCAAGACAGTTAAATTTCAGTTTTCTCTAGAATATTCTGTCACAGATAGATATTCTGACATCGAGAAATGATGGGTATTACACTCAACTTTACTTTTCTCTATCTTTACTTTTTTTTTTTTTCATCTTTAAGTCTACTCTTAGTACTTAGAATACATAAGATGACATATGCTTACCCTAATAGACTTTCATTACATCTTACTCATGTTTAGTGTGATCAGTTGGACACTCTTTCCTTTCCTCATTCATTCATTACCATTTACTTTCTCTAGCCACATCATTTATGCAGCACAATTCTTTCATTAAGTTAAGGAGATACCTTAACAAGTTATTCTTGCTCTTTAGCTTTTATCATTTCTTTATTAACTTTTGGTTGTAAACATTCCCCTCTTATACTTATTGAACATACTTATAAGATTACACTTTATGCTTTAAATATTCATTATGCTTTTCCATTTAGTTCTAGAAAAAATAGCTTACTTATTGAAGTAACCATTTAGTCCTATTGGTAAACACATTCACATTCTAACATACATTAGATATAAATGCCCACCAACCTTACATACATGCTTACATCCACTAAACTACTTTATAGCTTAACATTACATAATTACAATACATGACATGATTACATACAAGAGACATAGACATACTTAAACCTACTATTATACAAGTATCAAGAATATAATTACATCAACATCTATGAGTCTACCATTATAACAAGATTTATCTTGTTAACATACCAAAATCCTCCTAAGTTCTTGTGTATCTGCTACCCGTAAAACCTGAAGGCGATATTTGCATGGTGGAAATTTTAAAATTTTAATTTAGCCTAGTTTTTAAACATCTCATGCTAAATTCAATTTCATGCAAGCTATTATCAAAACACAAAGGCTACAACACTTGTAACCAACATAAGTCATCAAGCACATTTTGCAATTTAAGAAACAAAAAGGAAACACCTAAACTAAGTTTAGGATTTCTTACCTAAGAGGCGCTTCACCTACCTGGGTAGCTAGGCCTCCAAATGTAAACCCTCTAATTTCTCCACACAAACTTGGTGATCAAGATAGTCCAACCACTTGAATAAAAAACTCTTTAAGCATGCTCTTTCCTCTTTTGTCGACCGAATTGCACAGAAGGAGATTTTGGGACTTTTGGTTTTATTAATGTAATTAAAGAAATGATTTCTTCAATCATTAATTCAAAAGTTAGCAACTTCTAATTTCTAGTAAATTACCTATGGAAGAAAAGTGTGAAGGTTCTTCAATGAAGGTTGAAAGAAAGTGTAGAAGAAAAAGATGAAATCTCTAAAAGACTACTTCTTTTTTTTCTAGCTTTTATACTTTAAGGATATGAAAATTCCAAAAGTGGGGAGAAATCCCTAACTTTTAGGGATTTCAAATCCCTAAAGTTAGTAAGTGGAGAAGGAATCTTTTGCTTTTTGGAGACAAACTTGACATCTGTCACACAAGTCTTTTTCTTGTCTCCTACTCACATCATCTGAAGTCATGTCATGTCATCTCATGTGAAGACAAGTCAAGAGATATAAAAACCCACTAAGCATTTTCTCTCTCTAACCGATATTCCCCTATTCAACATTTGCCTTAGTCTGACATGGCCCATATTGATGCTGCGCACTCCTGCATCTTTTGCTATAGTGCAACATGCCTCATGTTGACGCCGCATGCCTCATGCAACACTTACACTGGGTTGTAGCATGTCACATGCTGCATCTTATGCAACTTTTGATCAGCTTGTCCTTTTTTCCTTTTTATCCAATTATTTGAATCTAGTTTTAAGTTATGCTAGTGATTTTTGTAATCTTATTGCAAAACTAAATTCATTGATTTAATTAATTAATTAACCATTTAATTAATCAATTAAATTATTTAAGTCTTGATTACTTTGTTCTTTTTCTTTTTTTGATAGGATCACTTTATTCTATTGTGTGTGATTTCTTAGGTTCATAACAAATCGGCAATGAAAATAATATTAACTCTTTAATATCAATGGAACTCTTTTTATACCTAGAGTGAAATTCCTTTTTTAGCCTTAGTTCTCATAAATTATGATTGACACGTAGCATAATATGTCATGACTACCCAACTAGTAATGAATTAAATTCAGTCCTTACTTAGAACCTTGATCATATATGCCATGCACTAAAGTCTTTGTTACAAAGTCCTGATCCTAGCTAGGGTCACTATACATGTTAAACTAAACCCTATTGCTTTGGATTATATATCCTCATCTAAATTATAATTCTTGATTAATAAGACTTTCCATCAGAAAATTTTTTTTTACTAAGTCTATCTATCCTGGCCAGAAATTTTATTTATCCAGAACAATTTAGATAGCATATGGCTTTATCCTTATTTACTTAGGGTAAGGAATCCTATCTTGACTGAACATCTATCTCCATATACAAATAGTCGAAACACATGCTCGTATACCTATACATTGTATAAATATGTAAGCAGTATCAAACTTAAAATACCTATATACTAGATAACCATGCCATCTCAGGTTAAGGGATTATATGCACCATTACGATATAGATGACAATATATTGATAAGAATAAACCCCATGTATATGTCATCTATGTGCCATTGCTTGGGCTTATTTATTTTATAAGTGCTCATTGTATTTGTCCTGACATCATAATATCAGATGGCATGAGACTCACCATTCCACTTTTTTTAGTATCTCATACTAATCCATAGAAACAAATAGAGGTAATAGTTTAGCTGGATAGATCATGTCCTATAAAATATCTTTGACTGTGAACCATTATTTATAGCACTTGTATCGATATTTTCATCACTCATATTCTCAACTCTTTAAGAATGGAAACTCCAACAAAAACTAACGGGCTTGTTCAATGAAATATAAACATTTTAGGTTAAATTAAACATTAAAGCCAATTATTAGGAATTAGGTTTACAATACACAACAGAAAGGTATTGCTTTAGGGCATACTACTGACAAGACCTATGTTGGTTTGGAGAGGAAGGGGGGGACCAGGGGGGATTGGGGGGGGGGGGGGGGGGATAGAATGGGGAGGTTGAGCTGGGAGGCTCAATAAGCATAAACTACTTAAACATTTTAATTATCCTTTTATCACATACATATGAGTGTGACATTCATATGAAGGTAGCAAATATTTGCAAACATGGCAGTCATTTCATGAATGACTCCCTTTTAATCCAAAATGTTTGGCTTATATAGAAGCTCCTTAGACTTGCTCTTACTATATTCAATATGTGCGGCTTATATAGAAGCTCCTTAGAACTTCCTCTTTAAACATTACATGTGCCATGTAGCAAGAGCCTCATAACTTCACTTGGTCTTTTGAATCCGAGCCGTACATATTATTTCATATCATACTCTATATACCATTTGGGATTCAATGGGTTATCCATGGTCTACCTCACATCACAATAATTCTCAATGCAATAGTACACATGTTTTTAATGCACCGCACCCTATTATAGATGTATTCCACGATGCATGGTTTTGCTCAAAGCAACACTTAAATGACTAAATAAATAAAACCATTTAAAATTTAATGAAGTAGTTTATACTTACCTCTTGAAGATTTTGTCACTGTTCTTACCCATTTGCTCTAATTGGTAAATTCTTTCTCTTAAGTGTCTCTTATACTAGACTTTAACTCAGGGTCCGATTGACTGAACTTAAATATTGACTCTGTGTAAGTGGTGGAAAGAAGGATACATGAATTTTAAAGGTACAACTTTTCTATAACATCACAATAATTTTCACATTGGACTTCTTTTGTTCCTTAAGTCTAATCCTATGAAAATTAGACCCAAAGAGAACTTTGAACCTCTAAAGACCTAAACATATATATTTACCTTTTATTTAGAAGCATATAGGGAATTCCAGCCATTTCCACAGCCAATGTAGGGAATTCCAAAATATGAACCCGAAGTTCAGTAACTTTAAACTTCTCTCATTTGCCTCATAAAGAAACTCAAGATTCCAAAATGCAATCCAACCATTCACACATACCATACAACAACTAATTAACCCTAAGCAGCTAGAAAACTCAACATGCATCAAACAATTACCAATTTCATTGAAAAGCAAGGGAGAAAACCCATGAAAATTTAATTGATTTTATTTCAAATATTAAAATCTTTAATCTTTAACATGTAACAAAAAGTAATACATTTTATGCTCATTTCTAACTCCTAAAAACTTTAAAGAAATCAAAAGAACCCAAGTGCATTTATAAAGGGGAGATGAGCCACAACTTGAAATCCTAAATCATCTCACACTCAAAGAACAAAATCTCTACAAACAAGACAAATCTCATGCAACCCATATGAAATTTTGGTTAGTTTTACTTATTAAAAATTTACATGCATGGCTATAGGATCATGATTCCCTCATCATAACTCTTTTTAGAGACTCAATTCCACTACTCAATAGAGAAACCCCTCATGCATGCAACCAATTAAAGCTTATTCTTTTGTATTTTGCTATAGGAAATGAAATTTTCAAGTGAGAGGCAAAGCCTACCTCTTGCAGCTTAGAATTTGTAATTTAGCTTTGAGTTTGCCCATGCCAAGTAGCACCCCAAAGCTTCCAAAAGGTGAATCTTACCCAAACACTTTATATGATCCTGCATGCCCACAAAAGGAAATCTAATCTAAGTTAAAATTTCATTCTTGAAGAAGGAAGAAAGAAATAAAGAGAAACAAAGGACATTAGTTACCTTAAAAGTAGAGATTGGCAAATTTATCCTAATCTCCATTAAATTGGCCTTTTTTACCCTTAATCCTTGAAGGAATTTTTGGCTACTAGAAGTTCAAAGTTTGGCTGTCTAAACTCCTTTTATCCTTAATATTTCCCTTGAAGGCTAGGACACTAAGATCTATGCACTATTGAGTCCAAACACTCCTTAGGACTTTTACTGCCACTCCAAGAAACTTCCCAAAGAAATCTAATTTAAGCAAACAATAAACATCTCAGACACACTTAAAACATCATAGAAACTTCATTATTCAAAGTAATATACAATGTTTTCTAACCTTAGCTCTTTCTAAATTCCCAATAGGGCTTCCAAGACTTGTCTGAGACCTCCACCAATGGTTAGTACTAGTCATCGGAGATTAGGGGGTCTTACAATAAAACCTAAATAGTTCAAGTGTGTGATAATGTATTTGGCCCTTTTCTATTTGTCTTCTTTTTACAATTCACATATCTTCTTTGTATCTTTATTGATATGACTATGTCATCTTATAATTTTTTAAATTCCATCCAACTCTGATAAATGCATGTAGCATCCATATAATATCCATGCCTAACAACTTGAAATCATAAGCTCTTATTTATAATGAAAAAATAGCAAGCCTTAAATGCTAAAAATGTAAAACCACATAACACTTTTGTATATTTTCTTCCTACATATAAATATAGATAATCTATTTGATTTAAATAGAAAAATGCATATCTCTAGTAATTTGTTTAAATCAAAGTTGTTCGCATCTCCTACAATTCATTAAATAATTATATAATTTATTTAAATTATGACCCTGTTTGTTTCCCAATAAGTGAACTAAGGAGGTAAGACTTTAGAAAAAATAGGCTAGAGGTACTTGTTTGTTTATAAGGAAGTGTGATTCCCCTTGACTAGTCAACTTCTTGAATACTGAGGAAGTTACTTAACGAGTGGGGCAATATACACAATTTCTCTCACTATAAAAAAATTTAGATAGAAGCAATAAATTTTTGTATCTGATTTTTATCTGTTGCTATTAGCAACAATTTTACAACTAATTTTGTGATTTCATTGCAATTTTGAAATAAAAATGTATGGAGCAATACTTTAGCAATGGAATAATGGAATCAACATTCCATTACTTAATTTGTTGCTACTAGCAATGGAAATTTTATTCGTTGCTAAAATTTATTGTTAATTAACATTATAAAAATATTTTAATATAAAATTAGCAACGGATGTTAAAGTCCATTGCTATTAGCAACATATTTCTAAATCTGTTACTACTTTTGCAACAGACTAATAAAATTCATTACAAAATTGGCAACAAATTTGTTAATCCATTGATATTTTCATAGAATTATGAAATGATTTTACAATTTTGTCAACCGATCAGTAAAATTGTTTTGTCAAATTAGCAATGGATTGTGAAATTCATCACTAATTAGTAATGGATTTGCTAATCTGTTGCTAATATGTAACCATAAAAAAACCTATAAAATCCGTTGCTAATTTTCAGAGGAAAAATCCCACCATTAGCAATTCAAAAGTGTATCTAATTATACTTAGTAGTGGATTTTGATTCCAAAATTAGTAACAAATTTTAGAATTTGTTGCTATTTTTTGGAAGGAAAATTAAAATTTTGTGTTTAAAATTTAGCATCGGATTTGCAATCCGTTGCTAATTCGTGTATTTATATTTTTGAATACCATATTTTTGTTCCTCATATCATTCATTCACTCATTTTCTTCTCTCCCATTTCAATCTTTCTTCTCTCTTCTTTCACTTTCTTCCCAAATCCATAATTTTTTTTTTCATTTTCTTTCATTTTCTTTTATTTTATCTTGATTTTCTATCATCAATTTCTTTCTTTTATTTCATTTTCTTCCAAAATCTCTAATTTTTCTTCAATTTCTTTTCAAATCTCTAATTTTTTTTCTTCCTTTTTCTTTAATTTTCTAACATTAATTTCTTTCATGTTCTTCCATTTTCTTCCCAATTCTCTCATCATTTTTTCACTTTTCCTTTCATTTTCTTCCATTTTATCTCATCATTTTCTTTACTTTTCTTCCATTCTCTCTCATTTTCTTCTATAATTTCTCTTATTTTCTAACTTTTCCTTTCACTGTCTTCACTTTTATTATTTACCTTTTATTTTCCATTTTCATTAATATAATTTTCCCTCCATTCATTTTTTCATCATAATTTTTTTTTCAAATAATGCTTTTTACTCTCATTATAATGTATTTTTAATAAGTATTAGTGAAAAATTATGTATCAATTAAAATTTATTATTTATAATGTATTTATAATAACAATAAATAACAAGCAAAATAACAACAAATTATAAATCGGCTGCAATTAGCAAAAAAAGTCCATTGCTAAATTGGTTACAAATGCAATGAAGAAAGAAAACCATTGCTAAAATGCTTAATTAAAAACTCCTAAAATAGCAACCAATTATCGTATCCGTTGCTGCTGGCAACGAATTTTCGTTGGTAGATTGGTTGCTAGTAGCAATGGATTATTTTTTTTATTAATTTTTATACTCTTTTTTTTTCAAGTTAGTTAAATTAGTGACAAAAATTATTATCAGTTGCAACTTGCAATAGAATTCCTCGTTGCTAATCTGTTGCTATTAGCAACGAAAATGACAATCTATTACTTAGTGAATTGGCAACAAGGCACGCTGCAACGGTTTCGAATCTGTTGCTAAATCTATTGCTAAATCGATTAGCAACTGATTTTGATGGATTAGCAACAGAAAAAACATATTGCAAATTCATGATTTTTTTTTAGTATGAGTGAAGTAGGAACAAATTTTCTAAATCAACTTTAAAATATTTTCTTAATAATATATATATATATATATATATATATATATATATATATATATATATATATATATATATATATATAATTTAAGAGATAATTGAAAAAAATTTTCGAATCATGCTATAATAATAATAATAATAATAATAATAATAATAATAATAATAATAATAATAAATGGGGCTAAGTTTTATATTAATTTTTTTATAATTAAATAAAAAAGGAATGAAAAATGTTGAATATTTTATATTAATGTATATTTAAAATTTTCAATATCCGATTTGTTAAGCTAGAAATTGGATTTACATTGAAATTAAAATGTAGACAAAGAAAAAAGAACTAAATTTCAAAAACAAAAATGAAAATTTTCTGGACAATCTTTTAACTAATGAATTTATCCATACATGAAAATTCTATTGGAAACGCAAAGAATGATGGAAATGGAGTATAGTGACTGACCAAATCTTTTTCTAATCTTTATGGGTTCTTATGCTATGAATTTTCTTCAAAGTTTCATTTACAAATCCAATTTCTTTCATATTTGATTTCACAAAAAAACCTTAAACAAAGATTATCATAGTGTGCTTCGGATAAGAAGTGTAGACCTATATTTTAAAGTATACATTGAACTCCACTTACATACAAGGCATGCGACAGATTGTTTGTGTTAATAAAGCGATTACTTTGCTTAAAATAACTGAAGGCTTTATTTTCCTTCTGATTAGTGGTGCCACATTTTGATTCATTTTACCAAGTTGATTCCACACCTTTGACTTAAAATGATTTGTAATTTATTTTAATTTATATAAAATTTAAAATAATTCAAATTTAAATAATTCATAAAATTGATGTTGAATCGAAGATCAACTCGATTTATTGTAATATATGAAAATTTTTCAAATTTGATGTTAACATAATTAGAAAATTTCTAGAATTTTAGGCACAAATTTCATAATTTTTCAAGACTTGTGAATTTTTTTGTGAACGTCTAAAGTTAGAATAAAAAATAAAAGAAAATGGAAAATACTGATAAGGAGTTGACCAGTCAAAACAACACCTTTTAATAGAAACAAAACCGCACTTTAAGTCATGCAGAGTGCACATCTGGTAGGTGTAGAATGATGCGTCGTTTGCTCCATCTTCATCACCTGCCTATAAAAGTTGATCCTTTTTTAACACCTGCCGACCCATATGCATTGACTTGTGCTATTGCTCATTGATATCTCTCTTTTGATAAGTTGCCACTTTCTTACTAAGTTTGAGGCATCGGAGCTTCAAAACAAGCCTATAAATAACCCCTTTGACTTTTGAGAATTCGACCCGTTGAAGCGAGAAACCCCAATGCCTTCCCTTTCATTTTTCGATTGTTCTCACTTTCGTTGGGATGAGAATTGCTAACTCCCTAGGACAAAGAAACTGAAGGATTTGGCACCGCGGAGGGCGTGAAAATGACAATTTTAAATTTTTATAAGCCTTACATTATATGCAATACCATTCCAAGTGTATTGTCAAAATCACATACATATACCAAATGGTCACAACACTTGTAACTTATTGCTATTAGCCTATTTGCCATTAGAAAGTTAAAAGCTAAAACCCTAACTAACGGTTTTAGGGACTTTACCCGAAAAGGTTCATGATCACTATTCACCACCTCATTCGAGAAGCTAAGACTTCCAAGTGCTAGTCATCTCATCTGTCCACATGAGCAAAGTGATCCTCCTCGCAGTCCTCCCTACGGCCAAGCTAGGTTCAAGGAAGAAAGTGGTTTTCTTGGTTTTCATTTTAGGTAACTAGAAAACCAACTTCTTTAATTTTGATTCAAGAGTAAATACTTCTAGTGTCTTTGAATCAATTACAAGAAAAACAAAGGTTAGAAGAAAAACTTAGGCTTGAGAGAAAAGAATAATAGGAAAAAAAAAAAAAAACAATCTTGCAAAAGATTCCACAAAATACATATGGTTCATGGCATTATATACTTTAGGGATTTTCATAGCCCTAAAGTAGGTGGAATTCTTTAAAATTTAGGGATTTACAATCCCTAAACATAGTTAGTGGAGAATGAGTGTTCTCCACTAAGGAGACAACCTTTACAAGTATCTTCCTCTCATCAAATCAAATTGATGAGTTTTCACCATCTTATGTTGCCACATGGCATCAATGCCACATGGCATCAATGCCACATCACCACCAATTCACTAAGCCACATTTCTCTCATGGCTTCCTAAGGCATGTTAGCCAAATTAATTCTTCTAACTTAATAATTTACATCATAAATAAATTATCTATTAATCCAACTCTTTAATTAATTAAGCTAATATTGAAACAATTTAAATATTAGCTTGTTCAAACCCAAAAGCTTGAATTCAGTTTTAAGTCATGCTAGGGACCTTATAATCTCATTGCAAACTAAATTTATTAATTTAATTAATCAATTAAACTATTTAATTAGTTACTCAAATTAATTTATTCCTTGATCACTTGTTCCTATTTATGTGACTTCTTAGGTCTATTACTAATTAGCAATAAGAATAACATTAACTCTTTAATATTATTGGAACTCTTTTCATACCCATAATAAAATTCCCTTTCACTCTTGATTCTCATAATTCATGGCTGACACCTACCACAGTGTGCCATGACTATCCAACTACTAATGAATTAAATTCATCCCTTTCTTTTAAACCTTGATCATACATACTATGCACTAAAATCTCTTCATCATAGTCAATGTCAAACCCAAATTGCTTGGAATTATATGTCATCATCTTAATTCTAATTCTTGATTAATAAGACTTTCCATCATAAATTATTTTCTGACTAAATCTATCTGTCTAGGCCAAGAACTTTGATTATCAAGAATAATTTAGATAGGCTTAGGATTTTATCATTATTTGCTTAGGGCAACGGATCCCATCTTGACTAAACATATATTTCCATAAATAACTAGTTAGAGCTAACATAAGCTGTGACACCCCTTACCCGTCTACTATATAGCCAAGTAAGATATGTCACACAGTATACCGGAATACCTTATTTTAATTCAACTATTTTTATTCTTCCTAATTTATTTATTTCATAGTTATGAAGTATAATTCGTGAAATATCATTCATTTAAGTCATTTATTGAAATTATAATTTATTTGAGGTTTCGCAAATTTTATAGAAAATTCGGCAAAGTGCTAGCTAAAAATGGATAAAATAGTTCTTCAAAACCTGTGAAAAACACTTCCAAAATTTTTAATAAATCCCAAACTCCATTTCATCAACAAAATCTCAATATTTCTCAAATATACTCCCATTTCTCATCATTTCATTTCATAGGATATTCATGTACAAGTCGTAAACAAATATTCACTTTTTCATTCATACACATAATTTTCACTATTTACATTGATAACAAAATACATTACATGAGTCTCAATTTCATATGAGAAAATAAAAATTAATTACAAAATACCCAAAATGAAACCTAGTGTCCTATCAATGTACTGATGTCGGTGTGGTGACACGGACACTATACAGATCTGCAGAAGGTCTCACCCAGTCTGTGGTCTACTGGGCTCTCAATCGGTTTCTCCAGAACCTACGCGTGGCAAAAAGCAGCGCGCTAAGCAATAATGCTTAGTGGTGCCAATAATAAAATAAAAAGAAATAACATAAAGTAAGTATGCAGTGCATATTTTGATGTCTTATGCAGACAATTTTTCGATCATTATGAGTAATCTTATTTATTATGTACATGTTCTATTCATTATTTTATTAAATTTGTTCACTTTCATTTTTTATTGCCTAAGTAACCTATACTGGATAACTGGACTAGATAAACGGGTAAACTGGCACTTGGTATTAAGTACCTCGGGCCATCACACCATCGGTCACATATGTATCTCCCGATTAATGTAAGCAGGCTAATAAGTCAGATAACATTAGGCACAAGGCCAAGTATCAACATAATGTCAGAATGGCTAAAAGCCATGAAATTACAGAATGGCATAATGCCATGTGCAGTACTGCTAACTGAACCCTATTGGCATGCCAACCTATCCAAACCAATCTTACTAGGTGTACTAAGGCATGCTACACTTTTAAATTGTACAATTCTTGAAATTTAAGTTTAGGTGTTACTATTCATTTCATTAGTTAACTAAAATGTTGACTTTTGCATAGACAATAGGTACATTAGTTCTAATACTCCCAACATATCACATTTTGCATTCTAAAATTGTTGGTATTGGTTGCCAATACCATTTCTAAGCTTAGTGTTAGTTATTCAAAATTTTTAGATTTCAATCCTCATATTTACTATTCCATTGGTCATTTCTACAGTAGGAATTTGGTAAAATTGTCTTCATGAAAGTTGTTCTTTATTTTGTCTAGTTACATTTCCTTTTTTGAATCACTCCATTTGGAGTTTTGTAGCTCAAGTTAAGGCTTAAACACCATAACTAGCCGGATTAGACGGAATCCAAAATTCTGGGCAAAACTGGTTCTGCCAGATTTGGTAACTTAAGTTTGGTTGGCAATTTGACTAGGTTATGGTCAGGATTTGGATTTATGTTCCTCATGAAAGTTGTAGGTCTATGTCTCAGCTTTCTATTGGTAAAATTTTATGTCAATTGGACCTTTCTACATTGAGTTATGACTGAATGAATAAACACTATTCATTTGGTCATTTTGCCAAGGCAGAATGCAGGTCACCCGGATTAGGGCAATTTTTAGGCTAACTTGGTTTGGTTTTCTGGGCAGGGTTTCTTCACCAAAGTGGTGCCATTATGTGTCTAGTTTCATGTCCAATTGGCGTTGCACCAATTGAACCTCTACAACTCTATTTATAGCTGCCCAAACCTGTTGGACTAACATCCAGACTTGCAGGGCAGCCAAGGCAGCTCACCCAAATTCAAATACTAAGCCACAACTCACTTCATTTCTTCATCATACAGAGCCAAATGGTCACTAATTGACCATTTAAACTTTCATTCACCAACACAGAGCAAAACCCTAGGTTTTGCCCAAACCCTAACTCCATCAACTTCAATTCTTCTTAGACATGCAATCAATGAATTAAGACATCTAACTCATGTTCAATGGTAGCCATGGACCACTATAAATTAACTTAATCAATGAGATCCTAACATACTCTAAGGCTGCTAAAATTTTAAAGAGTGCATACTTATAGTTTTCTTTCCAATTCCTTGCAATTTCTAAGCTCAATCGAGTCCTTAAACAAATATTGAAAGAAAGGAAGAGAGATTGGTCACTAACCGTGTGAGCAGAATTTTTCCACTCAAAATTTCTTCACTTTCTTTGGCTTTCTTGGCAGTCAAAGACCTTCCCAAGAGGTAAGGACAATTTTTAATGAAGAGAACTTAGGGTTTAGTGGTGAGAATTCAAGGTTTGGAAGAGAGAAAATGAAAGGAATTTTAATGGAGGAAGAAATGGGTCACGGTTGGAAATGGGAAGAAGAAGAAATCTATTTTTTTTTTCTTTCATTTTCTGCCTATTTTATTCATTTTAAATGAGTTAAGGATATGTGTCACAATGTGATTGGTCATTGGGGTTTTAATGACATCATAATGATGTCAAAATTCTCATTTATTCCATTTTCTTTTTTTTTTTCTTTTCTACTCATTTTCAATTTAATTTTTAGCAATATTTATTTACATTTTATGTTATAATAATTATTTAATTAACTGGACAAGTTGGCCAAAGATCACATCTGAAGGCGAAATGACCAAAATGCCCTCGGCGAAATGACCAAAATGCCCTCTGTTTGCCTTAACAGACCAAAATTGTCTGTATCGATTGAAAAATTTTTCTAAGCATTTTCTTGGTATTCTAATGCCATAAAAACCTCAATGACCCTTCTCTGGAGTCCCAAAAATTATTTTATGAATTTTCCCTTGGGTCTAGGGCTCCTAGTTGTGAGAACCGCAACTTCCCACTAGGTTACCCATCGCTAGGGCACCGGCTCATTTAACTTAGTTGTATTTTATTTCTAAAATTTTTTCTAAATTTTTCTTATTAATATTTGAGTTAATTATAGTTCCTCACTTTAGTTTAAATATTTTTCCGGACGTTCTAGCTGTCCGGATCGATACTGGTCACCGGAACAGTATAATGTACGGAGTTGCTGCAGAGAGGGTGTTACATAAGCTGATATACCCATACATTATATAAACATGTAAGTAATATCAAACTCAAATCACCTATATATGAGATAACTATATCATCTCATCTAAGGATTATATGCACAATTATGACCTAAATGATAACATATTGAAAGCAGCAAACTTCATATCCATATCACTAGTTTGGCTTACTTATCTTATATGTACCCATTATTTTTGTCTTAGCTTCATAATGTTTGATGGCATAAGACTCACCATTCCACTTTCATTAGCATCACATACTAATCAGTGGAAATGAATAAAGGTGATAATTTAGCCGGATAGGTCATGCCCAACAAAATATCCTTGACTATAAATCATTATTTTTATAGTACTTATACTGGATAATTTCGTCACTCATATTCTTAACACTTTAAGAATGGAATATCTAACAAACTACTAAATGGACTTTTAAAAATAAAAATAAACCATTTAATTTAAATAAAAAGATAATTGCCATTAATGGGAGTTAATATTTACAAAGTACAATATTACAAGTAATGCTTTAGGATATAGTACTAACAATCTCCTACTTGCACTAGAGCTAATCATTACAAAACCTAAAACCCATTTTCTTAAGATGTCAGTCCAATTATTGCTGTGACATGGCCTTAGTGAGTGGATCAGCTAGGTTATTAGCTGAAGCTATCTTTTGCACAGTTACATCACCTCTCCCAACTGTTTCTCTAATAACATGGTAGCGCCTTTCTATGTGTTTGAACTTTTGGTGAGACTTGGGTTTCTTTGCTAAAGCTATAGCACCATTGTTGTCACAGTAAAGATCTAATGACACAATCAAAGGAACCACTTCAAGTTTTGTTACAAACTTTGTCATGCAAACAACTTCCTTTGTAGCATTTGATATAGCAATAAACTCGGCCTCTGTAGTAGAATTCGTAGTCATTATTTGCTTGAAAAATTTTCAACTGACTGCTCCTCCACCATAAATGTTCACAAAACTTGAGATAGACTTTCTATTGTCCACATCTGACTAGAAGTTAGAATCTGTAAATCCATCTAGTTGTAGGTAACTTCCTCCATATATCAAGATTAAATACTTAGTTATTCGTAAATACTTTAGGATACTCTTGACTATCGCCCATTGTTTTAAACTTGCGTTGGATTGATATTTGCTAGTCACACTAATAGCATATGTGATATCCAGCCTTGTACACAACATAACAAACATAAGACTTCAAGTTGCCAAAGCATATGAAATTCTTGCCATTTTCTTTCTTTTCTTAGGTGTCTTTGGAGATATTTCCTTAGAGAGAAGGATATCGTGCCTCATAGGCAATAATCTTTTCTTGGAATCAAGCATGTTGAACCTTTTCAACACCTTTTCCAAGTACAGACTTTAGGATAAACCTATCATTCTTTTCGAGGTATCTCTATAAATGTGAATTCTAAAAATATAGGTTGCCTCCCTTATGTCCTTCATGGAAAAAGTACTGGACAACCAGATTTTCACAATTGTTAGCATACCAATATCATTTCCTATTAATAATATGTCATCCATATGCAAGACTAGGAAATTGGTTGCACTCCACTAACCTTCTTCTACACACATTCATCTTCATTTTTAATAAAATCGAATACTTAACAGCTTCGTCAAAGTGTATGTTTTAGCCTCGAAGCTTGCTTATGACCATAAATGAATCTCTTAAGCTTGCACACTTTAGAATCATCCTTGGATTCAAACCCTTAGGTTGTTTTATGAAAATGTCTTCCTCTATGTGTTCATTGAGAAAAGCAGTTTGGATATTCATTTGCTAATTGTTGCTATTGTTAATAAAACCCTAATGGATTTCAACTACTATAAGTTACATGTTTGTTCTATATTGCTAATGTAGATCCATGTTCCCATAACACTACCATGGAATTTAGTTATAAATGCCTCAAGAGGTAGAGGATTGACTAGAGTCACCACCCAAATGATAACCGAGATAAAAACTTTAGAAAAGATGTGGGCAACGACTCCACCCCTTACAAAGGACCACTAACCTTCTTTTTTGATAAGCCTAATGAACTAGATTTCAGATAGTGGGTATAGAAAAGGAAAGATGTTAGGCACCTTTTTCACCTGAGCTTATCTTAGGATAAAAACTAACCCCTTACCTTTTCTCCTTGGACTTATCTTAGAATAAGAGCCACCCCTTACTCGTGTTTCTTATAGCACGTCTTAGTGTTTCCTTATTAAAGTTCTTGTTCATTCAAAGCAAGTTTATAACAAATATGCAAATTTTATACATTTAAACATATTACACCCGTTACATGCACATATTATAGCCCTAATCATACTTGGTTTCTAAGTTATAAATAATTACCATATTTACCATATTTTCCTATTAACATGTTTCTATGCTCTTTTCATACCTTGGGTTAATTTACACATATTGGAAGATAAGTAAGTATATAAACAACCCCTAAGCATGCATCCCATGTTTTTATTATGCACCACTTGTTTTATTTTACCTAATTTCCCTAAGTTAATTACAAAGTTAGTTTACATAGAAAAGTGATTGTGCAATAAAATAAATATCCAAAGAAGAAGGGAGGAAAAAAGAATTACAAGCCCTTTAAAAGCCTATAACTAAAAGAATGGGGGAGGAGAAAAGAGTTATAAGCCCATAAAACTTTAAATTTAATAGTCCTAATTTATTACAAGGTCCATTAACCCATCTCCCACGCAAGGGTCTTGGAGTCCTCCTTAAGGTTTCCATATTGGTTTTGTTCCATTTGTCTTGTTTGGAGAAATCCCACTTTCCATGTTTAGTTACTTTCCTTATTTAGAGTAGTTGCCATATTTATCCATTTACCATATATTCAAAACTCACCAACATAGCCACTTACCATGTTTGAAAACTTGAAATAAGGAAGTAAACAATTAAAGAAAGAAAATAATGAAAGAAAAGAAACTTCTTAGAAGGTTTATAAGCAATTTAGCTAGGGTTGGATTTCAACCCTAGTCATCTCCTTCTTATGGTCCAATACATGCTGTAAAGTCCCAAAATAGAAAATAAATAAGAAAAATAAGTTAGTAAAGATGAAACAATGAAATAAACCAAACTAGACAATAAAAAAGAAAATAAAACTAAGAAATTTACCTTTTCTGTATAGAGGGAGTAGCAATAGAAATTATATAAAAAATATAAAACATGCATGAAAGTTATGAAATTTTATAGAGATGCTCTTAAAACACTAATGAACAACTTAGAAAAAAGAAACCACAAAAAATAATAAAGAAAAAGTTAAATTAGAATCGGAAAAAACACTTTTTTTTTTTATTTACCCAAATTCTAACATAGTTTTGAAAAATGAGTTTGCATATTGTTCTATAAGGAATTAGATAAAACTCAAAACATAAAAGTTGTAGGAAGTTTAGGCTCAATAATTACCTAAAAAGGTGAGGTCATTACAAAGTTATGTCCCTTCAAATTTCGGGGTAGTGCAGAATTATGCAGAATCAAACATAAAAATTTTAAAAATAATAACTCAAAATCTACAAATCTGATCAAGATGAAATATGTATGAAATTTGGATAAATATGAAGAATCCAAAAAAAAAAAATAATAATTTTGGGACTTGAAAACTTACCTAACTATGACTTATAGGTCAAGCAGTAGTTAAACGTGCCTAAACCATACACAGAATTTGTAAGTGCCTTTAAAATATGTTTTGTGACGTAAAAGAAACTAAAAGTACATATGAATGATATGTAAAGAGATGTTCTAAATGTTATCATGTTCTTACCTTTAGAAAAAAAAAATTAATAATAAAGAAAAGTAAAAGAAGAAAGGAACGAGAAGAGTGGCGTGTAGCTACTAGGTTTTTCTTTGGCTAGAGAAAAGAGGAAAATATGCCTCTTTAGGAGAGCAAGAGGTGTATTTATAGGCATTTAGCTATTTAAAAATATTAAACCTAGCCTAATTAGGAAGAGATCTCGCTTAACTCCTCTCCTTCCCATTTAGGTGATTTAATTTACCAAAGAGCCTCTCTCATTTTCAGCAACAACATATAGCTGCCTAAATCTTATTTTTTTATTTTTATTTTTATTTATTTTCTAAAAAAGAAAAAGCATATATTTTCCTATTTAGCTAAAAATAGAGTTGAAAACTTCCTTATTAGGTAAAAGAGTAAATATCTTCCTTATTTGAGCTCTGATATTTGACCAACATAGACATTAGCTACCTATTCTATATTTTTATTTTATATTTTTTAATATCCTCGCTTATTTTCTTCCTTTTTTTGGTCTAATTTTCCCTTAAGTATAAAAGGAAAACCAGATTCACTCCTCTGCCATCTATGTTGGCCAAATATGAGCCTTGGTAAGGTCTTAATGGGCCTTGCTCTAGTGGGCACTTCCTGGGCTTGCTCTGACTCAATGCAGTCCTAGGTTGGGTCCAACTAAAGCAGTCAATGTTTTTGCTTACAGGCCTTACTGCTCTTTCTTAATCTATTTTCATTTTATTATTTTTTATTTTTCTTCTATAAACATACTTAATTTTTATTTTTAACAAGTAAAACATCTCATAAAAATTTTTCTAGTACCTTTAGCATTCTTGAAACTATTTAAAGCTTTTATTATTAGTCTCCTCACTACCTTAGATGTGTAAGATCCATTTGGGATCAAAAATTAGGAGTCTATAGTTTTGCCTTACTTTAACAGGGTTCCAAATTGGTGCCAAAGGTACTGCCAAAGGCTATCAAAGTGAAAACCATGCATAAAAAATGAGGTTTAAGTATGCCAACTTGATGACACACTCAGTGCCTAAGTTAGGTCAGGATGTTACATCATGCACCTTGCTCATCTTAAGGATTATGATTCCATGACTGTAGAAAAAACTATGATATGTGCTATGCTTTAAGGCTTTGTACTTAGATTTTCTTGAGCTTCATAATTAACTCATTTAAAGGGAGAATCAAACCCTTTCATAGTTCTAAAGAAAATAAAAAAACTTGATTTGAATTTTAAGGATTTGAATATAAGCATGCTTAAACTTCCTACGTATCTCCTTCTGAGGGATAATAAGACCTGACGTAGTTCGAGATGCAACTTTATAAGAGGTACTTCATCTCTTAAAAGCCACACGGTGACCTTGTAAAATGTAGTCCATATTCTATATGATCAGATATATGGGACATACTTTATATCCCATAGACCATCATGATTTACAAGACATTTTATATATCTCATAAACAATTTGCAAAGAACATGATCTACTAGAATGTACACTGTGTCTTTATGGCCTATAAAATGTACTTTGTATTATGCTAGAACATACACTGTGTCCTATGGAATGTACTTTGTATCCCAAAGCCCACCAAAATGCATAAGATTCTTCTAGCAACCCATTATTTGCAACATGCACTCTGTGTCTTATAACTTGTAGAACATACTCTATATTCTGCTAGGATATATCTCGTGTCCTATGAGATGTGCTATGTATCCGAAAGCTTATTCTAGGATGTACTCCATATCCTTAGGCTTTTATATGTGCAAAATGTATTTTATGCCCTAAAACTGATTTACAGGACATCTTCTATGTCCAAAAAACTTGTATAATATGTAGGACATACTCTGTATCCTAAAGACTTCTGTTGTGTGCTAGATGTATTCTATGTCCTAAATATCTTGTGATGTTCAGGATATACTTTATGCCCTAAAGATTATTTATCATTGTGTAACGCCCTCACTTTACGTAGTCTGTACATTCGACTACTCTGGTGACCTAATGTCGGTCCGAACAAGTCAGGATGTTTGAAACTACACTTCAGTGATAATAAACAGGCATAAAATGATGAAATAAATAAAAAAAATACAAGAAAAATTAACAAAAAATAAAAGAGAGAAAGTGAAACTAAGTTAAATGAGCCGACATCGAAGTGATGGGTGACTGCACCGGGAAGTTACGACGAGGACCGTTGACTAGCCCTGGACAGTGGGAAACTAGGGGAAATATTTTCGAGACATAAGTGAAGGTCTACTGAGGTGTAATTGACATTGGAAATGTCAAAGAAAAATTAATAAGTTAGTACAAATGAAAAACAAAAATTAAAGAAATCGGCGGTACAAGAAGTAAATCGGTAGTATCAAAAAATCCGAAATACAATTCGAAGAGGGGCATTTTGGTCATTTGACACCTCGAGTTAACTTTTAACCTAAATGTTCATGAAAAATAAGTGGTATTACATTTTGAAAATTTAATGAAAAATGAAATTAAAGATAAAATGTAATTTAAGGGAAGTTGAGGGTAAAAGTGCAATTAAAGGAAATCTTACATTAATCCAATTTTTAATTAACTTAGTGGAGCACTAAGTAGGAGTATATAGAAGACATGTAAGGACCATAATCTGCCATTCATCACCTTCATCCTCTTTTTTCTTCAAAGTGCCGAATTGGTTTTCATCCCATAAAAACCTCCATAGCCATCCCACATGCAAGATTCCTCTCCTCCATGATCAAGCCATGATTCCGATAAGTATCTTTATTAAAAGTGGTGTACACATCTTGGGTAGAATATTGGGAGCAAAAAGAAAAAGTTTGGGTGAGGTTTTACAAAGCTCAAAATAATGTAAGTGCTAGTTTCTTAAAATTTCTTAAGTAAAAGTTGTGTTAAGCTTGAGACAAGTTAAATGGTTAAGAAATTGTGAGGAAATGTTTGAGTTTTGCTACACCATGATCTTGGCAGCCATGAAACTTGGTTTACTTAAGTTTGTTTTTTTTACCTCAAATAGATGGGAATTAAGGTTGATTAACTCAAATTAAAGTGTAGCAAGTTAATACCCATGTATAAAATCTAGAATTGGTATAATTGACCATTAAGTTCAGAAAATTCAAATAGGCATATCTCCCACAAGAAATCTCTCAATGTAATAAGCCATACCAATCTGGAATAAGAAAGAGACCCAAAACTTTGTTTTAGACAACTTTCTTAAATTATAAATGTATAAGGTCAAAAGTTAAGGTCAAAGCCATTGACCTAATTAAGGACCATGCCAATATAAGACTTTTGAGTCTAAGTCAATAATTTGGCTATAAATAATTCTATAAGACTTAACAAATTACAAGTAAAATTTTCAATTGACCCTAAGACATAGGGCAACAATACTTATGAAGAATGCTAGACCTCAATGTGATTACAAATAGTCCAAATAAATTAGTAAAGTCAGAACTGAAAATGCCTAATAAGGAAGTCAAAATTTAACTTTGACCTAGTTATGGTTAAATGGCCATGACTTAAGTTATACAACTCCAAATGGATTGATTCAAAAATGAAATTAAAGAAGACACAATGAGAAACAATTTAATGAAGAGAAATCTATTAAATTTACATTGTAGCTTAGTCCAATAAATAGTAAACACTGGCCATGAAATCTGAATAATTGCAATAAAAATGCAATAAGCTTTGAAATGAAATTGGCAACATATATCAACATGTGAGGAATGAAAAATGGAACATATTAGTAAATTAAAACTAATTCACCTAGTGTGCATTAAAGGTCAACATTATAGGTTGACTAATGAAAGGAATAGTATTAATAAAATTTAACTATCGAACCTTATTATTAGAAACAATTTAAATGAGTACTGAAACACTTTAAATTGTGTGTTTCAGTTAGAAAAGACACTGGGAAGGGAAAAGACCCGCTGAGTCAAGGCTAAGAGGCTACTCATTAGAGGTTTGTGCACAACTAGTTTTTAATTGATTTTATTCTGAAAATTTCATATGACTAAATGACGTATTTTCCTTATGTATTATGTTTATCAACTATTGGATTTAATTCAATGATTATTGAAATTGTTATAGCATGTATGAATTTAGCTTTGTAAAATGGTATTTCAAAAAGTATTAAGCATTGTTGTGGATTGAATAAATTATGTTTCAGAAATTTGTGATAAAATATGTCTTGAATTGTGATGGGCAATTTGCATGAAAAAATACAAATTTATATTTTGAATTGTGATGAGCATAAAAATTATTGGATATTAGAATTAACTTTGATTTGTGATTTATACTCATAAAAAGGACAAAGCGATTTATGATATTGTTTTATATCTCACTATAGATGCTTGACTAGGTTATTACTCGTCTCTTTCATTTGTTGAGGAGACAATGGCGCTAGCTTTGTTTTGATTACCATGGTATGTGCACAGGTTTAAATTCTCCTCTTATTAGAGGTTAGATCTAAGTTTTTAGTTATGGCCCTTTCGAAAGTTTCATTATTGTGGTGTGTATTATGCACGATAATTTGACCTCTCCAACCATAGGGAGTTGGAATCTGATTTGACCTCCCCGACCATAGGGAGTTAGAATTGTAACACCCCGAACCTCCGAGTTATGAATAGTACCATTTGTGGTCCGTGATAAGTACTATTCAAAGACACCTTGAGGACCAAAAATAAATAAAAAATTAATTGAGATAGACACAATAAAAATTCAAGTGACCCAAAAATATAAGGATTCACCGAGTATATTGTAAAAAAGGGATTATGACACGATAAGGGGCATTTTGGTCAATTCACCCCAAGAGTTGACTTTTGACCAAAATGTAAATTAAATTAAATGAAAATAATATATTGAATTGTGAAATAATTTTTTTTTAGGAAAAGAATTCAAGTATAAAGTGAAAAGAAAATAAAAGAAATAAAAATCTAGAATTTTAATTCCATTTTGACCCAATTAAAATTTTTATATCAATGAGCTTTTGAAAACTCAATTAAATGAATTAAATAAATAAAAAATGGGGATAAATATATAAAGGGAAAAAAACCCTCTTCCCTCCCCCATTTAGTTACCACCCACTCTCTCTCCTTCTCTCTTTCTTTCTTTCTTCTTCTTCTTCCTTCTTTCTCCATTGACACCCATTCTTAAAACTCAATTCCTTGCTTTTCTCTATGGGTTTTGCATCTAATTGATAGAGAACATCAAATTAAATATTGATTGAGAGATTAAAAGCAAGGGGAGACAAGAGATTTGGAAGAAATTAAAGATTTGGGAAGGTCACAATTGAGGTAAGTGTATTCTCATGTTAGATTAGTTGTATAGGCTTTGAATTAAGTTAACTTATGATGAAATAACATGAGAAATTGAAAGGAAACATGTATGGAAATCTAAACCAGGGTTTTGGAAAATTTAGGGGAAATTAGGATTTTAATGTATTTTAGTTAAATTAATGATAAATCTAAGTTAAATTGAAGTAGTATGCTTGATTGGGAGTAGTAAGATTTCATGGGATTGCATAAATTGAATTATGGAAGATTAGGGTTCATGGGAAAATTAGAGCTTTAGTGCTAGAGAATGAAATTGGTGTGTGTAGTGTTAAATTATAATTATTTGAGGTGTATTTAGTTTGAATTGACATTGGTTTGATGAATGGAAGTAATGAAATGGTAGGATTAGGGAAAATTATAAACTTTGGTGTTTGAAAATTGTAGGTTTTGTGCTAGAAAGTGCCATTGATGTGTTAATGCTAAATTATAATCATTTTGAGTGAATTAAATGTGAATTGAGATTGGTTAGTGGAATTAATTTAAGAAATGAAAATTTTAACTTAGGGCAGATTTTTGCACACTGAATTTAGTGTGTTTGGAAGCCCACAACTTGAGCTAAACAACTCCAATTGGTGTGAGACGAATTGGAAACAAAACTTAAGACATAGGGCTAGAATTTTCATGAAGATACCCTACCTCGAAAATGACCTTAAGCTATCCGAAATGAGCCTTGAACTTAGAGACAAAATTCTGGAACCTGCAGAATTTGACCATATGAACAATAAACTTTGCATGGCCATAACTCTCTCTATAAAACTCCGATTTAGGTGATTCTTAAACCGATAAAAACTTAAAACATAGTAGAACATTTCATATGGGGAACTTGAGGCCAAATTATGGACTTAACCCAATCAAATTGCTAAGCAAAATTGAATCACTGAATCTGTAGAAATCTAGAAATCTGCAGATTTACCATATGAACAGTAAATTTTGTATGGCCATAACTCTCTCTAGAAAACTCCAATTTAGTCGATTCTTAAACCGATGGAGATCTAAGACGTAGTAGAACATTTCGTATGAAGAACATTAGATCAAATTATGGACTTAACTTGATCAACTTGCTGAACAAAGTTGGATCATTAAATCTGTGAAAACTAAAGCTGTAGGATGAACACTGATGTAAACAGTAACTGTGTTTTGGGCATAACTTGAACTACACAGCTCCGAATTAGGCGATTAAAAAGGAAAATAAAGTTAAGACCCAGATGAACAATTTTCATGAAGAACACCTCATCAAATTATGATCGAAACTAAGTAAAAATTGGGTTCAAATATTGGGGCACCAAGCTGTCTAAAACCAAAACTCTCTAAAATTTGCAAAGCTAATTTGGGATGCATTAGACATTCATGTAATGAGCTCTTGGCAGCAAATGAGATTGGTATTGAGGTATTCTATTTGTGTATTTTTAGTAGAAAAAGAAGTTGGAATGGACAAGGAGAAGTAGGTAACAAGGAAGGAGAATTATTGAAGGTTTGTGCACAACTAACCTTTTTCTTTGTTTTAACTTTGTAAATTGATTTGAATGAGTTTGATTTGAAATGAGTTTATTTTGAATGAGATATGGTTTTTCTCTTGCATTTGAGAAATTTGTGTGTTGCCACCCCCTTTTATGGGTTTTATGATGATTTGATTATGTTATTATTTTGCAAACGTGATTATTGATTTAGAAACTCTTGAAAGTTGTTTTGAAACCACAGTTAGCATGACAGTCCCTTCGGAACTCTCCAGTAGTAATGGCTACTTAGGGTTTGATATTTGATATGATTATGTCTCCCATTAATAACGGTTAGTGGGGTAAGACTACATGAGTACTCATTAGCTAGCTAGCCCTTCCCTCATTAATAATGGTTAGTGAGATTGAGATTGCTTTATCGTGGGGTACAACATAGCACTGATCGTGAAATTTTGTGTCATAGCCTAAACTGTGTGTTTATGTTGACAACACTAATGCTTTGTGAATTGTGATTTATGAAGTGTGATTTCTCATTTGAAATGTTATTCCAATAAATGGCTCTTATGAACTTAGAACTATTGTGATATTTTCATGTTTAAGAAGGATGTGATTTATTATGCCTTAATAAGTTTTATTTTATTTTAAATTTTAAAGTTATTAGTTGTACACGACTGAGTGATATACTCAGCAATAGCTTATTTATGATGTCGCAGGAATGGAAAAGGAGAAGGCTACTGAGTGAGAGACTTGGAAGTAGCATTTTGGTTTTGATTGTGGGTATATATCATAGGTATACCCTTGTAATTTCCTTTTGATGTATTTTATACCTATATGTGTGGATGTACGAACATTGAGCAGTTTGTATTTAAAAGCATTGCATTGCTATCACATTTTGAGTTTGTAACTATTTTGTATTTTACTTTGAGACTTATGAAAATGTAACTTTTGAAATATTTTGTCTACCATTTTTTCCAATGAATGTTTACATGGAATTTTAACTATTCTCATGCAGTTTTCTGCAAAAGAATTGATAAGATAAAAAGCTATGATTTGTTTTAAAATCCTTTGTAGCATAACTAATGGGTTATCGGTAGGTGGAGTTCAGCAATTCATTAGGTATGCTACGAGAACATGTCATGCCTTACCAGGGATAAGGTGTGACATGTTTTAGTGGTATCTGAGCTTTGGTTTTTTTACAAGTTTTGAAATTATATGTTTGAAAAATTTTGATAAGTACAACTGCTCAACTGTCATTAATTGATGCATATAGTACATTACATCATAAATATGGACTAATGGAGGGAAATCTCCTTGTGTTAGTTATCTAGGGAGTAGAATTCTTTGTTATTCAGTATGGAAGAGGGGGATCACACAGTAGAGCAATCAGTAGCAGCTGAGGTATAGGGGAGGCCCCAGCTCCTCAGAATGCCAGTGGATCGGCTGCACCCATCCCACCCATGCAGTTTCCTGCTCAATTCGCTCAGAAGATGGCTATGCTATTTCAGCAAATGGCTGGCAATATTCCAGTCCAAGTTCTTGTGCAAGCACCTCCAGTGCAACCACCACCTTCAGCCAGACAGTATGAAAATTTAATGAAGTATGGGGCGATGGAGTTCAAGGGTACAGTGGACCCATTGGAAGCTAAGCAATGGTTAGAACGGATGGAGAAAGTATTTAAGAAACTGCACTGCACTAATGATTTGAAGTTCGAATACTCGATCTCGCTACTGCATGGAGATGCATATGAGTGGTGGAAGACCATTCCTCATAGTTTGGTTGAGCCCCCGTGTTGACATGGGATGACTTTCTCAGAGAATTTAGACAGAAGTATGTTCCTGACACATATGTAGATATGAAGCTATAGGAGTTTCTTAGTTTGAAGTAAGGGAACAGGACTGTAGCCGAGTATGAGAGAGACTTTTCCCACCTCAGCCACTATGTTGGAAGCCTACTCACTACCAGTAGAGACAAATGCAAATAGTTTGAGGCTGGTTTGAGGCCTAGTTTGAGATTGCAAGTGGTTGGGTTTCGACATGACAACTTCTCTGGGTTTGTCACACCCTAATCCCCCGTAAAATGTAACATGATCCCGTAGTACACCTAATGAATTACCGTACTTCACCTATCGATAACCCATTAGATATACTACAAGGGATTATAAAATAATTTTCGTGAAATTTAAATCATCGATTAAAATCTAGTGTTATAAAATTTTTTTCAAAATTTTGGCAAAGTGCCGGCTGTGTTTTGAGAAAACAGTTCTTCAAACCTGAAAAGGAAAACACTCCCAATATGTTTTCTCAAATACAACTCCAATAACTTCATTTCAACTCATAATTCAAATCTCAATAATCAAATCAATTCATTTTCAAACCAATCTCATTATTAAAAACATTTCATTGATTACAAGACTCAACATTTATATCACAATAATTTATATTTAATTACATACCAAAATATTTTACAAGAGTTTTTATACAACTGCTCAAATAATTTACACACATATTATTACATGCATACATCAAAACCTGTGTACATGGGTATACCTGAAGCTGATCTGAATGTCTCTTCAAAGAAGCTTACTCAATTGCTCTATGCTCTTTTCACCTGCGACAGCATACAAAGCTATCGCTGGTGATGAACTCAGTGGTGCACAACTATAACTTAAAACATAGTTCAATACACCTTAGCAAAATTACAACAAATAATTTGGAAATCAAGATACTCATCAAATTCCGAAAAATAAAATTATTCATTGCCAATAAAATAAATCATTTGTATGAAATGACTTTGATCACAAAATTCAATTTATCAAATCACAACCAAACATTTAAGGTAATTCCAACAAAATCAATTATACATAAATCATAATTGAAATCACAATTCTTTACTATTCAAAAACCATTCTTTATCTCAAAAGCCATTTTTTATCTCAAAAACCATTCTTTATCTCACTAACTATGCAAGACTAATCCGAAAGGGCCATCTTCGGAGTGATTCTAACTCCCTATGGTCGGGGAGGTTGAATCGGATTCCAACTCCCTATGGTCGAGGAGGTCGAATCATCATGCACAGTACACATCACAATAATGAATCTTCCAAAAGGGCCATAACATAAAACTTAGATCTAACCTCTAATAAGAGGAGAATCTAAGCCTGTACACGTACTATGGTAATCAAAACACAACTAACTCCATTGTCTTCTCAACAAATGAGAGAGACGGGTAATAACCTAGTCAAGCATCTATAGTGAGATATAAAACAATATCACAATCCTTTTAGCGAGCATAAATCACAATATAATTCGATTTAAAGTCAGTTCCAATATCCAATAATTTTTATAATCATCACAATTCAAATCATAAATTTGCATTTTTCCATGCAAATTGCCCATCATAATTCAAAACATGTTCTATCACAATTTTCCAAAACATAATTTATTCAATTCACAATAATTCTTAATATTTGTGGAAATACCATTTCACAAAGCTAAATTCATACATACTATAACAATTTCAATAATCATTGAATTAAATCCAATGCTTGTTAAACATAATACATAAGAAAAATATGTCATTTAATCATATGAAATATTCAGAATAAAATCAGTAAAAAACTAGTTGTGCACAGACCTGATTTGAGTCGCTCCTACGCCTTGAATCAATCTTCTTTATACTTCTCAATATCCTTATCAACTGAAACACACAATTTAAAGTGTTTCAGTACTCAATGAATTTGTTTCCAACCATAAAATCCAATATCTAAATTTTCTTGGTATTATTCCCTTCAATTCATTTCATTAGTCAACTTATAATGTTGACCCTTGATGCACTCTAAGTGATTCAATTCCAATGTTACCAATATGTCACATTTTATAGCCCTTTAGTGTTGGTATATATTACCAAATTCATTTTCAAGGGTATTGCATTTTATTGCAATTTATCAGATTTTGGTACACTATTTTGACCTAGCCGAATGACCTAGTTTCCTCTATTTTCGGGTTTCGGTCCAAACTACAAACTTATAAGTCTATGTCTTATTGCATGCGGGGCAAAATTTCAGGTCATTCTGAGTTGTGTAGACCAAGATATAGTCAATTTACCAATGCTGGACAGAATGCACTCAAATGGTAAGCTTAGGTCACTTTTGGTTCGGCCAGTTTTGGTACCTGAATTTGTGCAAGCTATTTGGCTTGGTTGTAGCCATTTTTTGGCTTTAGTGTCTTCATAAGAATTGTAGATCTATGTCTAAACTATTCATGGTAAAAATTTTAGATTATTTGGACCTAGTTTGAGTAAGTTATGGTCAAAACACTAACTGCTGCCCAAATGGTCAATTTTCAGGCTTTTAAGTCACTAATCTGGATTTGGTCATTTTTCAAGTCACCTTCTAGGCAGAATTTAGGTAAGCTTCCTTCATGAAAGTTGGCACATTTTGTGCCTAGTTTCACTTCCAATTAGTCTCATACCAATTGGAGTCACACACTTAAGGTTCTAAGCTAAAATGTACACTGCCCTATTACACATTGTTCATCACTTACCAATTACACATTCAAAACTTACCAAGTTAATCTTTCATGCCAATTCTGATTTGGTACCATACCATTAGCACACTTTACATCACATTTTGGTCATTTTGGACAGCTTGTAACCATTTTCAACATACACATTATAACTCAGAATTTTCTAAAGTTCATTTACACAATTTAACCACATGAACATACCCCATTTACATATCTAATTCTAATCTATTATACACATATACATGCTGCCACCATAAACAACATAATTCAGTAAACCAAACCATGAAATAACACATTTCTAACCACACTTTAAAGTTGCCAATTTACACATCTCTTTCAAATAGCCTCCAAGCTTCCAAAACCAAGTGCGCTATCACACATACACTTAGTATACATTATCTAAACTATTTTTATACACATAAACACTTATACCAACATCTTAAACAACCATTTAAAAGTGAAAATAAGTTACAAATAGTAAGTTTCCATGGCTGCCCAAAATGAAGCAACAACATAAATCTCCAATAATTGTTTCAAACCATAATTTAAATTTCTCAATTTCAATAAATTCAATTCTTATTACTTCCCATACATCTAACCATATCAAACATCATGTTTAAACTCATCTACATCATTTAAACACATCAAAATCCCATGAATTTCTTAGCTGCCGAAATGAAGGGCTCACCAAATATACATTAATTTATTCAGTTTCTTCATAAATCAACTCACCCAAAGCTCAAAACAAGATCTAATGAAAGAAAATGGGGAGATTAAGCATTAACCTTTTTTGAGCTTGACTAAAACCTCACCAAATTTCCTTATTTTTGCTCCCAATATTCTACCCAAGATGTGTACATCACTTTTAATGAAGACACATATAGGAATCATGACTTGATCATGGAGGAGAGGAAGCTTGCATGTGGGATGGCCATGGAGGACAATGGGAGAGCTTGAATTCGGCAAGGTTTTAAAATGGGAAAAAGATGAAGTTTTAATGCAGATTTTATGGTCCTTATGTGGCTTATATAGTCCACTTAGTGCTCCACTAACCTATTGAATTAATTAAATAATTCAAATTCTCCATAATTGTACTAATGCCCTCTTTTTCCTTAAATTACATTTTATAATTAATTTCATTTTTCATTAAATTTTTACAATTTAATACTACTTAGTTTTAATAGACATTTAGGTCAAAAGTCCACTCTAGGTGTCAAATGACCAAAATGCCCCTCTTCGGGTCAAATTCAGACTTTTTCGATGCTAACGATTTACTCCTTGTACCGCCGATTCCTTAAATTTTCATTTTTGTTTATATTGACTTACTAAATTTTCTTTGACATTTTCAATGTCAATTACACCTCAGTAGACCTTTACTTATGTCCCAAAAATATTTTCCCTGGTTTCCCGCTGTCCAGGGCTAGTCAACAGTCATCGCCGTAACTTCTCAGTGCGGTCACCCATCGCTATGGGTTCGGCTCATTTAACTTAGTCACATTTTATCTCTTTTATTTTTCTTAATTTTTCTTATCACATTTTTCATTATTTTATATCTCCTCACTAAAATTTAAATGTAGTTCTAGGCATCCTAGTTGTTCGGACTGACACTGGTCACTGGAACAGTAGAACGCACTACCGAACATAGGGGTGTTACAGGATTGATATCATGGGCCCTTGAATTAGAAGGGGCCGTTAGAAAGGGAACAAAAGAAAAAGATAAGAGTGAGAAGACTTCTGGTCAAGCTTCTGGCAGCAGTTAAGGTAAGAGGAAGAGCTTTGGGGGGCCAAGTAACAGAGGATCTAGTAGGGGAAGATTCTCAAGGCAGAAGCCACCTAGATCCGGATAGCAGACATCTAGGGGTTCCTTTCCTGCTCTTACCTGTGAAACCTGTGGCAGGTATCATGGAGGAGTATGTTATAAGCCCATAGGAGCCTATTACAAATGTGGTAGAAGTGGGCATTTTCCTAGAGATTGCACTAGTGCTCGCAGGTCTGGGCCGCCTACCACCACTGAGGGATCTGTTCAAGGTTCTGCTTCCAGAGGACAACAGATAGCTAGTAGAGGCCGAGGCAAGGGTAGAGGTAACACTTCTAGCATCCAGGGCACAGCGAGCCAACCAGAGCAAAGTGGTGCATCAGCCAGGGTGTACACCATGCGCCAAAGGGAGGAAGCTGAGACATTAGATGTTGTGGCTGGTACTTTCTCCATCTTTGATAGAGATGTATATGTGTTGTTTGACCCTGGTTCTACACATTCTTATGCTAGTGCTAGTATTGCATGTTCTGTTGCCATTCCTTGCTTGAAAATGGATTATGATGTGCTAGTGACTAGTCCCTTAGGGCAAGAGGTTAGGGTGAACAAATTGTATAAGGAGTGTCCTCTGGTGATCCAAGGACATACATTCCTATCAGACTTAATTGAAATGCCCTTCTGAGATTATGATATCATCTTGGGCATGGATTGGTTAGCCAGGCATCATGCTATGATCGACTGTAAACTGAAGATAGTCACTTTTAGTCTTCCCAAGTATGCAGACATAGTGATACACGGGGAGAGGCAGTTATTGCCATCCAACATCATTTCAGTTGCACTTGCTAGAAAGATGATTAGAAAAGGATGTGAATGTAACACCCTCACTGTAGCAATTCCACACATTCTACTATTCCGGTGATCGGTGTCAATCTGGACAGCTAGAGCATCTGGAAAAAAAATATTTAGACTAGAGTGAAGAGTTATAAATAACTCAAATAAGTGTAAGAAAAATTAAGGAAAATTTTTAGAAATAAAATACAATCAAGTTAAATGAGCCGGGGCCCTAGCGAAGGGTAACCTAGTAGGAAGTTGCGGTTCTCGCAATTAGGAGCCCTAGACCAGGGAGAAAATTCATAAAATAATTTTTGAGACTCCAAAGAAGAGTCATTGAGATTTCTATGACATTAGAATGCCAAGAAAAGGTTTAGAAAAATTTTTCAATTGGTACAGACAATTTTAGTCTGTTAAGCCAAACGGAGGGCATTTTGGTCATTTCGTCTTCAGAGATGATTTTTGACCGACTTGTCCAGTTAAGTAAATAATTATTATGATATAAAATGTGAATAAATATTGCTAAAAAATAAATTAAAAATGAGTATAGAAGAAAAGAAAAGAAAATGAAGGAAAATACCTAATTATGACATCACATGATGTCATTAAAGCACTCCCACCCAATCACAATTTAATAAATTAACTAAAGAGATAAAAAGGAAATAAAGATGAGATAAAAAAAAAAAAGAAATTAGCAGCCTCTTCTTCCATAATAGCCGCACCAAAAGAAAGAGAGAGAGAAAGAAAGAGAGACCTCCATTGATGCACTCACCCAAGCTCCAAAACCTAGCCAACTACACCATAAAACCCCTATATGCCTTCATAAAACTTGGTCCTCACACCTAGAGCAAGCTTTGGATAGCAAAAAGAAAGGAAGAAAGTCAAGTTTTGAAGTCTTAGAAGTGACTCCATTCAAGGTTAGTGCTAAATCTCTTCCTTTTCTCCTTATATTTTTTATTTGAATTTTGAGTTAAGTTAGAAAATGGAGAAAATTTGAAGAAATATGCATGTTAGGAACATTCTAATTTTTGACAGCCATGGGAGAAGGATGATATTGTTAATTTGTATGACTTGAATTGTTTAGAAGTGGTTTGGGATGAGATAACTTGTCACACCCTACACCTCTGTAAGGCATAACATGATCCCGTAGTATATCTAATGAATTACCAACTCTGTCTACTAATAACCCATTAAATACACTACAAGGGATTTTAAAAACTTTTCTTACTTCTTTTACAGTGGTGAGCACTATTTACAAGTGTTAAAAACCTTTTTGAACTGAAGTGATAGAACTAACACATTTGAATTATTTAGAATTTCTGTAAAAATTTTGGCAGAGTGCCATCTATATTTTGGATAAAACAGTTCTTCAGAAAACCTGTAAAAAGCACTTCAATATTTTTCCAAATCTCAACTTCAACATATTTCTCAACACAATATATTTATCAACTCAAATCCACAGTGATTTTTCAAAGACTGAGATAAAAGAAATATAATACAATTTTTACAAGTCAAAATAACTCATAATTTACTTTACAACTTCAATGTACAATTTTAATTTACAACTGCTCAAAACCAAAAACAATATGTACATAGAGTGGTCATACATTACAGTACAAAATGCAAAATGTTGGTATACTCATTATACCCGGTAATCTCTCGCTGGAGGTACTAGCAGCCTAGTCTCACGCTCTGCTCTGTCTGTCTACTGCGACAAAGAATAAAGCTATCATTGAGACAATGTCTCAGCAGTACAACATTAACCAAATACATCTTTAAATCACAATTCATAAATCATACAAATAGTGGATACTTAAAACCATAGTTAATTTCAAGACAGTAATTGTCAACAAGAATTTAAACTCCATTTCTCAATATCACAATAAATTTCAATAAGTCAGATCATGGTTGAATTCAAAAGACAGTATATGTCAATAAGAGTTTAAATTCATTTCACATTCTCACAATACATATCAATAAATCACACACAGCTTAATCATGTTCCAAAGTTCAATTCGTCCCAAAAGTCGATGACTAATGAGGTATTCAATTCGTCCCAAAAGTCGATAACTAATGAGGTATTCAATTCATCCCAAAAGTCGATGACTAATGAGAAATAACATAGCTAGCTAGCAAAAATATGAGTACTCATCCAATTCGTCCTCAACAGGCACACACCTCAACACTTCAGCCAGAGAGGGAATTCAATTCGTCCCACTAGAGAAGCTAGCGAGGAATACAATCAATATACATGATAGCTGTGGTTTCAAACCATTTCCAATGCTTTTCAATCAATAAGTATCCATCAATATCATTCAACAATTTCTCACAATTTCAAACCATTTACAGTACTTTTCAAGCGATAAATATCCATTCAAATACATTTCCACAATTTAAAACAATAATGTACAAATAGTCATAATTTATTTCAATTGAAAAATTCAAAAGAAATAGTTGTTGTGCACAAACCTCTGATAATTGTCTCCTGGTCTGGACTCAGTATTTCCTTCCCTTTTCCTGAGTCTTTGGTAACTGAGAAACACAATTTGAAGTGTTTCAGTACTAAATTAAACTGTCTCTATCGATAATGTTTGACAAATAATTCACTGAAAGCTATTATTTGCTTAATCGCCTAATATACCGACCCTCGATGCGTTCTAGGTAATTTAGGTTTTAGTGTCACTAATATGTCACATTCGATAGTGTTTTAGGGTTGGTACTCGTTACCAATTTCATTTCCTTGTTTAGTGCATTTTATTGCAAATTGCTAGATTCCGGGATACTAGTTTGACCTAGCCGGACGACCTAGTTCCCTCAGTTTTCGGGTTTTGATCAAAACTACAAACTTGTAGATCTATGTCTTATTGCACGCGGGGCAAAATTTCAGGTCAATCCGAGTTATGTAGACCAAGTTATGGTCATTTTACTATTGCTAGTCAAATGGCATCAAATTAGGTCATTTTAGGTCAACTTTGGTCAACTTTGGTTCGGCTAGTTTTTGGACCCAAACTTGTGCAAGCTGTTTGACTTGCTTATAGTCATTTCTGGGCTTTGGTGTCTTCATAAGACTTATAGATATGGGTCTTAGATATTCATGGTTAAAATTTGAGGTCAATTGGACCTGTTTTGAGTGAGTTATGGCCTAAACACTAACTGCTGCCCAAATGGTCAGTTTTCATGTTTCACTTGCACTTAATCCGAATTGGTCATTTTTCATGCTACCTTGCAAGCAGAATTTTAGTATGCTTTCTTAATGAAAGTTGGCACATTTTGTGCCTAGTTTCACCTCCAATTGGTTTCATACCAATTGGAGTTACACATTTAAAGTTATAGGTTAAAATGCACACTGCCCTTAATTACATTGCATAAACATATATCAATTACACATTTACCTTACTCTAAGTCCATCTCTCTTACCCATTCTGTTTTGGTACATTACCAAAACCATTTATCACTTCACATTAAAATCATTTTGGCTAGAATACAAACATCCTCAATACACCAAATAAAACTCTAATTCATAAAGTCCAATTACAACCATAAATACACATAACACTACTCATCATTTCATACAATTTCCACCACTAATTTATATACATATCCATCAATCCTCAATGTCATAATTCTGCCAATATCTTCATGAATTCATACATTCATCAAAGAGTCCTAAGGCTGCCGAATTGTTCCACAATGCCAAAGTCTCACATACTTTCTTCAACTTCAATTTCAAATGCATAATCACCATTACATATGGAAATAACTTACTAGGATATCAATTCACCCTATTCAACATGAATTCTCATCAAACATATGTAAGAATATTTCATTAACCATACAACTCCATGGCTGTCCAAAAATTGATATATCAAGAACCTCTCAAAACTTAAAATTTCCTTCACAAAGCAAACACCCATAACATGTATACAAACTTTAACAAAGCAATATTCAAAAATACAAACTTACCTTTGGTTGAGACTTGTTAAACCTTGATTAAACTTCTTGATTTTAGTATCAAACTCTTCCTTGTGATGTGGGGATAAAACTTAATGAAGAAACCTAAGTGATTGGAGGTGAAATGAAGGAGTGGAGGAAGCTTTAAGTGAAACGGCAATGGAGGATGTCACCTCTCCCATTTCGGCATGGATGAAGAATTTAGAGAAAATGAATTTGCAGATTGCATATTAGGTGTACACCTGCCCCTTTTTGTTCTTAATTTATTCAATAGTGGCCCACTCACTCAATTTAATCATATAATATGTTAAATATTTTATTTACACAATTTTCACTCCACTTTTGGCTATTTACATTAGGTACCACCAAATTAATTTTTCATTTTATTTTCTAAGTGTAATATTATTTATTTTTAATGGAAATTTAGGTCAAAAGACAATTTGGGATGTCAAATGACCATAATGCCCCTATTCGGGTTGCATTCCCTATTTTTCGGTAACACCGGGTTTTGTCCATTTTTCGATTTCTCACTTTTCTTTGTACTAATTATTTAATTTTTCTTTGATATTTCTAATGATATTTATACTTCAATTGATGTCTCTTTAAGTCCTATAAATATTTTCCAGGGTTTCCCGCAATCCAGGGCTAGTCAACGGTCCACGCCGTGACTTCCCGGTGCGGTCACCCATCGCTAGGGTTCTCGGCTCGTTTAACTTGGTTACATTTCTTTGCTATTATTTTTCCTTTGTTTTTCTTGTGTTTTCTCTTCTTGTATTTCATTATTTTATGTCTCCTCACTCATAACGAAGTGTAGTTCTAGGCATCCTAGCTGTCCGGACAGCACTGGTCACCGGAACAGTAGAACGCACTACCGAACTTAGGGGTGTTACAATTCTCCCCCCCCCCCTCCCCTTAAAATAAATTTTGTCTCAAAATTTACCTGACATTAGTCTCTGAACAGTTGTGGGTGCTGTCTCCTCATATCCTCTTCACGTTCCCAAGTAGCTTCTTGGCCTGAATGATGGTTCCACAGCACTTTAACCATGTGTATCTGTTTGTTCCTCAGCTGCTTCACCTCATATGCCAGAATCTTTATGGGTTCTTCCTCATATGAGAGGTCTGGATTTACCTCAATCTCTTCAACTGATAGTACATGAGATGGGTCAAATCTATACCTCCTTAACATGGACATATGGAAGACACTGTGTATCCTTGTTAGCTCTGGAGGTAATGCCAACCGATATGCCAAAGGACCCACTCTTTCCAGAACCTCATATGGTCCGATGAAACGAGGACTCAATTTCCCCTTTCTGCCAAATCTCATAATCCTCTTCCAAGGAGAAACTTTAAGGAATACCTTATCACCCACTGCATATTCAATATCTCTTCTTTTCAAATCAACATAGGACTTCTGACGGTCTGATGCAGCCTTGAGTCTATCTCTAATTAATCTGATCTTTTTCTCTGTCTGTGAACAATTTCTGGCCCAATCATCTTCCTTTCACCTACTTCATCCCAACATAAGGGAGTTCTGCACTTCCTGCCATACAATGCTTCATATGGAGGCATCCCAATGCTTGATTGGTAGCTGTTGTTATAAGCAAACTCAATCAAAGGCAAGTGTGTATCCCAACTACCTTCAAATTCAATCACACAAGCCCGTAGCATATCCTCTAATATCTGAATAACCCTCTCAAACTGGCCATCTGTCTGTGGGTGGAATGCTGTGCTGAAGTTCAATCTAGTTCCTAGGGCTCTTTGAAGACTACCCTAGAATATAGAAGTGAACCTAGGATCTCTGTCAGACACAATTGATACTGGCAATCCATGTAATTTTACAATCTCATATATGTACAATCTGGCCAATCTTTCCAGACTATAGTCCATCCGTACTAGCAAAAAGTGAGCAGACTTGGTCAATCTGTCAACTATAACCCATACTGCATCATGACTACTCCGTGTCCTTGGAAGTCCTGTAACAAAATCCATAGTTATTCGTTCCCATTTCCACTCTGGTACTGACAAAGGATGTAACAAACCAGCTGGAACTTGATGTTCTGCCTTTACTTGCTGACAAGTTAGGCATTTGGAAACAAATTCAGCTATATCTCTCTTCATGCCCATCCACCAGTAATGCTCTTTCAGCCCTCTGTACATTTTAGTTCCACCAGGGTGCATAGCAAATGGAGACTCATGTGCTTCCTTCATAATGATCTGTCTCAATTCAGCATCATTAGGAACGCACATTCTGCCCTGATGTAGCAATAAACCATCATCTCTCACAGAGAATTTGGGCTTCTTGCCCTGCTGGACTTCTTTCAGTAGCTTCTGATATTTTTCATCACTCTGAGCAGCCATTCTGATTTGATCAATCAACACTGGCTGTACATGCCATGCAACTACTGTCTGTCCCTCATCATCAATCTCTAAACTGGCGTGCTGTGCTTTCAATTCACATACCATGGACAAAGGAGAAACTCTGAGACTTGCCATAGTCTTGCGACTTAAGGCGTCAGACACCACATTTGCTTTCCCTGGCTGATAGTCTATTAAGCAATCATAGTCTTTAATGAGTTCTAACCATCTCCTCTGCCTCAAATTCAATTACTTCTAGGTGCCTAAGTACTTCAAGCTCTTGTGATCTATGTAAATGTAGCATTTCTCCCCATACAAATAGTGTCTCCAGATCTTCAGAGCAAAAACAATAGCTGCTAGCTCCAGATCATGTGTTGGGTAGTTCCTCTCATGCGGTTTCAGCTGGCGTGATGCATAAGCAATGACATTCCGATCTTGCATCAGTACACAGCCTAACCCATTGTGAGAAGCATCACTATAAACTGTGTATTCTTTACCCGGAGTAGGTAAAGTTAGGACTGGAGCTTCAGTCAAACACCTCTTCAACTCATCAAAACTTTGCTGGCATTTATCAGTCCACTGAAATTTTACATCTTTCCGAAGCAGTTTAGTCAGTGGAGAAGATAACATAGAAAACCCCTTCACAAACCGACTGTAATATCCAGCTAAACCCAGAAAAACTGCAAATTTCTGTGATGTTCCTAGGCGGCTTCCAATTAAGGATAGCTTCTACCTTGCTGGAATCTACCTTGATCCCTTCAGCTGACACAATATGTCCTAAAAAGGAGATTTCTTTCAGCCAAAATTCACATTTTGACAATTTGGTGTATAGCTGTTTCTCCCTTAAAGTCTGCAGTACAATCCGCAGATGTCTGTTATGCTCCTCTGCATTCCTTGAATATATCAAAATGTCATCAATAAACACCACCACAAATTGATCAAGATATGGTCTGAAGATAGTGTTCATCAGATCCATAAATGCAGTTGGAGCATTTGTTAACCCGAATGGCATTACTAGAAACTCATAGTGGCCAGACCGAGTTCTGAAAGCAGTTTTTGGAATACTCTGCTCTTGCACATTCAACTGATAATAACCAGATCACAAATCAATTTTGGAGAATACAGCTGCACCCTTCAACTGATCAGACAGATCATCAATGCGAGGCAATGGATATCTGTTCTTTATTGTCACCTTATTCAACTGTCGGTAGTCAATGCATAAGCGGAGAGTACCATCCTTCTTCTTAACAAACAACACTGATGCTCCCCAAGGTGACACACTAGGGCGGATGAAGCCCTTTTCAAGTAGTTCTTGCAATTGTATCTTCAACTCCTTCAACTCTGCTGGTGCCATTCTATATGGCATTATGGAGATTGGATCCACACCAGGCATAACATTAATTTCAAACTACACTTCTCTTTCCGGAGGTAATCCTGGCAATTCATCAGGAAACACATCTGGAAAGTCATGTACTGTAGGGATGTCCTTCAATACTGGACTCCCCACTTGGGTGTCTACCACATGTGCCAAGTAGGCTTCACACCCCTTTCTGATCATTTTTCTGGCTAGAGCAGCCGAAATGATGTTTGATGGCAATAACTGCCTTTCCCCATGTATTACCACATCACTGTACTGAGGAAGGCCAAAAGTGACTGTCTTCAGTCTACAGTCAATCATGGCGTGATGCCTAGCTAACCAATCCATGCCTAAGATGATATCATAATCTCTGAAGGGCATTTCAATGAAATCAAACAGGAAAGTGTGTCCTTGGATCACCAAAGGACAATCTCTATACATTCTATTAACCCTGACTTCCTGTCCTAACGGACTTGTTACTAGCACCTCAAAGTCCATTTTTGTACATGGAACAACAATGCAATCAATTATGCTAGCACTCACATAAGAATGGGTAGAACCCGAATCAAATAACGCAAACACATTTTGGTTAAAAGTTGAGAAGGTACCAGCCACAACATCAGATGTCTCGGCCTCTTCCCTCTGTCTCATTGCATACATTCTGATCGAGCAATCGCTTACTCAATGTTTCATCGTGCCTTGGCTGCACTGGGCTACCTACCCTTGCCTCTGGGTGGTTGTGAACTTCTAGTGACAGGCTCGAATCGACCCTTCTACAGTAGTAGGAGGTGGTCCAACTCTGCGACTACTGGTGCAGTCCTTGGCAAAATGTCCTGTGCCTCCACAGTTATAACAGGCTCCAATAGCCTTGTAGCAGATTCCACCACGATTTCTTCCACATGTTTCACATTGGCGGGGAGAGTAGGAACCTCTGGTACTCTACTGACTAGATAGGGGAGGCTTCTGTCCTGAATATCTTCCCCTACCAGATTTCTTGCCACCTCTGCCATGTCCCCCATAGTTCTTCCTCTTTCCAGTAGGACCACTAGAACTCTGTTCTACAGATTTTCCTTCTTTCTCTGTCTTCTCTGATTTCTTTTTCTCAGGAGCAGCTTCAGACTCAATTCTTTCTAACTCTAGAGCTTGAGAAATAAGTTCAGAGAAGTTAGTGTGTTTGAATCCGACTACTTGTAGTCTGATACTGGGCTTTAAGCCAGTTTCAAACCTCTTGCATCTCTCCCTGCTGGTAGAAAGTAAACTTACTGCGTAATGGCTCAGACGGGAAAATTCTCTTTCATACTCAGCCACTGATCTGCTCTGCTTTGGACTTAGGAATTCTTGTAACTTCTGGTCTACATAAGCATCAGGGACATATTTTTGTCTGAATTCCCTGAGAAAGTCATTCCATGTTAGCATTGTTGGTTCTACCAGACTGTGGGGAATGGTTTTCCACCAGTCATAAGCATCCCCCTGTAGCAAAGATACAGAGTATTCAAATCTGAGCTCCTCTGTGCAATGCAGTTTCTTGAATACCCTATCCATCCTTTCTAACCATTGTTCAGCTTCTAGAGGATCTACTGTCCCCTTGAACTCTGTAGCCCCATACTTCATCAATTTGTCATACTGCCTAGTAGGAGATTGTGGTTGTACCACTGGTGTCTGTATTGGGACTTGAGTAGGCACATTACCAGCCATTTGTTGGAACATTACAGCCATCTGCTGAGCAACCGAGCAGAAATCTGCGATCAGCAGGGCCGTGCAATGAACCACTGACATTTTGTAGGCCTGGGGCATCCCCTTGCACCTCATCCTCAATAGATTGATCGACTGAACGATCACCCTCTTCCATGGTCAATGCGAGGATTTTAGATCTCCTGAACAAATCACACAAGGAGATTTCCTCCCGTTAGTGCATATTTATAATGTAATGTACTGTATGTATCAAACAATGATATTGAGCAGTTGTACTATGAAGAAAGAATATTCAAATAACAGGTGAAAACAAAATTTAAAAACTTTGCTCTGATACCACTAAAACATGTCACACCATACCCCTCTGTAAGGCATAACATGATCCTGTAGTATATCTAATGAATTACCAACTCTGTCTACTAATAACCCATTAAATACACTACAAGGGATTTTAAAAACTTTTCTTACTTCTTTTACAGTGGTGAGCACTATTTACAGGTGTTAAAAACCTTTTTGAACTGAAGTGATAGAACTAACACATTTGAATTATTTGCAATTTCTGTAAAAATTTTGGCAGAGTGCCATCTGTATTTTGGATAAAACAGTTCTTCAGAAAACCTGTAAAAAGCACTTCAATATTTTTCCAAATCTCAACTTCAACATATTTCTCAACACAATATAGTTATCAACTCAAATCCACAGTGATTTTTCAAAGATTGAGATAAAAGAAATATAATACAATTTTTACAAGTCAAAATAACTCATAATTTACTTTATAACTTCAATGTACAATTTTAATTTACAACTTCTCAAAACCAAAAACAATATGTACATACAGTGGTCATACATTACAATACAGAATGCAAAATGTTGGTATACTCATTATACCCGGCAATCTCTCGCTGGAGGTACTAGCAGCCTAGTCTGCTACCCTGTCTGTCTGTCTACCTGCGATAGCAATAAAAAGTTATCGCTGAGATAATGTCTCAGTGGTGCACAACATTAACCAAATACATCTTTAAATCACAATTCATAAATCATACAAATAGTGGATACTTAAACCATAGTTAATTTCAAGACAGTAATTGTCAACAAGAATTTAAACTCCATTTCTCAATATCACAATAAATTTCAATAAGTCAGATCATGGTTGAATTCAAAAGACAGTATATGTCAATAAGAGTTTAAATTCATTTCACAATCTCACAATACATATCAATAAATCACACACAGCTTAATCATGTTCCAAAGTTCAATTCGTCCCAAAAGTCGATGACTAATGAGGTATTCAATTCGTCCCAAAAGTCGATGACTAATGAGGAATAACATAGCTAGCTAGCAAAAATATGAGTACTCATCCAATTCGTCCTCAACAGGCACACACCTCAACACTTCAGCCAGAGAGGGAATTCAATTCGTCCCACTAGAGAAGCTAGCGAGGAATACAATCAATATACATGATAGCTGTGGTTTCAAACCATTTCCAATGCTTTTCAATCAATAAGTATCCATCAATATCATTCAACAATTTCTCACAATTTCAAACCATTTACAGTACTTTTCAAGCGATAAATATCCATTCAAACACATTTCCACAATTTAAAACAATAATATACAAATAGTCATAATTTATTTCAATTGAAAAATTCAAAAGAAATAGTTGTTGTGCAAAGACCTCTGATAATTGTCTCTTGGTCTGGACTCAGTGTTTCCTTCCCTTTTCCTGAGTCTTTGGTAACTGAGAAACACAATTTGAAGTGTTTCAGTACTAAATTAAACTGTCTCTATCGATAATGTTTGACAAATAATTCACTGAAAGCTATTATTTGCTTAATCGCCTAATATACCGACCCTCGATGCGTTCTAGGTAATTTAGGTTTTAGTGTCACTAATATGTCACATTCGATAGTGTTTTAGGGTTGGTACTCGTTACCAATTTCATTTCCTTGTTTAGTGCATTTTATTGCAAATTGCTGGATTCCGGGATACTAGTTTGACCTAGCTGGATGACTTAGTTCCCTCTGTTTTTGGGTTTTGATCAAAACTACAAACTTGTAGATCTATGTCTTATTGCACGTGGGGCAAAATTTCAGGTCAATCCGAGTTATGTAGACCAAGTTATGGTCATTTTACTAATGCTGGTCAAATGGCATCAAATTAGGTCATTTTAGGTCAACTTTGGTTCGGCCAGTTTTTGGACCCGAAATTGTACAAGCTGTTTGACTTGCTTATGGTCATTTCTGGGCTTTGGTGTCTTCATAAGACTTGTAGATATGGGTCTTAACTATTCATGGTTAAAATTTCAGGTCAATTGGACCTGTTTTGAGTGAGTTATGGCCTAAACACTAACTGCTGCCCAAATGGTAAGTTTTCAGGTTTCACTTGCACTTAATCCGAATTGGTCATTTTTCATGCTACCTTGCAAGCAGAATTTTGGTATGCTTTCTTAATGAAAGTTGGCACATTTTGTGCCTAGTTTTACCTCCAATTGGTCTCATACCAATTGGAGTTACACATTTAAAGTTATAGGTTAAAATGCACACTGCCCTTAATTACATTGCATAAACATGTATCAATTACACATTTACCTTACTCTAAGTCCATCTCTCTTACCCATTCTGTTTTGGTACATTACCAAAACCATTTATCACTTCACATTAAAATCATTTTGGCCAGAATACAAACATCCTCAATACACCAAATAAAACTCTAATTCATAAAGTCCAATTACAACCATAAATACACATAACACTACTCATCATTTCATACAATTTCCACCACTAATTTATATACATATCCATCAATCCTCAATGTCATAACTCTGCCAATATCTTCATGAATTCATACATTCATCAAAGAGTCCCAAGGCTGCTGAATTGTTCCACAATGCCAAAGTCTCACATACTTTCTTCAACTTCAATTTCAAATGCATAATCACCATTACATATGGAAATAACTTACTAGGATATCAATTCACCCTATTCAACATGAATTCTCATCAAACATATGTAAGAATATTTCATTAACCATACAACTCCATGGCTGTCCAAAAATTGATATATCAAGAACTCCTCAAAACTTAAAATTTCCTTCACAAAGCAAACACCCATAACATGTATACAAACTTTAACAAAGCAATATTCAAAAATACAAACTTACCTTTGGTTGGGACTTGTTAAACCTTGATTAAACTTCTTGATTTTAGTATCAAACTCTTCCTTGTGATGTGGGGATAAAACTTAATGAAGAAACCTAAGTGATTGGAGGTGAAATGAAGGAGTGGAGGAAGCTTTAAGTGAAACGGCAATGGAGGATGTCACCTCTCCCATTTCGGCATGGATGAAGAATTTAGAGAAAATGAATTTGCAGATTGCATATTAAGTGTACACCTGCCCCTTTTTGTTCTTAATTTATTCAATAGTGGCCCACTCACTCAATTTAATCATATAATATGTTAAATGTGTTATTTACACAATTTTCACTCCACTTTTGGCTATTTACATTAGGTACCACCAAATTAATTTTTCATTTTATTTTCTAAGTGTAATATTATTTATTTTTAATGGACATTTAGGTCAAAAGACAATTCTAGATGTCAAATGACCACAATGCCACTATTCGGGTTGCATTCCCGATTTTTCGGTAACACCGGGTTTTGTCCATTTTTCGATTTCTCACTTTTCTTTATACTAATTATTTAATTTTTCTTTGATATTTCTAATGATATTTATACTTCAATTGATGTCTCTTTAAGTCCTATAAATATTTTCCAGGGTTCCCCGCAGTCCAGGGCTAGTCAACGGTCCACGCCGTGACTTCCCGGTGCGGTCACCCATCACTAGGGTTCTCGGCTCGCTTAACTTGGTTACATTTCTTTGCTATTATTTTTCCTTTGTTTTTCTTGTGTTTTCTCTTCTTGTATTTCATTATTTCTCCTCACTCATAACGAAGTGTAGTTCTAGGCATCCTAGCTGTCCGGACAGCATTGGTCATCGGAACAGTAGAACGCACTACCGAACTTAGGGGTGTTACATAACTTGAGTTAGATATTGAACTTTGTGTGTTGGATATGTTAGATGACATGAAAAGCATGAAATGGACACTTGGGAATTAGAGTTTGTGAAAAAATTGGAGTTTGCTTATAAAATGATATATTAACCTTGTAATGGTCAATTAGTGACCATTTGAATGTGTGTGAGGAGGAATTGAAGTGAGTAAGGATGTTGGAGTTGAACTTAGGCATGCTGCCTTTGGTAACCTGTAGGACTGGTTATGAGTCCAGCAGGTTTTGGCAGCCATAAATGGAGTTTTATAGGTTCAATTGGTGCAAGGCCAATTGGACATGAAACTAGACACATAATGGCACAACTTTGGTGGAGAAACCCTGCCCAAACTAAATCAAGTTGACCTAAAAGTTACCCTAATCCGGGTAACCAATAGGCTGTCTCCGGAAAATGACCAAATGAACAGTATTAGTCCAAATGGTCATAACTCAGTGTAGGCAAGTTCAATTGATCTGAAATTTTACTAACTGAAAGCTGAGACATAGATCTACAACTTTCATGAAGAACACAAATCCAAATTCTGACCATAACCTAGTTAAATTGCCAACCAAACTTAGGTCACCAAATCTGGTAGAACCAAATTGCCCAGAAATTCTAGGTACAGGTAACTCCAGCCAGTTATGGTAAAATGACCATAACTTGAGCTACAAAACTCCAAATGGAGTGATTCAAAAAGGGAATTAAAGAAGACACAATAAGGAACAACTTTGATGAAGAAAAGTTAGCCCAATTTCTACTGTAAAATTGTCCAATGGAACAGTAAACTTAGGTAATCAAAACTAAAAATTTAGAAATGCATCTTGTAACATCCTCCCCGTAGCAACTCCGTACATTCTACTGTTCCGGTGACCGATGTCGGTTCGGACAGCTAGAACGTCCGGAAAAATATTCAAATCAAAGTGAGGGACCATAATTAACTCAAATATTAATGAGAAAAATTTAGCAAAAATTTTAGAAATAAAATACAACCAAGTCAAATGAGCCGGTGCCCAAGCGATGGGTAATTGGAGGGAAGTTGCGGTTCTCGCAACGAGGAGCCCTAGACCCGGGAAAAAATTCATAAAATAATTTTTGGGACTCCAGAGAAGGGTCATTGAGGTTCCTATGGCATTAGAATGCTAAGAAAATATTTAGAAAAATTTTTCAATCGGTACAGACAATTTTGACCCGTTAAGCCAAACGGAGGGCATTTTGGTCATTTCGCCTTCAGAGGTGATTTTTGGCCGACTTGTCCAGTCGAGTAAATAATTAATATGACATAAAATGTGAATAAATATTGTTGAAAATTGAATTGAAAATGATTAGAAAAGAAAAGGAAAGAAAAATCCATAAAAAGCAATTTATGACATCTTTATGATGTCACTTACAAGTCTCCACTAATTGCATTCAAATAAGCATTTTTAAAACACTTAAAAGAGTCAAAGAGGACCAAAAATTCTGGTCATCTTCTTCTTCTTCTTCCTCAAACGTGACCTCTTCCATAGCTAAGCATATTCAAGCTTTTCAAAGCTTGATTCACCCATTTCTACCCAACAAAATCATAACCTAGCTTCACAAAAAATTAACCTAGCAACTTGAGCAACCTCTAGGAAGCCAAAAGAGGAAGAAAGAAAGGAGTTTGGGTGGCTGGAAATTCTGCCCCATTCAAGGTTAGTGCACCTATCTATTTAAAACTCTTTATTTCTATGTTAAAGACTTGAAATAAGTAAGGAATTGTAAGTAAAATGAATAAAAACTATGTGTATGTATGCCATCAATTTTGGCTGCCCTAAGGAAGGAACAAAGGTGGAGTGTTTTTGATGGTTTTAATGGACTTAGAATGAATTAGAGATTATGTTTAAGGTGTATAAACACATATATAATGAATGGAAGTGTGTAACTAAGGTGTATGGGTGAATTGCAATGAGAAATTAGGGTTTTAAGGGTGAAAATTGGACTTGGCATTTGAATTGAGTAATGGACATTTTAGTGGTCAATTAGTAACCATTTTAGGTATGTTGACCATGAATTGGACTGAAAAATAGGATTGCAAAGTGAAGATGTAGGCTGCCCTAGGACAGCAGCAGAGGGACTGAAAATTCAGTCCAATTACACAGCCATAACTTGGGCTGTGTTGGTCCAATTGGTGTTTGGCCAATTGGACATGAAACTAGGCTTTTAATGGCACATTTTTTCTGAAGAAACCATGTCCAAAAGACCAAAGCAAGAGGACCAAAACTTGGTCCCAATCCGGATACCCTGCAAACAGCCCCTGCAGAATGACCAAATGAACAGTAATTGTTCATTTGGCCATAACTCACTGTAGATTTGGTAAATTGACCTGAAATTTTTACAGAAATAAGTTAAGACATAGACAAACAACTTTCATGAAGAAACCTACCCCAAATTATGACCAGAACCTAACCCAAATGGCAGTCACAGTCACTGTTCAAACCTGCAACTCTGCAGATTTTGATTTGAGCAGTAATGTTTGGATGGCTATAACTCTCTCTAGAAAACTCGGATTTAGGCAATTCTTGAACCGATGGAAACCTAAGGTATGGTAGAACATTTCATAAGAAGAAAGTTAGACCAAATTATGAACTTAACTTTATCAAATTACTGACCAAAGTTGGACCAAAAATCTGCGGACTCCAAAATCTCAAAGATGAACGATTGCACGTGAACAGTAAACTTATTTTGGCCATAACTTGAGCTAAAAAACTCCAAATGGAGTGATTCAAAAAAGGAAATTCAACTAGACAAAATAAGGAACAACTTTCATGTTTACCATTTCCTCAAATTCCCACTGTAAAAATAACAAATGGAACAGTAAAGATGAAGCATGAAAACCGAAAATTTTGCTCAATTAGCATTAAGCTTAAAAATGGTATTGGTAACCAATACCAACAAGTTTGAAATACAAAATGTGGTATGTTTGAGGTGTTAAGACCAATACACCTATTTTCTATCCAAAAGTCAACATTTTTGTTGACCAATGAGGTGAATAGTGACACCAAAACCAAAAATTGGCAATTTTGCCAAAATGACCTAAGCTTTGAGAAAGTGACCAAAACTAACAAGTTTTGAATACAAAATGTGGTATGTTGGGAGTATTAAAACCAATGTACCTATTGTTTATGCAAAAGTCAACCTTTTAGTTGACTAATGAAATAAATAGTGACATGAAAACTTGAAATTCAAAAATTGTGAAACTTAAAAATGCAAAATGCCCTAGTAGGCCTAATGTGATTGGTTTGGATAGTTTGGCATGCCAATAGGGTATTGTGTTAGCAGTACTGCGAAAGGCTTTATGCCTGTATTCATGGCTTTATGCTCGTATTCATGGCTTTTATGCCCGTATTCATGGCTTTTATGCCCGATTATGTGATATCATGGCTTTTTAGCCATACTGACTGCATACATGGTTGACGTTCTGCGTCCCATGGTATGACGGCCCGAGGCACCGCGGTGTCCAGTGCCAACGACCCGTTATCCAGTCCAGTCGTCTAGTATAGGTTACTTGGGCAGTCAATTAAAGTATTATTCAATTCAGGCAGCTAAGTTAAGTTAAGTATAATGAAAATCCAGTACAATTAAATTAAGTATTGAATGAATAAGCAAAAGAGATTAGCAAAAGAAACATAACAAAAATATAAATTGCGAGCAAATGCAGACTTCAAATACAATACAGATAGAATAAATTATATACCTGCTAGTATTACTGAAAAGTTATAAACTAAGCACTTCCAAAGAGGAACAAACTAGTATATAAGATCGTTGATACTAGAAATACCATGCCAAATTAAATTGATTCTTGAGTATCTGAATTATCATTTATTTCTTTCTTTACTTGTATATATTATTTCTGGTTATATTATTGCACCACTAAGCAGAAATGCTTAGCGCGATGGAATTGCTTCCTCGCGCAGGTACTGAAGGTAAAACCAGATGGTATCGAGATTTTTGGAGTCAGATCTGCGAAGTGTCGGAAGAGTTCAAGATTGTCACCTCCTCAGCAATGCATGTAGATAGGGCTCATTTTATACATGTTATGTATATTGTTCATTCCTAGCACATTGTAAATTATTTGTATATCTTGTACAAAATAAACTCATGTAATTAACCTATGAATTATGGAAGCTATTCAAAGTAAGTATTTTAGTATGTGAATTGAATTTGAGTTATAATGAGATTATACTTGTGAATATTGAGATATTGAAAATCTAATGAGATTTCTGAGAAATCTGAATACTGTATTGAGATACATTAAGTTTGAGAAATTGAGTATATATTGAAATTGTCTTTGGCGTGTTGGAAGAATCATAGTCCAAATTACAAAGTGACACTTTATCGGATTATCGTTAAAATTTTTGAAATTTCCAATTTAGTTAGATTTTGATAAAAGTAAAAATAGCCTAAATCTTGAATAAAGTTTTTGAATAAATAAATCAAGAACTGTAATGAAATCAGATAAAATAGAGTGCTCCGGCACACTGAGTGGCATAACTTGCTCGGCTACACTGTAGTCGGGTAAGGGGTGTCACACATCTAGGGGACTTTAAATTGCAATTGGAAATTAATACTAGCAAATGTAAAACTCAAAATGTGGGATCTTGGTGTAATTAGAATTAATATATCCATTAAGTATGAAAAGGTTAATATTTTGGTTGACTAGTTAGGTGAATATTAAAATACGCCAAATGGTAATAGAAACAGGGGATGCTCTGCTGGTTTCTCTCTAGAAAAATAATTTATATTAAAAATATAACAAGATCAAATTATTAAAATAATAAAGTAAGACAAGATAGGGTGGTCTGGCACCAAGTGTGACACACTTCGCTTGGCTACACTGTAGTCGGGTTAGGGGTGTTACAGTGAAGCTTATCTAGCTCATGTGATAGACACCCAGGTGGGGAGTCCAGATCTTAAAGATATTCCTACGGTATGAGATTTTTCGAATGTCTTTCTAGAAGAATTATCGGGATTGCCTATGGAAAGAGATGCAATTTGAAATTGAGACTATGCCTAGTGTGGAGCCAATCTCCATCACTCCTTATAGGATGGCACCTGCTGAGTTGAAAGAGTTGAAGGTGCAATTGCAGAAATTGTTAAATAAGAGTTTCATCTGCCCTAGCGTGTCACCTTGGGGAGCACCAGTATTATTTGTGAAGAAGAAGGATAGTAATCTCTGCCTATGCATAGACTACAGATAGTTGAATAAGGTGACCATAAAGAATAAATATCCTCTGCCACGGATCGATGATTTGTTTGATTAGTTGAAGGATGCAACTGTATTCTCCAAAATTGACTTGAGATCAGGCTACTACCAGTTGAGCGTGCAGGAGCAAAGTATTCCTAAAACTGCCTTTAGGACTCGGTATGGCCACTATGAGTTCTTGGTAATGCCATTTGGGTTGACTAATGCTCTAGCTGCTTTTATGGGCTTGATGAACACTATCTTCAGGCCATATTTGGACCAGCCTATTGTAGTGTTCATTGATGATAATTTGGTGTACTCAAAGAATGCAGAGGAACATGATAAGCACTTGAGGATAGTATTGCAGACTTTGAGGGAGAAGCAGTTGTATGCCAAACTGTCGAAATGTGAGTTTTGGCTAAAGAAGATTACATTTTTAGGGCATAGTGTATCTGCAGAGGGTATCCAGGTAGATCCTAGTAAAGTAGAAGCCATTCTTAATTGGAAGCCACCTAGAAATGTCACGGAAGTTCGGAGTTTCCTTGGTTTAGCTGGGTATTACCAAAGGTTTGTGAAGAGATTCTCCATGCTAGCATCTCCACTGACCAAGCTACTTAGGAAGGATGTGAAATTTCAGTGGACTGATCAGTGTCAAGAAAGTTTTAATGAGTTAAAGAGGCGTTTAACTGAAGCTCTAATCTTAACCTTGCCCACTTTGGGTAAGGAGTATACCATATACAGTGATGCTTCTCATAATAGATTGGGTTGTGTGTTGATGCAAGATAGGAATGTCATTGCCTATGCTTCACGCCAGCTTGAACCGCATAAGAGGAATTATCCTATGCATGACTTGGAGCTGGCAGCCATTGTCTTTGCCTTGAAGATCTGGAGACATTACTTGTATGGGGAGAGATGTTATATATACATAGATCATAAAAGTTTGAAGTACTTGGGCATACAAAAGGAGTTAAATTTGAGGTAAAGGAGATGGTTAGAGCTGATAAGATTATGATTGCTTGATAGACTATCAGCCTGGAAAGGCAGATGTTGTAGCTGATGCTTTAAGTCACAAGACTATGGCTAGTTTGAGGGTATCTCCATTGTCCATGATGCATGAGTTAAGGGCATTGCATGCTAATTTGGAGATTAATGAAGATGGACAGTTGGTAGCTACTTGGCAAGTGAAGCCAATGCTGGCAGAGCAAATTAAAGCAGTTGCACAGAATGATGATAAGTATGTGAAGTTGATGGAAAAGGCTCGGGATGGCAAGAAACCAAAATTATCAAATGAGGGCTTGTTGTTATATAAGGGCAGAATGTGCATTCCTCAGAATATTAAACTGAGGGAGACCATTTTAAAAGAAGCACATGATTCACCTTTAGCAATGCACCCTGGTGAAACCAAAATGTACAGAAGTGTGAAAGAGCACTATTGGTGGAGAGGAATGAAGAAAGACATTGCAGAATATGTTGCCAAATGCCTAACTTGTCAGCAAGTAAAGGTAGAACACCAAGTGCCTGCAGGGTTGCTACAACCATTGCCAATTCTCGAGTGGAAATAGGAAAGAATCACTATAGATTTCGTGACAGGACTTCCACATACACAAAAGAATCATGATGCAGTTTGGGTTATTGTTGATATATTGACCAAGTCTACATACTTTTTGCCAGTGAGGATGGATTACAGCCTGGAAAGATTGGCCAAACTGTACATTGATGATGTGGTGAGGTTACATGGAGTTCCAGTGTCTATTGTGTCAGACAGAGACCCAAGGTTCACTTCTAGATTCTGGGGTAGTCTCCGAAAAGCCCTAAGAACTATATTGAACTTCAGTACAACATTCTATCCATAGACGGATGGCCAATCTGAAAGGATCATTCAGATTTTAGAGGATATGCTTCGGGCTTGTGTGATTGAGTTTGAAGGGAGTTGGAACACACACTTGCCTTTAATTGAATTTGCCTACAATAACAGTTATCAGTCAAGCATCAGGATGCCTCCATACGAAGCACTTTATGGCAGAAAGTGTAGAACTCCCTTGTGTTGGGATGAAGTGGGCGAGAGGAAGTTGATTGGCCCATAATTAGTGCAGCAGATGGAAGAAAAGGTTAAGCTCATTAGAAACAGACTCAAAATTGCAATGGATAGACAAAAGTCCTACATTGACCTAAGGAGGAGATATTCGGTACAGTGTGGGTGACAAGGTGTTCCTGAAAGTTTCTCCATGGAAGAGGATCATGAGGTTTGGTAGAAAGGGGAAAACTAAGTCCTCGCTTCATTGGGCCGTATGAGGTTCTGGAAAGAGTGGGTCCATTGGCATATAGACTTGCATTGCCTCCGGAGTTGGAAAAGATTCACAATGTCTTCCATGTCTCCATGTTGAGGAGGTACAGATCAGACTCCTCTCACATTTTGCCAGTAGAGGAGATTGAGGTGAATCCAGACCTGACATATGATGAAGAGCCCATAAAGATCTTGGCACATGAGGTGAAATAGCTGAGGAACAAGCAAATGCCTCTAGTGAAAGTGTTGTGGAACCATCATTCAGGCCAGGAGGCTACATAGGAGCGTGAGGAGGATATGAGGAGACAACACCCACAGCTATTCAGAGACTGAGACCAGGTAAACTTTGAGGACGAAATTTATTTTTAAAGATGGGAGAATTGTAACACCCCGAACCTCCGAGTTATGAATGGTACCATTTTTGGTCCGTGATAAATACTATTCAAAGATACCTTGAGGACCAAAAATTAAATAGAAAATTAATTGAGATAGACATAATAAAAATTCAAGTGACCAAAAAATATAAGGATTCACCGGGTATATTTTAAAAGAGGGATTATGACCCGATAAGGGGCATTTTGGTCAATTCACCTCAAGAGTTGATTTTTGACCAAAATGTAAATTAAATTAAATGAAAATAATATATTGAATTATGAAATAATTTTTTTTAGGAAAAGAATTCAAGTATAAAGTGAAAAGAAAATAAAAGAAATAAAAATCTAGAATTTTAATTCCATTTTGAACCAATTGAAATTTTAGTATTAATGAGCTTTGGACAACTCAATTAAATGAATTAAATAAATAAAAAATGGGGATAAATATATAAAGGGGACAAACCCTCTTCCCTCCCCCATTTAGTTACCACCCACTCTCTCTCCTTCTCTCTTTCTTTCTTTCTTCTTCTTCCTTCTTTCTCCATTGACACCCATTCACAAAACTCAATTCCTTGCTTTTCCTCTATGGGTTTTGCATCTAATTGGTAGAGAACATCAAATTAAACATTGATTGAGAGATTAAAAACAAGGGGAGACAAGAGATTTGGAAGAAATTAAAGATTTGGGAAGGTCACAATTTAGGTAAGTGTATTTTCATATTAGATTAGTTGTATAGGCTTTGAATTAAGTTAACTTATGATGAAATAACATGAGAAATTGAAAGAAAACATGTATGGAAATCTAAACTAGGGTTGTGGCCAATTTAGGGGAAATTAGGGTTTCGATGTATTTTAGTTAAATTAATGATAAATCTAAGTTAAATTGAAGTAGTATGCATGATTGGGAGTAATAAGATTTCATGGGATTGCATAAATTGAATTATGAAAGATTAGAGTTCAAGGGAAAATTGGAGCTTTGGTGCTAGAGAGTGAAATTGGTATGTGTAGTGTTAAATTATAATCATTTGAGGTGTATTTAGTTTGAATTGACATTGGGTTGATGAATGGAAGTAATGAAATGGTAGGATTAGGGAAAATTATAAACTTTGGTGTTTGAAAATTGTAGGTTTTGTGCTAGGAAGTGCCATTGATGTGTTAATTCTAAATTATAGTCATTTTGGGTGAATTAAATGTGAATTGAGATTGATTAGTGGAATTAATTGAAGAAATAAAAATTTTAACTTAGGGCAGAATTTTGCACATTGAACTCAGTGTGTTTGGAAGCCCATAACTTAAGCTACACAACTCCAATTGGTGTGAAACCAATTGGAAATGAAACTTAAGACATAGGGCTAGAATTTTTATGAAGACACCCTACCTCGAAAATGACCTTAAGCTATCCGAAATGAGCCTTGAACTTAGAGACAAAATTCTGGAACCTGCAGAATTTGACCATATGAACAGTAAACTTTACATGGCCATAACTCTCTCTAGAAAACTCTGATTTAAGTGATTCTTAAATCAATAGAAACTTAAAACATAGTAGAACATTTCATATGAAGAACATGAGGCCAAATTATGGACTTAACCCAATCAAATTGCAAAGCAAAATTGAATCACCGAATCTGCAGAAATCTGAAAATCTGCAGATTTATCATATGAACAGTAAAATTTGTATGGCCATAACTCTCTCTAGAAAACTCTGATTTAGGCGATTCTTGAACTGATGGAAACATAAGACATAGTAGAACATTTCATATGTAGAACATTAGCCAAATTATGGACTTAACTTGATCAAATTGCTGAACGAAATTGGATCATTAAATCTGCCAGAGCTAAAACTATAGGATGAACAGTGACATAAACAATAACTGTGTTTTGGGCATAACTTGAGCTACACAGCTCCAAATTAGGCGATTCAAAAATTAAAATAAAGTTAAGACCAAGATGAATAATTTTCATGAAGAACACCTCATCAAATTATGATCGAAACTAGGTAAAAATTGGGTTCAATTATTGGGGCACCAAGCTGCCCAAAACCAAAACTCTCTAAAATTTGCAAAGTTAATTTTGGATGCATTAGACATTTAGGTAATGAGCTCTTGGCAGCAATTGAGATTAGTATTGAGGTATTCTATTTGTGTATTTTTAGTAGAAAAAGAAGTTGGAACGGACAAGGAGAAGTAGGTAACAAGGAAGGAGAATTATTGAAGGTTTGTGCACAACTAACCTTTTTCTTTGTTTTAACTTTGTAAATTGATTTGAATGAGTTTATTTGAATGAGTTTGATTTGAAATGAGTTTATTTTGAATGAGATATGGTTTTTCTCTTGCATTTGAGAAATTTGTGTGTTGCCACCCCTTTTATGGGTTTTATGATGATTTTAATATGTTATTATTTTGCAAACGTGATTATTGATTTAGAAACTCTTGAAAGTTGTTTTGAAATCATAGTTAGCATGACAGTCCCTTCGGAACTCCCCAGTAGTAACGGCTACTTGGGGTTTGATATTTGATATGATTATGTCTCCCATTAATTACGGTTAGTGGGGTAAAACCACATGAGTACTCATTAGCAAGCTAGCCCTTCCCTCATTAATAATGGTTAGTGAGGTTGAGATTGCTTTGTCATGGTGTACAATATAGTACTGATCGTGAAATTTTGTGTCATGGCCTGAACTATGTGTTGATGTTGGCAACACTAATGCTTTGTGAATTGTGATTTATGAAGTGTGATTTCTCGTTTGAAATGTTATTCCAATAAATGGCTCTTATGAACTTAGAACTATTGTGATATTTTCATGCTTAAGAAGGATGTGATTTATTATACCTTGACAAGTTTTACTTTATTTTAAATTTTAAAGTTATTAGTTGTGCACCTCTGAGTGATATACTCAGTGATAGCTTATTTATGCTATCGCAGGAAAGGGAAAGGAGAAGGCTACTGAGTGAGAGACTTGGAAGCAGCATTTTGGTTTTGATTGTGGGTATATATCATAGGTATACCCCTGTAATTTCCTTTTGATGTATTTTGTACCTATATGTATGGATGTACGGACGTTGAGCAGTTTGTATTTAAAAACATTGCATTGCTGTCATATTTTGAGATTGTAACTATTTTGTATTTTACTTTGAGACTTATGAAAATGTAACTTTTACAATATTTAGTCTATCATTATTTCCAATGAATGTTTACATGGAATTTTAACTATTCTCATGCAGTTTTCTGCAAAAGAATTGATAAGATAAAAAGCTATGATTTGTTTTAAAATCTTTTGTAGCATAACTAATGGGTTATCGGTAGGTGGAGTTCGATAATTTATTAGGTATGCTACGGGAACATGTCATGCCTTACCAGGGATAAGGTGTGACAAGAATTACCCTGGAGATGGCCCTTTCGGATTAGTCTTGCATTGTTAGTGAGATAAAGAATGATTTTTGAATAGTAAAGAATTTTGATTTCAAATGGGATTTATGCATAATTGATTTTATCGAAATTAATCTTTATTTCCATGATTGCTGAAATTACCTTTGTGATTTGATAAATTGAATTTCGTGATCAAAGTCATTTTGTACAAATGATTTATATTATTGGTAATGAATATTTTGATTTTTGGAATTTGATGAGCATCCAGATTTCTAAATTATTTGCTGTAATTTTGCTAAGGTATATTGTACTATGTTTTAAGTTATAGTTGTGCACCACTGAGTTTACCACTCAATGATAGCTTTGTATGCTGTCACAGGTGAAGATAAGGATAGAGTAACTGAGTGAGAATTCCTGTAGCTGTGCCTTAAAAACACATTCAGATCAGCTCCAAGTATATCATAGGTATACCCATATACATAGGTTTTAATGTGTGCATGTAATAATATGTACATAAATTATTTGAGCAGTTGTATAAAAGCTCTTGTAAAAGATTTTGGTATGTAATTAAATGTAAATTATTGTAATGTAAATTTGAGATTTCATTTACCTGTATAGTTTTGTAATATTAATTTTTGAGTCTTGTAATCAATGAAATATTTCTTTTATGATGAGGTTGGTTTAAAAATGAATTGATTTGATTATTAAGATTTGAATTGTGAGATGAAATGAAGTTTATTGGAGTTGTATTTGAGAAATCATATTGGGAGTGTTTTCCTTGTCAGGTTTGAAGAAATGTTTTCTCAAAACAAAGTCGGCACTCTACCGAAATTTTGAAAATTTTTTATAACACCAGATTTTAATCGATGATTTAAATTTCACAAAAATTGATTTAAAATCCCTTGTAGTATATTTAATGGGTTATCGGTAGACGAAGTATGGTAATTCATTAGGTGTACTATGGGATTATGTTACATCTTACGGAGAAGTAGGGTGTGACATGTTTAGTGGTATCAGAGCAATGGTTTTAAAGTAAATTTTGAACTGTGAATTTGAAATCTTTTATCCAGAATACAATCGCCAAATGTTTGATACATATAGTACATTTGCATCATAAATATGAACTAATGGAGAAAAATCTCCTTGTGTTGGTTGTATAGGAAATAGAAAATCCTGTGAAAAGATATGGAAGAGAAGAATGAGACAATAGAACAGTCTGTGACGACGGAACTACAAGGTGAGGGCCCAGCCTCTCAGAGAGTCAGAAGCCCGACTTTACCAGCCCTACTTGTATAAATTACTGCATAAATGGCCTAGCAAATGGCTACTTTCTTTCAACAAATGGCTGATAATTTGTCAGCCCAAGCCCAAGTACCAACCCAACCCTTACATGGGCAGCATGAAATAGAGAAGAGGGAAAAAACTATGAGTCAGAGCTCGAATAGTCATTTGGGAAAGAGAAAAGGATTTGGAGAACCTCGAACTCATGAATATGATAGAGGCAGATCTTCAGGACAGAGACCACCAAGACCTACTCGTCGAACAACCAGAGGTGCCTATTCTGCCTGTATCTACCATGTTTGTGGCAAGCTACATGGAGGTAATTGTTATAAGGCCACTGGAGCCTACTATAATTGTGGTGAACGTGGACATTTGAATAGAGATTGTATTAGAGCACCTCGATATGCTCTCCAAAGTTCATAAATAGTCAGTAGAGGTCGAGATAGAAATAGAGTTGGTACTCCTTGCAATCTAAGCACAACAAATAAACCTAAACAAAGTAGTGAATCAGCCAAGGTGTACTCCAGCCACCAGGGAAAAAGAGCAGAAACTTCAGACGTAGCTGCTGGTAAGTTTTTAATTTTTGAAAGAAACAATTAGTTATTATTTGATCCTAGCACTACTTATTTGTGTGTTAGTATTGGAATCATATGTTCTGTTGCTATTCCTTTACAGGGGAATAAATTTTGATGCATTAGTGACTAGTCTTTTAGAATAAAAACTATGATAACCAGTGTAAATGAAATTAGTTTTGGAAGAGCTTGTTAGCAAAAATATTTACTAGCATACAATAATTTATAAAGCTAATTGGTAAGCCTACTTAATGTAAAGCAAGAGAACCTAAAAGTAAATTATAGTAATAAAATTGCTCTAGATGAGGGCAAAGATGTTACTATTAGTAATTGTCAATAGATATTGTAATCAGAATAGGTTTAGGATATTAGTGGATTCGAGAAGGATAAGATGTTAGAAAACATAGTCCATGAGGTTATAACGTAGTGACTATGTAATGTTCTCGATGTTTGTATTGTAAGCTGCAGATTACAGTACCGACATAGGATTATTGTATAGAGCTACATGCTTCCTCGTGGTACACCAAGATAAGGATGTTTGTAAGTAGTCTTTGATTTGGTACAGAAGAGTACTATTACGGGAAATAAATGTGAAAATTTTAGTTAGAAATTGAAAACTTTAAAACTAACATATCAAAAGGTCACTATTAGTCAGTGACTCGATTACACTAATGTGAGCTACAGATACGACAGGAAATACTATAAAATTTGAGATTTTAGTATGACTATAAATTAAAAAGAATACCTTGAGGACGATGATATCTAGACCTCGATATGGAGTCTGATAGTTATTTTGATATTTTTGTCAGAAAGAAATGATTTAGGCATTTGAGACATTTGTGTGAGATAAATGTAGAATACCTAGACAAGGGCAAGTTAACAGCATTGCAGTAAGTAAAGGAGATGGAAGGACTAGTAAGGATTCTAACATGAGAAATCAAGGAATTAATGAATAAGAGAATTTCATGAGTGGAAACACAAAAGGCAACAGACATAATGATGGGAGAGTGAGTAAAATTATGAGATAACTATATCAGTTATATGAATCCGATAAATTTCGAGGATGAAATTTTCATTTAGAGGGGAAGAATTGTAACGCCCTCACTTTATGTAGTCCGTACATTCGACTACTCTGGTGACCTAATATCGGTCCGGACAAGTCAGGATGTCTGAAACTACACTTCAGTGATAATAAATAGGCATGAAATGATGAAATAAATAAAAAAAAATACAAGAAAAATTAAAGAAAAATAAAAGAGAGAAAGTGAAACTAAGTTAAACGAGTCGACACTGAAGCAATGGGTGACCGCACCGGGAAGTTACAGCAAGGACCGTTGACTAGCCCTGGACCGCAGGGAACTCAGGGAAATATTTTCAGGACATAATTAAAGGTCTACTGAGGTGTAACTAACATTGGAAATGTTAAAGAAAAATTAATAAGTTAGTCTAAATGAAAAACGAAAATTAAAGAAATCAGATAAAGAGTAAATCAGAGTACCAAAAATCAAATACAACCTGAAGAGGGGCATTTTGGTCATTTAACATCTCGAGTTGACTTTTGACCTAAATGTCCATAAAAAATAAGTGGCATTACATTTTGAAAATTTAATGAAAAATGAAATTAAAGATAAAATGTAATTTAAGGGAAGTTAAGGGTAAAAGTGCAATTAAAGGAAATCTTACATTAATCCAATTTTTAATTAACTTAGTGGAGCACTAAGTGGGAGTATATAGAAGACATGTAAGGACCGTAATCTGCCATTCATCAACTTCATCCTCTTTCTTCTTCAAAGTGCCGAATTGGTTTTCCTCCCATAGAAATAACCTCCATGGTTGTCCCACATGCAAGCTTCCTCTCCTCCATGATCAAGCCATGATTCCTATAAGTATCTTCATTAAAAGTGGTGTACACATCTTGGACAGAATATTTGGGAGAAAAAAGAAGAAGTTTGGGTGAGTTTTTACAAAGCTCAAAATAAGGTAAGTGCTAGTTTCTTAAAATTTCTTAAGTAAAAGTTGTGTTAAGCTTGAGACAAGTTAAATAGTTAAGAAATTGTGAGGAAATGTTTGAATTTTGCTATACCATGATTTCGACAGCCATGAAAATTGGTTTATTTGAGTTTGTTTCTTATCTCAAATAGATGGGAATTAAGGTTGATTAACTCAAATTGAAGTGTAGCAAGTTAATAACCATGTATAAAATATGGAATTGGTACAATTGACCATTAAGTCTAGAAAATTCAAATAGGCATATCCCTACAAGAAATCTCCCAATGTAATGAGCCATACCAATCTGGAAAGCTAAGAAAGATACCTAAAACTTTGTTTTATACAACTTCCTCAATTTATAAATGTATAAGATCAAAATTTAAGGGCAAAGCCATTGACCTAATTAAGGACCATGCCAATATAAGACCTTTGAGTCCAAGTCAACAATTTGGCTATAAATAATTCTATAAGACTTGACAAATTACAAGTAAAATTTTAGATTGACCCTAAGACATAGGGCAACAATACTTATGAAGAATGCAAGATCTCAATGTAATTACAAATAGTCCAAATAAATGAGTAAAGTCAGAACTGAAAATGCCTAATAAGGAAGTCAAAATTTAACTTTGACCTAGCTATGGCTAAATGGCCATAACTTAAGTTATACAACTCCAAATAAAGTGATTCAAAAAGGAAATTAAAGAAGACACAATGAGAAATAATTTAATGAAGAGAAATCTATTAAATTTAAACTGTAGCTTGGTCCAATAGGCAGTAAACATTAGCCATGAAATCTAAACAATTGCAATAAAAATGCAATAAGCTTTGAAATGAAATTGGCAACATATATCAACATGTGAAGAATGAAAAATAGAACATATTAGTGACATTAAAAATAATTCATCTAGTGTGCATTAAAGGTAAACATTATAGGTTGACTAATGACAGGAATAGTATTAATAAAATTTAATTATCAAACTTTATTATTAGAAACAATTTAAATGAGTACTAAAACACTTTAAATTGTGTGTTTCAGTTAGAAAAGACACTGGGAAGGGAAAAGACCCACTGAGTCAAGGCCAAAAGGCTACTCATCAGAGATTTGTGCACAACTAGTTTTTAATTGATTTTGTTCTGAAAATTTCACATGACTAAAGGGTGTATTTTCCTTATGTATTATGTTTATCAAGTATTGGATTTAATTCAATGATTATTGGAATTGTTATAGTATGTATGAATTTAGCATTGTGAAATGGTATTTCAACAAGTATTAAGCATTGTTGTGGATTAAATAAATTATGCTTTGGAAAATTATGATAGAATATGTTTTGAATTGTGATGGGCAATTTGCATGGAAAAATATGAATTTATGTTTTGAATTGTGATGAGCATAAAAATTATTGAATATTGAAATTGACTTTGAATGGAATTGTGTTGTGATTTATGCTCACAAAAAGGACAAAGAGATTTATGATATTATTTTATATCTCACTATAGATGCTTGACTAGGTTATTACCCGTCTCTTTCATTTGTTGAGGAGGTAATGGAGTTAGCTTTATTTTGATTACCATGGTACGTGCACAGGCTTAGATTCTCCTCTTAATAGAGGTTAGATCTAAGTTTTTTGTTATGGCCTTTTTGAAAGTTTCATTATTGTGGTGTGTACTGTGCACGATGATTCGACCTTCCCGACTATGGGGAGTTAGAATCTGATTCGACCTCCCCGACCATAGGGAGTTAGAATCACCCCGGAGATGGCCCTTTCAGATTAGTCTTGCATTGTTAGTGAGATAAAGAATGATTTTTGAATAGTAAAGAATTTTGATTTCAAATGGGATTTATGCATAATTGATTTTATTGGAATTAATCTTTATTTCCATGATTGCTGAAATTACCTTTATGATTTGATAAATTAAATTTCGTGATCAAAGTCATTTTATACAAATGATTTATATTATTGGCAATGAATATTTTGATTTTTGAAATTTGATGAGTATCCAGATTTCCAAATTATTTGCTGTAATTTTGCTAAGGTATATTGTACTATGTTTTAAGTTATAGTTGTGCACCACTGAGTTTACCACTCAGCGATAGCTTTGTATGTTGTCACAGGTGAAGATAAGGATAGAGTAACTGAGTGAGAATTCTTGTAGTGTGCCTTTAAAAACACATTCATCGCCTGTGTATATCATAGGTAGACCCATATACATAGGTTTTAATGTGTGCATGTAATAATACCGGTAGGCAAAGTGCGGTAATTCATTAGGTGTACTATGGGATTATGTTACATCTTATGGAGGAGTAGGGTGTGACACATTGGGTCCAAGCGCACCAATTGCACAGTACTTATGCTTTTAGAAAAATCTCCACTGGATAGGTGATGTTAATGCTTTTAAAATTTCATTGAGGATATTTGGAAAAAGGAATCCTCTAAGGATTTTTGAAAAAACTTAGTCCTTTTAGGGACCATTTTGTAAAAGAATCATCAAGGAATGATGTTGAAAAATTTTAACTCATTTGAGGATCATTTTGTTAAAAAGAACTCACTGGGGATGAAAACAGACAAACTTATATAATTCTAATATGCTCTAGGAACATTTTTGTAATTTTGCAATGTGAAGGACCAAAATGTAATTCTAACTCCATGGCGAATGATAATATGATATATGATGTGATGTCATGAAATGCAACATCGTCACTCCAACCCCCTAATTACCAATCTTTAATTTATGAAGAGCACAACATTAAATCTATTTACCCTCGTTGAGGGACAAAGTGGGGTGCCTAATACTTTCCCCACCCGTATACGGACCCCGAATCTAGAATATCTGTTTTTGAAGTGGATTTTTTTTATTATTTACCTTTACAAATGGTTTTCTTTAATTTCTCTCAAAATTAAAGTGGCAACTGAAGGAACGGAAGCGTGAAAAACACAAGTTTATACCAATGAATTCAAAAATTTTCACCTAGGGTCACATGCATCATGCAAGATTTATTTTTATCTATTTGATTTCAATTATAAAAAACATATTAAAACTCTTTTAATATGTTTTTGGATCTATATTTTCCATTTAAGATTTTAAAATTAATCAGATTAATTTTAGAACCCTAGATTAAATCAAGAACGATTACACTAACCTCTTGATGCACTGCAGCGTGTCTGCGCCTTTGATATTCGTCTTCAGGACACCAGATGTTGTCCCTCTAGCTTGTCCACACCAAGAACACCTATGGCAGTCCTTAAACAGCTTCTAAATCCTTTTCTATTAATTACAATTTCAAGTTCTGCCTTTTAAGAGATTAGAGATGTAAACAGGACATTAGAAACAATTTCTAGTGTTCTTAATTCAAGAGATTGATGGGTAATCTCTTTGAATTGATGAGAGATGAAGAAGAATAGATGAAAACCCTCAAAGTGGCGTGACAAAGGAGAGGAGTGGCTGCTGGTTGTTTTTCTTTTCATAACAACACTTAAATAGCTAGGTTAACACATTAAACCCTTGCCACATGTCACCCTTTGATTAGCTCTAGGTTTAAGTGACCCAATCACATTGTGCCAAGTGTCAAACCTATATTTAATCTTGATTTTAATCATCTTACATGATTAAAAACATTTGGCAAGCTTATGTGTAATCCCATGTGTCACCATCTCATGGTGCCACGTGTCATACTATGAAATGACCAAAATGCCCCTGTGTCTTAATTTTGAGTTCTTAACCCAAAATAATTATTTTTCTTCTTCTAATTAATTTATATCAAATATAAATTAATTAATTAATCTCTATTAATTAATTTCTCATTAATTAAATTCATATTTAAACACTTTAAATATAAATTTAATTTATACTACACATCCAATAATCTAGATTTGGTTTCAAGTCATGCTAGGGACTTTGCAATTTAATTGTAAACCAAACCTATTTAATTAATCAATTAAACTCTTTAATTAATTAATTAAATCATATTTAAATAGGTGATAACTTGTGTATGTGTGTGACTTACTAGGCTCATCACTAATTGGCAATGAGACATGATATCAACTCTTAATATCATCAGAACTCTTTCTTACCATAAATGATTTCTCTAAATCATTTTATGAACCTCATAGACCATGGTTAACACCTAGCATAGCATGCCATGGCCACCCAATTAGTAATAAGGTTTACCTTAAATGAACCTATAATCATATGTTACCATGCACTAGAATCTCTCTCACATACAAAATCCCAACTCAAGCCGGAGTCATGGTTTATGTCAAACCGCATTTGCTATGAATATTATGTTCCTTTTAATTCCAGCTTGATTAAAAGATTTTCTCATCATAAACTCTTTTCTAAATAAATATATCTGTCCTCGCCAGGAACTTGAAACATTAAGAACAATTAAATGAAAATAGGAATTTATCTCTATTTACTTAGAGCACCAGATTCCATCTTGATCAACACCTACCTCCATAAATAACTATTAGGAGCCAACACATGCCCATATACCCATACACAGATAAGTATGAAAGCAGTATCAAACTCAAACTACCTATATACAAGATAACTGTGCTATCTTAGGTCTAAAGATTATATGCACTGATATGATTTATGACAAAATATTGACAAGAGTAAACTCCATGTGCTTGTCATAAGTGTCACTGGTTCGGCCTACTTATCATTTATAAGTGCCTATCATATTTGTTATATGGCATGAGACTCACCATTCCATCTTATTTATATCTCATATAAATAACTTGGGAACAAACATGAATACAATCTTTCTGGATAAGTCATGTCCTTATTATGAAGTATCCTCGATTGTGAACCTATTTATGATACTTCGTGCTAGAAATATTGTCACTAATATTCTTAACAACTTAAGAATAATATTTCTAACAAAATATCAATGGACCTTTTCTATTACACATAAATATATTATGTAAATGGAAAAGTAGAAATGCCTTTTATTAATAAAAATATGTACAAGATACATACTAAATGATATGCTCTAGGGCATACTACTAACTCCTCACTTTTTTCACTTCGGTGAGAGTTCGTCCAGGCGACCGTAAAACCCTTGTGATAGCTGCTATACAACTCTAAGATCTTATTACACATGTGTTTAGGTTTCAAAATTTTGAGATTTACCCCTCTTATGAGGAGTTCATTATTATCTTGGATAGGAAACCATCTCCTCATGATTTTATCATCCTTCCATCGTTTAGAGTTGACTTACTTGGGAAATTCAAGCTGCTTTAGCAATTGCTAGCAAGGAAATTCTCTCTCTCTCTCTCTCTCTCTCTGTCTCTCCTGTGAAGGGTTTTATTTCATTATTAGAGCTTGGTGAGATATTTACTTCTTGGGATCAAAAGAAACACAACACTATTGCTCTGCTCTTTGCTCTAATTGCCTATTACCTTTTGTCACATGAGTTTATTCATGGAAACTATCAAATCTTTCATATTTTGAGAGAGTTCAAACCTAGAGCTACACTTATTCCCAATGTTTGAGCTGAGACATTGCACGATTTGGACAAAGTGAAGTTGGTTTTACTCCATATTTCTCTGGCAGCCCACTTCTCTTGTAGATATTTATTTTTTTATTTTTGCTCTAATTTTTACCTAAGACGCCCTTTATGGGTTTTCATCTTAATGATCTTTTCTTACGCTCCATCTTTTATCTAAATTGCCCTTTAAGGGTTTCAACTTAGCGAGCTTTATTTTTTGTCTAACCTGCCTTATCAGGCTTTCTACTTAGCTAATTTTTTTTCTTTTCTCATTTTTTTTTTTAGATCTAGCTGCAAGAGAAGTTCAAGCTTTTGGCTGTCCCAACCAAGATCCCTAGTTGGCCTAAGAATCTGCAGTCAAGGTGGCCACTCAAGCCTATTGAGCCTATATCTTAGACTATTTGGTTTTGCATTAAAATTGATATTGATATTCTATGGACTGTCCCTCGATGGAATTTATCACATATGACTACTAGGACTTACCTGCCTTGTGTTGCTTTGGCTAGCCTATCTGAGTCTTCATTATACATTCTCCATCGATTTTCTCAGTCTTATAAGACAATCCAAAGCTATCTCCTTTGATGACTATCACTTCAATGTTAGCCCAATGACACTCGATTCTCAGAGAAAGTGAAGGATACTTGAAAAAAGAGAACAATGCATCATAGTTTCAAAATAGAATCCTGATGCTTCCTCTAGTCATCATTGTAAAGAATGAATTACATTACTAAACAAGATAGCTAGAGAAACCAACACATCCAATAAGAGGCAGAAGGTGTAATTTTTATTTACTTATTGCTTAATGCAGTCTCATTAAAGATTTTATGCAAGACATTCATAAAACAATGAATCACATTTCATTGATGCAAATAAACTGTCACCCCTTTTGGATTTAAAATCTAATTACATTTCTAACTTTTAGGAGTTAAATCTAAGCTCTTATCTTGCCAGATGGTTCTTTCGAGTTTTTCATCAAGATCTTTTCTCACTCTCTTTTTGCCTAGGCCACCCTTTGTGGGTATTTAATGTAGCTTTTCTTTATTCTATTTTCTTTTTTTTTTTTTAATTTTTTTATTCCCCCCTTTTATTCTTTTTGTCTTTTTTAGCCTTAACTTTTGCCTAGACTGCCAGTTATGGGTTTTCAATGTAGTAGGCAAATTTCACATAAAATACTTCTTAAGCCTATCCAAGTTGACCAATTCATGAAATTCACTCCCATCCAAGTCAGCTATTCTAACTACACGTCTAGGTAAGATATGTTTTATGATGTAGGGTCCATTTCATTTGGGCTTGAATTTTCCCTTGGATCAAAAGGTATTAGTCTGGCTTCTTTTAGAACCATTTTAATCTTTCTGGGCTTAACTTTCTCATTGAAGGCTTGAGCTATCTTCCTTCGGTAGGCTTGCATGTGACATAGGGCCTGCATTCTTTTCTCATTAATTAGGGCCAGTTCTTCATACCTCATTTAGGCCTATTCATTCTCAGGAGTCTTTGCTTCTAGAGCTACCATCATTCACTCAACTTCTAACTCAATTGGGAGTACTACCTCAATACCACATACTAGAGAGAAAGGTGTTGCCTTATAAATGTTCTCATTATAATCTCATATTCCCATAAAGCATAGGGCAAATTTTCTAGCCAATCCTTATAAGTCTCAAATATTTTCTTCAGGATAGTCTTCACATTCTTGTCTGCTACTTCTGTTGCCTCATTTGTCTATGGTCTATATGGTAAAGACTTATGATGTTTGATCTTGTACTCTTGAACTAAATCTAGAAATTTCCTCTCGAGCTGGGCCCCATTGTTAGACACTTTCAAAGAATCTCGTAAAAGTTGCCCCTCAGCCAATATGAATTGAATTACTCATTTCCAAATGGTGGCTCTATCTTTCTTATCTGCTAACTTTAGGTATGTAAAGAGTAAGGCCAAGCAAATGCCTTTAAGTACTTTGTTAAAAAAGTTATGAATTTATCTTTTTCTTCCTGAGTCAAATTTGCAACTAGGCTTATTTCTTTAAGGTTTTCTGGTGTACCCAAGTTAACATAGATCAAATTTATTGCATTTATAAAAGTGGATTTTACATGATCATGAATGCTATGCACATGCTCATCAGGATAAACATCAAACAAGAGAACAGAGAATTTATATTACTAATCTTTGCCTCAAAATCAACATTTAGTTTATTAGAAATGAAAATATTAGACTCAATATTATTATAAAGGACAAACTTAAACTTTAGAGTGTAGCTTCAGGAGCATGGCTTCCAACTTGCAAATGTCTTTCTTATGCTTACTATTCATATCCCTTCTTGAACTCCTTCTATCATTTTGGGCATCTCTCTGTCTTTAGTTTTCAAACTTCACCTCTCTCTATGCCCAAAATCTTAATTTCTCTCATTTTTCTATGGTTGGATATGGTTTTAGGCATTGGATTAGTTTGGGCATTGGGCTTTGGTTCTAGGTCAACTATTTTCTTATCATTGATGAGGTTTTGAACCTTATGCCTCAATAAAAGACAGTTATATATGTCATGGCCTAAGAATTTGTGATAGTGACAATAGAGGTTAACTTTATGATTAGGTGGTAGAAAGTTTAAAGTTTGTCTAAGAGCTAAAGGTTAGAATAGACACTAAGCTTTAAGACACTTGAATACCTTAGAAAGGGGCTTGCCTAGGTGGGAAAAGATTTTAGGGATTTTACCTACAGCTTGGACATCCACAATCTTTTCTCCTTCTACACTTCCTTTAGGTTGGTATCCTCCTTTTTTGGGCTGGTATGCTTTACTATTTTCATTCTTCTCATCTTCTAATTAGACCCTCACATCATACAACTATTCAAAAGTGGCTCTGGGCATGCAGTACAACTTTTCATAGTAGGTTGGCAACAAATTCTTCACAACTAGACAAACTTGATCCTTCTCACTGAGTCAATTAGGTATTTTCGTAGCCTTTTTTCTCCACCCCATCAAGTATTCGAAGAAAGTCTAAGTACGTGTTTGTTTACTTATCTCTAGGTCCCTCAAAGTTACATCCAGAGTAGTGTTATAAAAATAATATTGGATAAACCTTCTAACTAACCCATCCCAAACTCTTCTAACAGTAGGCTTAAACTTATAGTACTAGGATGATGCCACCCCTTATAGAGAGATAGTAAAGAACTGAGTGATTTGCTCCCTATTGAGCTTAGTAGTCCTCATCACAATCAAACAGGACCTCAGATGGGCCTTAAGATCTCCAGTCCTATCAAAATTGGGCAAATCACGCATTTTGAACTTGTCGAGCCTAGATTTTCATTTTGTTCAGTGTCGCAAGGGATTTTGCGGTCGCCTGGACGATCACTCACCGAAGTGGGAAAAGTGAGGAGTCGCCACCTTAGTTTTGAGGGAAACTAAAGTAAACCATTTGGGATAATAAATTAAAAATAAAACCACTTCAAAACAGAGATTCTAGGTTCGGGGTCCGTAAACGGGTGGGGAAGGTGTTAGGCACCCCACCTCGTCCCTTAATAAGGGTAAGTAGATTTAGTTTTGCGTTCTTTATAAATTAGTTAGGAGGGCTTGGATGGAAATGTTAATCCTTTTGGCTAAAGGAACATTTGATTTCTCACTGAATTTGGATCACCCAGATACACAAGTAAATGAGACCACCTTAGTGAATTGACGTTACGGATTTTTTAGTTCTGAGATTATTTTTGCGTGCGGGTTAAGATTTGGTGCGAGGATCGGATAAGAACTCTCCTCCGATCTCTTTTAAGTTATTCATTAAAATTTTGGAGGGAGACCGGATAAGAACCCTCCTCCGATCTCCTCTAGACGTTTATTAAAATTTTTGAGTTGAGACCGGATAAGAACTCTCCTCCGATCTCTTTTTAACGTTTATTAAAATTTTGAGGGGAGATCGGATAAGAACTCTCCTCCGATCTCCTCTAGACATTTATCAATAATTTTGAGTTGAGACCGGATAAGAACTCTCCTCCGATCTCTATTTAATAGTTATTAAAATTTTGAGTTGAGACCAGATAAGAACTCTCCTCCGATCTCTATTTAATAGTTATTAAAATTTTGAGTTGAGACCAGATAAGAACTCTCCTCCGATCTCTTTTAAATTAACAGGAGCCCGAAAGGGACTTTTCCGATCTCCCTGATTTTAACTTCAGCTACATGACATAAGAGCCTAAAGCTAAGGATTCTGGCATTCGAAGATGCTGGGGATAAGGCTTCTCGATACCTTTTGGCTAGATGGGGAAAACTAGACTTGATTTACCGACCTTCCATGTATTCATTTTACCAATATCTATTAATGACCGATCTATTCTGTTTTGTTTATTTTGGTTTTATTCCACTTTATGACCTCTTTGTCGAATTGTCACACGCCACCTAATAGTTTGGCTATCTTCCTGACGCGTTATTCAGGTTCTTTCTTTTAAAAGGGATCCTTAAGTTGCAGTTACCTACGTCTTACCGGACCATTTACACGCTACTAGGAGCTAGAAAAACTTGCATTCAGAAACGACGAAGATTAATAAAATAACGGACTAATCACTAAAGAGATAACTTGAGAGTAACATTCTTTTGGGTCCTTTTGCACAAAATGAACTTGGAGAAAATCACATACGTAAGAGGAAACAAAGAAAGTGCGAAAAATAAATGTAAACACTTAGTAAAACAGCAATATGAGCTCTTACCTGTGAGGAGCCAAATCTACTGAAATAGCTATGGGGTGGCAAATAGAGATAAGACAGTAGACTGATTAGCCTGAGAGCTGATGTTCGTCGGGAAGTGAAGGGAGCTCAGCTAAAATATAATCAGATTAAGATAAAAGCCGAGTGGAATGAAGTTTAGCTTAGACAGTGGTGATGAAAACAGAGATGATAAAGGGCTGAAAGTGAGGGTGTGACCAGATAATGAACAAACTGGAAATGTGGAGTTCCAGTATCCAGAATCCTTTTCAAGAAACACTTCAGAAAACTAGTTTCAAAAGTTTTTCCAATCAACACTTCAGAGTAGCGGAATAACAAACTAAATGAAGTTTTCAGAGTTCTTCCGCTATAATAACAGCCTCTCCTTTTTTGTCCGTCCGTCCCCTGAACAGTTTTTCATGCTGGTATTTATAGGAATCGGGTGCTCCCCATGAAGGGTCAGGATTTATTTTGAGGGAGATGGAGGGTCAAGATTTCGAAGGACATGATCGGATGTCTAGGAATTAAAGAGAATCAAAATGAATGGCTGAGATCCCTCTTCAGAACGTTTGTCCTTTTCTTTTTTCAATTTGACGGTCCCAGATCTTCTCGTCCGGAACGATCTAAGGGCTAAGAGCGAAAGACGCTGGTATTGTCGTCTTCTCTCTTGATCCAAGGGTTCCGGGTTTGTCCTTACAAGTGAGATCAACGGTGGGGATTGAGATGTATAGGATCACATGACATACCCCGCACTCACAAGATTGTGGGCGATTCTTAGGCGTGCGGTGGAGATCTCGCCTGCAACGCTTTAACTACCTCGGCTCTGATTCTGACAACGGTTATTTGGGATTCGTCTTATTCCTTTTGTCTTCCGATCCCTCCTCTTTCTGATCTCTTTCACATGTTCTTTCCGATCTTTCATGCTGGTCTCCCATCTTCCGATCTATTATTCCGATCTTTCCTTCCTTAGGTCCGTTCGTCAAAGCATTAATTGCCCTCGATTCCGTAAGCGTTAACCGCTTGCTCGCCAAAGAATAAATGCTCATTTTCCCCTATATATACCCCTGTCGACAGAGACATTTCCTTCATCTGATTTTCCTCTCTTCCTTCTTACTTTTCCTGTTCTAGCTGCTCCGGTGGAAGTTCCGGCCATGATGGTGGTTTTTGATCCCTTTCCGATGAGCTTCTTTAACCACCGGCTGAAAATTTACGATCCCGATGATCGCATAACCCTAACTGATGATGGTGAGAGAACTGGATTTGACCAATCTGTATTGCGGACCTCGGTTGTACCGATCTCGAGTCGCTCGACTGAGTTCATTCGGCTTCTCATCACATTGAGTGTTCCGACAGCGGCTTTCCTCCACATTGGGTGTTCCGACAACGCCTCGGTTCTGGTCGGTGACACCCCTTTGGATCAGTCACAATGTGACATTCCGATCCCTAGAGATCGCCCAAATGATGTATTTTGTTTTTCAATGCAATTCGATCTCTAGAGATCACAGAAATGATGTAATCCAATTTTAGTGTAATCCACTTCTGGTGTTGATCCTTCTCCCTTAGACTCTATCATATTTACACCACTGCCCGTATTATGGTTAGGCAGTGGGTTTGAGGTAACGTTGGGGAGGGAACCATTTCCCTCGATCTTCAACCACCCATTTCGGATTAAAGCGTGCACTCTCCCTTTGAGTGCCCCACAGTTATCAGTTGAATGCCCTTGTGCCCCTCCATGGTACTCACAACGGGCGGTGGCATCATACCATCTAGGGTATGGTGGCTGGATTGGGTCTAAGGGGACTGGTACAATTTGGTTTATACCGACAAGGTATCGGTATATTTCACTGAGTGGGAGGGGAAGAGGTGGATCAGGGTTTCTTGGGGGCCTTGGATTATTTTGTGGTGGTCTTGGTTGAGCAGGAGGAGGAAGCGGTCTTGGTTGGTAATTTGTAGGTGGGGGATATTGTGGGCGCGGGTGTGGATAATTTGGGAAGGGAGGTGGGATATTTGCGATGGTTTGGCCAGGAGAGGAAGGATACTACCAGAATTGTTTTGGGGAATGGGGAATAATTGTTTTGACGTGACAGAATGTACCTCACCCTCCTTTTTCTTGCCAAAGTCGCGCCTTCTTTATAGGGTTCTCTCACGACTCTGCAATGTCCCATTCTTAAGTTGGCCTCAATTCTCTCACCCACCGGATGATATCGAGAAGCTGTTGGAAGTGTTTCCAATCATCAAGTTGAAGTAGGAGCCTTCAAAGTCTCGATGAACAAAGAGCATAGCTCATTGTCACCACCGGGGATATACTTCCGCCGCCTTTTCCTCCATCTCTCGAGCATACCGCTTGAAACCTTCCCTCTTTCTGTGCCATGTTCGAGGTCTCTCCTTGTGGGTGCCGCATCACAATTGAATTTGTATTGCTTTAAGAAGGTATCGCCTAAATCCTTCCAGAGTGCAAATTTTGCTCTGCCCAATTGTATGCACCATCTTAGAGCCGCCCGAGAGGCTCTCGTGAAAGAAGTGAATGAGAAGTCTCATCTTCTGTTAGGGCGCATTTTGGCAATATAGGTTGCCGTGTGGATGCGGGATCTGAGTTCCTGTACTTGTCAAAACTGAACCTTGAATTTGGGTGGCACCACCACATCCGGCACCGCCTTAGTGATGCCACATCCACAGAGCCATACATATTCAGCCCTTCAATTGCTCTCAATCTTTCCTCTAGAGTGCATAGCTTTCATTTTTTTGACTTATTTTCTCCCCTATCAAGGTGGAATACTCCCCCAGTTGGGAGATGAGGGGTGAAGTGAATGGGAGGGATCACATTTGAAGGGTATGGGTCGGTGTTTTGAACGGCTGGGTAATGAGAGTAAGGCAGGTCATTATTTGTAGTAACCGGATTGACAGTGATTGTTGGGTCCGGGATGGGAGACTGAAAGGTAAAAGAAGTTGAAGCTTGGTGAGGATCATTTGTTGGAGGTGGTGGAGGAGGTAATGGCAGGCTAGACTCTGCTGTCGATTTATTCTGGGACATTTCTCTCATTAGTCTCATAAGTTCTGAGACCTGGTCTTTCAATTCGGAGACTTGCCCCTGTAGGTTCTGTACTTGTTCCTGATCTTCCATTATCTTCTTTGTCCGAGATCTTGTTAAGTACACTCGCTTGGGCTGAACCGTGTGCTTTGTCAGACTTGCTTTGTTTGAAGCAATATTGATTTCCTGTGAGGGGTAAAAAAAGAAAATTTTAAATGAACTTTGAATTTTGCAAAGAAACTAAAAGTCCTGGTCTGGACGAAGGATACAGTGGCATTTGAAAGCCAGGTTGAAATCTGTAAAAGGACAATCGCGTTAACTTTATCATGGCATTGCCCGATAGTCTGACTGTGAATGACGGGATTGAATGCTCATTTATGATACCTGTCCATATAGCGCATTCAATTTTTCACATAACCCTAGCGAGGGAGTTCCTACGGGAGTCATATTATTCATTCACAAATTTACTAAACAATGATCCAAAAATCATTTCATTAACTGAATAATTTGTACACCATATTCTTTACATCGGCCTAGGCTCTGGGAGGTTCTTTATAATGAGATGACATTTTCTGAGATACTCATATAACCTTTCTTTTTGCTTGGTAGGATCGAATGCTTTCAAGGCATACTCGGATTCAGGTAATAGTTCTTGTTTTCCCTGTGCTATTGTTCTCTCCAGCTGGTCAACATTCTCTTTCAGTCCTTGATAGAGAGCAGCTTGTTTTTCTTTCTCTTTCCTTTCTTTAGCACACTCTTTCAAGATATCGTTGATGAGTAGTGCTTGTTCTTTTAATTCAAGCTTCTTCTTTTTGTTTTCTTGCTTATACTCTTCAATGAGTATTTCTTGGTATTTCATCTTTTCCTGAAGCTTACTATTCTGCACTTTTATTTCTTTGGCCTCAGCCTGATGAGAGTCTTTTTCCTTTTCCCACTGCACCTCTTGCTTTTCGAACTTCATCCTTTCGGCACTTGCCTCTTCCTTGAGTCTTCTCACCCTTCTCTTAAGTTTCTGCTGTTGGTCCTCCAATTGTTTCGTTTGTTCTTGCAGCTGTGAGTTCTCGGCATTTGCCTTTTGTAGCGAGTCAACCAAGCGATTATCAGCTTCCTCTAATAGGGCATTTTGGCGAGGGTTGCTGTCCTTGAATTCTACAGTAGAGTGTTCTCGGTCCCTGTCAATTCTCCATTTAAGATAATCGCCCAAGGCACTTGGGCCTTTGGGTGATTTCTCCATCAGAGTGATGTTTTCCCAAGACTTGCGAGCCATTTTCAACCCTTCTTCTTCCTTGAGCTCATGGTAGAAGCGACCTTGGTGGTATTCTTTGATGTTGATCACGGACTGTGTTGAGCCAAACTGCCTCATTACCAATGCCGGAGTGTAACTTGTATACCCGGTTACTCCGATTAGGGATACCGACTGATTACCCTCGCATCGATCGAACGGGTTGGCCTCGACGTCCACGCTTCTCCAACAAGAATCATGGCTATTGAAACTCAAAATCCGCTCCCACCATCGCTGTTCATTTTTCGTGATCGACATTAACCGGTCATTCTCTCGATGGGAGGCTGGTCAAGGTACCAAGTCAACCCCTTCGTCTCCACGGGACACATGTGACTGATAATCCAGAGGTATAACAGTTGAGAACAACACTTAAGGGACCCTTTGCCCTGTTGTCTGCAGTAGGTAAGGGTTAATAAAGTCTCCACAAGGATCGCCGGTATTGGATTGATCTGCTGCCTTTCTACTGTCCAGAACACTTCCACCGCATTGCAAGTTATGATTCCCAATGGTCCTGGGAACAAAATCAGACCATAGATTCCCAAGGCGAGTGCTACCGAAGCTTTATCCCACCGTTTCTCTCGGAGGCATTGATCTAACCATTTCTGGAGATATGTCCAATACCAACCATGCGTGTTTCCTTTGGAGGTTTCTTTTGACTTCAATTCTTCTGGGGGAGTACCCAACATATGTGCCAGTCGTTTCCAGGTCTGCCTATGTTCGAGGTGTAGGTAGATCCGGTTCTGTAATGAGTAAGGAATCCCTAGCAATGCCTGATATTCTTCCATAGTGGGAACCATATCAATGTCATTGAAAGAGAATACCCCGTACTTAGAATTCCAAACCGACAACATGGCTTTTAATGCCGGGATTTGGACCTTGACTTGCATCAAGGTTGCAATCCTTCCATACTTTTCTTCAAATCGTACCTTGACCTGATCGGGAAGCGACCTCCATCCATTAGACAGACCCTCGAGGTTGTTCATTCTGACCTTTATTTTATCCAGATCTAGTGACGGTATTGAGCTAGCGTGTGCCTCGGAAACATCATTTTGCGAGGGTACCGACCTATGAGCTGATTTGGACCAAAGTTTAGCATGCTGAGCCTCTTCTGCCGACTGACTCGAGGATGCCATGATAAAAATGATGCCTATCCTTTACTGCACTTCGGTTTGGTAATGCCCATGGAAAATTCGTTAGTAAGACAAATTGGGGTAATTTTGAATCATATCATGTTGAGTGACACGTACACATTTATCAAAGTAGGAAAATGTGTAGGTGTTCTAGTAGGATTCAAGATTACCCTAAAAAAAAATGAACAACAGGAAATGGAGGGTCATTCGGCTTCTCATCACATTGAGTATTCCGACAGCGGCTTTCCTCCACATTGGGTGTTCCGACAGCTTGGCTCGCCTGGGTGACACCTCGTGGATCAATCACAATGTGACATTCCGATCCCTAGAGATCGCCCAAATGATGTATTTTATTTTCAATGCAATCCGATCTCTAGAGATCACAGAAATGATGTAATCCAATTTTAGTGTAATCCGATCCCTAGAGATCGCCCAAATGATGTAATCCGATCTTTTGAAAATAAAGACTTTATTTTGTCGGTTATCATCTTATTATTTTTGCATTGATTATTTTCCGATCTCTAATGTGATTATCCGATCTGGTTCTTTACCTGAATGACACTTAACTGATCCTTTATTCAAAATATTTAACTTATTATGCCGATCTCCAATTAACCGATCTCGGAACATTCGAATATTTGAGAGAAGTGTCAGAACAGCTGTCGAGTCCCACCAATCGATGCGTTGCCTAGAACCTCGCGAGCATTAAATGCTCGGACTAGTATAAATAGGGGTGGGAGGGTTAGCCAGTTGTTCTCTCATTCCATTTTCAATCCCCTGCTCACAACTTCGAAGTTCTCTCGTTTTCTCAAGTTCTTCCGACGCCGATCAGACTCCGGTAAGGGCTTTGATCTTCTTTTTTAGTTTTAAGTTCTTTATTCCTTTTGAAAATGAGCGGTGCCGAAGGTCAGAGAGCGGCGAGCCCTCCTTCCATTCAGTTCTCATGGTCGTCCGATGAAGAAGAGGTAGTCGGGCCAAGCACGCAAACCGAACCCCCTAGGGTCTCCGCTCCAGCTCGGGGGCGGATCATACCATCAAGGCGTGCACCTGTTTCAGGGAGGGAGACTCTCCCTATAGATGAGCTACCGTCGGTTCTTCGAGTATCCGATCTGCAATCGTTTAGCCAAGAATACAACATTCGGCCTGATTCGTACGAGCTAATCAAGTGCCACGGCGATCTTCGTGTCGATCACTCCTTTGAAGAGAATGACATGGTTATGGTGTACGAGGAACAGTTAAAGGCTGGTCTTCGGTTCCCTCTAGATGACTTCTATAAGGAGGTCCTAAAACTTCACCGAGCATGCATTGCTCAAATTCACCCTAACTCGTGGCGGATCTTGGTAGCCTTCCGAGGTCTATGCCGAGCTAAGGGAATCAGACCTACGGCTAAGGTGTTTGTCGAATCGCATGCACTAACTCGCCAAAGGATGACGAACATCGGTTCTTTTCAGTAAGCCTCATTGCGGGCTCTTTTCCGATCTGCCTCATCCCTTAAGAATTGGAAGAACCGCTTTCTTCATTCTCGAGGAGCAAAGATCCGAGCCGCTGAGGACTTCCCCTGTAGCCGGTGGTACCAGGGGCCTTTGCTTCCGAAGCATATTACCCTGAACCAGGAAGAAAGCTTAGTAGTGATGGATCTGAAGAGTCTGGCCGCCACTCAAAAGTATTCTTGTTTGGATGCGGTGACTGCCGAGTTGCACCATTGGACTATTCAACTGCTCACCGGCCAAGACCGCGAACTTCCGCTCTCTGACCTCGGCATTGGTATTTTCTATATCTCAGCTCTCAGGACCTTAGCGATCTCACTGACCTTTTCTTTGTGCAGGTATGGCGGGTGGTGAGGGTTCTAGGAAATGGAAGAAGGACAAAGAGATCTCCCGGAGAATAAAAGAGATGAAGCGTTCGGAAATGCTTCGAACACCTGGTCATGAATCTGGGGAAGTACAAGGGGACCCGCCTCAACCTTCGGATCTGCCGACCAAGCCGCTCGATCTCTCCTAGATTGGAAGAGCAACCTCCGGCTCTTCCAGTTGTTCCAAGCACGGAAAGGGGTCCTTCTCAATCTTCTGGGAGGACCTCTTCTCGTGGCGCTCAAAAGCTAATCGAGTCCCTGAAGAATAACCGGACTGTTCGGGAGAACCCCGGTTTTGCCCAAGTCTTGGGTTCTTCCATCTTTCTTCGGGAGGATCGGGACAGGCTATCCTTGAATAGCCTTGATGATATCTTGACTCAATCCATGAGCCTGAACGTTGAGTGCCTGGTGAATCAGACCATGGTTTGGGAAAAGGTTCAGCGTCTGGGTAAGGAGATCGGGAAGAAAAATCAGGAAGTGGCTTCCCTCCGATCCCAACTCTCATCCGCTCAAGATTATATATCTCAAGTTGAAGGGCGAGCGAAGTTTTTTGAGGATAGGGTGGCCGAATTGAATCTTGTTCTGGCTGAAAGGAATCGGGTTCTCGGAGAAGTCCAGGCGCTACAGGCCAACGAAGCTGCTCAGGTCGCCCAACTCATCGACGAGCTTAAAGAGAAAGACGGGGAGCTTAAGGAGAAAGATGAAGAGATGGTGACGGGAATAGCCGGGGCCTATGTGAATGCTCACAAGGACCTCTTGGCCGAACTCCAGAAGCGTTACCCAGGGGAGGACTTCTCTTGGATGGCCGACCTGGCTCCTGAGGGCGACGATGAGGACAGTGAGGGGGAAGCCGAGGGTGAGAGAGAGAGTGAGCAAAATGTAAATCAGGCTGGGGGTGACCCTCCAGCTGAATAGCTTGTACAAAAAATGAAATGAAATGGGCTCTCTTTTGTTCAATGAATGGATGTGATTGGAAAATCTCTGAACTGCCTAAGTGTTTGATTGTATGAGCATAGCGAAACAAGAACTAAATGCAATTATTAATCTAAGTATAAGAGATCGGAAAGCAAAATAAGCATGAGATCGGTGGGGAAGAAATGCTGAACGGGACTTGATTAAAATTGAAAATTTAACTTGAACACTTAAGATCGGAATCCTTATTAAACCGAACCAAAACCTTAACTCTTAAACTTTCGAAAGGGAGATTGGCAATAAAAATGGTAGGAAAAGATCTAGTGCCAGTTCATTTATCAGGAATGTACTTGACGGGTCCTGAGTTTCGACAATGGGTTTGAGAGATCGGTGAGCGACAGACTGGTAAAGCTTTGACTGATGCGAGAACTTAACAATTTGATTTAATTCTTTGCGGGGAGAGATCGGAATTGTGACAGCCTATCAAAGAGGGATCGGAAATGTGATTAGCTGTCCGAAGGAGACTTAGTACCGAGGATCGGTTTCAAAGTTTTATTGATTTTGGGGATCGGTTTCAAAGTTTTATTGATTTTGGGGATCGGCCAAAATATGGTGTCGACATTCAGATCTAGTCATAAAGAAACAACTGGCTATCCAATACATCTCCACTCATGATCAGATTGCAAATCTACTCACCAAAGTAGCAACTCACCAATGACATCACCAACTTCATGACTTGCTTATAATCCAACCAGCACTTAGTTCGAGTTGAGGGAGTGTGATAAGGTTTATTGTAATATAAACTCTTGTTGGTTAGTATTTAGCTTGTACAATTTTCTATTTGTATTCTACTAGCTCTCTCTTATAGTTGTTACAAATTAATATAACCTAAGAGTTATGTAATGCAATGATGTTCTACAGCTATTACATTATTCCAATTAATGTAAGAATATTATTTTGTTTAAGAATGCATATTATTGATTATTATTAATTGCATATTAAAATTTGAGGTATTTTAAAAGTGAAAGTAATTAAAACATCATCATTAACGATGATATTTGTATTCATATTAATTGTTAATCAATTTTTTCATTGTCGTTAATAATTAATTTTTCACAACCACTTTTATGGTCATTAACAATTTTGATCGACCATTTTTCATCATTTTCATCAATTTTTAAGGTTCATTTATCCTACTTTTTACTATCATTAATAGTTTTGAACGATCATCTTTTGCTCTCTCTAATACTTTTTAATGACTTTTTTTCTCGTTAATAAACTTTAATGACCATTATTTATTATTGTTACTATTTTTCAACGGCTAAGTTGTCTCATTCACTATTTTTCAATGGCTAAGTTTTCTCATTGTTAATAATTTTTAACGGTAACATCAAAGGTCATTACATGCAAAATAACATTATTTTAATTCAAATTTAATGACTATTTTCTCTTTCGTTAATAACATTAACGATGACTAAATAGTCATTAATATAATATTTTTAATGATTGATTATTACGTCCTTGTTATTAGCATTAACAACAAGTTTATGTAAAGTCTTTGTTAAACTTTTTAATGATAGAGCTTATAATAACAACTTAACGATCAACTTTTGGGATCATTAATCATTATTAACAACCACTTTTTAACTTTAATTGAGGATTTTTTTTTTCTCTCGTTAAAGACCATTTTTCTTGTATATAAAAAAAATTAACGTACCCATTAGTATGTTTGCCTGTAAAATTGATGTCGATGCAACATATTATAATTGCAAGTGTTAAAAAGATATTTTCTGTAATAGTCATGCTCCAACCACTAGAGAAATTGTCAACTTTGGCCATAAGCCTCACGGTTTTGTCCCATAGGTGGAATGAAGAACTTCCCAGGAGGTCACCCATCCTAGGATTTCTCTCAAGCGAGCACGCTTAACCCTGGAGTTCTTTTAACTCTCCAGGCCATTCCACCAAAAGGCGCCTCTAGTGATTAGTTCCCCATTTTATATATCATTACTTTTTTGAACCCAAGACCATCTCCGTGCTTTCAGATGTGGGATTTGCCTAAGGGACCTTTCTCTCCCCATTTTGGGACTCAGCATCCTCACTGAGGTTTGCCCCACCATCGCCCAAGAGGACATGCGAGAGGCTCTGATACCAATTGTAACGGTCACCCATCGCCGAAGCACCGGCGAAGATAGTCTTGGGTTCAAAAAAGTAATGATATATAAAATAGAGGAACTAATCACTAGAGGTGCCTTTTGGTGGAATGGCCTAGAGAGTTGGAAGAACTCCAGGGTTAAGCGTGCTCGCTTGAGAGAAATCCTAGAATGGGTGACCTCCTAGGAAGTTCTCCATTCCACCTACGGGAAAAAACCGTGAGTGTCACACCTTACCCCTCTGTAAGGCATAACATGATCCCGTAGAATACCTAATGAACTACCGAACTTCACCTACAGATAACTCATTAAGTACCTTACAAGGGATTTTAAAATAATTTTCTTATTTTTGATAAGTGGTGAGCATTTTCTAATAGGTATTTAAAACCTTTAATTAAAATTAAAACTGGTTAATATTTTTGGCCCATTTTATTTTTTCATAAATTTTATAAAAATTTTGTCAGAGTTCCGTTTGTCTTTTGAGAAAACAGTTCTTCAAATACCTGTAAAAAGCACTTCTAATAAATTTTCTCAACCACTTCTTCAATTTCACAATCAATCTCAATCAATTTCAACTCATTTATCAACTTCTAAAAATCAAATCCACCATTTTCAATATCCATCAATCATCAAATTCCATTAATGAATTTCATTCAATTCAAAATAAATGCTACCATACATATTTCATTAATGACAAAGTAATTTATATACACCATTGCAAAAATTTACATCAAAAGAAATTCAAACTAAATTTTATTACAAACTTTATACAAACTTTGTACAAGCTGCTCAAGACCCATTTTACAAGTTCATACATTTATGTGCATCATAAACATCACAATAAATATTTATAGTCTGGGTATAAATTATACTCGATATAACCTCAGGATGAGTCGCTCCACAATCCTCAGTAGCTCACTCTACTGCTCCTCTAGTCTCTAAATCTGCGACAGCAATAACAGCTATCGCTGAGTACTAGGACTCAATGGTGCACAATATACTAAAATAATCTTTATGCAGAATTTAAATCACATTTATTCAAAAATTAGACCAAACATGAGCATTAAATACAAAACATGAATTATGAGATTTTTAATGCAAACAAGTTCATTTCGAAGTATCACAATACATTTTATAAAACCCACAGTTATATCATGCCATTCGAAACAAATATAATCTCAATAGCCAGAGGCTAAGGAGAAATCACATCACAAGGCTGGCTAGCTCAAATATATGGATATCCATTCAATTTCCTCTTCTACTGGCACACCTCAACACTTCATCCAGAGAAGGAATCAAAATTCGAAACTGATTACCCCCACTAGTCATGCTAGTGAGGTGTTCAAATATATGGTCATAACACTGTGGTTTCAAAACTTATCATAACAATTTGCTAAACATTGTCATTTCAAATACACATAATTAACTTTCAACAATTTAAATCAAAGCATCATAAATAATGTCACAATTCACTATTTCAAATCATTCAAAGCAATATGCAGAGATAATTTACAAAATTTATACGTTGTACACAAACCTCAAGCAAGTCGCCTCTTTGCCTTGACTCGATTCTTCGGGTTCTTTCCCGGTGTTCTTTTCAATTGAAACACACAATTTCACAGTGTTTCAGTACCATAACTTAGCATAAATCCAAAAATAAATTTAACTTCACTTTTACCTAGCTCTAATATGCTAAACTTAGCGTTCTTTAAATTTTGTGTTTCGAGGTTACTATTCACTATACTATTCAAGTCAAATTGTTGACTTTTTAAAGCTTAATAGGTATGGGAATTCCAAATTCACCCACATACCACATTTTGGTCACTAAATTTGTTGGTTTTGGTTGTTTACTCAAATTTTAAGTCTTCTAGGCAAATTTGACAATTTTCAGTTTTGGTGTCTAAAGTTGTATTGTTCCATTGGTAATTTTTCTGTTAGAATTTGGCAAAACTTCCTTCATAGAAAATGTTCCCTATTGTCTTAAGTTTATTCTCCTTTTTGAATCACTCCAATTGGAGTTTTTTAGCTCAAGTTATAGCCATTTGAACTATGGTTGCCGGATTAGACTTAACCCAGATTTTCTGGGCAATTTTGGTTCTGGCAGTTTTAGGTCACCAAATTTGGGTGGCCAAATAACTTGGTTAATGGCATAATTTGGGTTTGTGTTCTTCATGAAAGTTTTAGGTCTATAACTCATCTGTCCACTGGTAAAATTTCAGGTCATTTAGACCTACCTAGCTCAAGTTATGACCAAATGAACAAATACTATTCATTTGGTCAGTTTGTACAGGGCAGACTGAGATTTTGCAAGTTCGGTCAATTTGTTCACTAGGTTTTGATCACTTTTTGGGCATGCTTCCTAAATGAAAATTGTGTCATTTAGTGTCTATTTTCATTCCCAATTGGTCTCATACTGACTTGTAAATTTTCATTTTTGGTCCCTCAAAGGGACCTTGGTCATGCTGCCAGCAGCTTAACTACACTCAATCTGAATTCGATCTCAACTCCAACACTTCCAACACACTTCATTTGGTCACCATTGACCATTTCCCACTTCAAACTAGGTCAAATATATCATTTACCAATTTCTCACATTTTTGTCTCTAAACCCTAAGTGTCTAAACCCTAGTTTACTAATTCTTTGCATTTAATTGATTCAATGCATATATACATGTTTCTTCATCTCAAACAAGATCACATATACTTTTAAATCTATCAAACCATGCAAATATACCCCCATACACATGCTGGCTGAAAATTCAGTTTGGTCCTTCAACAATTAATTTCATTTTATTTCTTTAATTTCTAAGTTACTTTAAGCATATTTGCATGAAATTTGAAGAAATAATTTAGAGTTTATTACTAACCTTGGTTTAGCAATTTCTAACTCCCTTTTTCTCCAATTTTCTTTCTATTTCTTGCTCCTCTATACTCTTCAAGATGTAAGGAAGAGGTTTAAGTGGAGAATTTTAGGGGAATCATGTTTAATTTAGGGTTTCAAAAGCTTAGTGAGGCTTATCAATGGTGGAGAAATGAAATAAGAGAGAGGGAAGTGAGAGAGTGTATTTTGGCCAAATGAAGAAGACAACCCAACAAATTTTTTTTATTTGTTTTTATGTCTAATTATCTTAAATTTTCACTTAGTCAACTTTAATTAAATAATTTACATTTTTGACATCATGTATGATGTCATTTGGATGATGTCATAATTCATATTTCATTTTCTTTTCTTTTTCCTTTATTTTTCCATACTTCTTTAATTTAATTCCCAATTCTGAAATTTTTTTTTCTCCGATTTTATTTGACAGTTAGGTCAGAAGTCAGTCTCGGGGTCAATTGACCAAATTGCCCCTCGCCGGTTCAACCCGGTTTGCAAATAATTCAATATTTCTTCCGGCTCCCTAACCTAATTATTTGACACGCTTAACAATTCTTTTTCGTGATTTTCTCTTTTCCACTGTGTTCGTAATGGTCCTAAGGACCGCGACGTCACATTTTACGGTTCGAAATTTGAGTTTAAAATGACTTTGCAGTCCTTCCCGAGAAGGTCACCCATCGCTGTGACTCTCGGCTCGTTTAACTTCTTATGTTCTGTTTTTCTTATTTATACTTAACTATTTGATAATTATTAATTATTTGTGTTTATAGCTTATCTAGTTGTCTTAAGAGTGGTTCTAAACCCCTTAATTGTTCGAACCGACTCCGGTCATCGGAACAGTGAAATATACCAGGCTATACAAATAGGAGTGTTATAGTGAGGCTTATGGTCAAAACGAACAATTCCTCTAGTGGTTGGAACCCGACCATTACATTTTCTATAATGAAAATTGTGAATACTCAGTTGTAGAATCGAATGAGATATCAGTTGAAATGATTATTTGATTACGTATATTGAAAGATGCTTTTGATTTCATTGATAATGAAATGATCAAGCAATACTCTTAAAAATTTAAAACTCATCCAGAATAATTATAAATTTAATATTATCATGATAATTTATTATTTTATGAAATTATTATCTTTTACTACTCAGCTAAGTTGTTACATATTAAAGATTTACATGCATTATTATAATTTGTTTTCTCAATTTATAGTTTATTATTGCATACAATAATTTTTTTCTCTAAATTGAATAAAATAAAATATTTTTGACCTCATTAACTCAAATTTTTAACTCTCCTTGATTGGAAGGTTCAAAATTTAAAGAATTAAAAAAAAAATCGTTAATAAACTAAAAAGAAAAAAAAGGAGAAAATTGAAGGGGTCGCTAATAAGCATCCAAAGGGTTTGAGCGATTATAGATGTTGAGAGAAATAATAGAGAGAGAAACGACTGAGAGAGAATTATTGGTAGATTTTGTGTAGATTGAGTTAAACGGATGTTTTTTCATTATCGTGATAAGAAATATGAAATAAAAAGCATTATTCATCAACGAGGCACCACACTTATTTTGTCATATTGATACTTAAAATTTTGTCTCAAAAATAATTTATTTGTCTCTATAATTTCTAGAAATAAATAAATATTTATTTTTTTATTATTGTCTTTAAATATAATTAATAATAAATATAAAGATAAATTTATATTTAATACTAATTTAATTTGAAAAAATATATATATTTGTCTAAAAAATAACTTCTAGAGACAATATATCTATCTCTTTATATATTTTTACAAGTTATATTATTTGCCTCTAAAATTATTTTTTAAAAATATTTTTTTTTGTTTTTAAATCTATTTTAAAATTAAATAAATTTATTTCTAATAATTTTTTAGAGGCAAATTATTTTGTCTTTATATGCTTTAATTTAAATTAAAACATATTTAAAATATTATTTAAGATAAGAATAATTTAATCATAAAATTAAAGGCCCCACTTATTAGTATTTTGAAAACTGAAATAAGGAAATATATTTTGAAAACTTATTGGCAGGACCTTTTATGAGGAACGCTCGTGCATTCTCCGGCGCTTTGAAAAAGATGTGGGGCGTTGTTCTTCTTCTTCCTTTTTTTTTTTTTTTTTTTAAATTGTTATTATATTTTAAATTTGTAGTTTAAATTTTCAATTCATATAAATAATCTAAAATTATTAAAATATTTATAGCTAAATAATACACGTATTTTCTTCTAATTTTTTTAATTATTTAATTTAAGCTTAATGATTAAAAATAATATGTTGTCTTAGTAATTAGAACTTTTAATCATATATAAACCAGATTGAAAGAAAATATAATTTCTTTATTTAATACCTAACATAATAATAATAATAATAATAATAATAATAATAATAATAATAATAATCTGAAAAAGTTTATTATTTGAAATAAATAATAAATATTTAGAGACTAATAAATTTTTGTATCAAAAACTTTATTATTATAAATAGGGGTAATTAACTATTTCCCCCTGAGATTTAGTTATAATCACTACTTAATCCTTACTTTTTTGAAAACTGAATTAATTGATCTTATGTTTTATTTATGTGAATTATTTAATCCTTCAGTTAAAAAATCTGTTTTCTCTCTGTTAGTGATTCTATAATTGACTTAATTACCTCATTTTATGCAGTCTATCTGTTTCACTTTCAATAAATTATTCTCACCTCTCCTCGATTTGTTATGTTTCTCCTTTTTTACAAAATATTTTTGAAACCCTTACCCCCATTTTTAGTAGATATATAAATTGAAGAAGACAAAGTGTTCATTATACAGTGACAGTGATTGCAAAGAGCAAATACCAAGTGGAGATTTATAAAAGAAAGACAAGCTATTTTATATATTTATGCCTTCCTATGCTATTATATTTTTATTTATGCGGCAATATCAAGAACACATTCGTTTTTTTTATGCCATTGTTAATGATAAAAAATGTATTCTTTTCGTCCCATAATATAAACCCTAGGTAATCAGAAAATTAAACCCATTTATCACATGCATGTTTTCTTAGTGCAGCTGAAAATTCTTGAAGGCAAGGCTTCAAATCATTCTTTTGAAAACGCTATTAGAAACCAAAGCATCGCAGAAAATCATGAAATAACAGCAAGGATGTTTATCCAGCTTCAAACTTCTTTTACTTATACCATTTTTTAAAGTGGAGGGCATTTTAGGATTGTTAGTAAATGTCTAAGCCATTGACCTATTATTTAAACTTTGACTAAGCATAACAGTAACTGAACCCTAATAGAAGGATCAAATAATTCACATAAATAAAACACAAGATCAATTAATTCAACTTTCAAAAAGCAAGGATTAAATAGTGATTATGATTAAACTTCAATGGGAAATAATTAATTACCCTAAAAACAAATAATTTAACATTTAAATATTAATATATTTTTATCTCAAAATATTGATTATTAAAAATAAATAGTATAATATTAAGAAATTTATAAAATTTTGCCCTATAAAGTTGATTAAACTCAACTCAATTCAACTAAACTTTTATCTCAAAAATTTAAGGTCGGCTATATGAATATTCTTTCTCCACTCTAAATGATTTTGGGTTAAATCCTTGGAAATGTGTAATGCTTCTAGGTCATGTTGTACTAGTCTACTCCAAGTCATTTTAGGTCTACCCTTTCTTTTTTTTTCTATCCTCTACCCTAATGTGCTCTACTTGTCTAACTGTAACATCCTCACTTTAGCTAGTCCGTACAGTTTACTGTTCCGGTGACCAATGTCGGTCCAAGCAGCTAGAATATTTGAAATTATAATTAGACTAAAGTGGGGAGTTATAAAGAAATTAAATAATACTCATAAAAATCAAAGAAAAATTTTTAGAAACGAAATACACTAAGGTTAAACGAGCCGAAACCCCAGTGATGAGTAACCCGAAGGGGAAGTGATGGTGAAGGCCGTTAGCAACCCTAAACCTAGGGAAAAAATTATAAAATAATTTTTGGGACTTCAGAGAAGGGTTATTGAGGTTCTTATGGCATTAGAATGCCAAGAAAATACTTAGAAAAATTTTTCTATCGGTACACACAATTTTGGCTCGTTAAGCCAAACAGAGGGCATTTGGTCATTTCGTCTTCAGAGATGATTTTTGATCAACTTGTTCATTTATGTAAGTGAATTATATGACATATAATATGAACAAATATTGATGAAAAATTAATTAAAAATGAATAGGAAAAGGAAGAAGAGAAATTGTGAATAAATGAGATTTATTACCTCATGCTTATGTAAGCATGAGGTAATTAAAATGCTTAGCCAATCAAATTAAAGGAAAACACTTATAATACATAAAATGGGCAGAAAAGAAGGCAAATTCTAGAAAACTTCAGCAACCACTCTTCTTCCCAAAGAAGCCACCCCATGCTCCTCCTTCCCTCCTCCATTTTCATGCTTACAAAAGCTTGAATTCCTTAGTCTTTTCTTAACAAAACCCTGACCTAGCAACATAAAAAATTACTCTTTCATCTTGGTGAGTTTTTTGAGAGTAAAAAGAAGTGAAAAAGAAGAACCCTAGCAAGTTGCAATTTCACTCCATTAGAGGTTAGTGACTTAAACTTGTTTTTCTCTTTAAATTCATGTTGAAGGAGTGGTAATTGATGCAAATTTGCAAGAAAATTTAGTAAACATTACGTGAATGTCTTGCTCTAAATTCCAGTAGCCTTGAACTTGGTAGTGTTTTGAAGAATTCTTAGAATTAAAGTGGTATAGTGGCTGCCCTTAACATTAATTTATTGGTTAGGATAGTGAAAGGTAAGTGAATGCAAGTTTTGAGATGGTTGAGCTAGGGTTTGAGCTTGAAATTGAGACTTGTTCATGTAATTGGTAAAAGAGAGTTTTAATGGTCAATTATTGACCATTTGTCTATGTGCGAATAAAAAATGAAGTGGGTTGTGTAGTGGGAATTGAGTTTGGTGTGGCTGCCCTTGGTGACCTGCAGGACTGGGCATGAGTCCAGCAGGTTTGGGCAGCAATAACTGGAATTGTAGAGGTTCAATTGGTGCAAGGCCAATTGGACATGAAACTAGACACATAATGGCACAACTTTGGTGAAGAAACCATGCCCAGAAAATCAAACCAAGTTGACCTAAAGATTGCCCTAATCTGGGTGACCTACAATCTACCTGGGTAAAATGACCAAATAAACAGTGTTTAGTCATTTGATCATAACTCAGTGTAGAAAGGTCTAATTGACCTGAAATTTTACCAGAAAAGAGATATAGACCTACAATTTTCATGAAGAAACCTAACCCAAATTATGACCACAACATATTCAAAAAGTGACTTGCAGTCACTGCTTAAATTACTATAGATTTGGTCAGTCCAGAAATTCTAAAAAAATTATAATCCAACCATTTGTGGTTTATGGGCCATAACTTGAGTTACAAAACTCCAAATGGAGTGATTTAAAAAAGGAAATGTAACTAGACAAAATAAGGAACAACTTTCATGTTGATCATTTTGCCAAATTCCCACTACAAAAATGATTAATGGAACAATAAATACAAAGCTTGAAATCTGAAAATTTTGAACAATTAACATTAAACTTAGAAGTGGTATTGGTAACCAATACCAACAATTTTAGAATGCAAAACGTGGTATGTTGGGAGTAATAAAACCAATGTACCTATTGTCCATGTAAAAGTCAACATTTTGTTGACTAATGATTGAATAGTAACACAAAAAATTGAATTTCAAGAATTGTGAACTTAAAAGTGTAATATGCCCTAGCATACCTAGCAAGATTGGTTTGGATAAGTTGGCATGCCAATAGGGTTCTGTTAGCAGTACTGCATATGGCTTCATGCCATTCTGTGTTTCATGGCCTCCCATGCCATTCTGTGATAAAATAGCCTTTGGCTATGGTAATTGATATCCTTGATGATTATTACAGCTCATTAGTTGTTCTGTTGCACACCGAGAGACACAATGTGATCGATGGTGTGATGGTCCGAGGTACTTAGTACCCAGTGCCAGTTTACCCGTTTATCCAGTCCAGTCAACCAGTATGGGTTACTCGGGTAACGATAATGAATTTTACAAAATTTTAATCAATTTATACTGCAATAAATGCCAGAAATTAAGTCTACCTAAAATGTAAACATACATTCTGCATATTTATATTAATTTAGTTATTTTATTTTATATTGTCACCACTAAGCAGAATTTCTTAGCGCATCGCTTTTGCCACGCGCAGATACTGGAGACATAGCTGGGGAGTCTAGCAGACCTCGTACTGGGTGAGCTTTCAGATCTGCACACATAGTTCAGAGTCACCTCACATTGCAGTGCATTTGGTAGGACATTAGGCCACTTTTGATATTTTGATATTTTGTATTTTGTAAACTTCTGTAATGTATATTATAAATTCATGTAATTATGTTTTTGATGTAATTATCTATGAACTATGTTCAGTAATAAATGTGAGCATTTCTTATTGAGTTGACTGTGATATGAATTGAATTTAATTTTGAGATACTGAAGTCAATTGAGAAATTGTTGAGAATATATTGGTGGTTGACTGAGAATGATGTGATGATTTTATTGGAAGTGTTTTTAACAGATTCAGAAGAACTATTTTTTCAATTTATAGCCGGCACTCTGCCGGATTTTCTATAAAATTTGCAAAAAATTCAGATTAATCAAAAATTGAAAATAAAAAAGTAAAAAGGGTAAATTGAATTGAAATATGATTTGGTGCTCCGGCACACTGTGTGACATATCTTGCTCGGCTAAACTGTCGACGGGTAAGGGGTGTCACATTTAGTGGTATCAGAGCATCGGTTTAGGCATTTATGGGCCTAGATAGAGTGCATACCATTGCATTGCATTTGTAAGTGTTGAGGTGACACTGATGCAGATCTGTTTGTTTTCTTATTTTTGAATAGAATATGGATCCTGCTTCTTAAAGAGCAGTTGATGAAGAGGTGGAGAGTCGTGCTCCACCAAGGGCTGAATCTGGGGGCAGGGGAGAATCTGCTCCACCAGCAGCTGAGGCACCTGCCCAACCTTAGTTTGCACTATTCCAGCAAATGACCGAATTCTACAGGCAAATGATGGGGGCAATTCCACCACCACAACCATAGCCACAACCTCCACCAACACCACAGAAGTCCCATCTGGAGAAACTGCGAAAACATGGGGCTATGGATTTCTTTGAAAAGAAGGAGGATGATCCCATGACAGCAGAAAACTGGTTGGATAGAACAATCAGAGTGTTGAAATAGCTTAATTGCACCCCCGAGCAGAACTTGGAGGGTGCTGTGTCCCTACTTCAGGATGATGCATATCAGTGGTGGGACACAGTAACTAGTGAGGTGCAATCGGAACAGATCACCTGGAAATTCTTCCTCACAGAGTTCAGGAAGAAATATGTTAACAAAGTGTATTTAGAAGAGCAAAGAAGAGAATTTATCAATCTGAGACAGAGGCAATTATCAGTGGTAGAGTATGACCGTGAGTTTGTCAGACTGAGCCGGTATGGGAGGGAGATAGTCCCTATAGAGGCAGAGAGGTGCAGAAGATTCGAAGAAGAGCTCAATGACAATATCAAAGTCATGATAACAGCATTGGAGATTATGAATTTTGCTAAGCTAGTTGATGCTGCAACGAAAGTAGAAAGAGTCAGAATAAATGAGCAAAATAGAAGGGAAAGACAGCAGAAGAGGGGTTCAGGTCAGTCCAGTTCATTTTCTACTCCCAATAAGAAGAGTAAAGGTCCTCCTGCTCAGGGTTCAGGACAACCACAAGGTCAAGGTCAGTCTCAGGGGCCCAGACCACAGTTTACACCTAGGAGAGGCCAGTCCACACCATCAGTGGATAACTCTCCAGGGACAGTGTTTAGGGGACCAGCCCCAGCATCTTCTGCCTGTCCGTACTGCCAAAAGTGGCATAAGGGGGACTATTGGCGAGTGACTGGTGCATGCTTACGGTGTGGATCTACAGAACATCAGATCAAGAATTGTCCGAAGAGGACTACTACAGTTGCTTCAACATAAACTGACAGACCTGCTCCTGCACCACAAAGGGGTAGGAAGTCGGTAAATCTGTGGTAGCTGGTCCATCACTGAGGCCTGCATCCGAGTCAACTGAGAGGCCAGAGACTAGAGTACCTACCAGGGCCTATGCCATTAGAGCTCAGGAGGAGCAAGATGCCCCAGATGTCATCAGGGGTATGTTCTCCCTCTACAACACTTTTGTGCATGCATTGGTGGATCCAGGATCGACTCATTCATACATCTGCATCAAACTACCCGTAGAGAGGGGAGTTCCAGTAGAGGAGAGTGATTAAGACATTCTGGTCACAAATCCACTAGGCCACAGTGTGGTAGTGAATAAGGTGTATAAAGGTTACCCGTTGAGGATTCAGGGGTAAGAATTCTCCACAGAACTAATTGAATTGCCTTTCCACGAGTTTGACGTGATTTTGGGAATGGACTGGTTGTCACGTCATCAGACAATAGTTGATTGCAAATTAAAGAGGATTTCTCTGAAAACTTCTGAGGGTAATGAGATTACTGTTGTGGGTGAAAGGATAGATTTCCTATCCAATGTTATCTCAGCTACAGTTGCAAGAAGATTGATGAGAAAAGGCTATGAAGCTTACCTAGCACATGTGGTTGATACTAGGCAGGCTAAGCCAAACCTGTGTGATATACCCATAGTAAGAGACTTCCCAGATGTATTTCTTGAAGAGTTGCATGGTTTACCAACAGAAAGGGAAGTCGAGTTTGCTATTGAGGTAATGCCGGGTACAACACCAATTTCTATTGCTCTTTATAGGATGGCACCCACTGAATTGAGGGAGTTGAAAATTCAGTTACAGGAGTTACTCGATAAGGGTTCATATGGCCCAGTGTGTCACCATGGGGAGCTCCGGTGCTGTTTGTGAAGAAGAAAGATGGAACTTTGAGATTGTGTATTGATTACCGGTAGTTGAACAAGGTAACTGTGAAGAATAAATATCCATTGCCCAGAATTGACGATCTGTTTGATCATTTGAAGGGAGCCAGTGTATTTTCAAAAATTGATCTTAGATCAGGGTATCATCAGTTGAGGGTAAAGGATGCAGATTTGTCAAAAACTATATTCAGAACCTGGTATGGGCATTATGAATTTCTAGTGATGCCGTTTGGGTTAACAAATGCACCAGCAACATTTATGGACCTTATGAACCGTATCTTTCATCCATATTTAGATTGGTTTGTAGTGGTATTTATTAATGATATTCTGGTGTATTCCAAGACTAGGGAAGAACATGATGAACATTTGAGGATTATTCTGCAAACCCTGCGAGAAAAGAAGCTGTATGCTAAGTTGTCCAAGTGTGACTTCTGGATGAGTGAAATCTCCTTTCTTGGACACATAGTATCAGCTGAGGGGATTAGAGTGGATCCCAAAAAGATAGAAGCAGTGATGGAATGGAAGCCTCCTAGAAATACAACTGAGGTCAGAAGTTTCTTGGGGCTAGCTGGGTACTACAGAAGATTTGTGAAGGGGTTCTCTCTTATAGCTACTCCAATGACCAAGTTGTTGCACAAGAATGTGAAATTTGGCTGGAATGATAAGTGCCAAGCCAGTTTTGAGAGGCTGAAGGCTATGTTGATAGAAGCACCAGTGTTAACACAGCCAGTGTCGAGAAAAGACTTTGTAGTCTACAGTGATGCCTCACATAATAGGCTAGGGTGTGTATTGATGCAAAAGGGGAAAGTGGTTGCCTATGCTTCCAAGCAGTTAAGGCCACATGAACAAAACTACCCTACTCATGACTTGGAGTTAGCAGCAATTATCTTCGCACTGAAGATATGGAGGCATTATTTATATGGTGAGAAATGCTAGATATATACAGATCACAAGAGTTTAAAATATTTGCCAACACAGAAGGAGATAAATCTTAGACAGAGGCCATGGATTGAGTTCCTAAAGGACTATGATTGTGTGATAGATTATCATCCTGGAAAGGCAAATGTAGTTGCTGATGCTTTGAGCAGAAAATCCATCACAGCTTTAAGATCACTAAATGCCTGTCTATCCTTAGCTCAAGATGGAGCTATTTTGGCTGAGTTACAAGTGAGGCCAAACCTGCTATAGCAGATACAAGATGGGCAGAGGGCAGATAAAAAATTAATAGCCATTGTGGGTAAAATTCCAGAGGGAAAGGAAACTGATTATGAGGTGAAAGAAGATGGGTATCTGTACTACAGAGAAAGAGTGTGTGTACCAGATGATGGGGAACTGAAGACTAGTATTCTGAAAAAGGCACACACTAGTGTTTATGCTATGCACCCGGGAAGCACAAAAATGTATAATGATTTGAAGCCTCATTATTGGTGGCCTGGTATGAAGAGGGATATAGCTGACTATGTGACTAAGTGTTTGACATGTCAGCAAGTTAAAGTAGAACATTAAGTTCCATCAGGATTGCTACAGCCTATAAGCATACCTGAATGGAAATGGGATCGGGTCACTATGGATTTTGTTAGTGGTCTACCTCTCACCCAGAAGAAGCATGATACAGTATGGGTGATAGTGGATAGATTGACGAAGTCAGCACATTTTCTGCTAGTTAGAACTGACTACTCACTGGAGAAGTTAGCAGAATTGTATATCAGTGAGATAGTTAGACTGCATGGAATCGCACTTTCCATCATATCTGATTGAGACCCAAGGTTTATATTGAGATTCTGGAAAAAGTTATAAGAAGAGTTGGGCACACAACTCCGCTTTAGCACGGCTTTTCATCCTCAGACGAATGACAGTCAGAACGAGTAATCCAGGTAAACCTAAGAACTAATTGAATTTTCATAGTTAATAAATAGAAATGATAGTAACAATGTGAATTATGTGATAGATCCTGAAGGATATGCTAAGGAGTTGTGTCATTAAGTTTGAGGGGAGTTGGGATAGATACCTCCCACTGGCAGAATTTGCATATAACAATAGCTACTAAGCTAGCATTCAAATGGCTCCGTATGAAGCACTGTATGAGAGGAAATATAGAACCCCAGTGTGTTGGACTAAATTGGGCGAAGATAAGCTGGTAGGACTAGACCTAGTGAAACAGACTGAGGAGAAAGTGAAAATAATCAAAGCTAACTTGAAGGTTGCCTCAGATAGACAGAAATCTTATGCTGACTTGAAGAGAAAAGAGATAAAGTATGCAGTTGGCAATAAAGTGTTTCTCAAAGTCTCACCGTGGAAGAAAGTACTGAGGTTTGGAAGAAAGGATAAGTTAAGCCCTAAGTTCATTGGCCCATATGAAGTCAATGAACATGTGGAACCAGTGGCCTATCGGCTAGCTTTACCACCAAAACTGGATAAAATCTATAATGTATTCCATGTTTCTCTGCTGAAAAGATATCTCTCAGACCCTTCACATGTCATCTCCAAGGAAGAGATTGAAATCCAACCGGACTTAACATATACAGAAGAACCTATACGAATTTTAGCTCGGGAAGTGAAGGAACTGAGAAATAAACAAATTCCACTGGTGAAAGTGCTTTGGAGGCACCACAACACTGAAAAGGCAACTTCAGAAAGTGAAGAGATGATGAAGCAATAGTTTCATCAACTGTTTGCATCAGGTAAATTTTGATGACGAAATTTTTATTAGAGGGGAAGAGTTGTAACATCCTCACTTTAGCTAGTCTGTACAGTCTACTGTTTCGGTGACCAATGTCAGTTCGAGCAGCTAGAATGTTTCAAATTATAATTAGAATAAAGTGGGGAGTTATAAAGAAATTAAATAATGCTCATAAGAATCAAGGAAAAATTTTTAGAAACGAAATACACTAAGGTTAAACGAGCCGAAACTCCAGTGATGAGTAACCCGAAGGGGAAGTGACGGTGAAGGCCGTTAGCAACCCTAAACCCAGGAAAAAAATTATAAAATAATTTTTGGGACTCTAGAGAAGGGTCATTGAGGTTCTTATGGCATTAGAATGCCAACAAAATGCTTAGAAAATTTTTTCAATCGGTACACACAATTTTAGCTCGTTAAGCCAAACGGAGGGCATTTTGGTCATTTCGCCTTCAGAGATAATTTTTGACCAACTTGTCCATTTATGTAAGTGAATTATATGACATAATATATGAACAAATATTGATGAAAAATTAATTAAAAATGAATAGGAAAAGGAAGAAGAGAAATTGTGAATAAATAAGATTTATTGCCTCATGCTTATGTAAGCATGAGGTAATTAAAATGCTTAGCCAATCAAATTAAAGGAAAACACTTATAATACATAAAATGGGTAGAAAAGAAGGCAAATTTTAGAAAACTTCAGCAGCCGCTCTTCTTCCCAAAGAAGCCACCCCATGCTCCTCCTTCCCTCCTCCATTTTCATGCTTACAAAAGCTTGAATTCCTTAGTCTTTTCTCAACAAAACCCTAACCTAGTAACATAAAAACTTGTTCTTTCATCTTAGTGAGTCTTTTGGGAGCAAAAAGAAGTGAAAAAGAAGAACCCTAGCAAGTTGTAATTTCACTCCATTAGAGGCTAGTGACTTAAACTTGTTTTTCTCTTTAAATTCATGTTGAAGCAGTGGTAATTGATGCAAAATTGCAAGAAAATTTAGTAAACATTATGTGTATGTCTTACTCTAAATTCCAGCAGCCATGAACTTGGTAGTGTTTTGAAGAATTCTTAGAATTAAAGTGGTATAGTGGCTGCCCTTAACATTAATTTATTGGTTAGGATAGTGAAAGGTAAGTAAACGCAAGTTTTGAGATGGTTGAGCTAGGGTTTGAGCTTGAAATTGAGACTTGTTCATGTAATTGGTGAAAGAGAGTTTTAATGGTCAATTATTGACCATTTGGCTGTGTGTGAATAAAAAATGAAGTGGGTTGTGTAGTGGGAATTGAGTTTGGTGTGGCTGCCCTTGGTGACCTGTAGGACTGGGCATGAGTCCAGCAGGTTTGGGCAGCAATAACTGGAATTGTAGAGGTTCAATTGGTACAAGGCCTATTGGAAATGAAAATAGACACATAATGGCACAACTTTGGTGAAGAAACCATGCCTAGAAAATCAAACCAAGTTGACCTAAAGATTGCCCTAATCTGGTTGACCTACAATCTGCCTAGGTAAAATGACTAAATGAACAGTGTTTAGTCATTTAGTCATAACTCAATGTAGAAAGGTAAAATTGACTTGAAATTTTACCAAAAATAAGCTGAGACATAGACCTACAACTTTCATGAAGAAACCTAACCCAAATTATGACCACAACATATTCAAAAAGTGACTTGCAGTCACTGCTCAAATTACTGTAGATTTAGTCAGTCCAGAAATTCTGGAAAAATTATAATCCGGCCAGTTGTGGTTTTTTGGCCATAACTTGAGCTACAAAACTCCAAATGGAGTGATTTAAAAAAGGAAATGTAACTAGACAAAATAAGGAACAACTTTCATGTTGATCATTTTGCCAAATTCTCACTGCAAAAATGACTAATGGAATTGTAAACACAAAGCTTGAAATCTAAAAATTTTGAACAGTTAACATTAAACTTAGAAATGGTATTGGTAATCAATACCAACAATTTTAGAATGCAAAATGTGGTATGTTGGGAGTAATAAAACCAATGTACCTATTGTCCATGTAAAAGTTAACATTTTGTTGACTAATGAATTGAATAGTAACACCAAAACTTGAATTTCAAGAATTGTGAACTGAAAAGTGTAATATGCCCTACCATACCTAGCAAGATTGATTTGGATAGGTTGGCATGCCAATAGGGTTCTATTAGCAGTACTGCATATGGCTTCATGCCATTCTGTGTTTCATGGCCTCCTATGCCATTCTGTGATAAAATAGTCTTTGGCTATGGTAATTAATATCCTTGATAATTATTACAGCTCATTAGTTGTTTTGTTACACATCGAGAGACACAATGTGACTGATGGTGTGATAGTCTGAGGTACTTAGTACCCAGTGCCAGTTTACCCATTTATCTAGTCCAGTCAACTAGTATGGGTTACTCGGGCAACAATAATGAATTTTACAAAATTTTAATCAATTTATATTGCAATAAATGCCAGAAATTAAGTCTACCTAAAATGTAAACATACATTCTACATATTTATATTAATTTAGTTATTTTATTTTATATTGTCACCACTAAGCAGAATTGCTTAGCGCGTCGCTTTTGCCAATCGCAGGCACTGGAGACATAGCTGGGGAGTCCAGCAAACCTCATACTGGGTGAGCTTTCAGATCTGCACACAGAGTTTAGAGTCACCTCACATTGCAGTGCATTTGGTAGGACATTAGGCCACTTTTGATATTTTGATATTTTATATTTTGTAAACTTCTGTAATGCATATAATAAATTCATGTAATTATGTTTTTGATGTAATTATCTATGAACTATGTTCAGTAATAAATGTGTGCATTTCTCATTGAGTTGACTGTGATATGAATTGAATTTAATTTTGAGATACTAAAGTCAATTGAGAAATTGTTGAGAATATATTGGTGGTTGACTGAGAATGATGTGATGATTTTATTGGAAATGTTTTTAATAGATTCAGAAGAACTGTTTTTCTAATTTACAGCCGGCACTCTGCCGGATTTTCTATAAAGTTTGCGAAAAATTCAGATTAATCAAAAATTGAAAATAAAAAAGTAAAAAGGGTAAATTGAACTGAAATATGATTTGGTGCTCTGGCACACTGTGTGGCATATATTGCTCGGCTACACTGTAGACAGGTAAGGGGTGTCACACTAACTGGAGCCTCCGTATGTCTATGCTTCACATGACCAAACCACCTCAATCTCCCTTCTCTCTACTTATCCTTAATTGGTACCACTCCTACCTTTTCTCTAATATTCTCATTACGGACTTTATCTAGTCTAGTATGGCCACTCATCCACCTTAGCATTCTCATCTCTACAACTCTTATCTTAGACATATATGACTCCTTCAGTGCCCAACACTCACTACCATATAACATGGCTGGTCGTATGGCTGTACGGTAAAATTTTCCTTTCAACTTATTGGGAATCTTGCGATCACATTAAACTTTCGTGGCATGTCTCCACTTCAACTATCTGGCTTTAATCCTATGACTAACGTTCTCCTCACATCCCCCCATCTACTTGAAAGACTGAGCCGAGATATTTAAGTTGATTACTTTGGGACAGTATCACTCCATCCAAATTAACTCCTTCCCTATCACCAGTTCGACCTTCACTGAACTTGCAATGCATGTATTCTGTCTTCGTTTTACTTAACTTTAAGCCCTTTGACTCTAGAGTACTTCTCCAAAGCTTTAGCTTTCTATTGACTCTTTCTTGCATCTCATCTATCAGAACTATATCATCCACAAACATCATGCACTAAGAGATACTCTCTTGTATATGTTTCGTTAATTCATCTAAAACTAATGTAAAAAGGTAAGGGCTTATAGCTGAACCTTAGTGTAATCCAACTAAGATAGGAAAATCTCCAGTGTCCCCTCCCACGGTGCTCACAATAGAAGTTGCTCCTTCATAAATGTCTTTCAATACTTGTATGTACCTAATAGATAATCCCATTTTGTTCTAACACTCTCCATAAGACATCTCTTAGAACACTATCATAAGCCTTCTCCAAATCGATAAAAACCATATGTAAATCTTTCCTCACATCTCTATATTTCTCCATTAAGCTTCTAAGTAGAAAAATTGCTTCTATAGTTGAATGACTAGGCATGAAGCCAAATTGATTGGGAGAGATAGAAGTATCATGACGCAGTTCATGTTCCACAACTCTCTCTCACAACTTCATAGTATGGCACATGAGTTTAATTCCACTATAGTTTGAGCAACTCCGCCTAAGTAGTTTGCGCTTAGCTGATCCCAAGCCCGGATAAAGGAGGAGGATTGCGGTAAGTGACAACCAGCATAAAAATTTTATCACATCTTATGATATGGATCCAAATGATATAAAGTTGATTATTAAAAATAAAAACAACCATTAAATAACCGACACCTGTCGCAAGGACTTTACAGTCGCTAGACGATTCTCACCGAAGTGGGAAAAGTGAGGAGTCGCCACTTTAATTTTGAGGAAAATTAAAGAAAACCATTTGTAAAAATTAAATAAAAACCACTTCGAAAATAGAGATTCTAGGTTCGGGGTCCATATACGGGTGGGGAAGGTGTTAGGCACCCCACATCGTCCCTCGACAAGGGTAAGCAGATTTGATGTTGTGCTCTTTATAAATTAAAATTTAATAATTTGGGGGTTAGAATGATGATGTTAATTCTTTGTACAGATAAAAGGAATGTTTGATATTTTACTATTACGGGTTGCCCAAGAACACGAGTATATGAGATGACCCTTCACTGAATAGGTGTTGTGTAAGGGTTATTTAGGAGGGTTAATATGAATATTAAAGTTGTGATATTCTCAGGTGGGATTTTTGTCCTATAAATATGAGAGCCTTGAGGAGAACTCTCCATCGGGCCTCAACCTAATATTCAGGATACTTTGCGAAGAACTCTCCGGCCGATCCCTTGGTGTATTAAGAATTTAATTCAAGAGCTCGGGTAAGAACTCTCCCCCAATCTCTTAGTATATTTTAGTTTGAATTTAAGCTAAGAGAATACGGGTAAGAACTCTCTCCTGATCTCTTAATGTATTCTGTTAAAATTTAAGCGGAGGATTTTGGGTAAGAACTCTCCCCCGATCTCCACACATTTTATTAAGATTTTGGCTGAGAATTCGAGTAAGAACTCTCTCTCGATCTCTATATAATTTATTAAGATTTTGGCTGAGAATTCAGGTAAGGACTCTCCCCGGATCTCTTAATACATTGCGTTAAAAATTATGCTTAGTTCGGGTAAGAACTCTCCTCCGATCTCTTAATATATTGCGTTAAAAAATTAGGCTAAGTTCAGGTAAGAACTCTCCCCTGATCTCTTAATATATTTATAAGAATGGCATTTTATAAGAACTTTGAACTAAGGATTCAGGTAAAGGGTCCTTTTTGATCCCTTTTATATGGGAATAAAGTACTGAAGACATAGGAAACCCCTGTGTAAAGCTTTTCCTAGCCTACGGGACCTTATAACTAGATGGCGGATGGGCCGAACTCCTTGCTGATCTTCCGCATGATCGCTTTATCAGAACTCTTTAATTTGTGACATCCGATCTCTTTTTAGCCGCTCGCTCGGGATCCGAACTTGTTTTGATTCCCGATCTATTGCCTTATCATCTAGGCTCGTTCCAAGGCCCGATCTCGTAACTTATTTATTTGACCTAATCTTGTTTCCAACCTATTTGACCTTTGCTACACCTATCTTCCTTTATCATTTTTCATTTATTCAGACTAAAAACTCTCTTGTTAAAGTACTTCTGCCTATATTCTTTAGAGTATTTACGAGTCGCCGATGACTCGAACATCTACTCTCGAAAGGAATAAAAACTAAGTGATGATAAATGGAGTTTATGAATGAATAAGAAAAGAAGACAAAGGAAATAACAATGGGCTAAGATAACCTATTCTGAGATTTTGTGTGACTGGATAAAAAAACTTTAAAAGAAAACTTGAGAAAACAAACCAAGGATATTTAACAAAATAACAACTTAAAAGCTTACCTGTGGAAAGTTGGGGAAGCAGGCAAGCCAATTTCGGTATCCGCAAATCTTGGAGAGCTGAAAGCAGACAACCGAAGCGCTTGAGCTTACTCGAGGTAATAGGAACAAAGTGAAATGAGCTTGAGCTCAGAAGGTAATGCATAGATACTAAAGTGATGGGAATGAAGCGGTGCGAATATAGTTTCACAGAGTAGTGCACAGGCACTGAAAATGAAAATCTCAGGATTTACAGCTCCTTTAGATGAAATACTTCAGAAAACTGGTTTTTAAAGTTTCTCAACACTTTGAAAGCTCCGAATGATAAGCAGTAAGACTGAATCAAAGTCCAGAGTCTTTCCACAATAATCACCTCCTTCTTTCTACAGTATTACATGCAGGTATTTATAGGGAATGGGTGTTCAAAATGAAGGGTAAGGATCTTATCCGGGGGAGACAGAAGGCTTAGATTCAAAAGGACATAATCTGATGTCTGAGAATTAAAGAGAATCAAAATCGGGGGTCGGGATTCCATTCAGAATATTTTTCCTTTCTTCCCTTAATCCAACGATCAAGGGTCTCGCCTTATGAAATGGATCCAAAGGCTAGGAATAAAAGGCGCCAAATCTGTCATCTATTTTTGATCTGATGGCTCCAGATCCATCCTTACAATTATAATCAATGGTGTAGATCAGGATGTATAGGGCTGCTTTAACCGTTTTGGCATCTGACGACTAGGAGGGTGTCCTTGCGAATGAGATGTGTGGTGAGGATCTGATCAAGCCTACAATGCTTTAACTAACTCGAATCTAATGGTGGGGGGAGCTAATTAAAGGCCATGATCGGTAGTTATTCAACTCCCTGAGTTCTTTGATCTTACAGGTTATTCCTTGCTTTTTCGATCTTCCTATTATGACCGTCCCTTTTTAGGGTCATTATTCTGATCTCTATCTCTTGCATCAGGTCCCCTCTTATTTCCCGAACTCGCTCATTCCTGATCTTTCCTCTCTATCTAACTTGTATTGGTCAAAGCAATAAATTCTTCAGTTACTAATGCGTCCGCTTCAAGTTCTGTATGCAATAAATGTTGGGGCCCAATATATATGTTGAGGGATTTTCCTTTGCATATTCACAACTTTCTCCGGTGAACCTTCAATGTTTCATTCTTCAGCTTTTGGCTTTTTTCGCAAGAATACTTCCCATGACAACCACTTTAATCTTTTTCCGAATGCTTTCTTTGTTCATTTCCTGAAAATGAGCAACTTCGGTGATTAGAGATTCATGAGGGTTTCATCCGATGGTGGTGAGGGAACTGGACTAATTAACTGATCAAGGTCAAAACTAACTACCACACCGATCTCAGGCCAGCCCATTGGCATGGCTCATAGATCGATATCTGACAAGAGGACCGCTAATTTCAATCTTAATATCGGTGACTGCCTCTTGAAGTTCACTTGGTTCCTTACCATCTCGAGGGTCTTGATTGCAGCTTGGTTCTGGTCGATGACATCAACAATGACGCTGCTCAATATCATGAGAGTAATAGTCACCCCACCTGAGATGTACATCTGCCCAGTATTTATTGTTGGCTTTCTGATCAAACACATCTTTTGATTCAACCAAAAGACTAGGCTTTAACATAAGCCAGCATTCTGGGTTTCGGAGTAGTCTTAGGCTAGGTAGAATGTAGTGCTGATTTTGAGAGATCGCCTAAATGATATAATCTGATCTTTTCAGATCGCCCAAATGATGTAATATAATCTTTTGAGATCGCCCAAATAATGTAATCTGATCTTTTGGAAATGAAATGAAATTTTACTTGAATGTTTTTGTTTTATTATTGCATTATTTTCTGATCTCTTTTAATTGTGTCCAATCTAATCCTCTAAATGAACTCATAAACTGATTTTCTTTATCCGATCTCCTTTTCATGCTTCTAGAATATTCTCGGGGCACTGGTCAGATCTTGCTTATCGATGCAGCATTTAATGCACTAGTGGGTATAAATAGGGAGGGGGTAGCCATTTGCAAATCATGCCACTTTCATATTTCTCTCATCGACATCAAATTTTCTCTCATTTTTCAAGTTTTTTCGGCACCGACTAACACTCTGATAAGAGATTTAATCTTTTTTCGATCAATTTTCCTGAAAATGAGTGGTACCGAGGGTCAGAGAGCTGCGAGCCCACCTTTCGTCCATATTTCATAGACCTCGGAAGAAGGCAACGCGATTAGACTAAGCAAACAATCCAACACAGCCATCATTCCAATTACTGGTCCAGCTACCAGACCGAACCGAGGAATGTCTTCGAGAAAGGATAACCTGCTAGTTGATGAACTGCCATCAGTCCTTAGAGAGACTGATCTCCAATCCATAAGTCAAAAATACAATCTGTGGATTGACTCTTTTGAACTGATCAGATGCCATGGCGATCTTCAGGCCGATCACTTCTTTGAAAAAGGCGATCTTATCTTAGTATACGAGAAGCAGTTGAAGTCCAGGCTCCGTTTTCCCTTGGATGGATTTTACAAGGCCGTCCTAAAATTCCACCATGTCTCAATAGCTCAAGTGCATCCGAACGCCTGGAGGACTTTAGTAGCCTTTAGAGGTCTCTGTCGAGCTAAGAGACTAGAGCCCATGGTTAGGATCTTTGCCGAGCTGCATAGGCTTGCCCGAAGAAAGGATGACGAATTCTAGTTATTTCAGGCAAAGTCGAACTGCGGGCTTTTCACCGATCTCTTTTCTTCGCTGAAGAACTGGAAGGATCAGTTTTTCATCCTTAGGAGCAAGGATCGAAACAGCTTTGAGGGGATCCCACGTAATTGGAATTATTTGGTCTCCTAAGTCCCTAAAAAGCTTACTTTAAATAAAGACGAAGATGCCATGGTGAAAGAATTAAAAACTCAGGCGGCCACCCATAAATATTCATGCTTAGATGCGGTCATGGTCGAACTGAAATGGTGGATGATGCGGCTGATCTCCCATGAAGATTACAAGCTTTAGCATTTTGACCTCGGTCCTGCTAACGGTATAATTCGGATCTCTAGTCTCTCATTCTTAGTGAACTCACTGACTTCTTCTTTACGCAGGTATGGCGGGAAGCGGAAGAGGGAGGTCTCCCGAAAGGTACGAGCGATGAAAGAGGCTACTATCACCGCTGCTCAGACACCTCAACGAGACTTGGTAGAAGTACCGAGCTCCCCTCCTCGATCTCAGGAGCAGCCAGCCTCGAAAGTAGAGGTCGTCGTCTCTCCACCTCAGCAGATTGAATGTCTGCCTCCTCTGACCTCTTCCAATGTAGAAGGGGAGTCTTCTGGCCCTACTGTTAGAATGCTCTCCCGAGGAGCTCAACTCCTTATCCAATCGCTGGAAAGAAACCACTCCACCTAGGGAATCCTGGTATAGCCAAGGTCATGGGCGCTTCCATTTGCTTCCAAGAAGATCGAAACCGGTTGGCTGAGGAGAGTATTGACGATATTCTAACTCAGATAATGAGTTTGGGCTTGGAGGCTATTGCAAACTAATACATGATCAGAGAAAAAGCCCACGTCTTAAGGAAGAAGATTCTTAAAACGGTCCAGGATGCATCAACTGCAAAGGCTTAGCTCTCCACTGCCAATGATTACATCATCAAACTAGAAGATGGGGTAAAGTATTGCGAAGAGAGGATAATTGAAGTGGATCGAGAACTTGAAGTCTCCCGAGCTGGTCGATCTACCGATCTCGCTCATTTTTCTGAGGAACTTCGAGCAAAGGAGGAGGAGCTCTAAGCAAAGGAGGAGGAGAGCACTACAAAAGAGGCTAGGGCATATGTGAACTCCCATAATGACCTCCTGCCTGAACTAAAGAAGCGTTATCCTGAGGAGGACTTTTCCTAGATGGATAAGCTCATCACAGTAGCCGAAGAGGACAGTGATGAGGAGCACAAGGGTGAGGAGAGAGAGAGAGGACTATAATTGGGGTGCAGGGCAGAGAAGACCTCCCTTGCTAATTGACTTGTATATATTTTTATTTTGAAATGAATTGAAGTCTTTTATGTTCAATTTCTTGATGAGATCGGAAAGCATCCAAACCAAATTGTCTGAGTTCTTAATTGATTGAATGCAATTGAACATTAAACCTGAGAGCGACTATTAATCAAAAGATATCAAATTACTCTAAGAGATAGGAAAAACGTTACACGCGAACATGAGATCAGACAGAGCCATGACCAAATATCCAATGAAACTTTAGAATATTAGAATTGCAAAGATTTGACACTGACTTGAACTTTTAAGGTCTTAACCATTATTAGATCGGATAAAAACCTTAACTTCATTTTGAGGAATATCTGGGCAATTCGAGCGAGAAGCCCAATCACAACATTAGTCAAATGGAATTTTGTGATAATTGTACATAGAGAGATTGGAGAACAACAGCAGGCAAGATTGGATAGTCTGGAGATCCAATATTGACTCGAACTCATCTGATAAAGACTAAGGGATCGGAAAGGAATTTAACTTGAGCGTGAGATCGATTTGTTCCAGAGACGAGCCATTGGTGAGTTCGGAAAAGCTGCCTGTGATCGGGACATCGGTTGAGAATGGATAATAAAGTTTCAATTTTAAAAGAACCTTGCCTTCGAAGGTCAGCCAAAATATGGTGTCTATAGCTGCCCCTCTTTATATAATTTCTATTAAAGAGAATGAAATTCTCTTGTATAGGAATCATATAAAGATTCAGAACCATATTTTGGGCAGCCAGAATATTAGAACCAAAGATCAATAAGAAATTAAATAACAAAAATTAAAATTAACTTGGGTATTGAACTCAGAGGTTGATGATGGGAAATTAAATACTGAAAATTAAAATTAACTTGGATCTTGAACCTAGAGGTTGATAACAGAAAATTAAAATGCTGAAGATTAAAAAAAACTTGGATATTGAACCCAGAGGTTGATGACAGGAAAATAAAATGCTGAAGATTAAAATCAACTTGGATCTTGAACCCAGAGGTTGATAACAGGAAAATAAATGCTGAAAATTAAAATCAACTTAGATCTTGAACCCAGAGGTTGATAACAGGAAATTAAAATCTTGAAAATTAAAATCAACTTGGATCTTGAATCAACCTCCAGGAAATTAAAATGCTGAAAATTAAAATCAACTTGGATCTTGAACTCAGAGGTTGATGACAGGAAAGTAAATGCTGAAAATTAAAATCAATTTGGATCTTGAATCCAGAGGTTGATAGCAGGAAATTAAATGCTGAAAATTAAAATCAACTTGGATCTTGAATCCAGAGGTTGATAGCAGGAAATTAAGTGTTGAAAATTAAAATCAACTTGGATCTTGAATCCAGAGGTTGATAACAGTAAATTAAAATGCTGAAAATTAAAATCAACTTGGATCTTAAACCTAGAGGCTGATAATAGGAATGCTGAAAATTAAAATCAACTTGGATCTTGAGCCCAGAGGTTGATAACAAGAAATTAAATGCTGAAAATTAAAATCAACTTAGATCTTGAATCCAGAGGTTGATAACAGGAAAATAAATGTTGAAAATTAAAATCAATTTGGATCTTCAATCCAGAGGTTGATAACAAGAAATTAAATACTGAAAATTACAGAGGTTGATAACAGGAAATTAAATGCTGAAAATTAAAATCATGTTGGATCTTGAATCCAGAGGTTGATAACAGAAAATTAAATGCTGAAAATTAAAATCAACTTGGATCTTGAATCCAGAGGTTGATAACAGGAAAATAAATGCTGAAAATTAAAATCAACTTGGATCTTGAATCCAGAGGTTGATGACAGGAAATTAAAATGCTAGAAATTAAAATCAACTTGGATCTTGAACCCAGAGGTTGATGACAGGAAAATAAATGCTGAAAATTAAAATCAAATTGGATCTTGAATCCAAAGGTTGATGACAAGAAATTAAAGTGCTGGAAATTAAAATGAACTTGGATCTTGAACCCAAAGGTTGATGACAGGAAATTATCTTGAATCTAGAGGTTAATAATAGGAAATTAAAATGTTAAAAATTAAAATCAACTTGAATCTTGAACCCAGAGGTTGATAACAGGAAAATAAATGCTGAAAATTAGATTCAACTCGGATTTTGAATCCAGAGGTTGATAACAGGAATTAAATGTTGAAAATTAAAATCAACTTAGATCTTGAATCCAGAGGTTGATAATAGAAAAATAAATACTGAAAGTTAAAATCAACTAGGATCTTGAATTTAGGGGTTGATAACAGGAATTAAAATGCTGAAAATTAAAATCAACTTGGATCTTGAATCCAGAGGTTGATAGCAGGAAAATAAATACTGAAAGTTAAAAATCAACTAAGAGGTTGAGGGTATGAAATGTTGTGTTTTTACCTTTAATGATCACAAAGCAAACCTGACACAAGATGTTCCTCCAATCAAAGTATACTTAACAAGGTCCTGAATATATATGATTAATGGAGAGGGTCAGAACGAGTCCAAAGGCTTGGCCTACAATTTCCTCCTTTTTCTCACTTTTTCAGGATGCCCTTTTAGGTTTTCATCCCTTACTCATTTTGTAAAAAGAGCTCTTGTGGGTTTTTACCCTCTTTTAGATATTTTGCTAGGAGCGCCCTTTCAGGTTTTCACTCCTACATTTTTTTTTACACCAATCACCCAGCCATCATTTATCTCCTGCAAATCTCATAGCAAAGTATATGAGGTTACCAATATTCAAATCCTGATCTTATAATAAAGTTTTAACGAATTAATAGAGCATAAATCAAGGTATATAAAAAATATATTAGAGTGAAGGAACAATTTTATTATGGCTTAAAAACAAAGGTACAATTTCAAAGGAAAAGGGTACAAGAATAGATCTTACAAAATCCTTTTAGCTAACTTTGAACTCCCTTAACTGTCACCATTTCAAGTAATATTCCAACAAACGTTTGTACCGTGGTGACTTATTACCTCTTCTGGTCTTAGGCCCCCTTCCTTATTTTTCCGTTTTCTGTACCTAGGAGCGTCCTTTTGGGTTTTTGCCCCTAGAGGATTTTTTTTCTCACTTTTTTCAGGATGCCTTTTCTGGTTTTCAACCCCTACTCATTTTTCAAAAAGCGCCCTTGTGGGTTTTCGCCCTCTTTCACATATTTTGCTAGGAGTGCCCTCTCGGGTTTTCACTCCTACATCATTTTTTTTTTTGGGCATAATATCTTTTTACAGCATTTGCATTCACGAGTCTTAGGAATTCTTCCCCATCCATATGAGTCAAGATCAGTGCACTGTCAGAAAATGCCTTTTTAACCACATAGGGTCCCTCATAAGTTGGTGACTATTTGCCCCGGGGAACATTTTGATTTGGGAGGATTTTTTTTTAAAACCAGATCTCTCGATTGGAATTCGTGCAACAAACTTCTTTATTAAATGCTTTAGCCATTCTCCTTTGGTATAATTGCCCATGACACGCCGCTGTTAGTCTTTTCTCGTCTATTAGATTCAGCTAATCTAACCTCGATTGAATCCATTCTAACTCGTCGATTCCCGACTCTTTTAGAATTCTCAGGGAGGGAATTTCCACCTCTATAGGTAAAACAACTTCCATTCCGTAGACCAATGAATACGGAGTTGCCCCAGTTGATGTCCTTATGGAGGTTCGATAAGCATGAAGGGTAAAAGGAAGCATATCATGCTAATCTTTATAAGTGATGGTCATTTTCCTGATTATTCTCTTGAGATTTTTATTAGTGGCTTCCACCGCTCCGTTCATTTGGGGATGGTATGGTGATGAATTGAGATACCGAATTTTGTACTGGTCACATAAATTTCAGATATTTGGGCCATTCAAATTCTTAGTATTGTCGATGACAATCTCGCTAAGAAGGCCATATCGGCAGATAACATTATTTTTAAAAAATTTAAGGAATGTATTTTGTATGATATGAGCATATGAGGTTGCCTCAACCCATTTGGAAAAGTAGTCAATAGCCACTAAGATGAACCTATGCCCATTGGATGCTTTAGGATTAATAGGACTGATTACGTCGATGCCCCACATTGCAAAAGGCCAAGGTGAGACAAGATTAAAAGCTGATAAGGCGGGACATTTATCGGATCAGCATAAATTTGATATTTATGACACTTCCGAAAGTACTCAATGCAGTCTTTTTCCAAAGTAGTCCAGAAGTATCCCCGTCTCATAATTTGCTTGGCCATCATATGCCCATTGGCGTGAGTAGCACAATTCCCCTTATGAGTTTCAAAAAGGATCCTCCTTGCTTCTTTTGCATCCATGCACCTAAAAAATTCGCCATTGGAACTCCTTTTGTACGAAATTTCACCACTGGGGAAGTATCCTAGTGCTAATCTCTTGATCATTCTTCTTTCATTTCTGCTTGCCCTAGGAGGGTATTCCTTGGTTTTGATATCGACTTAGATGTCATGATACCAGGGTTCACCATTTGTTTCTTCTTCGATCATGAAGCAGTACGCCGGCTCACTCCTTACTTTAATCTGTAACACCTGTGTCATCTGTCCCTCTTCGACCTGAGTCATGACAGCTAGAGTGGCTAAGGCATCGGCGAATTGGTTCTTGTCATGGTTGAGGTGAATGAAGGAAATCTCTTCGAATTTCTTGATCAATTCTAGGAGATACTTTTGATAGGGGATCAATTTCGGGTCTTTAGTTTGCTATTCCCCTTTGACTTGGTAAATGATCAAGGCCGAATCTCCGCACACCTCTAATTTCTTGATCTTCATTTCGGTGGCAACTTGTAAACCCATCACACAGGCTTCATACTCTACAACGTTATTGGTGTAATCGAACCTTAGCTTGATAGCTATTAGGAAGTGTTTTCCATCTGGGGATATCAAAATTGCTCTAATCCCATTACCGGATAAATTGACTGCTCCGTCGAAATACATTTCCCATATGTCATTCGGTTCTTTCTCATCGTTGCTGAGTTCATTAACATACTCATTGGGAAATTCGAAATCCAGGGCTTCATAATCCTGGATCGGGTTTTTTGCTAGGAGATCAGCAATCACGCTTCCTTTCACTGCCTTTCTGGTCATGTAGATAATGTCATATTGACAAAGTATGACTTGCCATTTTGCTATCCTCCCTGGCATGAACGGGCTTTCAAATACATACTTGATTGGGTCCATTCTGGAGATGAGCAACGTTTTATGATTCAACATGTAGTGCTTGAGTCGATTTGCTGTCCATGCCAATGCGCAATAAGTTTTCTCTAGGAATGAGTATCTCGACTCACATTCATTGAATTTTTTACTTAGATAGTAAATGGCTCTTTCCTTTCTCCCCGTGTCATCATGTTGTCTGAGCACGCATCCCATCAAACTTTATTGAACTGCCATGTATAAAATCAATGGCTTTCTTGTCACTAGAGGAACCAATATTGACAGATTTGACAAGTACTGTTTAATCTTTTCAAAAGCGTCTTGACAAACTTGATCCCATTGGGCGATGTTATTCTTCTTGAATAGTTTAAAAATGGGCTCAGCTTTAACATTGAGAATGGAGATGAATCTCGAAATATAGTTCAGTTTTCTCAGAAAACTACGCACCTCCCTTTCTGTCTTTGGGGATGGCATTTCTTGAATAGCTCGAACTTTGTCTAGATCCACTTCTATTCCCTTCTCGCTTACTATGAATCCCAATAGCTTACCAGACCTAGCCCCAAACACACACTTAGTTGGGTTCAGTTTCAGTTGATACTTCTTGAGCCTTTAGAACACCTTTCTCAACACCTGTACGTGACTTTCAGCCCCTTTGGATTTAATGATCATATCATCCACATATACTTTTACTTCCTTGTGCATGATGTCATGGAATAATGTGACCATGGCACGTTGGTAGGTAGCTCCGGCATTCTTTAATCCAAAGGGCATCACCCGATAGCAAAATACCCCCTATTGGGTGATAAAAGCAGTTTTGTCTTTGTCCCTCTCATCCATGGGGATTTGGACATACCTCGATGCCCTGTCGATAAATGAACATCTTCCCAGCCCTGCAGCATTGTCTACCAGCATATCTATGTGTGGGAGAGGAAAATCATCCTTCAAGCTTGCCTTATTGAGATCCCTGTAATCAACACTTACCCTTACTCTTCCATCCTTCTTCATTACAGGGACAACATTAGCTATCCACTGGGGGTATTTCACCACTTCTAGGAATCCAGCATCATACTGCTTTTTGACTTCATCCCTAACTTTGAGCAGCGTGTCAGAGTTCATTCTTCTCAACTTCTGTTTCATTGGAATCGTCCTAGGAATCAGAGGGATTTTATGCATTACTATCTGAGGATCCAATCCTGGCATGTCATCATAGCTCCACGAGAATACATCAATGAATTCCTTGAGCAAACTGACCATACTCTCTAATTCTCCCTTATTCATGACCTTAAGTTCCCTCTTCATTTCCTCAGTCCCTAGATTTATGGTGTCCATTTCATCTCCACAAGGCACCAGGGAAGGTTCATCTCTTTTGCCCTGTTTTTCTATAGACTCTTCTTCGGAATCACTCAAACCAATGGTAGTTATGGGAGTTTCAAAGTTAACATAAGGAATTTTAGAGTCAATTGAATTATTAGGTCTAGATTGGTCAATGGTCTTGAAGAAATGAAAGTGGAGTATATTAAAAAATGGATTTTAATGGCGAAAGGAAAAGAGAATAGGACATAAAATGCGCTATTAATTTATTAGTACTTCTATCATAAAAAAAGGGTCCATTTAGAGTATTATACTTGTCACCATGGACAGAATGATCAAGTGTTGATAACCAAATGTACTTTACTCGAGATTAAGCACAGGGATATCTTCTGCTTCCCAATTATCAAGCTCTTGCCCTTCAGCAATTAGTGAAATCACCGCCTCGGACATGGAGTCTAGCTGTACGACATTGATGAATGATTCTAAAGGAGACTCTTCACTTTCTTCTGGATTCTCGATGATTGGTTTAGTAAAAACATTTGTGATTTTCGGAACAACTTTCACTTTCTCGAATGTTCTGTCAAACGTTTGATCCCTGAGCATATTCCTCATCCAAAATCTTCCATCCACTAGAGCATCTTCTTCATATCCCAAGCCGAAGCGATCGATCTTTTGAATAGCTGGTACAGGTTTGACAATCCCCTGTAATGCGATGCCCAATCCCTTGCCTTTTTCATAGCCACTCTTCAACATCACCTTTGTAACCATTGTCGTAGCTCCTTCATCCTTCGGAGTAGTTCCTTGTAACTCCAGTGCTTGGAAAGAACTTTCTAAGGATCTTTCGGTTGCTTCTATATAAGGAACTGATTGAGGTTTAGTGACTAGCATGGCTTCCTCCCCTCTTACTGTGATGATTTTACCGCTCATGATGTATTTGATCCTCTAATGCAAAGTTGAAGGTACCGCATTTGCAGAATGGATCTAGGGTCTCCCCAATAACATGGTGTATGCAGGCTCAATATCCATTACTTGGAATGTGACATTAAAAGTGCATGCCCCAATCTGAAGTGGCAAATCGATGTCCCCTAGTACCTCTCTCTTTGTGCCATCAAAGGCTCTTACTACCATGGCACTTTGGCGTACAGCTGATGGATCAACAGGTAGTTTTGCCAAGGTGGCATTAGGTAAGACATTGAGGGCAGATCCATTATCAATCAAAACTTTAATGACTATGCACCCCTTACACTTGACTGTCACATGCAGAGCTTTGTTATGCTTCAAGCCAGCCAGGTCTACTTCATCTTCCGAGAAAGTGATAAAATTGGACACCTGAATTTGCCCAACTATCTTCTCAAATTGCCCCAGTGTGATATTGGGGGTCACAAAGGCCTGGTCCAGAACTTTTTGTAATGCATGGCGATGCACTTCCGAGCTTAAAATTAATGACAGCAAGGAAATTCGAGCGGGTGTCTTTCTTAATTGCTCGTTGACGTCATATTCACTTTGTTTCATGATCTGTAGTAGCAGTTCCTCTTCTTTTTTTCTTTTCACTAGGTTTCCCTTTTACATCCCTTACAGCCCCTTCCTCCATATTTTCTTGTGGCTCTCCCATTTTTACTTTCCCCTTCTTCTTTTTTGCTTTATCATTTCTATAACATCTCCCACTTCTAGTTATAAATTCTACTTCCTGATCTTGTGGGAGCGAGTTACTGGTCATGATAGGTTTTGCCTTTGGTTGGGGAGTAGCATTGTTGGAGGGTCCTGTATAGGTCATCTTGAAATGCTCGTGTGGGGCGAAGCATGGCTTAGGAGAGGTGATGGATTGAGTGTAGGCATTCAAGGGTACAGTAGACCCTTTAGAGGCAGAGCAATGGCTTAAAAGGATGGAGTTCTCCCGCTTAAGCCACTATGTTAGGAGTCTCCTTTCTACCAGCAAAGCAAGGTGCAAGAGATTTGAGACGGGTTTGAAGCCTAGTTTGAGGATGCAAGTAGTGTGATTCAGACACAACAATTTTTCAGAACTCATTTCTCAAGCACTTGAGTTGGAGAGGATTGAAACAGAAGCGACCCCAGTAAAAGAAAAATCAGAGAAGACTAAGAAAATAGAGAAAGATAAAGGTGAAAAGTTAGTAGAGCCAAGTCCTAGTGGTACTTCTGGGAAGAGGAAGAAATTTAGTGGACCTAGTAGAGGTCGAGGTGGAAGATTTGGAAGGGGCAAATTTTTTGGACAGAGACCCCCTAGGTTTGGTCAATAGTCAAGCAGGGGTTCACAACCTTCCTGTCTCTGTGATACTTATGGCAAAATTCATGGGGGAGAATGTTACTGGGCAACATGAGCCTGTTTTAACTATGGAGGTAAGGGTCATATTGCCAAAGATTGCACTAGTGCTCCTAGATTTGGTCTAGCTCCTACGACTGCAGAAGGATCTATTCAGAGTTCTGCTCCTAGAGGTTCACAACCGGTTGGCAGAGGAAGAGGTAGAGGTAGAGGCACTACTTTTGGCAGTTAGGGCACTGTTGGTCACTCAGCACAAGGAAGTGCTTCGGCTAGAGTTTACACGATGTGACAGCGAGAAGAGGCTGAGACTTCTGATGTTGTAGCTGGTACATTTTCTATCTCTGATTAGGAAGTATTTGTATTATTTGATCTGGGTTCAACCCACTCGTATGTTAGTGCTAGCATAGTCAGTTCACTTGCTATTCTGTGTGTCAAAATGGGTTTTGAAGTGCTAGTAACTAGTCCATTAGGACAAGAGGTTTGGGTCAACAGAATCTATAGAGACTGTCCTTTGGTGATCCAAGGACGTGTTTTTCTGTCAGATTTGATTGAAATGCCCTTTAGAGATTATGATATTATCTTGGGCATGAATTGGTTAGCCAGGCATCACGCCATGATTGATTGTAGACTGAAGATAGTCACTTTTGGTCTCCCTCTGTACGGTGATGTAGTAATACATGGGGAGAGGCATTTACTATCATCAAACATCATTTCAGCTACACTAGCCAGAAGGATGATCAGAAAGGGGTGTGAAGCATACTTGGCACATGTGATAGACACCTAAGTGGGGAGCCCAGCACTAAGGGACATCCCTACAGTATGTGACTTTCTGGATGTGTTTCCTGATGAATTGCTAGGATTACCTCCAGAAAGAGAGGTGCAGTTTGAGATTGATGTTATGCCTGGTGTGGACCCAATCTCTATAACACCATATAGAATGGCACCAGCATAATTAAAAAAGTTGAAAGTGCAGTTGCAAAAGCTGCATGACAAGGGCTTTATCCGCCCTAGTGTGTCACCTTGGGGAGCGCCAGTGTTGTTTGTAAAGAAGAAAGATGGCACTCTTCGCTTATGTATTGACTATCAACAGTTAAATAAGGTGACAATAAAGAATAGATATCCTTTGCCCCGCATTAATGACTTGTTTGATCAGTTGAGGGGTGCAGCTGTGTTCTCCAAAATTGACCTGAGATCAGGTTATTATCAGCTGAAAGTATAAGAGCAGAGTATTCTTAAAACTGCCTTCAGAACCCGCTATGGCCATTATGAGTTCTTGGTCACGCCATTCGGGTTGACTAATGCTCCGGCTGCTTTTATGGATCTGATGAACACTATCTTCAGACCATACCTCGATCAGTTTGTTGTGGTATTCATATATGATATGTTGGTCTATTCAAGGAGTGCAGAAGAGCATGATAGACATCTGTGGATTGTACTATAGACTTTGAGGGAGAAACAGCTATACGCCAAATTGTCGAAATGTGAATTTTGACTGAAAGAAATATCTTTCTTGGGGCATGTAGTATCAGTAGAGGGCATCAAGGTAGATCCAAGTAAGATTGAAGTTGTCCTTAATTGGAGGCCACCCAGGAATATTACGGAGATTCGCAGTTTTCTGGGTTTAGCTAGATACTACCGTCGATTTGTGAAGGGATTTTCCATGTTGGCATCTCCATTGACCAAGCTGATTGGGAAAGATGTGAAATTTCAGTGGACGGATAAATGCCAACAGAGTTTTGATGAATTGAAGAAATGTTTGACTGAAGCTCCAGTCCTAACTTTACCTACCCCATGTAAAGAATACACAGTTTATAGTGATGCTTCTCACAATGGGTTAGGCTGTGTATTGATGCAAGATCGAAATGTCATTGCCTATGCATCATGCCAGCTAAAACCGCATGAGAGGAATTATCTGACACATGACTTGGAGCTTGCATCTATAGTGTTTGCTCTTAAGATCTGAAGGCACTATTTGTATGGGAAGAAATGCTACATCTACACAGATCATAAAAGTTTGAAGTATTTGAAAACTCAAAAAGAGTTGAATTTGAGACAGAGGAGATGGTTAGTGTTGATAAAAGACTATGATTGTCTAATAGACTATCAGCCAGGGAAAGCTAATGTTGTGGCTGATGCCTTAAGTCGTAAGACTATGGCAAGTCTATGGGTTACTCCTTTGTCTATGGTACATGAGTTGAGATCATTACATGCCAGCTTAGAGATTAATGATGAGGGGCAGACAGCAGTTGCATGGCATGTATAGCTAGTGTTGATTAATTAGATCAGAATGGCTACTCAGAATGATCAGAAGTATCAGAAGCTATTGGAAGAAGTCCGGCAGGGCAAGAAACCAAAATTCTCAATAAGAGAAGACGGTCTATTGCTACACCAGGGTAGAATGTGTGTTCTTAATGATGTTAATTTGAGGCAAATCATTTTGAAGGAAGCACATAAGTCTCCTTTTGCCATGCACCCTGGTGGCACAAAAATGTATAGGGGGCTAAAGGACCATTACTGGTGGATGGGTATGAAAAGAGATGTGGCAGAGTTTGTTTCTAAATGCCTAACTAGTCAGCAAGTGAAGGCAGAGCATCAGCAAGTGAAGGCAGAGCATCAAGTACCTGCTGGGTTGTTACATCCACTACCAGTACCAGAATGGAAATGGGAGAGAATAACTATGGATTTTGTGATGGGACTTCCGAGGACACAGAAGAGTCATGATGCAGTTTGGGTCATTATTGACAGACTAACCAAGTCTGCTCATTTTTTGCCTGTCCGGATGGACTACAGTTTGGAAAAATTGGCCAAGTTGTACATTGATGAGATATTAAGACTGCATGGAGTGCCAGTATCCATTGTATCAGATAGAGATCCTAGGTTCACTTCTAGATTCTGGGGTAGTCTTCAAAGAGCCCTAGGAACTAGATTGAACTTCAGTACGGCATTCCACCTACAAACAGATGGCCAATCTAAAAGGGTAATTCAGATTTTGGAGGACATGCTACGGGCTTGTGTGATTGAATTCGAGGGCAGTTGAGATACACACTTACCTTTGATTGAGTTTGCTTACAACAACAGCTACCAATCAAGCATTGGGATACCTCCATATAAAGCTTTGTCTGGTAGAAAATGTAGAACCCTGTTATGTTGGGATGAGGTAGGCGAAAGAAAGATGATTGGGTCAGAAATTGTTCAGCAAACTGAAGAGAAAATCATATTGATCAGAGATCGACTTAAGGTTGCATCAGACCATCATAAGTCTTATTGATCTGAAGAAAAGGGATATTGAGTATACAGTGGGTGACAAAGTATTCCTTAAGGTTTTCCCTTAGAAGAGAATTATGAGATTCAGCAGAAAGGGGAAACTGAGTCCTCGTTTCATTGGGCTATATGAGGTTTTGGAAAGAGTGAGTCCTTTGGCATATCGATTGGCACTACCTCCAGAGTTGGAGAAGATATATAATGTCTTCCATGTATCTATGTTAAGGAGGTATCAATCAGACCCATCTCATGTACTACTAGTAGAGGAAATTGAAGTGAATCCATAACTCAAATATGAGGAAGAACTCATTGAGATTCTGGCTTATGAGGTGAAATAGCTACGGAACAAGTAGATACCGTTAGTGAAAGTGCTGTGGAACCATCATTCGGGCCAGGAGGCTACTTGGGAACGAGAGGAGGACATGAGGAGACAGCACCCACAGTTATTCAAAGATTGATACCAGGTAAAATTTCGAGACAAAATTTATTTTAAGGGGGGGAGAATTGTAACACCCCTATTTGCATAACCTGGTATATTTCACTATTCCGGTGACCCGTGTTGGTCCGAACAACTAAGGGGATTAGAACCATACTTAAGACAACTAGATAAGCCCTGAACACAAATAATTAGTAATTGCCAATTAGTTAAGTATAAATAAGAAAAACAGAACATAAAAAGTTAAATGACCCGAGAGTCACAGCGATGGGTGACCTTCTCGGGAAGGATTGTGAAGTCGATTTAAACTCAAATTTCGAACCATAAAATGTGACGTCATGGTCCTTAGGACTAGTGTGAACACAGTGGAAAAGAGAAAATCACAAAAAAGAATTGTTAAGCCAGTCAAATAATCAGGTCAAGGATCCAAAAGAAATATTGATTTATTTGCAAACCGGGTCAAACCGGCGAGGGCCAATTTAGTCAATTGACCCTTAGAGCTGACTCCTGACCTAACTGTCAAATAAAATTGGAGAAAAGAAAATTTTAGAATCGAGAATTAAATTATAGAACTGATAGAAAAATTAAAAAAAAAAAAAGAAAAAGTAAAAAGTGATGACATCATGCATGACCTCATGCATGATGTAATAATTATTATACTTAAAATTTAATTAATTTAAATTTGTGGTCTTCCTAAAGACATAAAAAAGAAAAGAAAAGAGAAAAAAAAAAGTCATCATCTTCCATTCCCTACCATCCCTCTTTCTCCCAAGCTCTTTCTCTCAAAATCCTCCATGAAAGCTTAAATTCAAGCTTTCAAACCTTCAAAGTAACCATAGATTTTCCCAATTTTATTACTTAAAACTTGTTTTGGCAACTTGAAAAGAAGTTTCAGCAAGGAAAGAAAAGAGGAAAAGGAAGAAATTGAGGAAGAGGAAACTCCAAGTGAGGTGAGCATTAGATTGAAGTTTAATGTTTAAAAATACATGATTTGAGTTACTTTAGCTTAGAATTTTAATTTAAAATGAAAAGAAAATTATTGTTGAGGGACCATATGTGAATTCAGCCAGCTTGTTAGGGTGTTGGATTTGATAGTGTTTAGTTAAACTAAACATGAATTAGAGCTTAAATAATGTTGAATATGTGATTAATGTAATGATTTGATTAGGAATTAATCAATGGCATGAACTAGGGTTTTGGCATCTAGGGTTGTAACATTCCCACTGTACGTATTCTGTACGTTCTATTCATCCAGTGGCCAAATAACAATCCAGGCAAGTCAAAATGTCTGGAACTACACTTCAGTGATAATGAACAGACATATAATGATGAAATAAATAAGAAGAAAAAGTAAGAAAAATTAAAGACAAATAAAAGAGAGAAAATGAAGCTAAGTTAAACGAGCCGACACCGCAGCAATGGGTGACCGCACTGGGAAGGCCGTTGCCGACCCTAGGACCGCAGGGAACCCTTAGAATTTAATTCCGGGATGTAAGCAAAGGTCTATTGAAATATAATTGACACTAGAATTATTAAAGAAAAAAATTAATAAATTAGTACAAAGAAAAATGAAAAATCAAGAAACAGACAAAAATCGGTATTACTGAAAAATCGGGAATATAGCCCGAAGTGGGGTATTTTGGTCATTTGACACCTAGAGTTATCTTTTGACCTCAATGTCCATTAAAAATAAATGATATTACACTTTATAAATGTCATGAAAAATTAAATGGTGGTACATTATGTAAATAGTGAAGGAAATGAGATAAATGTGCAAATTAGGAAAATTGGAATAATTAAACATTAAGTTAAAGTGAGTGCTTCACTAACTCAAATCTTGGGACACTTAATTAAGTCATTTTGGACAGAAATTCAGTCCATCATCTTCCTCCTAAATGACCAGTCGAATTGACCTTCCCAAAACCTCCATGGAAGTCCACCATGGCCAAACTCCCTCCATCACCATGCAACCATGTTCAAGCCCTCATTTCACCATAGTTTCTTCATCAAAGCTTGCACATACACTTTGGGCAGTATGTAGGAAGCAAAAAGAAGAGGATTTGATGAAGTTTTAGTGAAGCTCAAAAAAGGTTAGTGCTAGTTTTTCATCCCTTGCTTCATTAAAGTTGGTATTAAGGTTGAGATGAGTTGGATGGTGAAGAAATTTGAAGGATTCGATGAGTTATTGATATATTCAATTTTGGACAGCCATGAAAGTTTATTGTAGTTGAGTTTTTCTTACCTCTAATGGATGGAAATTAAGGTTGATTAACTTAAATGGAAGTGGTAGTAAGTTAATATCCAATGATGTGCATGTTAGTGCTTGAATTAAGGGTTTGAATATGGGTCTTGATGCTTTGGCAAACTGCCATGTTTAGCAGCCTATTAAATCATGAATTTGTGTGTGAATATGTAGTTTATTAATGAAATATGCTAGTATTAAATTGTGGGCAGTATGTGTAAGTGATATTGAAGTATGATTATGTTGAAGTGTATGTGTAATATTGACATTGAGATATGTTGAATTTTGGTGGAAGAGAATGTTGAACTTAATGGTGAATTATGTGCATTGAGCACTTGAATATTCTGCCCAAAATTGTTGCTGGAATTGTGTACCATATATATATGGAAATGTCATTGATTGAATATTGAAGTAATGAGGAGAAGGAATATCAAATTGGAAGTGTATGTGCTTTGTGCAGGTTGTGTATTGAAGGCAGTACCTAAATTAGGCCATAAGTGCCAAACTATGAACCCAATTGGTATGAAGCCAATGGCGGTGAAACTAGACACCAAATAGGCCAACTTTCATGTAGAAATGTTGCCCAAATTCTGCCTAGAAACTGACCTTAAAAATGACCAAATCCGGAATAGCAACCTCGCAACCCAAATTTTTGACCATATGAACAGTAGTTATTGAGATGACCATAACTCACTCAAAATAGGTCCAATTGGCCTGAAATTTTTACCATGGTTAGTTTAGACATAGATCTACAATTCTTATGAAGACACCAAAGCCCAGAAATGGCCAGAACCAAGTCAAATGGCTTGCACAAGTTCGGGTACAAAAACTACTGAGCCAAAAGTGACCTAAAATTGACCAAATTTTGCACCAAAGGTGCAATCTGTTCAGCATTGGTAAATTGACCATATCTTGGTCTACACAACTCAGAATGACCTGAAATTTTGCCCTGGGTGCAACAAGACATAGACCTACAAGTTTGTAGTTTGGACCAAAACCCAAAAACCGAGGGAACTAGGTCGTCCAGCTAGGTCAAAATAGTGCACCGAAATCCTTGAAATTGCAATAAAATGCAATAAACTTGGAAATGAAATTAGTAACATATGCCAACACAAAAGGGCTATAAAATGTGACATATTGGTAACATTAGAATTAACTCACGTAGAGTGCATCAAGGGTCAACATTATAGGTTGACTAATGAAATGAATTGAAGGGAATAGTACCAAGAGAAATAGGACTTTAAGCTAGACAAATCTAGCACACAAAAAATTGAGAAATTGACCAAATTTTGCACCAAAAGTGCAATCTGTCCAGTTTTAGTAAATTGACCATAACTTAGTCTATACAACTCGGAATGACCTGAAATTTTGCCCCGAGTGCAATAAGACATAGAGCTACAATTTTGCTACTTTGACCAGAAGCTAAAAACCAAGGGAAATAGTACTTTAAGCTAGACCAATCTAGCACACTAAAATTGCAAATTGGTAATTACATAAAATGATGCTTGAAGTGATTTGGCAATGAATGCCAACTTGTGAAAAGGGTAAATTGCATTATATTGACAACATATTGAATTGTAAATTGTGACATGTTGATGCTAGAATCAACCTATCCATGATGCATAAAAAGGTCAATAATTTTATTGACCAGTGAAAGGCATAAAGATGTATAAACCCTATGAATAAAGAATTAAATATGTAACATTGTAATATGCCCTAATTTGCCTAGTTGACTAGTTTGGATATGTTGGCATGCCAATAGGATTCTGACAGCTGTTCTGTAAATAACTTTACGTCATATTGTGTTTTATGGCTTATTATGCCATACTTTGATTTTAATAGCCTTTGGCTATACAGATTGTGTTATTATACTCGGCTTAATGCCTGATTGATTTTATGGCTTTTTAGCCACACTGTTTGCACACCGAGAGATACTTTGTGACTGATGGTGTGACGGCCCGAGGTACTAGGTACCCAGTGCTAGTATATCCGTTTATCCAGTCTGGTCAGTGTATAGGCTACATGGGCAGTCAATTAAAACATTATTCAATTCAGGCAGTTAAGTTAAGTTAAGTATACGAAAATTTCAGTATAATTAAATTAAGCATTGAATGAAATGAGTAAAAGAGATTAGCAATAGAAACATAACATAGATACAATTTGCAGAACCTTAGAGACTTAAAATACAATACAGTTAGAATAATTGATTCCTGGATATCCAAATTATGAGTTATTTCTTTCTTTATTTGTATATATTATTTCTTGTTATACTATTGCACCACTAAGCAAAAATGCTTAGTGCGATGGAATTGCTTCCTCGCGCAAGTACTGAAGGTAAAACCAGTAGACTGTCGACTGAGATTTTTGGAGTCCAGATTTGCAGAAGTGTCAGAAGAGTTCAAGATTGTCACCTCCTTAGCAATGCATGTAGATAGGGCTCATAATTATGCATGTTATGTATTTTGTTCATTCTAAGTATATTGTAATTTCATTTGTATATCCTGTACTTGACAAATTTATGTACTTAATTGGAAAATTATATAAGTTAATGAAATGTAAGAATTCTAATGTCTGAATTGATTGTCTAATCATAATGATTCTGAATGAGATTGAGTTTAAGAAATTTTGAGAAACTGATGAGATATTATTGAGATAAATTGAGCTATGAATTTGAATATGTTGTGAATTGTCTTTGGCAGGTTCAGAAGAACTGTTAGTCCAAATTACAGCCGACACTTTGTCGGATTATCATTAAAATTTTTGAAATTTTCAAATTAGTCAGATTTTGATAAATAGTAAAAATAGCCTAAACCTTAGATAAAGCTTTTGAACAAGTAATCAAGAACTATAATGAAATCAGATAAGATCAGGTGCTCCGGCACGCCGTGTAGCACGCCTTGTTTGGCTACACTGTAGACGGGCGAGGGGTGTTACATTTAGTGGTATCAGAGCACGGTTTAGGCGTTCTAGGCAAAGATAAGTGGAAAGATAGTGTGCATACATGCATCATAAGAGTCGAGGTGACACTAATGCAGATCTGTTTACTTTTGATTATTCAAAGTTAAGATATGGACTTAGAGCCGCAGAGGGCATTAGAAAAGGAAGTAGAAACCTAGTTCATGAGGTTATAATGTAATAACTATGTAATGTTCTCGATGTTTGTATTGTAAGCTGCATATTATAATACCGACATGAGATTATTGTGTAGAGCTACGTGCTTCCTCATGGTAGAATAAAATAAGAATATTTGTAAGTAATCTATAATTTGATACAGTTACGCCCGAATAGAGTACTATTACGAGAAATAAATGTGAAAATTCTAGTCAGAAATTTAAAACTTCAGAACTAGCCTATCAAAAGACTACACTTCTAAGGTAGCTACAGTCAGTGACTCGGTTACACTAATGTGGACTACCATTACGACAAAAATTGCTATAAGCTTTGAGAATTCAGTATGGCTATAAATTAGAAAGAACACCTTGACGATGAAGATATTTTGACATAGATATGGAGTCTTATCAGTATTTTAATATTTTTGATAGAAAGGAATGATGTAGGCATTTGAGAATTGTTCTACAGACTCTAAAAGAGAAGAAATTGTATGCTAAATTGTCCAAGTGTGAGTTCTGGTTGAATGAGATTGCATTCCTTGGACATGTAGTATCAGCTGAAGGGATTAGAGTGGATCCCAAGAAGATTAAAGCAGTGATGGAATGGAAGCCTCCCAGAAATACAACTGAGATCAGAAGTTTCTTGGGGTTAGCTGGATATTATAGAAGATTTGTAAAGGGATTTTCCCTGATAGCTGCTCCAATGACCAAATTACTACACAAGAATATGAAATTTGACTGGAATGACAAGTGTCAAGCCAGTTTTGAGAGGCTAAAGGCTATGTTGACAGAGGCACCAGTGTTAACACAGCCAATGTCTGGAAAAGACTTTGTAGTCTATAGTGATGCCTCACACAATGGGCTACGGTGTGTACTCATGTAAGAAGGGAAAGTGGTCGCATATGCTTCCAGGCGGTGAAGGCCACATGAAAAGAATTACCCTACTCATGATTTAGAGTTAGCAGCAATTATCTTCGCATTGAAGATATGCAGGCATTACTTGTATGGAGAAAAATGCTACATATACACAGACCATAAGAGTCCAAGTATCCGCCAACCGGAAGGAACTTAATTTGAGACAGAGGCGATGGATTGAATTCCTGAAAGATTATGATTGTGTGATTGACTACCACCCTGGGAAGGCAAATGTAGTCGCTGATGCTTTAAGCAGAAAATCTATTGTAGCATTAAGATCTCTAAATGCCCAACTGTCCTTAACTCATGATGGAGTTATTTTGGCTGAGTTACAAGTGAAGCCGAATCTGTTACAACAGATACAGGATGGGCAGAAGACAGATGAGAAATTAATGGCTGTTATGGGCAAAATCACTGAGGGGAAGGAAACTGAATATGAAGTGAAAGAAAATGGGTGCCTGTACTATAAAGAAAGAGTATGTGTACCAGATGATAAAGAGTTGAAAACCAGTTTTCTAAAAGAAGCACATAACAGTGTGTATGCTATGCACCCAGGAAGCACAAAAATGTACCATGACCTGAAACTCCAATACTGGTGGCCAGGTATGAAGAAGGACATAGTTGACTATGTAACTAGATGCTTGACATGTCAGCAAGTCAAAGCAAAACATCAAGTTCCATCAGGTTTGTTACAGCCCATAAACATACTTGAATGGAAATGGGATCGAGTCACTATGGACTTTGTCAGTGGTCTACCTCTCACTCAAATGAAGCATGATGCAGTATGGGTGATTGTGAATAGGTTAACCAAATCAGGACATTTTCTGCCAGTCAGAACTGACTACTCACTGGAAAAGCTAGCAGTATTGTACATCAGTGAGATAGTTAGACTACATGGAATTCCACTTTCCATTATATCTGATAGAGACCCGAAGTTTACATATAGATTTTGGAAGAAATTACAAGAATCCTTGGGTACACAACTCCATTTTAGTATGGCTTTTCATCTTCAGACGGATGGACAGTCAGAAAGAATAATCCAGGTAAATTTTGAAACTCATTGAGTTATTGCAAACAATAAATTGATAATAATGATAGTAATAACTGAATATATGTGATAGGTCCTCGAGGATATGCTGAGAAGTTGTGTTATTGAGTTTGAGGGAAGTTGGGACAGATACCTTCCACTGGCAGAATTTGCATATAATAATAGCTATCAAGCTAGCATATAAATGGCACCCTATGAAGCACTATATGGGAGAAAAATGCAGAACACCTGTATGTTGGACTGAATTGGGTGAAGATAAGCTAGTGGGGCCAGACCTGATAAAATAGACAGAGGAAAAGGTGAAACTGATAAAGGCCAATTTGAAAGTTGCCTCAGACCGACAGAAATCTTATGCTGATTTGAGGAGAAAAGACATTGAGTAGGAAGTTGGCAAGAAGGTATTTCTCAAAGTATCACCATGGAAGAAAGTGTTGAGATTTGAGAAAAAGGGAAAATTAAGCCCTAGGTTCATTGGCCCATATGAAGTTATTGAACGTGTGGGACCAGTAGCCTACCGATTAGCCTTAACACCTGAGTTGGACAAGATACATAATGTGTTCCATGTCTCGATGCTCAGAAGATACAGATCAGATCCTTCACATGTCATCTCAGCAGAAGAAATTGCGGTACAACCTGACCTGACATATGAAGAAGAACCAATTAAAATCTTGGCACGAGAGGTAAAAAAGCTCAAAAACTAGACAATTCCACTAGTAAAAATCCTATGGAGACACCGCAACAAGGAAGAGGCAACATGGGAGAGCGAGGAGACAATGAGGCAACAGTTCCCTCAGCTCTTCAAATCAGGTAAATTTCGAGGACGAAATTTTAATTTAGAGGGGAAGAGTTGTAACATCCCCACTGTACGTATTCTGTACGTTCTATTCCTCCAGTGGCCAAATAACAATCCAGGCAAGTCAAAATGTCTGGAACTACACTTCATTGATAATGAACAGACATATAATGATGAAATAAATAAGAAGAAAATGCAAGAAAAATTAAAGACAAATAAAAGAGAGAAAATGAAGCTAAGTTAAACGAGCTGACATCGCAGTAATGGGTGACCGCACTGGGAAGGCCGTTGCTGACCCCAGGACCGCGGGGAACCCTTAGAATTTAATTCCGGGACGTAAGTAAAGGTCTATTGAAATATAATTAACACTAGAATTATTAAAGAAAAAAATTAATAAATTAGTACAAAGAAAAATGAAAAATCAAGAAATAGACAAAAATCGGTATTACTGAAAAATCGGGAATAGAGCCCGAAGTGGGGTATTTTGGTCATTTGACACCTAGAGTTGTCTTTTGACCTCAATGTCCATAAAAAATAAATGATATTACACTTTATAAATGTCATGAAAAATTAAATGGTGGTACATTATGTAAACAGTGAAGGAAATGAGATAAATGTGCAAATTAGGAAAATTGGAATAATTAAACATTAAGTTAAAGTGAGTGCTCCACTAACTCAAGTCTTGGGACACTTAATTAAGTCATTTTGGACAGAAATTCAGTCCATCATCTTCCTCCCAAATGACCAGCCAAATTGACCTTTCCAAAACCTCCATGGAAGTCCACCATGACCAAACTCCCTCCATCACCATGCAACAATGTTCAAGCCCTCATTTCACCATAGTTTCTTCATCAAAGCTTGCACACACACCTTGGGCAGTATGTTGGAAGCAAAAAGAAGAGGATTTGATGAAGTTTTAGTGAAGCTCAAAAAAGGTTAGTGCTAGTTTTTCATCCCTTGCTTCATTAAAGTTGGTATTACGGTTGAGATGAGTTGGATGGTGAAGAAATTTGAAGGATTCGATGAGTTATTGATATATTCAATTTTGGACAGCCATGAAAGTTTATTGTAGTTGAGTTTTTCTTACCTCTAATGGATGGAAATTAAGGTTGATTAACTTAAATGGAAGTGGTAGTAAGTTAATATCCAATGATGTGCATGTTAGTGCTTGAATTAAGGGTTTGAATATGGGTCTTGATGCTTTGGCAAACTGCCATGTTTAGCAGCCTATTAAATCATGAATTTATGTGTGAATAAGTAGTTTATTAATGAAATATGCTAGTATTAAATTGTGGTCAGTATGTGTAAGTGATATTGAAGTATGATTATGTTGAAGTGTATGTGTAATATTGACATTGAGATATGTTGAATTTTGGTGGAAGAGAATGTTGAACTTAATGGTGAATTATGTGCATTGAGCACTTGAATATTCTGCCCAAAATTGTTGCTGGAATTGTGTACCATATATATATGGAAGTGTCATTGATTGAATATTGAAGTAATGAGGAGGAGAAGGAATATCAAATTGGAAGTGTATGTGCTTTGGCAGGTTGTGTATTGAAGGCAGTACCTAAATTAGGCCATAAGTGCCAAACTATGAACCCAATTGGTATGAAGCCAATGGGGGTGAAACTAAACACCAAATAGGCCAACTTTCATGTAGAAATGTTGCCAAAATTCTGCCTAGAAACTGACCTTAAAAATGACCAAATCCGGAATAGCAACCTTGCAACCCAGATTTTTGACCATATGAACAGTAGTCTTTGGGATGACCATAACTCACTCAAAACAGGTCCAATTGACCTGAAATTTTTACCATGGTTAGTTTAGACATAGATGTACAATTATTATGAAGACACCAAAGCCCAGAAATGGCCAGAACCAAGTCAAATGCCTTGCACAAGTTCGGGTACAAAAACTGCTGAACCAAAAGTGACCTAAAATTGACCAAATTTTGCACTAAAGGTGCAATCTGTCCAGCATTGGTAAATTGACCATCTCTTGGTCTACACAACTCAGAATGACCTGAAATTTTGCCTCGCGTGCAATAAGACATAGACCTACAAGTTTGTAGTTTGGACCAAAACCCAAAAACTGAGGAAACTAGGTCGTCCAGCTAGGTCAAAATAGTACACCGAATTCTTGTAAATTGCAATAAAATGCAATAAACTTGGAAATGAAATTGGTAACATATACCAACACTAAAGGGCAATAAAATGTGACATATTGGTAACATTAAAATTAACTCACGTAGAGTGCATCAAGGGTCAACATTATAGGTTGACTAATGAAATGAATTGAAAGGAATAGTACTAAGAGAAATAGGACTTAAGCTAAACAAATCTAGCACACAAAAAATTGAGAAATTGACCAAATTTTGCACCAAAGGTGCAATCTGTCCAGCTTTAGTAAATTGACCATAACTTGGTCTATACAACTCGGAATGACCTGAAATTTTGCCCCGAGTGCAATAAGACATAAAGCTATAATTTTGCTTCTTTGACTAGAAGCTAAAAACCAAGGGAAATAAGACTTTAAGCTAGACCAATCTAGCACACTAAAATTGCAAATTGGTAATTTCATAACATGATGCTTGAAGTGATTTGGCAATGAATGCCAACTTGTGAAAAGGGTAAATTGCATTATATTGACAACATATTGAATTGTAAATTATGACATGTTGATGCTTGAATCAACCTATCCATGATGCATAAAAAGATCAATAATTTTATTGATCAGTGAAAGGCATAAAGATGTATAAACCCTATGAATAAAGAATTAAATATGTAACATTGTAATATGCCCTAATTTGCCTAGTTGACTAGTTTGGATAGGTTGGCATGCCAATAGGATTCTGACAGTTGTTCTGTAAATAACTTTACGTCATATTGTGTTTTATGGCTTATTATGCCATACTATGATTTTAATAGCCTATGGCTATACAGATTGTGTTATTATACTCGGCTTAATGCTTGATTGATTATATGACTTTTTAGCCATACTGTTTGCACACCGGGAGATACTTTGTGACCGATGGTGTGACGGCTAGAGGTACTAGGTACCCAATGCTAGTATATCCGTTTATCCAGTCTGGTCAGTGTATAGGCTACATGGGCAGTCAATTAAAACATTATTCAATTCAGGCAGTTAAGTTAAGTTAAATATACGAAAAATTTCAGTATAATTAAATTAAGCATTGAATGAAATGAGTAAAAGAGATTAGCAATAGAAACATGACAAAGATACAATTTACAGAACCTTAGAGACTTAAAATACAATGCAGTTAGAATAATTGATTCCTGGATATCCAAATTATGAGTTATTTCTTTCTTTATTTGTATATATTATTTCTTGTTATACTATTGCACCACTAAGCAGAAATGCTTAGTGCGATGGAATTGCTTCCTCGCGCAGGTACTGACGGTAAAACCAGTAGACTGTCGACTGAGATTTTTGGAGTCCAGATCTGCAGAAGTGTCAGAAGAGTTCAAGATTGTCACCTCCTCAGCAATGCATGTAGATAGGGCTCATAATTATGCATGTTATGTATTTTGTTCATTCTAAGTATATTGTAATTTCATTTGTATATCCTGTGCTTGACAAATTTATGTACTTAATTGGAAAATTATATAAGTTAATGAAATGTAAGAATTCTGATGTCTGAATTGATTGTCTAATCATAATGATTCTGAATGAGATTGAGTTTAAGAAATTTTGAGAAACTGATGAGATATTATTGAGATAAATTGAGCTATGAATTTGAATATGTTGTGAATTGTCTTTGGCAGGTTCAGAAGAACTGTTAGTCCAAATTACAGCCGACACTTTGTCGAATTATCATTAAAATTTTTTAAATTTTCAAATTAGTTAGATTTTGATAAACAGTAAAAATAGCCTAAACCTTAGATAAAGCTTTTGAACAAGTAATCAAGAACTATAATGAAATCAGATAAGATCAGGTGCTCCGGCACGCCGTGTACCACGCCTTGCTCCGCTACACTATAGACGGGCGAGGGGTGTTACAAGTGTTTTGGAAGATAAAAATGTGAAAAATTATTAAATGATGTGTTGACCCTAGTTTGAGGTGAGAAATGGTCATTTGTGACCAATTGGAGTATGTTAGAAGTGTTGGAACCAAATGCAAATTCGGATTGCTTAGGGTCATGTTGCAGGCAGCAGGACCAAGGTCCCGTTCAGGGACCAAAAAAATTTATAAGTCCAATTGGTGTGAGACCAATTGGGACTGAAAATAGACACAAAATGGAACATTTTTCATTCAGGAATCATGCCCAAAAAGTGACCAAAACCAAGTGAACAAATTGACCAAATTCGGAATTGGCAATCTAACCTGTACAAAAATGACCAAATGAAAATTTGGCCATAACTTGGGCTAGGCAGGTCTAAATGACTTGAAATTTTACCAGTAGAAAGCTGAGATATAGACCTAAAACTTTCATGAAAAACACAAACCCAAATTATGCCCTTAACCAAGTCATTTGGCCACCCAAATTTGGTGACCTAAAACTGCCAGAACTAGTTTGGTGCCTAGAAATCTGGGTTAATTCCAATCCGGCAGCCATGATTCAAATGGCTATAACTTGAGCTACAAAACTCCAAATGGAGTGATTCAAAAAGGAGAATAAAGTTAATACATTAAGGAACAATTTCTATGAAGAAAACTTAGCCAAATTCTAACAGTAAAATGACCAATAGAACAGTGCAACATAAGACACAAAAACTGAAAATTTACAAATTTGCCTAAAAGACTTAAAATTTGAGAAAACAATCAAAACCAACAAAATTAGTGACCAAAATGTGGTATCTGAGATTAGTTGGAGTTCCCATACCTATTAAGCCTTAGAGAGTCAACAAATTGACTTGAATTGTATTGTGAATAGTAACCCCGAAACACAAATTTTAAAGAACGTCAAGTTTAGCATATATAAGCTAGATAAAAGTGAATTTGAATTTATTTTTGGATTTATGCTAAGTTATGATACTGAAACACTGTGAAACAGAGTGTTTCAGTGGAAAAGAACACCAGGAAAGAACCCGAGGAATCGAGTCAAGGACAAAAGGCGAATCGCTTAAGGTTTGTGCACAACATAGAATTTCTGTAAATTTTCTTATGCACATCATTTTGAATGAATTGAAATATTGAATTGTGATATCATTGTCTTGAAATGTTTATTATGCTTTTAATTTACATTGTTGAAAGTTTAATTGTATATATTTGAAATGGCATCAAATGTTTAGTAAATTATTAAGATAAGTTTTGAAACCACAATGTCATGATCATATATTTGAGCACCTCACTAGCATGACTAGTGGGGCTAATCAGTTTCGAATTTTGATTCCTTCTCTGGCTGAAGTGTTGAGGTGTGTGCCAGTAGAAGAAGAAAAAGAATGGGTTCCCATATATTTGAGCTAGCTAGCCTTGTGATGTGACTTTTCCTTAGCCTCTGGCTATTGAGATTATATTTGTTTCGAATGGCATGATATAACTGTGCGTTTTTATATAAATGGTTTTGAGACTTTTGAAATAAAATTGTTTGAACTAAAATCTTGTAAATCATGTTTTGTATTGATATCGCATGTTCAGTTCAATTTTTGAATAAATATATTTTAAATTCCGCATAAAGATTATTTTAGTATATTGTGCACCACTGAGTCCTAGTACTCAGCGATGGCTGTTATTGCTGTCATAGATATAGAGACTAGAAGAGCAGCAAAGTGAGCTGCTGAGGACAGAGGAGCTACCTACTCTAAAGTCTATCAGGTATATTTTATACCCTGACTGTAAAAATTTATTTTGATGTATGTAATGTATGTAAATGTATGGATATGTAAAATTGGTTATGAGCAGTTGTATAAAGCTTATAATAAATTTTGGTTTGGATTTCTCTTACTGGAAATTTTTGTAAAGATGTGTATAAATTATTTTATCTTTAATGAAATATGAGTGAAAATATTTTGTTTTAATCTGAATAGAATTGATTAATAGTATTTTGATGATTGTTGAATTTTGGAAATTGAGAAATAATGTTGAATTTGTTGGGATTGGTTGTGGCATTGATGAAGTAGTTGAGATAAATCATAGGAAGTGCTTTTTTACAGTTATTTGAAGAACTGTTTTCTCAAGATACAGACGGCACTTTGCCGAAATTTTTATAAAATTTGCAAAAAAATAAAGTGAGACAAAAATTTTTACTAGTTTTAAAACTTTGAATAAATGATTTAATATCTATTAGAAAATGACCACCACTTATAAAAGTAAGAAAATTATTTTAAAATCCCTTGTAGGGTACTTAATGAGTTATCGGTAGGTAAAGTTCGGTAGTTCATTAGGTATTCTACGGAATCATGTTATGCCTTACAGAGGGGTAAGGTGTGACACTGGACAATTAATAGAATTAGAATCACATCTAAAACACCTAGATAAGCCCTGAACACAAATAATTAGTAATTGCCAAATAGTTAAATATAAAGAAGAAAAACAAAGTATAAAAAGTTAAATGAGCCGGGGGTCACAGCGATGCGTGACCTTCTCGGGAAATAATTGCGAGGTCAGTCTAAACTCAAATTTCAAACCGAAAAATGTGATGCTGCTGTCCTTAGGACTATTGCGAACACAGTGGGAAAAAGAAAATCACGAAAAAAGAGTTGTTAAGCATGTCAAATAATTAGGTCAGGGATCCAGAAAAAATATCAAACAACTTGCAAATCGGATTGAACCAGTGAGGGATAATTTGGTCAATTCACCCCTAGAGCTGACTCCTGAACTAACTGTCAAATAAAATCAGAGAAAAGAAAATTTTAGGATCAAGAATTGAATTAAAGAACTAGTGAAAAAATAAATGTAAAAGAAAAACAAAAAAAGAAAAAGTTTAGTTACATCATGCTTATATCACTATTATGACATCATAAATAATTTTATTTTTGCCCATCAATATTGACCAAGTCAACTAATACTAAAAGACATAAATTAAACATAAAAAGGAAAAGAAAAATCATTCTTATCTTCTCCACCCAAGTGTGCCAGCTCCTCTCTCTTTCTCTCCATTGAAGAACTCCATTGAAGCTTGAGTTCAAGTTTTCTTCCAACCACTTAACCTTACTTTGACTCCAAAATAAACTATAAAAACTTGTTAGTTCAACTTGAGAAAGCTTTAGAGGAAGGAAAGAAAAGAAGAAAGGGAAGAAATTGAAGAGTTGAACTTCAAAGTTTAAGGTTAGTGGTTTGAATTGAAAATTGTTGTTTAATACTTATATTTTTAGTGTAAGTAACTTAGATCTTAACTTAAAATTAAAAGAAAACAATTATAGAGGGACCGAATAAGAATTTTAGCCAGCCTTAGTTAGGGTTTGAAATGAATGAGTTTGAGGTGTTTGAATGGTTATTTAGGTTGAATTGTGTATATGAAGTATGAGTATATGTTTTGAATGCATTAGATTTAAACTCTATGTAATTAGGGTTTTGAGCATTTTAAAAAATTGGAGAAAAAGTTGAGAATTGGTCAATTGATGCTATTGACCTTACTTGAGTTAAGAAATGGTCAATTGTGACCATTTGTAGTGTGTGTGAATTGTTAGAAATAAGTTTCAATTTAGATTAGTTAGGGTCAGTTGTAGGCAGCTTCACCTAGGTCCCTTTCAAGGACCAAAACTAAAAATTTACCAACCCAATTGGTGTGAGGCTAATTGGGAATGAAACTAGACACAAAATGGACCATTTTTCATTGAGGAATCATGCCCAAAAAGTGACCATAACTTAGTGAACAATTAGGCCAAATCCGAAATTGGGCACACTGACCTGTACAAAAATGACCAAATGAACAGTAGTTACATAAATGACCATAACTTGGTCTAGGAAGGTCCAAATGAGCTAAATTTTATATCGATAGAAAGCTGAGACATAGCCCTACAACTTTTATGGAGGAAATAAACCTGACCATAACCTGTCCAAAAAGTCACCTACAATCAGTGTACAAAAATTGCCAAAATCCAGGAAATGCCCAGAATTCTGGGTAACACAAAATCTGGCCAGCCATGTTCAAATGGCCATAACTAGGGCTACAAAACTCCAAATGGAGTAATTCAAAATGGAAAATTTAAGACAATAAGGAACAACTTCTATGAAGAAAACTTAGCCCAATTTCAATAGCAACTTGACCAATGGAACAGTGTAAAACAGGGTAACAAATCAGAAATTTGGAAATTTCACCTAAGAGACTTAAAATATGAGGAAACAACCAAAGCCAACAAATTAGGTAAACAAAATGTGGTATGTGGGTAAAATTAGAATTCCCATACCTATTAAGCATGAGAAAGTCAACAATTTGACTTGAATAGTATCGTGAATAGTAACCCTGAAAATACAAATTTTAAAGAATGTCAAGTTAAGCATATTAAAGCTAGATATAAATAGATTTGAATTTATTTTTAGACTTATGATAAATTATGATACTGAAACACTGTGAAACTGTATGTTTCAGTTGAAAAAAAAAACTGAGAAAGAACCCGAGGCATCAAGTCAAGGCCAAGAGGCGACTCGCGTAAGGTTTGTGCACAACATAAATATCCTTTAAAATTCCTTTGCAAAGTGCATAAAATGATTTATGGTTTACTTATATTGCAAAATAATGATTGAAATGTACACTATGTTTTTTATCTAAATTATTGGAAATTTGATGATCTGTGATTTAATTATCAGTAAATGTTTAATAAATTGTTAAAATAGTTTTGAAACCATAGTGTTATGACCATATATTTGAATGCCTCACTAGCATGACTAGTGGTGTAACACCCCCGTTTGCATAGCCTGGTAGATTTCACTATTCTGGTGACCGGTGTCAGTCCGGACAATTAAGAAGATTAGAACCACACTTAAGACAACTAGATAAGCCATAAACACAAATAATTAGTAATGTTTAATTAGTTAAGTATAAATAAGAAAAACAGAACAGAAGAAGTTAAACGAGCCGAGAGTCACAGCGATGGGTGACCTTCTCGAGAGCATGCGAAGTCATTTTAAACTCAAATTTGACCGTAAAAGTGACTGCAGTCCTTAGGACCCTTATGAAAACAGTGGAAAAAGAAAATCATGAAAAAGAAGCGTTAAGCCGGTTAAATAATTAGGTCGAGGAGCCGAAGAAATATGGAATTATTTGCAACCGGGATGAACAGCGAGGGCAATTTGGTCAATTGACCGAGAGACTCTGACCTAACTGTCAAATAAAATTGGAGAAAAGAAAACTTCGGGATCGAGAATTAAATTAAAGAACTAATAGAAAAAAAAAAAGAGAAAATGAAAAAGTTAAAAAGGTGTAGGAAGATGACATCATGCATGATATCATGCATGATGCCATAAGTCATATAATTAATAAATTAATTAAATGGATTTTTGGTCTTCCTAAAGAGATAAAAGGCAAAAGAAAAGAAAAGAAAAAAAAATAAAACACAAGTCTTCTTCAAAAAAACGTCACTCTCTCTCTCCCACACCAAAACCTCCATTAAAGCTCAATTTTGAGCTTGCATATTATAAGATTTCACCATACAAAAGTAAGCCACCATAGTTAAAGCTTGTCTAGGAAACTTGAGAAGAAGATTGGTCATCAAAGAAAAAAGAAAAGAAGAAAGAAAATTAGAGAAAAGGGGAGTTAGAAGTTGCTACACAAAGGTTAGTGATTTAAGGTACAAGATTAGTTTACTTGTTGTGTTTTTAGCTTGAATTAGCTTGTAATATGCTTAAAATGAAAAAAAAATATGTAGGAGGGACTAAACTGAAATTCGTCCAGCAGGGAGTGGAGAGTGATTTGCATGAGTTTGAGTGAGTTAAACATGTTAAAATGCTTGAATGAGTTGAAAGATTGTGTTTATATGCTTTGAATTAGTTAATTACAATAAATTAGTGTGATTAGAGTTAGGAGGCCTAGGGTTTTGAGGCAAGTTTTGGAGAAATTCATAAATGATGACTTTGACCTATTGTGAAGAGAAAAATGGTCAATAATGACCAAAGGAGATGTGTGGGAATTGTTAGAATGGAAGTCAAATTCGTAGGGTAAATGGTCATGCTGCTGGCAGCATGACCAAGCCAACTTTGAAGGACCAAAACGGAAATTTTACAAGTCCAATTGATATGCCACCAATTGGGGATGAAAATAGACATAAAATGACACAATTTTCATTGAGGAACCATGCCCAAAAACTGACCAAAACCTAGTGAACCAATTGACCAAAGTTGGTTAAGAGCAGTCTGCCACTGCACAAACTGACCAAATGAACAGTGATTGTTCATTTGGTCATAACTCGAGCTAGGAAGGTCAAAATGACCTGAACTTTTACCAGTAATTAGATAAGATATATATCTAAAATTTTCATGAAGAACACCAACCCAAATTATGCCATTAACCTAATCAAATTATTGAGCAAAGTTGAGTTACTGAACCTGCAAAACTGCAGGATTGCCATTTGAACAGTAAAGTTTCAATGGCTATAACTCTCTCTAGAAAACTCCAATTTAGGTGAATCTTGAACCAATTGAAACCTAAGACATAGTCGAACATTTAGTATGAAGGAAATTAGACCAAATTATGGACTTAACATGATCAAATTACTGAATGAAGTTGGATCAACAAATCTGTAGAACCAAATTCTGTAGCATGAACAGTAAACATAATTTACTTATAACTTGAGCTACAAAACTCCAATTGGGGTGATTCAAAAAGGAGAATAAACTTAAGACAATGGGGAACATTTTCTATGAAGAAAGTTTTGCCAAATTCCAACACTAAAGCGACCAATGGAACAGTGCAACTTAGGACTCCAAAACTGAAATTTACCAAATTGCCTAAAAGACTTAGGATTTGAGTAAACAACCAAAACCAACAAGTTTAGTGACCAAAATGTGTATGTGGGTGAAGTTGGAGTTCCCATACCTATTAAGCCTTAGAAAGTCAATTATTTGACTTGAATAGTGTAGTGAATAGTAACCCGAAACACAAAAATTTCGAGAACGTCGAATTTAGCACGTTAGAGCTAGGTAAAAGTGAAGCTAAATTTATTTTGGGTTTATGTTAAGTTCTAATACTGAAACATTGTAAAATTGTGTGTTTCAGTTGAAAAGAATACCGTTAAGGAACCCGAGGAACTGAGTCGAGGCCAATAGACGACTCGCTTGAGGTTTGTGCACAACATCACTATGCTTTAAAATGTATTGATAAAGTGAATGAAATATGTATTTTACATTTGCTTTGAATTATTGAAAATTTATTTGTGACATTAGTTATGATGTTTTGACTTAAATTGTTGAAAGTTATTGTGCATATTTGAAATGACATTATTTAGCAAATTGTTAAGATAAGTTTTGAAACCACAGTGTCATGACCATATATTTGAACACCTCACTAGCATGACTAGTGGGGGTAATTAGTTTCGAATTTTGATTCCTTCTCTGGAGAAGTGTTGAGGTGTGCCAGTAGAAGAGGATGTGAATGGATATCCATATATTTGAGCTAGCTAGCCTTGTGATGTGATTTCTCTTTAGCCTCTGGCTATTGAGATTCTATTTGTTTCGAATGGCATAATCTAATTGTGGGTTTTATGAAACGTGTTTTGATACTTCGAAATGAACTTGGTTTGCATTAAAACCTCATAATTCATGTTTTGTGTTTAATGCTCATATTTAGTCAAATTTTTGAATAAATGTGATTTATATTTTGCATAAAGATTATTTTAGTATGTTGTGCACCACTGAGTCCTAGTACTTATCGATAGCTTCTATTCTTTGTCGCAGAATCTGAGACTAGAGGAGCAAGTGATTGATTTCTTGAGGTGTGAGGAGCTATCAGCTTAAAGTCTTCGGGTATAATTTATACCCTAACTGTAAATATTTCTTTTGATGTATATATTGCACATAAATGTATGGACATGTAAAAATGAGTCTTGAGCAGTTTGTATAAAATTTGTATAAAGTTGTAATATATATTATAGTTTGAAACTCTCTTAATGTAAATTTTGTAAGAATGTATATAAATTGTTTTGTCTCTAATGAAATATGAATGAAATGGATTGCTAGTATTTTGATGATCATTGGATAGTGGATTTGAAATTTGAAAGTTGATAAATGTGTTGAGAAATTGATTGAGATTAAGTATGAAATTGAAGCAGTTATTGAGAAAAATTTTTAGAAGTGCTTTTTTACAGGTATTTGAAGAACTGTTTTTTCAAAATACAGAGGGAACTCTGTCAAAATTTTTAGAAAATTTGCGTAAAAATAAAAAGGACCAAAAATATTAACTAGTTTTAATTTTAACTAAATGTTTTAAATACTTATTAGAAATGCTCACCACTTATCAAAAATAAGAAACTTGTTTTAAAATCCCTTGTATGGTACTTAATGAGTTATCGGTAGGTGAAGTTCGGTAGTTTATTAGGTATTTTACGGGATCATGTTATGCCTTACAGAGGGGTAAGGTGTGACATGTTTTAGTGGTATCAGAGCAAATTTTTTTTTTGAAGTATATTTTAACTTGAGAATTTGTGTCTTTCTTGTTAAGTACAACTGCTCAATTTCCATATTTGTTACATACAGTGCATTACATCATAATATGAACTAACGAAGGGAAATCTCCATGTGTTACTTGTTCAGGAGATACCCTACTTTAGATTGAAATGGAAGAAGGGGATCGCTCAATTGAGCAGTCTGTTGAAGCTGAGGCACAAGGGGAAGCCCCAGCTTTACCGAATGTCAGTGAATCCGTAGCACCAGCCCCGCAAATGCCACAATTTCTGCCGCATTCGCCAGATGGCGGCAATGTTTCAACAAATGGCTGGGGGTATGCCTGTTCAAGCTCCACCCCAACCACCTGTGGCACAACCACTGCCTCCAGCCAGACAATATGATGAATTACTAAAGTATGGGGCTACAGAATTTAAGGGTACAATGGACCCTTTAGAGGCAGAGCAATGGCTTGAAAGAATGGACAGAGTGTTTAAGAAATTGCACTGCCCAGATGAGCTGAAGTTTGAATATTCTGTGTCGCTACTGCAAGGGGATGCGTATGATTGGTGGAAGACCATCCCCACGGATGGTGAACCACGATCTTGACACAGGATGACTTCATCAGAGAGTTTAGACAGAAATACATCCCAGATGCATATGTTGATCAGAAGTTACAAGAGTTTCTGAGTTTAAAACAAGGCAACAGATCAGTGGCAGAGTATGAGAGGGAGTTCTCCTGCTTAAGTCATTATGCTGGGAGTCTCTTTACTACCAGCAAGGCAAGGTGCAAGAGATTTGAGAAGGGTTTGAAGCCCAGCATAAGGATGCAAGTTGTGGGATTTCGACACAGCAACTTCTCAGAGCTTATGTCTCAAGCACTTGAACTGGAGAGAATTGAATCAGAAGCAACCCCAGTGAAAGAAAAATCAGAAAAAGCTGAGAAATCAGAAAAAGACAAGGGGCAAAAAATCAGTAAAGCAGTGTTCTGGTGCTACCTCTGGAAAGAAGAAGAAGTTTAGTAGACCCAGCAGGGGTCGAGGTGGAAGATTTGGTAGAGGCAGATTTTCTGGACAGAGACCCCTAGGTCTGGTCAGCAGTCGAGCAGGGGTTCACATTCTACCCGCCCCTATGAGACTTGTGGCAAGATTCATGGAGGGGAATGCTATTGGGCCACTGGAGCCTGCTTTAACTGCGGAGGCAAGGGTCATTTAGTAAGAGACTGCACTAGTGCTCCGTCTTCGAGATTTGGTCCAGCTCCTACTGCCGAGGATCTATTGCAGTCCTGCTCCCGCAGGTTCACGATCGGTTAGCGAGAGAAAGAGGTAGAGGTAGAGCCTTTGCCCAGCGATCAAGGCACAGTGGGTCAGTCGGCACAAGGAAGTGCTTCAGTCAGGGTTTATTCAATGAGACAACGAGAAGAGGCTGAGACTTCTGATGTGGTAGCAAGTACATTCTCTATCTCTGATCAAGATGTATTTTCAACCCATTCATATGTTAGTGCTAGCATAGTCAGTTCACTTGTTGTTCCATGTGTGCAAATGGATTTTGAAGTGCTAGTAACTAGTCCATTAGGACAAGAGGTCCGGGTCAACAGAATTTATAGAGACTGTCCTTTGGTGATCCAAGGACATGTTTTCCTGTCAGACTTGATTGAAATGCCCTTCAGAGAGTATGATATCATCTTGGGCATGGATTGGTTAGCCAGGCATCATTCCATGATTGATTTGTAGATCAAGATCACTTTTGGTCTCCCTTTGTACGGTGATGTGGTAATACACGGGGAGAGGCATTTACTGCCATCAAACATCATTTCGGCTGCACTAGCCAGAAGGATGATCAAAAAGGGGTGTGAAGCATACTTGGCACATGTGATAGACACCCAAGTGGGGAGTCCAGCACTAAGGGACATCCCTACTGTATGTGATTTTCTTGATGTATTTCCTGATGAATTACCAGGATTACCTCCAGAAAGAGAGGTGCAGTTTGAGATTAATGTTATGCCTGGTGTGGACCCAATCTCCATAACACCATATAGAATGGCACCAGTAGAATTAAAATAGTTGAAAATACAATTGCAAGAGTTGCTTGACAAGGGCTTTATTCGCCCTAGTGTGTCACCTTGGGGAGCGCCAGTGTTGTTTGTAAAGAAGAAAGATGGCACTCTCCGCTTGTGTATTGATTATCGGCAGTTGAATAAGGTTACAATAAAGAACAGATATCCATTGCCCCGTATTGATGACTTGTTTGATCAGTTGAGGGGTGCAGCTGTGTTCTCCAAAATTGACCTGAGATCAGTTATTATCAACTGAAAGTACAAGAGCAAAGTATTCCTAAAACTGCCTTCAGAACCCGCTATGGCCATTATGAGTTTTTGGTTATGCCATTCGGGTTAACTAATGCTCCGGCTGCTTTTATGGATCTGATGAACACTATCTTCATACCATACCTCGACTAGTTTGTTGTGGTATTCATGGATAATATATTGGTCTATTCGAGGAATGCAGAAGAGCATGATAGACATCTGCGGATTGTACTGCAGACTTTGAGAGAGAAACAACTATATGCCAAATTGTCGAAGTGTGAATTTTGGCTGAAGGAGATATCTTTCTTGGGGCATGTAGTATCAGAAGAGGGCATTAAGGTAGATCCAAGTAAGATTGAAGCTGTCCTTAATTGGAGGCCACCCAGAAATGTCACAGAGATTCGCAGTTTTCTAGGTTTAGCTGGATACTACTGTAGATTTATGAAGGGATTCTCCATGTTGGCATCTCCATTGACCAAGCTGCTTAGAAAAGATGTAAAATTTCAGTGGACGGATAAATGCCAATAGAGTTTTGATAAATTGAAGAGATGTTTGACTGAAGCTCCAGTCCTGACTTTACCTACTCCGGGTAAAGAATACACAGTTTACAGTGATGCTTTTCATAATGGATTAGGCTGTGTATTGATGCAAGATCGAAATGTCATTGCTTATGCATCACGCCAGCTAAAACCGCATGAGAGGAATTATCCAACATATGACTTGGAGCTTGCAGCCATTGTGTTTGCTCTTAAGATCTGGAGACATTATTTGTATGGTGAGAAGTGTTACATCTACACAGATCATAAGAGTTTGAAGTATTTGGGCACTCAGAAGGAGTTGAATTTGAGACAGAGGAGATGGTTAGAGTTGATAAAAGACTATGATTGTCTGATAGACTATCAGCCAGGGAAAGCTAATGTTGCGGCTGATGCCTTAAGTCGCAAAACTATGGCAAGTGTACGAGTTACTCCTTTGTCCTTGGTACACGAGTTGAGATCATTGCATGCCAGCTTAGAGATTAATGATGATGGGCAGACAGCAGTTGCGTGGCATGTACAGCCAGTGTTGATTGATCAGATTAGAATGGCTACTCAGAATGATCAGAAGTATCAGAAGCTGATCGAAGAAGTCCGACAGGGCAAGAAACTAGAATTCTTAATCAGAGATGATGGTCTATTGCTACACCAGGGCAGAATATGTGTTCCTAATGATGTTAATTTGAGGCAAATCATTTTGAAGGAAGCACATGAGTCTCCTTTTGCCATGCACCCTGGTGGCACAAAAATGTATAGAGGGCTAAAGGAACATTACTGGTGGATGGGTATGAAAAGGGATGTGGCAAAGTTTGTATCCAAATGCCTAACTTGTCAGCAAGTGAAGGCAGAGCATCAAGTACCCGCTGGATTGTTACATCCACTACCACTACCAGAGTGGAAATGGGAGAGAATAACAATGGATTTTGTGATGGGACTTCCGAGGACACAGAAGAGTCATGATGCAGTTTGGGTCATTGTTGACAGACTGACTAAATCTGCTCATTTTCTGCCAGTTCGGATGGACTACATTTTAGAAAGATTGGCCAAGTTATACATCAATGAGATTGTGAGACTGCATGGAGTGCTAGTATCCATCATGTCAGACAGAGATCCTAGGTTCACTTCTAGATTCTGGGGTAGTCTTCAGAGAGCCCTAGGAACTAGATTGAACTTCAGTACGGCATTCCACCCACGCATGCATGGCCACCGAGAGGGTAATTCAGATCTTGGAGGACATGCTACGGGCTTGTGTGATTGAGTTTGAGGGCAGTTGGGATACACACCTGCCTTTGATTGAGTTTTCTTACAATAACAGCTACCAATCAAGCATTGGAATGCCTCCATATGAAGCTTTGTATGGCAGAAAATGTAGAACCCCATTGTGTTGGGATGACGTGGGTGAAAGGAAGATGATTGGACTAGAAATTGTTCAACAAACGGAAGAGAAAATCAAATTGATTAGAGATCGACTTAAAGCTGCATCAGACCGTCAGAAGTCCTACATTGATTTGAAGAGAAGAGATATTGAGTATGCAGTGGGTGAGAAAGTTTTCCTCAAGATTTCTCCTTGGAAAAGAATTATGAGATTCGACAGAAAGGGGAAACTGAGTCCTCGTTTCATTGGGCCATATGAGGTTCTGGAAAGAGTGGGTCCTTTGGCTTATCGGTTGGCCCTACCTCCAGAGTTGGAGAAGATACATAATGTCTTCCATGTGTCTATGTTGAGGAGGTATCTATCAGACCCATCTCATGTACTACCAATAGAAGAAATTGAAGTGAATCCAGACTTCACCTATGAAGAAGAACCAATAGAGATTCTGGCTTATGAGGTGAAGCAGCTACGAAACAAGCAGATACCGTTGGTGAAAGTGCTGTGGAATCATCATTCGGGCCAGAAGGCTACTTGGGAACGAGAAGAGGACATGAGGAGACAACAACCACAGCTATTCAGAGATTAGTACTAGGTAAAATTTCGAGACAAAATTTATTTTAAGGGGGGGAGAATTGCAACACCCCCGTTTGCATAGCCTGGTAGATTTCACTGTTCCGGTGACCGGTGTCGGTCTAAAAAATTAAGAAGATTAGAACCACACTTAAGACAACTAGATAAGCCATAAACACAAATAATTAGTAATGTTTAATTAGTTAAGTATAAATAAGAAAAACAGAACAGAAGAACTTAAACGAGCCGAGAGTCACAGCGATGGGTGACCTTCTTGGGAACGACTGTGAAGTCATTTTAAACTCAAATTTCGAACCGTAAAAAGTGACGCTGCGGTCCTTAGGACCCTTATGAACACAGTGGAAAAGAGAAAATCATGAAAAAGAACTGTTAAGGCAGTCAAATAATTAGGTCAGGGAGCTGGAAGAAATATGGAATTATTTGCAAACCGGGATGAACCGACGAGGGGCAATTCGGTCAATTGACCCCGAGAGCTGACTCCTGATCTAACTGTCAAATAAAATCGGAGAAAAGAAAACTTCGGGATCGAGAATTAAATTAAAGAACTAATAGAAAAAAAAAAGAGAAAATGAAACAGTTGAAAAGGTGTAGGAAGATGACATCATGCATGATATCATGCATGATGCCATAAGTCATATAATTAATAAATTAATTAAATGGATTTTGGTCTTCCTAAAGAGATAAAAGACAAAAGAAAAGAAAAGAAAAAAAAAATAAAACACAAGTCTTCTTCAAAAAAATGTCACTCTCTCTCTCCCACACCAAAACCTCCATTAAAGCTCAAATTTGAGCTTGCATATTATAAGATTTCACCATACAAAAGTAAGCCACCATAGTTAAAGCTTGTCTAGGCAACTTGAGAAGAAGATTGGTCATCAAAGAAAGAAGAAAAGAAGAAAGAAAATTAGAGAAAAGGGGAGTTAGAAGTTGCTACACAAAGGTTAGTGATTTAAGGTACAAGATTAGTTTACTTGTTGTGTTTTTAGCTTGAATTAGCTTGTAATATGCTTAAAATGAAAAAAAATATGTATGAGGGACTAAACTGAAATTCGTCTAGCAGGGAGTGGAGAGTGATTTGCATGAGTTTGAGTGAGTTAAACATGTTAAAATGCTTGAATGAGTTGAAAGATTGTGTTTATATGCTTTGAATTAGTTAATTACAATAAATTAGTGTGATTAGGGTTAAAAGGCCTAGGGTTTTGAGGCAAATTTTGGAGAAATGCATAAATGATGACTTTGACCTATTGTGATGAGAAAAATGGTCAATAATGACCAAAGGAGATGTGTGGGAATTGTTAGAATGGAAGTCAAATTCGTAGGGTAAATGGTCAGCTGCTGGTAGCATGACCAAGCCAACTTTGAAGGACCAAAACGGAAATTTTACAAGTCCAATTGATATGCCACTAATTGAGGATGAAAATAGACATAAAATGACACAATTTTCATTAAGGAACCATGCCCAAAAACTGACCAAAACCTAGTGAACCAATTGACCAAAGTTGGTTAAGAGCATCACATCAAGATAAACCGACCAAATGAACAGTGATTGTTCATTTGGTCATAACTCGAGCTAGGAAGGTCAAAATGACCTGAACTTTTACCAGTAATTAGATAAGATATAGATTTAAAATTTTCATGAAGAACACCAACCCAAATTATGCCATTAACCTAATCAAATTATTGAGCAAATTTGAGTTACTGAACCTGTAAAACTGCAGGATTGCCATTTGAACAGTAAAGTTTCAATGGCTATAACTCTCTCTAGAAAACTCTTATTTAGGTGAATCTTGAACCAATTGAAACCTAAGACATAGTAGAACATTTAGTGTGAAGGAAATTAGACCAAATTATGGACTTAACTTGATCAAATTACTGAATGAAGTTGGATCAACAAATCTGCAGAACCAAATTCTGCAGCATGAACAGTAAACATAATTTACTTATAACTTGAGCTACAAAACTCCAATTGGGGTGATTCAAAAAGGAGAATAAACTTAAGACAATGGGGAACATTTTCTATGAAGAAAGTTTTGCCAAAATCCAACACTAAAGTGACCAATAGAACAGTGCAACTTAGGACTCCAAAACTGAAATTTACCAAATTGCCTAAAAGACTTATGATTTGAGTAAACAACCAAAACCAACAAGTTTAGTGACCAAAATGTGTATGTGGGTGAAGTTGGAGTTCCCATACCTATTAAGCCTTAGAAAGTCAATTATTTGACTTGAATAGTGTAGTGAATAGTAACCCAAAACACAAAAATTTCGAGAACGTCGAATTTAGCACGTTAGAGCTAGGTAAAAGTGAAGCTAAATTTATTTTTGGTTTATGTTAAGTTCTAATACTGAAACATTGTAAAATTGTGTGTTTCAGTTGAAAAGAATACCAGGAAGGAACCCGAGGAACCGAGTCGAGGCCAAGAGACAACTCGCTTGAGGTTTGTGCACAACATCACTATGCTTTAAAATGTATTGATAAAGTGAATGAAATATGTATTTTACATTTGCTTTGAATTATTGAAAATTTATTTGTGACATTAGTTATGATGTTTTGACTTAAATTGTTGAAAGTTATTGTGCATATTTGAAATGACAATGTTTAGCAAATTGTTAAGATAAGTTTTGAAACCACAGTGTCATGACCATATATTTGAACACCTCACTAGCATGACTAGTGGGGGTAATTAGTTTCGAATTTTGATTCCTTCTCTGGAGAAGTTTTGAGGTGTGCCAGTAGAAGAGGATGTGAATGGATATCCATATATTTGAGCTAGCTAGCCTTGTGATGTGATTTCTCTTTAGCCTCTGGCTATTGAGATTCTATTTGTTTCGAATGGCATAATCTAATTGTGGGTTTTATGAAACATGTTTTGATACTTCGAAATGAACTTAGTTTGCATTAAAACCTCATAATTCATGTTTTGTGCTTAATGCTCATATTTAGTCAAATTTTTGAATAAATGTGATTTATATTTTGCATAAAGATTATTTTAGTATGTTGTGCACCACTGAGTCCTAGTACTCAGCGATAGCTTCTATTGCTGTCGCAGATACAGAGACTAGAGGAGCAGCAGATTGAGCTGCTGAGGTGTGAGGAGCTATCAGCTTAAAGTCTTCGGGTATAATTTATACCCTAACTGTAAATATTTCTTTTGATGTATATATTGCACATAAATGTATGGACATGTAAAAATGGGTCTTGAGCAGTTTGTATAAAATTTGTATAAAGTTGTAATATATATTATAGTTTGAAACTCTCTTAATGTAAATTTTGTAAGAATGTATATAAATTGTTTTGTCTCTAATGAAATATGAATGAAATGGATTGCTAGTATTTTGATGATCATTGGATAGTGGATTTGAAATTTGAAAGTTGATAAATGTGTTGAGAAATTGATTGAGATTGAGTATGAAATTGAAGTAGTTGTTGAGAAAAATTTTTAGAAGTGCTTTTTTACAGGTATTTGAAGAACTGTTTTTTCAAAATACAGAGGGAACTCTGTCAAAATTTTTAGAAAATTTGCGTAAAAATAAAATGGGCAAAAAATATTAACTAGTTTTAATTTTAACTAAATGTTTTAAATACTTATTAGAAATGCTCACCACTTATCAAAAATAAGAAACTTGTTTTAAAATCCCTTGTATGGTACTTAATGAGTTATCGGTAGGTGAAGTTCGGTAGTTCATTAGGTATTTTACGGGATCATGTTATGCCTTACAGAGGGGTAAGGTGTGACAAGTGGGAGGAATTAGTTTTAAATTTTTATTCCCTCTCTAGCTGAAGTGTTGAGGTGTGTGCCAGTAAAGGAAGAAATTGAATGGGTAGCCATAGTTTGAGCTAGCTAGCCTTGTGATTTCTTATAAGCCTTCGGCTATTGAGATGAATATTGTTCTAAATGGCATGATATAATTGTGTGTTTTTATAAAATTTGTTTTGAGACTTTCTAAATGAAATTATTTGGACTAAAAATTTTATAATTCATGTTTTGTATCTATTATTCATGTTCAGTACCATATTTGAATAAATGTGATTTGAATTATGTATAAAATATTATTTTAGTATGTTGTGCGCCACTGAGTCATAGTACTCAGCGATGGCTGTTATTACTATCGCAAATATAGAGACTAGAGGAGCAGCAGAGTGAGCTGCTGAGGATCTTAGAGCTACATCCCTGAGGTTTTGTCGGGTATAATTTTATACCCTGTTTGTAATATTCATATTTGTGTATGTAACCATATGTACATGTATAAACTGGTCTTGAATAGTTGAATAGAATTTGTAATAATGATATTTTGGATTTTCTAATGTAAATTTTGGGTTGATGAATGTAAATTGATTTTACTTTAATGAAAAATGAATAGAGTTATCTAGTATTATTTTTGAAGACAATTGAGAATTGTTTTGAATTATGGAGTTGGAAGTAATGATGTTGATTTGTGTTGTGGTGTAGTTGATTTTGATGAAATGAGTTATTGGAAGTGTTTTTACAGGTGTTTGAAGAACTGTTTTCCCAAATATAGACGGCACTCTGCCAAAATTTTTCCAAAATTTACGTAAAAATAAAAATGGACAAAAATTTTAACTAGTTTTTAAACTTAAATTAAATATTTTTAATACCTACTATGAATGCTTTCCACTTTCAAAAAGTAAAAAAGTTGTTTTAAAATCCCTTGTAGTGTATTTAATGAGTTATCGGTAGATGGAGTCAGTAATTCATTAGGTATACTACAGGATCATGTTATGCCTTACAGAGGGGTAAGGTGTGATAGGTTGAGAGTAGGAATTGAAGTGCTACTGGATGCTTTCTGAGTAAATACTTGGAGGTTGTAGTTTTAAGGCACTACATAGGTATTAGTAACTGGGAGTTGAGGCGGGATTCGAATGATCGTTATTGGTGGTACTAGTGGTGTTGGTGTGTTAGGGGCAAAAAATACTATTCTTGGGTTGGTGGTAGAGGTATCTTGGCCAAACCTGGCTACGTTCACTTCGTCCTCTATCCTTGACCTCCATTAACATCTCAAAATTCTGAGTGATAGTATTCTCTGAACTTCCTGCCTGAATTCATCACAGTTGTGTAACTCATGATCGGTCGCTCCTCTATGATAGGGGTATCCTAGGTTATACTAATCACTTCCCGACTCAGATCCCTGAGGGCATAGATATCCCTCTCTTACCACAATTACAAAAATCTCCTTAAAATGCAGAATCAGCTGATTTACCTCCAAGATTGATCTTTCATCCCAAGGTTCTATCACATTCACGCTATTGCCTGTATTATGATTAGGTAATGGGTTTGAAGTGACATTGGGAAGAGAGCCATTTCCCTCAATTTTTAACCATCCATTTCTGTTCAAAGCTTGTACCCTTCCCTAAAGAGCCCACAATTATCGGTTGAATGCCCCACTGCCCCACCATGATATTCGCATCGGGCATTAGCATCATACCATCTAGGATATTGTGGCTGAACCGAGTCAAGGGGGATGGGCACTATCTGATTTATACCCAATAGGTATCAGTAGATTTCATTGAGAGGAAGGGGGAGAGGCAGATCAAGATTCCTTGGTGGTCTTGGGTTGGTTTGAGTAGCAGGTGGTCTTAACTGAATAGGTTGAGTAGGCAGTTTGGGGTGGTAAGCAGCTTGAGGTGGATATTATGGGCGAGGGTGAGGATAATTTGGAAAAGGAGGTGGAACATTTGCTATCATTGGACCTTGAATCAGAGGGCATGGTCGAAAGTTATTTTGAGGGAGCAGTGGTTGAGCTTGTCTGGTAATAGAGTGTACATCACCTTCCTTCTTTTTCCCGAAACTGGTAGTTTTCTTTGCAGAGTTTTCTCCAATCAACTCCTGCAACCTTCCTAATCTGAGGTTAGCTTCAATCCTTTCTTCAGCCTGGATAATGTTAAAAAAGCTATTGGACGTATTTTCGATCATCAAATTGAAATACGGGGCCTTCACGATTTCAATGAATAGTGAGCAAAGCTCATTATTAGTAATTAGAGGATATACCTCAGCTACCTTCTCTCTCCATCTCTGTGCATATTCCTTAAAACTCTCCTTCTCTTTCTGCACCAGATTTTGAAGGTCTCTTCGTGTCGGGGTGACATCGCAATTGAATTTGTATTGCTTGAGGAAAGCATCAGCCAAATCTTTCTAGCAGCGTAGTTTACTCCTATCCAATTGTATGCACCATCGTAAGGCTGCCCCGGAGAGGCTTTCATGAAAGAAATGGACTAGAAGTCTGTCATCTTCCGTGAGGGCAGACAATTTGGCTATGTAAGTGGCCAAATGGATGCAGGACTCTGAATTTCCAGTAAACTTGTCAAAATCTGGGACTTTAAACTTAGGTGGTACTACTACATTCGATACCAATCTCAGAGAAAATACATCAATTGAGCCATACATGTTTAGACCTTCTATAGCTCTTAGTCTTCCCTCTAGAGCAGACAACTTCTGATTTTCCTTTTCCTTATTTTCACCCCCTGCTACATAAGCCACGCCTCTGGTTGGGAAATTAGTTATAGGGTAAACTGAAGGGATTGTTAGGGAAGGGTGAAATTCAGCGTTAGAGATAGCCGGATGATAAGAAATGGGCAAGTCATTATTTGTGAATGTTGGACTGACAGTGATTGTCGGATCAGGAATAGGGGTTTGAAAGGTGAAAGAGGTTGAAGCTTGATGGGAATCAACTGTCATTGCGAGTGGGGGAATTACTGGTAGATTTGATTCTGGTGTAGGTCGAATGGTTTCTTTACTCTGGGACATCTCCCTCATTAGTTTCATCAACTCTAAGACTTGATCTCTCAATTTCGAAACTTGTCCTTATAGGTTCTGCACTAGTTTCTGGTCTTTCATTATCTTCTTTGCTCGGGACCTTGTTAAGTAAACTCTTTTTGGTTGAACTGCTTACTCGATCGGGTTTGCTTTGTTTGGAGCAATGTTGATTTCCTGTGTAAAGTTTTTTATTAGTTTTAAATTATGTTAGAGTTAAAGATCCTAACTAGACAAAGGATACGATGGCAGATAACCGCCAAAATGGAGTCTGTAGAAGGCGAATTATGTCAACTTTATCATGGCATCATTCGATAGTCCAACAGTGAATGACGGGATCGTATGCGTGTCTATAATACTTATCCATATAACGCATTTGTCTTTTTGTATAACCCTAATAAGGATAGTTCCCACAGGAGTTACACTATTCATTCATATTTTGCTAAACATGGTTCAAATAATTCATTAACAATCTATTCATACATAGCATTCTTGCTATTGCCTAGGTTCAGGAAGACTCTTTAAAATACAATTACATCTTTTGAGGTACTCATAGAGTCTTTCTTCTTGTCTGGCAGGATTGAATGTCTTCAAGGCGTACTTAGATTCTGGCAGCAGTTCTTATTTCCTTTGTGTTATCATTCTTTCTAAGTGGTGTCGCAAGGGGTTTTGCGGTCGCCTGAACGAACCCTCACCGAAGTGGAAAAGAATGAGGAGTCGCCACCTTAGTTTTGAGGGAAACTAAAGAAAACCATTTGTGAAGACAAATCGAAAGAAAACCACTTCAAAACAGAGATTCTAAGTTCGGGGTCCGTAAACGGGTGGGGAAGGTGTTAGGCACCCCACCTCGTCCCTTAATAAGGGTAAGTAGATTTAACTTCGTATTTTTATAAATTAGTTAGGAGGGCTTGAATGGAAATGTTAATCCTTTTAATAAAAAGGAATATTTAATTTTTCACTAAATTTGGATTACCCAGATACATAAGCAAATGAGATAACCTTAGTGAGTTACTGTTGTATATTAGCTTTGTTTGAAGGGCTATCTTATTAGAATTCAATTTTTGGAATTGGATGAGAACTCTCCTCCGATTTCTTTTTAAATATTCATTTAAATTTTAGATTGAGAACCGGATAAGAACTCTCCTCCGATCTCTTTTAATATTTATTTGAATTTTAGATTGAGAACCGGATAAGAACTCTCCTCCGATCTCTTTTAATATTTATTAAAATTTTTAAGCTTGAGAAACGGATAAGAACTCTCCTCCGATCTCTTTTAATATTTATTTGAATTTTAGATTGAGAATCGGATAAGAACTCTCCTCCGATCTCTTTTAATATTTATTAAATTTTTTGGATTGATAATCGGATAAGAACTCTCCTCCGATCTCTTTTAAAATTTATTTTTAGCTTGTGGATCGGATAAGAACTCTCTTCCGATTTCCTTTAAAATTTTTGTTAACGTTTTTAAGCTTGGGAACCGGATAAGAACTCTCTTCCGATTTCCTTTAAAATTTTTGTTAAAGTTTTAGATTGAGAATCGGATAGGAACTCTCCTCCGACCTCTTTTAATTAAACGGTGGTCGGATGAGGATTTTTCCAATCTCTCTAAATTTTACCTATCGAGAGAGCCTAAGGCTAAGGGTTCTGACTTTCAAAGGTGTAAGGGGGTCTGCGCGAGACCTCTTTAACTTATTGGTACCTTAGGACTGGGCAGAGGATGCCAAACCGAATCCTCCGACCTTCCAATATGGTCGTCTTACCAGCATTTTTGGCAACCGATCTATTCCATTTAGTTACCTGGGTTTTGGTTTTGCTCGTCTTAGGACGTCTTGCCCTATAACCTATTGAGTTATTCTAGTGACTCAGCTTTACCATTTTCCAGGTTTATTATTCAGACCCTTCATTATTTCAAAAGGACTCTTAAGTTGCCGTTATCTACATCTCATTCAACTACTTATGTATCGCTTGGAACTAGATGACTTACGCTCAGAAATAATAGAGATTAACAAAGGTATCAACGCGGAAATAAACTAGAGCACAACCTTTCTTTATATCTTTCTAGCGTGATATGAACTTAAAGAAAATATCATACATAAAGAAAGAAGAATGGGAATGCGTAGAACAAAAACTAAACTTAATAAAATGGCAACATGAATACTGACCTGTAAGGAGTCGATTCTAGTGAACTAACCGAGAATCACAAAACACAATAAGATTGCAAGTTGATAGTCGGGAGACTAAGGTTTGCCTTGGAACAAAGAGTGCTTCACTAAATGCAATCGAGTCAAAATTATACTCGAGTTTAAACGAGATCGAACATGGATGATGGAAGTGAATATAAAGATAACAAGGAACTGAAAAATGTGAACGCTGTGGGATGATGAACGAGCTGAAAATGGAAAGTTTCAGTGTTCAAAATCTTTTTAAGAAAATACTTCAGAAAACTAGTTTCAAAAGTTCTTCTTATGAAAGCTGAGTAACGATCTGAATTAAATTTCAGAGTTCTTCCGCTATAGTAACTTCCTTTTTTTTTCCTTTTTTTTTTCGTCCTCCTGAACAGTTTTCATGCAGGTATTTATAGGAACCGGGTGCTCCCCATGAAGGGTCAGGATCTATTTTGAGGGAGATGGAGGGTCAGGATTTCGAAGGACATGATCTGAGGCTCATGAATTAAAGAGGATCAGAACGGACGGCTGAGATCCCCTTCAGAATTTTTGTTATTTTCTTCTTCTAACCTGACGGTCCTAAATTTTCTTGTCCAGGGCGATCCGAGGGCTGGGAGTGAAGGGCGCTGATTTTGTCATTTTCTTCTTCGATCCGAGGGCTTCGAGCTCGTCCTTACAAGTAAGATCAACAGTGGAGATTAGGATGTACAGCGCTATCCTGACGTACGCATGTCAGAAATGCGGGCGATTCTGGGGCGTGCGGTTGAGATTTCTCCTGCAACGCTTTAACTACCTTGGCTCTGATTATGACGATAATTGCCAGGAGCCGTCTTATTCTCTTTGTCTCCCGATCTCCCCTCTTTTCCGGTCTTTTCAACGAGGTCCTTCTCCGATCTTGCATACCAGTCTCCCATCTTCCGATCTCTGTTATTCCGATATTTCCCTTAATCAGGCCCGGTCCGGTCAAAGCATTAATTCCCCTCGATTCCTCAAGCGTCCGCTTCATTTTCTGCTTACAATAAATGCCCGATTTTCCCTATATATACCCCCTGACAGAGGAGACTTTCTTCATTCGATTTCCCTCTCTTCCTTCTTACTTTCCAGTTCTAGCTGCTTCGGCAGATGTTCCGGCCATGATTGTGACTGTTGATCCCTTTCCGATGGACCTCTTTATTCCCCGACTGAAAATTTACGACCCCGGTGCTCGAATAACCTTATCTGAGGATGGGTTCTGGCCATAATTTGGGGTAGGTTTCTTCATGAAAGTTGTTTGTCTATGTCTTAACTTGTTGCTGTAAAAATTTCAGGTCAATTGACCATATCTACAGTGAGTTATGGCCAAATGAACAGTTACTGTTCATTTGGTCAATTCTGCAGGTGCTATTGCAGGGTATCCGGATTGGGGCCAACTTTTGGTCCTCTTGCTTTGGTCTTTTGGGCATGGTTTCTTCAGCAAAAATGTGTCATTATAAGCCTAGTTTTATTTCCAATTGGCCAAACACCAATTGGACCAACACAGCCAAAGATATGGCAGTCCAAGTGGACTGAAATTTCAGTCACTCTGCTGCTATCCTTAGGCAGCCTACACATTCACTTGGCGATGCTATATTTCAGTCCAAATTGTGGTCAACTTACCTAAAATGGTCACTAATTGACCATTAAAATGTCCTCTAACAATTTCCTAAGCCAAGTCAAATTTTCACTTCTCAAAACCCTAGTTTCCATTTCAATTCACCCATACACCTAGTTAAGCACTTTCATTCATTATATATGTGTATATACACCTTAAGCATAATCTTTAATTCATTCTAAGTCCATTAAAACCATCACAAACACTCCACCTTTGTTCCTTCCTTAGGGCAGCCGAAATTTATGGCATACACACACATAGTTTTTATTCATTTTAGTTACAAATTCTTACTTATTTCAAGTCTCTAACATAGAAATAAAGAGCTTTAGGTGTATATGTGCACTAACCTCTTGTAGGGCAGATTTTTCCAAGCTCAAACTTCACTTTCTTTCCTTTTCTAGGCTGCCAAACACTTCCCCAAGTTGTATGGACAAGTTTTAATGAAAGGTGTCTAGGGTTTAGTAGTGGAAATTCATGGGAAAATGGAAGTAATTGAAGAAAGTTTTCATGGAGGGTTATGGAGGAGAGGTTCACGTTTTGGCTGAAGAAGAAGAAGAAGAGCAGAATTTTTTTTGGTCTTCTTTGTCTCTTTTAAGTGATTTAAGAAAGCTTGTTGAATGGTGATTGGTTGGGAGAAAGTGAGTGACATCATAATATGTCATATTTGGCATTTTATTGTATTTTCTTTCTCTTTTCTTTTCTACTAGCTTCAAATTAATTTTTCATCAACATTAATTCATATTTTATGTCATAATAATTATTTACTCAACTGGACAAGTCGGCCAAAAATTGCCTCTGAAGGCAAAATGACCAAAATGCCCTCCGTTTGGCTTAACGGGTCAAAATTGTCTGTACCGATTGAAAAAATTTTCTAAATATTTTCTTGGCATTCTAATGCCATAGGAACCTCAATGACCCTTCTCTGGAGTCCCAAAAATTATTTTATGAATTTTTCCCCGGGTCTAGGGCTCCTCGTTGCGAGAACCGCAACTTCCCTCTGGTTACCCATCGCTTGGGCACCGGCTCCTTTAACTTGGTTGTATTTTATTTCTAAAATTTTTCCTAAATTTTTCTTATTAATATTTAAGTTAATTATGGTTCCTGACTTTAGTTTAAATATTTTTCCGGACATTCTAGCTGTCCGGACCGACACCGGTCACCGGAACAGTAGAATGTACGAAGTTGCTACCGGGAGGATGTTACAACTCTTCTCCTCTTATTTAAATTTCGTCCTCGAAATTTATTGGGTGTTTTGGGTTCTGAGATAATTCTTTTACCTTTCTATTGCTCCCTCTGTCTACTTCTTTTTATATATATGGTACTATTTAGTCTTTCCGAATATATTATTATACACTTAGGCATATCATAAAGGAAATACTTTACCTCAAATTCACATTTGGGGCTTCTTGCTCCTCTCCGGCTTGGGTGACATTTGGAAGTGGTGTTACTGTTGTGTTTGATCCTTCCATTACCTCTGTCTGGGTCCGTGGTAAATTCCTCTTAGGACAATCTTTCAAACGATGGTCTGTGGCCCCACATCTATAATAGGCTCCAGTCAATCCCCTACATTCACCTTTATGCCACTTGTTACAATGGCCACATTTTCTTGCTAATCCTGGCGCACTCACTACTAGTATTTCTAGTTGATCTCTTCTGGGTATAGGCCTAGGCTTAGATCTCCTACTTTGATAAGATGTCTGACTTAACTGTTCTCTTGGCCTCTTATTACTAGACTGTCCAAATTTCCTCTTTTGCTGATCACCACTCCTCTTCTGTTCCTCTTCATGAACACAGCTAATATATTTCTTTCTGAACTCTATCAGAAAGAATTCCCAAGTTACGTCGGCTGGTTGCACTACCTTGGTTACAACATCCCACCACCGATATGCAGCTTCTTGTAACAATGAAACTGCACACTCCAAACTTTGTTCTGGTGTGCAATGGAGCTGCTGCAAGACTCTTCTAGTTCTTTCTAACCAATACTCAGGAGCTGAAGAATCGTCTTCCTTTCTACCATTAAAATCTACAGCTCCATACTTCCTAATTTTTCCTAGAGGTGATTTTTGCTGAGGCAGTGGTGGAATAACCCCAGTCATCTGTTGAAAGAATTCAGTCATCTGCTCAAACAAGGCCTGTTGGGGTTGTACAGGCACCTCTTGCACTGGTGGAGCAGGATTTCCCCGATTTCCAATATCACTCCCAGTCAGGATACGGCTTACTACTTCTTCTTCTATTGCCCACTGCGATTCTGAGTCCATATCTTAACCTAAAATAACCAAGAAAACAGATCTGCATTAGTGTCACCTCAACTCATATGAATGCAATGCATGTTATGCAGTCTATCTAGGTTCAGAAACGCCTAAACCGTGCTCTGATACCAATAAATGTGACACCCCTCACCCGACTACAGTGTAGCCGAGCAAGGCATGCTACAATCGGTGCCGGAGCACCCTATCTTATCTTACTTTATCCCTTTCATATTTTGATCTCGTTATATTTTAATATTAATTATTTTTTCGACGGAGAAACCAGCAGAGTTTCCCCTATTTTATTACCAGTTGACGTATTTTACTACTTACCTGTTTGAAAGTTCAATAATATTTTTAGAATAAAATCTTATCCATTCTAATCATAATTATCTCATCAATCATTCTCATAATTTTCTCATATTTCAAGTCTCATTCATACATTTCAATTTCATAATCATTTCCATGCATACTCAATTCATATGTAAACATTCTCAAATTACATAAGCAAAATTTTCAAATTTCCTTAATTTACATAATTTACAAAATAATTACAAAATTTCATAATTTACATGATATATAAATTAATTACATATGAAAAAGCTAATTAATTAATTTACATCACATTGCTATTAATTACTTATTCATAATATACATTACAATACAATTTCTAAGCATTTTATACAAAATATAAAATATGATCTATATGGGCCCTATCTACATGCATTGCTGAGGAGGTGACAACCTTGAATACTTCAGATACTTCCGCAGATCAAAACTCCCAAAATTCCCAGTCAAACGTCCATTGGGTTCTAGCTTCAGTACCTGCGCGAAGGAAATAATTCCATCGCGCTAAGCATTGCTGCTTAGTGGTGCAATAATATAACAAGGAAATAATATACAAATAAAGATAGACATAAAACATAATTCAAATAATCAAGATTTATTTATATTTCACATGCGGTTTCTAAAATTTAATGTGTTATATCCTAATTTAGTCTTCTTTGAAAGTGTTTATTTGCCAATGTACAGTAATAATGTACAAAGAAAAATGATTTAAAAATAATAAATTTATGCTTATATTGTTATATAAGCACATTTGCAATATTATTTATGTTATGATTTTCTTTGCTAATCTTTTAGCATTTTCTCTATACTTGCTAGGTTGTCTCAGATTATTTCATAATAAGTAAATTTTGATATCTGTCCAGTTCATTTCGATTCTTTCTAATAAATAACTATCCTAATTTATTTTAGGTCATCTTACTCATTTATTTTTTTTAATTTCTAATATTTTTAATTGCTAATATTCTTAACTTATCTCAATAAATTTTCACTGCCCAAGTAACCTATGACAGGCTGACTAAACTGGATAACAGGTCGTTGGCACTGGACACCGCAGTGCCTCGGGCCGTCATACCATGGGACGCAGAACGTCAACCACGTATGCAGTCAGTATGGCTAAAAAGCCATGGTAACACATAATGGGGCATAAAAGCCATGAATGTTGGCATAAAGCCATGGATGTGGGCATGAAGCCATGAATACAGGCATAAAGCCATGAATACAGGCATAAAGCCTTTCGCAGTACTGCTAAAACAATACCCTATTGGCATGCCAATCTATCCAATCTGACACACGTGTCTAGGCAATACAAGGGCACATAATATCATTAAATATTAATATATTGTGTTTTATGAATTCATTATTTCATGAGAAATTTCAATTATAATTCATACATTCATTTGATCATTTATATGATCACAATTCACATCAATTATCCTTTTATACCATTGTACTCAAAATACTTCTCCTTTCTATAATAATGAGAACTAATGTCTCATTCATACATTAATATAGTTCATTTATTCATTCATTATGTTATTCATATTGATCACAATTCTAAACAATGGTTCACATGTACCATTGTATTCAAAACATTTTCCTTTCTCATTTATACATTTAAGAATCTACTTATGTAGTCACAATTTTATATTTCAAGTTGAGTTATTAATATTTTATGAATTCCATTTGTGATGGGCATATAAGCCCTAACTATCTATTCACATCAATTAGGTGACTTATTTTTCATGTTTCAAGTAATCCATGAATATTTCATGGATTTCAAATTTATGGTCTTAATTTCCTTTTAACAATTTTGACTAAGATACATAGTCCACATTTGTCATACAATTCTAAGCATTTAAGCTTAGAATTGGTTATAGGTCTTCATCTTAGTTTGTTACTCATTTTGATTACCATTCACTTTACTAGTCAACCAAAATGTTGACTTTTTCATACTTAAGGGATATGTTAATTCTAATTACTCCAAGATCCCACATTTTGAGTTTTACATTTGCTAGTATTAATTGCCAATTGCAATTTAAAGTCCCTTAGATGCGTTTCTAATTTCAAATTTTGAATTTCAAGTTTTGGTGTCACTATTCACCTCATTGGTTAACAAAAATGTTGACTTTTGGATAGAAAATAGGTACATTGGTTTTGACACTCCAAACATACCACATTTTGCATTTAAAACTTGTTGGAAGTGAACACCATTACCATTTCTAAGCCTAACACTAAGTGGCAGAATTTTTAGTTTTTGTACCATAAGTTTATTGTTCTATTAGGGACTGTTACAGTGGAAATTTGAGGAAATGGTAAACATGAAAGTTGTTCCTTATTTTGTTTAGTTGAATTTTTTTTTTTAAATCACTCCATTTGGAGTTTTGTAGCTCCAGATATGGTCCAAAAACCACAGCTGGCCGGATTTCAATTCTGCAGAATTTACCATATCTACAGTAACATGAACAGTAACTAGAATCACTTGGTTGGATGGGTTCTGGCCATAATTTGGGGTAGGTTCCTTCATGAAAGTTGTTTTTCTATGTCTTAACTTGTTGCTGTAAATATTTCAGGTCAATTGACCATATCTACAGTGAGTTATGGCCAAATGAACAGTTACTGTTCATTTGGTCAATTCTGCAGGTGCTATTGCAGGGTATCCGGATTGGGGCCAACTTTTGGTCCTCTTGCTTTGGTCTTTTGGGCATGGTTTCTTCAGCAAAAATGTGTCATTATAAGCCTAGTTTCATGTCCAATTGGCCAAACACCAATTAGACCAACACAGCCAAAGATATGGCAGTCCAAGTGGACTGAAATTTCAGTCACTTTGCTGCTATCCTTAGGCAGCCTACACATTCACTTGGCGATGCTATATTTCAGTCCAAATTGTGGTCAACTTACCTAAAATGGTCACTAATTGACCATTAAAATTTCCTCTAACAATTTCCTAAGCCATGTCAAATTTTCACTTCTCAAAACCCTAGTTTCCATTTCAATTCACCCATACACCTAGTTAAGCACTTTCATTCATTATATATGTGTATATACACCTTAAGCATAATCTTTAATTCATTCTAAGTCCATTAAAACCATCACAAACACTCCACCTTTGTTTCTTCCTTAGGGCAGCCGAAATTTATGGCATACAGACACATAGTTTTTATTCATTTTAGTTACAAATTCTTACTTATTTCAAGTCTCTAACATAGAAATAAAGAGCTTTAGGTGTATATGTGCACTAACCTCTTGTAGGGCAGATTTTTCCAAGCTCAAACTTCACTTTCTTTCCTTTTCTAGGCTGCCAAACACTTCCCCAAGTTGTATGGACAAGTTTTAATGAAAGGTGTCTAGGGTTTAGTAGTGGAAATTCATGGGAAAATGGAAGTAATTGAAGAAAGTTTTCATGGAGGGTTATGGAGGAGAGGTTCACGTTTTGGCTGAAGAAGAAGAAGAAGAGCAGAATTTTTTTGGTCTTCTTTGTCTCTTTTAAGTGATTTAAGAAAGCTTGTTGAATGGTGATTGGTTGGGAGAAAGTGAGTGACATCATAATATGTCATATTTGGCATTTTATTGTATTTTCTTTTTCTTTTCTTTTCTACTAGCTTCAAATTAATTTTTCATCAACATTAATTCATATTTTATGTCATAATAATTATTTACTCAACTGGACAAGTCGGCCAAAAATTGCCTCTGAAGGCGAAATGACCAAAATGCCCTCCGTTTGGCTTAACGGGTCAAAATTGTCTGTACCGATTGAAAAATTTTTCTAAATATTTTCTTGGCATTCTAATGCCATAGGAACCTCAATGACCCTTCTCTGGAGTCCCAAAAATTATTTTATGAATTTTTCCCCTGTCTAGGGCTCTCGCTATAGAACCGCAACTTCCCTCTGGTCACCCATCGCTTGGGCACCGGCTCCTTTAACTTGGTTGTATTTTATTTCTAAAATTTTTCCTAAATTTTTCTTATTAATATTTAAGTTAATTATGGTTCCTAACTTTAGTTTAAATATTTTTCCGGACGTTCTAGCTGTCCGGACCGACACCGGTCACCGGAACAGTAGAATGTACAAAGTTGCTACCGGGAGGATGTTACAAATCCGATCCCTAGAGATCGCCCAAATGATGTAATCCGTTCTTTTGGAAATTAAGATTTTATTTGTCAATTATCATCTTATTATTATTGCATTAATTATTTTCCGATCTCTGAAGTATTTATCCAATCTGACCTTTAATTTAAATGACCCTAAACCGATCCATAATTCAAAAGATTCATCTTAATCTGCCGATCTCTAGTTAGCCGATCTCTTTATGGAATTTCCGGAATATTCATGAGACGTGTCAGAAACAGCTGGCAGATCTCGTTGACCGATGCACCGCCTGGGATGCCATGAGCATTAAATGCTCGGACGAGTATAAATAGGGGTGGGGGTTAGCCATTTGCTCTCTTGTGTCATTTTCAGCTTCTCGTGAACAACTTCAAAATTCTCTCGTTTTCTCAAGCTCTTCTGACTCCGATCAAGCTCCGGTAAGGGTTTTGATCCTTTTTTTAGTTTAAATTCTTTTTTTCCTTTGAAAATGAGCAGCGCCGAAGGTCAGAGAGCGACGAGTCCTCCTTCCATCCAGTTCTCATGGTCATCTGATGAAGTAGAGGTGGTCGGGCCAAGGGCGCGACCTGAACCTCCTAGAGTCTCCATCCCAGCTCGGGAACAAGTGACGTCATCAAGGCATGCACCTTCTTCAGGGAGAGAGAATCTTCCCATGGACCAGCTACCATCGGTCCTTCAAGAAACCGATCTGCAGTTATTCAGCCAGGAGTACAACATTGAGCCCGATTCATATGAACTTATCCGGTGTCACGGCGATCTCCGGGCCGATCATTTCTTCGAAGAGAACGATATGATTATGGTATACGAAGAACAGTTGAAAGCCGGGCTGCAGTTCCCTCTTGACGACTTCTTTAAGGAAGTCTTAAAATTTTTCCAAGTGTGCATAGCTCAAGTTCACCCGAACTCGTGGTGGATCTTAGTAGCCTTTCGAGGCCTCTGCCGAGCTAAGGGATTCCGTCCTACGCCTAAGGTATTCGCCGAACTGCATAGATTAACTCATCGAAAGGACGCAGTAGCATCGGTTTTTCCAGGCGAAGCCACATTGCGAGCTCTTCATCGATCTGCCCTCCTCCCTGAAAAACTGGAAGAACCGCTTCTTCATTCTAAGGAGCAAAATTCTGAACGGCTTTGAGGGTTTCCCTCATAGCTGGCTACACCAAGGCCCTTTAATTCCGAAGCGTCTCGTATTGAATAGGGAAGAGGGTGCCATGGGGATGGAGTTGAAGGAGCAGGCGTCCAGATAGAAACTCTCTTGCTTGGATGCAGTGACCGCCGAGCTGCATCATTAGACTATGGAATCGATCACCGGCCAAGATCGCAGGCTCCAGCTCCCTGACCTCGGCATCGGTATTTCCTACATCTCAGATCTCAGGACCTTAGCGATCTCACTGACCTCTGTTTTGTGCAGGTATGGCAAGCGGCGAAGCCTCCAAGGAGAGTCGGAAGCGAATGAGGGAGATCTCTCGGAAGGTACGGGAAATGAAGCGAGTTGAGGAAATGCAGACACCTAGGCATGAGCCCAGGGAAATACAAGAAGGCTCGTCTCAACCTTCGGGACCGGTGATCGCTGAAGTGGTCCAATCCCCTCCTCGCCGGGAAGAGCCGCCTCCACCTCCTCTAGTCGCTCCGAATGCAGAAGAGGGTTCTTCTCAGCCTAACGTGAGGACTATCTCCCGCGGTGCCCAAGTCTTAGTCCACTCACTGGAGAAGAATCGTACGATTCGAGAAAACCCTGGTTTTGCTAAGGTCTTGGCGTCCTCTATCTGTCTCCTAGAAGATCGGGATAGGCTGTCTCCAGATAACCTTGATGATATCCTGACCCGATCCATGAGCCTGAACGTGGATTGCCTGGTGAACCAGCACATCATACGGGAGAAGGCGCATCGCCTGGGTAAAGAGGTCGAGAGGATGGGTCATGAGGCAGCTTCCCTCCGATCTCAACTTTCATCCGCTCAGGGCTACATATCTCAACTTGAGGGGCGAATGAAGTTTTATGAGGACAAGTTGGCTGAGCAAGCTCACGCTTTTGAAGAAGTGCAAGCGCTCCGGGCCGATGAAGCTGCTCAACTCGCTCACCTTGCTGAGGAGCTCAAGGTGAAAGAGGAAGAGATAGTGACTGGAGTGGCCGGCGCTTACGTGAATGCTCACAGAGATCTCCTGGCTGAGCTCAAGAAGCGTTACCCTGAGGAGGACTTCTCCTGGATGGCCAACCTGGCTCCCGAGGATGAAGGTGAGGAGAGTGAGGAGGAGGCTGAGGGTGAGAGAGGGGATGGACAAGATGTAGATCAGGCTGGGGGTGATCCTCCAGCTGAATAACTTGTACAAATTCTTGATATGAAATGAATTGGAATGCCTTTTTTTGTTCGATGAATAGTTGTGATCGGAAAATTTCTAAATTATTTAAACACTTGATTGTCTGAGTATGTTGAAATAACTGAAAGTGATTATTAACCTAAGTGTGAGAGATCGGAAAACACAATGAGCATGAGATCGGTAGGGAACCAACGCTAAACGGGACTTGATTAAAATTAGAAATTTGGGTTTGAACATTTAAGATCGGGATCATCATTAAACCGGAACGGAACCTTTGATTATTCTTAAACTTTTGAAAGGGAGATCGACAACAAAAATGGTAACAAAGATCTAGTGTCAGTTCAATTCTGTTTGTCAACAGAGATCAGGAATATACTTGACTGGTCAGGAGATTCGACAATGGGTTTGAGAGATCGGTGAGTGATTTAATAGATCGATAAGGCTTTGACTGATGTGAGGACTTAGCATTGATTCAATTCCTTGTGAGGAGAGATCGAAAATGTGGTTATCTAGCACAGAGAGATTTAGTACTGGGGATCGGTTTCAAAGTTTATTAATTCTGGGGATCGGCCAAAATATGGTGTCGACAAGTGGTCAACATTTTCTCTCAGCTTTTGATGAAGGGTTGCTTGCCTTTCCTTTTCTTTCCTTTCCTTTCTTTGGCACATTCTTTCAAAATGTCATTAATAAGTTGTGCCTGCTCCTTCAATTCAAGCTTCTTCTTTTTTCTTTCTTGTTTATATTCTTCCATAAGTATTTCCCTATATTCAAATTTCTCCTGTAATTTCCCATTCTGGACTCCAACCTCTCTTACTACGCTTTAAAGCGAGGTCTTTTCTTTCTCCCACTGTATTTCCTGTCCCTCAAATTCTGCTTTTCCTGCTATCGCTTCTTCCCTGAGCCTTTTTATCTCTTTTTTTAGGATTTTCTGTTGGTCTTTTAACTTCCTTATACATTCTTGCAATTGCTAATTCTCAGTGCTTGAACTCTGTAAAAAGCTGACCAACTTGGCACTAACTTCTTCTGAAAGGACTTCTCGATGAGGCGTGCTTCCCTTAGACTCTGCTAGTTTGGAAAGTTGATATCCCTAGTCTCTGCTTTTTCTCCATCTGAGATAATCTTCCGTGGTGCTTGGCCCTTTAGGTGACCGTTCAATCAAGGTGACCTTTTCCCAGGATTTGCGAAATGCTTTCAATTCTTCCTCTCTGTCGGGTTCATGATAGAAATGAGCTTGATGAAACCCTTCAACGTTGGTCGTGAACTAAGTCAAACTGAATTGCCTCATTACCAAAGCTGGGATGTAACTTGTGCACCTGGTCAGCCCTATCAAAATCACCAACTGATTATCCCTTGTACTGAACAAAATGGGCTGGCCCATAGTCCACAACTTCCTCCAGCAATAATTGTGACTGTTGAAGCTTAGAATCTGCTCTTGCCATTGTAGTTCATTCTTTGGACTTATTACCAATTTAGCCATCTTTTCGATGAGAGACTAGTCGGGATACCAGGTTAATCCCTTATTTTCCAGAGGACAAATATGGCTGAGGATCCAAAGATGTAGTAATTGGAACAACACCTGTGGTTCCCTTACCCTATCGTCGGCAATACGTTTGAGTCAAAAAGGTCTTTGCGAGGATGGCAGGTATTGGGTTGATATTTTGCTTCTCTATTGTCCAAAACAACTCCGTGACGCTGTAAGTTATATCTCCCAAAAGCCCAGGAAACAAGATCAGGTTGTAATTCCCAAAACTAGTGCCAACAAAGCCTATTCCTATTGCTTGCTCTAAATATGCATATCCAAATGCTTTTTGATGTAATTCCAATACCACCCATGTGTGCTTCCCTTGATGGTTTCCTTTGCCTTTACTTCCTCTATAGAGATTCCAAGTATATGTGCGAACCGTTTCCAGGTCTGCCTATGCTCAAGGTGTAGATAAATCCGATTCTGTGCCACATAAGGGATTTCTAGCAGCGCCTGATATTCCTCTACAGTGGGAATTGTATCAATATCGTTGAAGGAGAACACCCTATACCTGAGATTCTAAGTTGATAGCATGGCTTTTAATGTAGGAACTTATACTTTGACCTGTATTAAAGTTGCAATCCTCCCATACTTTTTTTTAAACTTTACTTTGACATGATCAAGAAGTGATTTCCAACTGCTGGATAAATCCTCAAGACCATTCATTCTAACCTCAACCTTACTTGGATCCAATGGATGTAATGGGCTAATGCCTGCCCTTATGTCATCAATCTGTAGGGACTTTGAACAATGAATTAGTCTGGACCATTGTTTAGCATTCTGTTCTTGCCTTAAAATTCCTTTAGTTGACTGACTCGAGGATGCCATTTTAAAGTTTCTGTTTACCCTTTACAGACACCAGTTTACAATACCTGTAGAAAGTAGGTCAGCAGAATAAATTTAGGTAATTTTGAATTAAGGTGATGATATCTTTACACCTATCAAGGTAGGAAGTGTACAGTTTATCTTATCAACTTTCAAAATTATCTTTAAATTACATAAGAAAATTAAAAAGTAAACGAGGGAGTGGAGTAAGAGCAATTATGTCCCTTTTGTCCTAATACCGGGTAAGTACCATCTAATTGGATAGTTCTATCTTACGAGGTAGTTTGCTATGGCTTTCAGCTAATGTGATATTTTAGCTCGAGTTCTAAAAGCTCAAAGGTTCCCAAATTATCCCTACTATATATAGTAAGGCGTCATTCCACCACCATGATACTAACGGGATAATTTCACGGGTATCACAGTAGATGGAACAAGTTCCAATCTAAACAGAAGCCTTCATGGATACTAATGGGGTAAAATCCATGGGTACCGCTACATGACTCCCTCCTATTTCTTAAAAGGGTAAGAAAGCCCAAGTATAGGGCTGAAGTGTATGAGGACATCGTGTAAATAATCAGTGTGTGAAGGGACATATTTACCTCTTCCCTATACGAGGGGAGTTTTAGACGAAGATTGTTGTAATAAGATAATCAAAATATGCAAAATGGTTAGAAAGAATAATAATAATAATCAATATATTAAGACTTTTGAATTTTATAAGTTAAGCCCCCTAATTACGATTTTAATTTACATGAGCATAAAATTAAATCTGCTTTTGGACCTCTAAACCAGGGTTAAGGATAAATCCCTAGCAGAGTCGCCAAGCTGTTGCAAGGACTTTGCAGTCACCGGAAGATTCTCACCGAAGTGGGAAAAGTGAGGATTCGCCACTTTAATTTTGAGGGAAATTAGAGAAAACCATTTGTAAAGATTAAATAAAAACCACTTTAAAAATGGAGATTCTAGGTTCGGGGTCCGTATACGAGTGGAGAAGGTGCTAGGCACCCCACCTTGTCTCTCGACGAGGGTAAGCAGATTTAATGTTGTGCTCTTTATAAATTAAAATTTGATAATTTGGGGGTTATAATGATTATGTTAATCCTTTGTATGGATAAAAGGAATGTTTGATATTTCACTATTATGGGTTGCCCAAGAACACGAGTACATGAGATGACCCTTCAGTAAATAGTGTTGTGTAACGGGTATTTAGGGGGGTTAATATGAATATTCAATTTGTGATATTCTCAGGTAGGATTTTTGTCCTATAAATATAAGTGCCTTGAGGAGAACTCTCCATCGGGCCTCAACCTAATATTCGGGATACTTTGGGAAGAACTTTCCTGCCAATCCCTTAGTGTATTAAGAATTTAATTCGAGAGCTAGGGTAAGAACTCTCTCCCAATCTCTTAGTATATTTTAGTTTGAATTTAAGCTAAGATAATTCGAGTAAGAACTCTCTCCCGATCTCTTAATGTATTCTGTTAAAATTTAAGTGGAGGATTTTGGGTAAGAACTCTCCCCTGATCTCCACACATTTTATTAAGATTTTGGCTGAGAATTCAGGTAAGAACTGTCCCCCAATCTCTATATACCTTATTAAGATTTTGGCTGAGAATTCGGGTAAGGATTCTCCCTTGATCTCTTAATACATTGTATTAAAAATTAGGCTGAGTTGGTGTAAGAACTCTCTCCCGATCTCTTAATATATTGCGTTAAAAAATTAGGCTGAGTTCGGATAAAAACTCTCCCCCGATCTCTTAATATATTGCATTAAAAAAATTAGGCTGAGTTTGGGTAAGAACTCTCCCCTGATCTCTTAATATATTACGTTAAAAAATTAGGCTCTGTCACACCTTACCCCTCTGTAAGGCATAACATGATCCCATAGAATACCTAATGAACTACCAAACTTCACCTACCGATAACTCATTAAGTATCCTACAAGGGATTTTAAAATAATTTTCTTACTTTTTATAAGTGGTGAGCATTTTCTAATAAGTATCAAAACATTTAATTAAAGTTTGAAAATTAGTTAAGATTTTTGTCCCATTTTATTTTTCTGCAAATTTTATAAAAATTTCGGTAGAGTGCCGTTTGTATTTTGGGAAAACAATTCTTCAATTACCTGTAAAAAGCACATCTAAAGATTTATCTCAACAACTTCATTATTTCAACATCCATCCCAACCAATTTCAACATCATTTCTCAATTTCCAAAATTCAACATCATCAAAATACTACTAATTAATTTTATGCAAATTAAACAAAATATTTCCATTCATATTTAATTAAAGATAAAGCAATTTATATATATCATTACAAAAATTTACATTAAGAAAAATCCAAACTAAAATTTATTACAAGCTTTATACAACTGCTCATGACCATTTCCTACATTTACATACATTACATACATCAAAATAATTTTTACAATCAGGGTATAAAATATACCCGATAAACTTCAGAGTATGTAGCTCCTCAATCCTCAGCAGCTCACTCTGCTGCTCCTTTAGTCTCTATATCTGCGACAGCAGCAACAGCCATCGCTGAGTATTAGGACTCAGTGGTGCACAACATACTAAAATAACCTTTATGCAAAATTTAAATCATACTTATTCAAAAATTAAACTGAACATGAAATATAAATTCAAAACATGATTTATAAGATTTTAATCCAAATAATTTCATTTCGAAAGCCTCAAAATAAATTTCATAAAAACACACAGTTATATCATGCCATTCGAAATAAATATCATCTCAATAACCATAGGCTAAGGAGAAATCACATCACAAGGCTAGCTAGCTCAAATATATGGGAACCCATTCTCTTTCTTCTTCTACTGGCACACAGCTCAACACTTCAGCCAGAGAATGAATCAAAATTCAAAACTGATTTCCCCCACTAGTCATGCTAGTGAGGTATTCAAATATATGGTCATGACACTGTGGTTTCAAAACTATCTTAACAATTTACTAAACATTTGATGTCATTTCAAATATATACAATCAAACTTTTAATAATTTAAATTAAAAGCATAATAAACAATTCAAGACAATGATATCATAATTCAATATTTCAATTCATTCAAAACGATGTACAGAAGAAAATTTATAGAAATTCTATGTTGTGCACAAACCTTGTACGAGTCGCCTCTTAGCCTTGACTCGACACCTCGGGTTCTTTCTCGGTATTCTTTTCCACTGAAACACACAGTTTCATAGTGTTTCAGTATCATAATTTATCATAAATCCAAAAATAATTTCAAATTTTCTTTTACCTAGCTTTAATATGCTAAACTTAGCGTTCTTTAAAATTTGTGTTTTGGGGTTACTATTCACTATACTATTCAAGTCAATTTGTTGACTTTCTAATGCTTAATAGGTATGGAAATTCCAATTTCACCCACATACCACATTTTGGTTACTAAATTTGTTGGTTTTGGTTATTTACTCAAATTTTATGTCTTTTAGGCAAATTTGTAAATTTTCAGTTTTGGTGTCTTATGTTACACTGTTCCATTGGTCATGTTGCTGTTAGAATTTGGCTAAATTTTCTTCATAGAAATTGTTCTTTATTCTCCTTTTTGAATCACTCCAATTGGAGTTTTATAGCTCAAGTTATAGCCATTTGAATCATAGCTGCTGGATTGGCCTAACCCAGATTTTTTGCGCACCAAAACTGGTTCTAGCAGTTTTAGGTCACCAAATTTGGGTGGCTAAATGACTTAGTGAAAGGCATAATTTGTGTTTGTGTTCTTCATGAAAGTTTTAGGTATATATCTCAACTTTCTACTGGTAAAATTTCAGATCATTTAGACCTGCCTAGCCCAAGTTATGGTTGGTCATTTTTGTACAGGGCAGCATACCTAATTCCAGATTTGGTCAATTTGTTCACTAGGTTTTAGTCACTTTTTGGGCATGATTCCTAAATGAAAAATGTGCCATTTTGTGTCTAGTTTCATTCCCAATTAGCCTCACACCAATTGGGTTTGTAAATTTTCAATTTTGGTCCCTGAAAGGGACCTTGGTCATGCTGCTAGAAAACTGACCACTTCCAATCTGAATTTCCATTCAATTCCAACACTTCCAACATACCACACTTGGTCACAAATGACCATTTTTCAGCTCAAACAAGGTCAAACATACCATTTGACCAATTCTCCAATTTTTGGCTTCCAAAACCCTAGGTCCAAACCCTAATTCACATTTTTGTTACATTTAACTAATTCAAAGCACACCAACATCACTTCACCACTCATACAAGCTTACTAACATATTTAATTCAATCAAATTCATACATTCCCATCTCAAACCCTAGCTGGCCGAAATCCATGCCTAGTCCTCCACACTTGTTTTCATTTCATTTTAAGCATATTTCTAAGTTCATTAAGCTATAAATACAATAATTAAACTAAAAGTTTGAAGTTCGAATTACTAACCTTATGCAGAATTTTCAATCACTAAGTTTCTTCTCTTTTTCTTCTTTTTTGCTTCTTCAATCTCCTCTTCTAGTTGCCAAAACAAGTTTTAACCATGGTAGGACAATTTTCTATGGTGAGGTTTTTGGTTCTTCAAGCTCAAAAAATGAGCTTCAATGGTGTTTGGTGAGGGAGAGGTGAGAGAGAGAGGGAACACGGCAATGGAGAAGATGACTCCTTTTTGTTTTTTTTTTTTTTTCTTTCTTTATGAATTTTAACCTTATGGAAGACCACAATTTATCCAAATTTAATTTTTTAATTATAATGTTTATTGCATCATGCATGATGTTATGCATGATGCCATCACTTTTCACTTTTCCTTTTTCTTTCTTTTTTTTCTATTTATTTTATTTTTCCATTAGTTCTTTAATTTAATTCCCAATTCTGAAATTTTCCTTTCTCTGATTTTATTTGACAATTAGGTTAGGAGTCAGCTCTAGGGGTCAATTGACCTAATTGCCCCTCGCTAGTTCGATCCAGTTTGTAAATAATTTAATATTTCTTTTGGCTTCCTAACCTAATTATTTGACCAGCTTAATGATTCTTTTTCGTGATTTTCTCTTTTCCACTGTGTTCGCAATAGTCCTAAGGACTACAGCATTACATTTTATGATTTGAAATTTGAGTTTGAATCGACTTCGCAGTCCTTCCCGATAAGGTCACCCATCGCTGTGACTCTCAGCTTATTTAACCTCTTATGTTCAATTTTTCTTATTTATACTTAACTAATTGACAATTACTAATTATTTGTGTTTAGGACTTATCTAGTTGTCTTAGATGTGGTTCTAATCCCCTTAATTATTCGGACCGACACCGGTCATCGGAATAGTGAAATATACCAGGCTATGCAAATAGGGGTGTTACAGGCTGAGTTCGGGTAAGAACTCTCTCCCGATCTCTTGATATATTTATAAGAATGGCGTTTTACAAGAACTTTGAACTAAGGATTCAGGTAAAGAGTCCTTCTTGACCCCTTTTATATGGGAATGAAGTACCGAAGACACAGGAAACCCTAGTGTAAAGCTTTTCCTAGCCTATGGGACCTTATAACTAGATGGCGGATGATAGGTCGAACTCCTTGCTGATTTTCTACATGATCGCTTTATCAGAACTCTTCAATTTGCAACATTTGATCTCTTTGTAGCCGCTCGCCCAGGATTCGAACTTGTCTTGATTCCTGATCTATTATCTTATCGTTTGGGCTTGTTCCAAGGCCTGATCTCATAACTTATTTGTTTGACCTAATCTTATTTCCAACCTATTCGACCTTTGCTACACCTATCTTTCTTTATCATTTTTCATTTATTCAGACCAAAAACTCTCATGTTAAAGTACTCTTGCCTATATTCTTTAGAATATTAACGAGTCACCGATGACTCGAACATCTACTCTCAAAAGGAATGAAAACTAGGTGACGATAAATGGAGTTTACGAATGAATAAAAAAAGAAAAGAAAAAGGAAATAACTACGGGCTAAGATAACCTATTCTGAGATTTTGTGTGACTGGATAAAAAAAAAAACTTTAAAAGAAAACTTGAGAAAACAAACCAAGGATATTTAACAAAATGATAGCTTAGATGCTTACCTGTGGAAAGTTGGGGAAGCAGGCGAGCTAATTCCGATATCCACAAATCTTGGAGAGCTGAGAGCAGATAGCCGAAGAGCTTGAGCTTACTCGAGGTAATATGAACAAAGAGGAATGAGGTTGAGCTCAGAAGGTAATGCACAGATACTAAAGTGATGGGAATGAGGCGGTGCGAAGATAGTTTCACAGAGTAGTGCACAGGTACTGAAAATGAAAATCTCAGGATTTAGAGTTCCTTTAGATGAAATACTTCAGAAAAATGGTTTCTAAAGTTTCTCAACACTTTGAAAGCTCTGAATGACAAGCAGTAAGACTAAATCAAAGTCTAGAGTCTTTCCACAATAATCACCTCCTTCTTCCTACAGTATTACATGTAGCTATTTATAGGGAATGGGTGTTCAAAATGAAGGGTTAGGATCTTATCAGGGGGAGACGAAAGGCTTAGATTCAAAAAGACATAATCTAATATCTAAGAATTAAAGAGAATCAAAATGGAGGGTCAGTATTCCGTTCAGAATATCTGTCCTTTCTTCCCTTAATCCAACGATCAAGGGTCTCGCCTTACGAAATGGATCCAAAGGCTGGGAAAAAAAGGCACCGAATCTGTCATCTATTTTTGATCTGAGGGCTCCAGATCCATCCTTACAATTATAATCAATGGTGTAGATCGGGATGTACAGGGCTATTTTAACCATTTTGGCATCTGACGACTAGGAGGGTGTCCTTGCGAATGAGATGTGTGGTGAGGATCTGATCAAGCCTGCAATGCTTTAACTAACTCGGATCTAACAGTGGGGGGAGCTAATTAAACACCATGATTGGTAGTTATTCAACTCCCTGAGTCTCCGATCTTACGGGTCATTCCTTGCTTTTCTAATCTTCCCATTATGACCGTCCCCTTTTAGGGTCATTATTCCGATCTCTCTCTCTTGCATCGGGTCCCCTCTTATTTCTCGATCTCTCTCATTCCTGATCTTTCCTCTCTATCTAACTTGTATTGGTCAAAGCAATAAATTCTTCAGTTACCGATATGTCCACTTCAGGTTCTGTATGCAATAAATGCTGGGGTCCTGTATATATGCGGAGGGATTTTCCTTTGCATATTCACAACTTTCTCTGGTGAACCTTCAATGTTTCATTCTTCAGTTTTTGGCTTTTCCGACAAGAATACTTCCCATGACAACCACTTTAATCTTTTTTCGAATGCTTTCTTTTTTCATTTCCTAAAAATGAGCAACTCTGGTGATCAGAGGTTCATAAGGGTGTCATCCGATGATGGAGAGGGAACTGGACAAATTAACCGATCAAGGTCGAAACTAACCACCGCACAGATCTCGGGTCGGCCCATTGGCATGGCTCGTAGATCGATCTCTAACAAGAGGACCACTAATTTCAATCTTAATATCGGTGACTGCCTCTTGAAGTTCACTTGGTTCCTTACCATCTCGAGGGTGCTCTGGTCGATAACATCAACAATGACGCTGCTCAATATTATGAGTCATAGTTACCCCACTTAAGCTGTATATCTGCCCAGTATTTATTGCTGGCTTTCTGATCAAACACATCTTTTGATTCATCCATAAGACTAGGCTTTGACATAGGCCAGCATTCTGGGCTTCGGAGTAGTCTTAAGCTAGGTAGAATGCAGTGCTGATTTTGAGAGATCGTCCAAATGATGTAATCTGATCTTTTGAGATCGCCCAAATGATGTAATCTGATCTTTTAGAAATGAAATGAAATTTTACTTGAATGTTTTTGTTTTATTATTGCATTATTTTCCGATCCCTTTTAATTGTGTCTGATCTAATCCGCTAAACGAACTCATAAACTGATCTTCTTTATCTGATCTCCTTTTCATGCTTCTAGAATTTTCTCGAGGCATGTCACACCCTACCCCTCTGTAAGGCATAACATGATCCCGTAGTATACCTAATGAATTACCAAACTTCGTCTACTGATAACCCATTAAATACACTACAAGGGATTTTAAGCCTTTTCTTACTTCTTTACAAAGTGGTGAGCACTATTTACAGGTGTTAAAAAAAAAATTTAACTGAAATGAAACCAGATAATACATTTGAAGTATTAATAATTTCTGTAAAAATTTTAGCAGAGTGCAATATGTATTTTGAATAAAACAGTTCTTCAAAAACCTATAAAAAGCACTTCTAATATTTTTCTCAATCCCAAACTCCAATATCCAATCAACACAATAAGTTTCTTAACATTTGCCAACTCAAATCCACAATAATTTTCTAGTGTTTTCAAAAGCTGAGATAACAGAAATATATCACAATATTTAAAAGCCAAAATAATTTATAAATTTAGTTTACAACTTTAAAGTACAATTTTAATGTACAATTTTAATTTATAACTGCTCAAAACCAAGAACAATATATACATACAGTGAACATACATTACAATATAAAATGCAAAATATGGTATACTTAATATACCCGATGAACTATCAATGTAGCACTAGCAGCCTAGTTTGCTACCCTGTCAGTCTGTCTACCTACGACAGCAATGAAAAGCTATCGCTGAGCCAATGTCTCAGTGGTGTACAACATTAACAAAATACAACTTTAAATCATAAATCATAAGTCGTATAAATAGTGGATACTTAAAACCATAGTTAAATTCAAAACACAGTGAATGTTAATAAGAATTTAAACTCCATTTTACAATATCACAATAAATATCAATAAATCATACACACAGCTTAATCATGTTCCAAAGTTCAATTCGTCCCAAAAGTCGATGGCTAGTGAGGAATAACATAGCTAGCTAGCAATAATATGAGTACTCATTCTATTCGTCCTCAACAGGCACACACCTCAACACTTCAGGCAGAGAGGGAATTCAAAGTCAATTCGTCCCACTAGACAAGCTAGCGAGGAATTCAATCAATATATATGATAGCTATGGTTTCAAACCATTTACAATGTTTTTCAATCAATAAGTATCCTTCAAATATCCATTCAAAAATTTTCCATAATTTAAAACAAAATTAATACAAATAGTTATAGTTTATTTCAATCAATAAACTCAAAAGAAATAACTATTGTGCACAAACCTCTGATAAATGTCTCTTAGTCCTGACTCAGTATTTCCTTCCCCTTCCCTGAGTCTTTGCTAACTGAAACACATAATTTGAAGTGGTTCAGTACTCATTTAAACTATCTCTAACAATAAGGCTTAATAATTAATTTATGGAATTCTATTATTTTTCTTAGTCAACCTAAAATGTTGACCCTCGATGCACTCTAGGCGAATTAGGTTTAATGTTACCAATATGTCACATTTTATAGCCTTTTAGTTTTGGTACATGTTACCAAATTTATTTTCAAGTATATTTCATTTTATTGCAATTTGCTGGATTCCAGTATACTAATTTGACCTAGCCGAATGGCCTAGTTTCCTCTGTTTTCGGGTTTCGGTCCAAACTACAAACTTGTAGGTCTATGTCTTATTGCACGCAGGGCAAAATTTTAGGTCATTCTGAGTTGTGTAAACCAAGTTATGGTCAATTTACCAATGCTGGACAGAATGTACCAAAATGGTAACTTTAGGTCATTTTTAGGTCACTTTTGGTTCAGCCAGTTTTGATACCTAAACTTGTGCAAGCTATTTGGCTTGGTTCTGGCCATTTCTGGACTTTGGTGTCTCATAAGAATTGTAGATCTATGTCTAAACTATTGATGGTAAAAATTTTAGGTCATTTAGACCTGTTTTGAGTGAGTTATAGCCAAAACACTAACTACTGCCCAAATGGTCAATTTCCAAGCTTTCAAGTCACTAATCCGGAATTGGTCATTTTTCAATTTACCTACTAGGCAGAATTTAGGTAAGCTTCATTCATGAAAGTTGGCACATTTTGTGCCTAGTTTCACCTCCAATTGGTCTCATACCAATTGGAGTTACACACTTAAAGTTCTAAGCTAAAACACATACTACCCTACTACACACTTCTCATCACTTACCAATTACATATTCAACACTTACCAAACTATTTCTTTCATGCCAATTCTGGTTTGTACCTTACCATTAACACATTTAACAACACATTTTGGATAGCTTGTAACTATTTTCAATATGCACACTATAAAACAGAATTTTCCAAAGTCCATTTACACCATTTAACCACATGAACACACCCCACTTACATACCCAATTCCAAACCATTATACACATATCTATGCTGCCATCAATAACAACATCTTAAACAACCATAAATAAGTAAAAACAAGCTACATATACTGAATTTCCATGGCTGCCAAAATGTACATCTCCATTAAAACATCAAACTTCAAAAATTCTTCCATAAATTAATTACCCACAACCTTGGTTACACTTTTAATGAAACAAGAATTGAAAACACTCACTTACCACTTTTGAAGTTCTTCAAAACCTCACCAAAACTTAACTTTCTTACTCCAAGTATGCTGCCCAAGGTATGGAGGTCAAGTTTAACGAAGGAAGCTAGTGGAAAGAGTGACTTAACCAAGGTTGCATGGAGTTCCTTCAAGCTTGGCCATGGAGTTTTTCTCTCAATTTGTTTTGGTTGGTTTGTCCCAAGGTTGAAGATGACCGAATTTTCTATCCAAAGGTTGATTAAAGGACCACTTAAGTTATGTTAGTAGAGCACTAATTGATTAAAAATCTATTTTAATGTTAAACTTTCCAATTTTTGCAATTTGGCCACCACACTTTCACTATTTACATAATGTATCTCATTTTAATTTTTCATTGTATTTTCAAAGTTTAATATCATTTATTTTTAATAGACATTTAGGTCAAAAGGCATCTTAGGATGTCAAATGACCACAATGCCCCTATTCAGGTTGCATTCCCGATTTTTCGGTAACACCGAGTTTTGTCATTTTCTCGATTTCTCGTTTTTCTTTGTACTAATTAATTAATTTTTCTTTGATATTCTAATGATATTTATACTTCAATAGATGTTCATTTAAGTCTCAAAAATATTTTTCAGGGTTCCTCACAGTCCAGGGCTAGTCAACGGTCCACGCCGCAACTTCCCGGTGCGGTCACCCCATCGCTATGGTTTTCGGCTCGTTTAACTTGGTTATATTTCATCGCTATTATTTTTCCTTTGTTTTTCTTGTATTTTCTTTTCTTGTATTTCATTATTTTATGTCTCCTCACCCATATCTAAGTGTAGTTCTAGGAATCCTAGCTGTCTAGACAGACACTATCACCGGAACAGTAGAACGCACTACCGAACATAGGGGTGTTACAATTCTTCCCCCCTTAAAATAAATTTCGTCTCGAAATTTTACCTGGCATCAGTTTCTGAACAGCTGTGGGTGCTGTCTCCTCATGTCCTCTTCACGTTCCCAAGTAGCTTCCTCGCCTGAATGATGGTTCCTCAGCACTTTAACCAGGTGTATTTGTTTGATCCTCAGCTATTTCACCTCATATGCCAGAATTTCTATGGGTTCTTCATCATATGAGAGGTCTGGATTTACCTCAATCTCTTCAACTGATAGAACATGAGATGGGTTAGATCTGTACCTCCTTAACATGGACACATGGAAGACACTGTGTATCCTTTCTAGCTCTGGAGATAATGCTAACCGATATGCTAAAGGGCCCACTCTCTCCAGAGCCTCATATGGTCCGATAAAGCAAGGACTCAGTTTCCCCTTTCTGCCAAATCTCATAATCCTTTTCTAAGGAGAAACTTTAAGGAATACCTTATCACCCACTGCATATTCAATGTCTCTTCTCTTCATATCAACATAGGAATTCTGACGGTCTGATGCAGCCTTGAGTCGATCTCTGATCAATCTGATCTTTTCCTTTGTCTGCTAAATAATTTCTGGCCCAATCATCTTTCTTTCACCTACTTCATCCCAACATAGGGGAGTTCTGCACTTCCTGCCATACAAAGCTTCATATGGAGGCATCCCAATGCTTGATTGGTAGCTGTTGTTATAAACAAACTCAATTAAAGGCAAGTGTGTACCCCAACTACCTTCAAACTCAATCACACAAGCCCGTAGCATATCCTCCAATATCTGAATTACTCTCTTAGACTGGCCATCTTTCTGTGGGTGGAATGCTGTGCTGAAGTTTAATCTAGTTCCTAGGGCTCTCTGAAGACTACCCTAGAATCTAGAAGTGAACCTAGGATCTCTGTCAGATACAATCTATATTGGCACTCCATGTAATCTTAAAATCTCATTTATGTACAATCTAGCCAATCTCTCCAGGCTATAGTCCATCCAGACTGGCAAAAAGTGAGCAGACTTGGTTAGTCTATCAACTATAACCCATACTGCATCATGATTATTCTGTGTCCTCGGAAGTCCCATCACAAAATCCATAGTTATCTGTTCCCATTTCCACTCTGGTACTAGCAATGGATGTAACAAACCAGCTGGAACTTGATATTCTGCCTTTACTTGTTGACGAGTTAGGCATTTGGAAACAAATTCAGCTATATCCCTCTTCATACCCATCCACCAGTAATGCTCTTTTAGCCCTCTGTACATTTTAGTTCCACCAGGGTGCATAGCAAAAGGAGACTCATGTGCTTCCTTCATAATGATCTGTCTCAAGTTAACATTATTAGGAATGCACATTCTGCCTTGATGTAGCAATAAACCATCATCTCTCACAAAGAATTCAGGTTTCTTGCCCTACTGGACTTCTTTCAGTAACTTCTAATATTTTTCATCACTCTGAGCAACCATTCTGATCTGATCAATCAACACTGGCTGTACATGCCATGCAACTTCTGTCTGTCCCTCATCATCAATCTCTAAACTGGCATGCTGTGCTTTCAACTCATGTATCATGGACAAAGGAGAAACTATGATACTTGCCATAGTCTTGTGACTTAAGGCGTCAGCCACCATATTTTCTTTCCCTGGCTGATAGTCTATTAAGCAATCATAGTCTTTAATCAGTTCTAACCATCTTCTCTGCCTCAAATTCAATTCCTTCTGGTTGCCTAGGTATTTCAAGCTCTTGTGATCTGTGTAAATGTAGCATTTCTCCCCATACAAATAGTGTCTCTAGATCTTCAGAGCAAAAACAATAGCTGCAAGCTCCAAATCATGTGTTGGGTAGTTCCTCTCATGCGGTTTCAGCTGGCGTGAAGCATATGCAATGACATTTCGATCTTGCATCAATACACAGCCTAACCCATTGTGAGAAGCATCACTAGAAACTGTGTATTCTTTACCCAGTGTAGGTAAAGTAAGAACTGGAGCTTCAGTCAAACACCTCTTCAACTCATCAAAACTCTACTGGCATTTATCTGTCCACTGAAATTTTACATCTTTCTGAAGCAGCTTGGTCAGTGGAGAAGCTAACATAGAAAACCCTTTCACAAACCGGCGGTAATATCCAACTAAACCCAGAAAACTGTGAATTTCTGTGATATTCCTGGGTGGCTTCGAATTAAGGATAGCTTCTACCTTGCTAGAATCTACCTTGATCCCTTCAGCTGACACAACATGTCCCAAGAAGGAGATTTCTTTCATCCAAAATTCACATTTTGATAATTTGGCATATAGTTGTTTCTCCCTTAAAGTCTATAGTACAATCCACAGATGTCTATCATGCTCCTCTGCATTCCTCGAATATATCAAAATATCATCAATAAACACCACCACAAATTGGTCAAGATATGGTCTGAAGATAGTGTTCATCAGATCCATAAAAGCAGCTGGAGCATTAGTTAATCCGAATGGCATTACCAAAAACTCATAATGGCCATATCGAGTTCTGAAAGTAGTCTTTGGAATACTCTGCTCTTGCACTTTCAACTAATAATAACCAGATCGCAAATCAATTTTGGAGAATACAGCTACACCCTTCAACAGATCAAATAGATCATCAATGTGAGGTAATGGATATCTGTTCTTTATTGTCACCTTATTCAACTATCGATAGTCAATATATAAGTGGAGAGTGCCATTTTTCTTCTTAACAAACAATACTGACGCTCCCCAAGGTGAAACACTAGGGTGGATGAAGCCCTTTTCAAGTAGTTCTCGCAACTGTACCTTCAACTCCTTTAACTCTGCTGGTGCCATTATATATGGTGTTATGGAGATTGGATCCACACCAGGCATAATATTAATTTCAAACTGCAACTCTCTTTCTGGAGGTAATCCTGGCAATTTATCAGGAAACACATCTGGAAAGTCATATACTGTAGGGATGTCCCTTAATGCTGGACTCCCCACTTGGGTGTCTACCACATGTGCCAAGTAGGCTTCACACCCCTTTCTGATCATTTTTCTGGCTAGTGCAGCCGAAATGATGTTTGATGGCAATAGCTGCCTCTCCCCATGTATTACCACATCACTGTACTGAGGGAGACCAAAAGTGATTGTCTTTAGTCTACAGTCAATCACAGCGTGATGCCTGGCTAAGCAATCCATGCCCAAGATGATATCATAATCTCTAAAGGGCATTTCAATGAGATCAGATAGAAAGGTGTGTCCTTGAATCCCCAAAGGACAATCCCTATACATTCTATTAACCCTGACCTCTTGTCCTAGCGAACTTGTTACTAGCACCTCAAAGTCCATTTTCACACATGAAACAGCAATGCAATCAATGATGCTAGTACTCACATAAGAATGGGTAGAACCCGGATCAAATAACACAAACACATATTGATTAAAAGTTGAGAAGGTACCAGCCACAATATCAGATGTCTCTGCCTCTTCTCTCTATCTCATTGCGTAGACTCTAACTGGAGCACTGCCTTGCTTTGATTGATTCACTGTGCCTTGGCTACCTGCTGGACTACCTCTACCCCTGCCTTTACCTCTGCTAGGTGGTTGTGAACCTCTGGTGGCAGGACTCTGAACTGACCCTTCAGTAGTAGTAGGAGGTGACCCAACTCTACGGGCACTGGTGTAGTCCTTGGCAAAGTGTCCTGTGCCTCCATAGTTATAATAGGCTCCTGTGGCCTTGTAGCATACCCCACCATAGTTTCTACCACAAGTTTCACATTAGCGGGGAGGGTAGGAACTTCTGGTACTTTGCTGACCAGATGGAGGAGGTTTCTGTCCCGAACATCTTCCCCTACCAGACTTTTTACCACCCTTGCTGTGTCCCCCAAAGTTTTTCCTCTTCCCAGTAGAACCATTGGAACTCTGTTCTACTGACTTTCCCTCTTTCTCTTTCTCTTTCTCTTTCTTTGTCTTTTCTGATTTCTTTTTCTCTGGAGCTGCTTCTAACTCAATTCTTTCTAATTCTAGTGCTTGAGAAATAAGCTCAGAGCAGTTGTTATGTTTGAATCCGACCACTTGTAATCTAATACTGAGCTTCAAGCCAGTTTCAAACCTCTTACATCTCTCCCTATTGGTAGAAAATAGACTTACTGCATAATGGCTCAGGCGAGAAAATTCCCCTTCATATTCAACCATTGATCTAGTCCCCTGTTTCAGACTTAGGAACTCTCGCAACTTCTGGTCCACATAAGCATCAGGGACATATTTTTGTCTGAACTCCCGTAGAAAATATTCCATGTTAGCACTGAAGGTTCTACCAGACTATGGGGAATGGTTTTCCACCAGTCATATGCATCCCCCTGTAGCAGAGACACTGAATATTCAAATCTGAGCTCCTCTATACAATGTAGCTTCTTGAACACCCTATCCATTCTTTCTAACCACTGTTCTTCCTCTAGAGGATCTACTGTCCCCTTGAACTCAGTAGCCCCATATTTAATCAGCTTGTCATACTGCCTAGCTGAAGACTGTAGTTGTACCACTGATGTCTGTAGTGGGACTTGAGTAGACATGTTACCAGCCATCTATTGAAACATCACAGCCATCTGCTGTGCAAACTGAGCAGGAAACTACGGTACTGACGGGGTTGGTGGAGTTGATCCACTCACATTATGTAGGGCTGGGGCATCCCCTTTTACCTCAACCTCTATAGATTGATCGACTGAACGATCCTCTTCTTCGATAGTCAATTTGAGGATCTTAGACCTCCTGAACAAATAACACAAGGAAATTTCCTCCTGTTAGTGCATATTTATAATGTAATATACTGTACGTATTAAACAATGACATTGAGCAGTTGTACTATGAAGAAAGAATATTCAAATTACAGGTGAAAACAAAATTTAAAAACTAGCTCTGATACCACTAAAACATGTCACACCCTACCCCTCTGTAAGGCATAACATGATCCCGCAGTATATCTAATGAATTACCAAACTTCGTCTATTGATAACCCATTAAATACAGTACAAGGGATTTTAAACATTTTCTTACTTCTTTACAAAGTGGTGAGCACTATTTACAGGTGTTAAAAAAGATTTTTTTTTTTAACTGAAATGAAACCAGATAACACATTTGAAGTATTAATAATTTCTGTAAAAATTTTGGCAGAGTGCTCTCTGTATTTTGAATAAAACAGTTCTTCAAAAACCTGTAAAAAGCACTTTCAATATTTTTCTCAATCCCAAACTCCAATATCCAATCAACACAATAAGTTTCTCAACATTTGTCAACTCAAATCCACAATAATTTTCTAGTGTTTTCAAAAGCTGATATAAGAAAAATATATCACAATATTTACAAGCTAAAATAATTTACAAATTTAGTTTACAACTTTAAAGTACAATTTTAATGTACAATTTTAATTTACAACTGCTCAAAACCAAGAACAATATATACATACAGTGAACATACATTACAATACAAAATGCAAAATATGGTATACTCAATATACCCGATGAACTCTCAATGTAGCACTAGCAGCCTAGTCTGCTGCCTTGTAAGTCTGTCTACCTGCGACAGCAATGAAAAGCTATCGCTGAGCCAATGTCTCAGTGGTGCACAAAATTAACAAAATACAACTTTAAATCATAAATCATAAGTCGTATAAATAGTGGATACTTAAAACCATAGTTAAATTCAAAAGACAGTGAATCTCAATAAGAATTTAAACTCCATTTCACAATATCACAATAAATACCAATAAATCATACACACAACTTAATCATGTTCCAAAGTTCAATTTGTCCCAAAAGCCGATGGCTAGTGAGGAATAACATAGCTAGCTAGCAATAATATGAGTAATCATTCTATTCGTCCTCAATAGGCACACACCTTAACACTTCAGCCAGAGAGGGAATTCAAAGTTAATTCATCCCACTAGACAAGCTAGCAAGGAATTCAATCAATATACATAATAGCTGTGGTTTCAAACCATTTACAATGTTTTTCAATCAATAAGTATCCATTAAATATCCATTCAATAATTTTCCACAATTTAAAACAAAAATAATACAAATAGTCATAATTTATTTCAATTGAAAAATTCAAAAGAAATAACTGTTGTGCACAAACCTCTGATAAATGTCTCTTGGTCCTGAATCAGTGTTTCCTTCCCCTTCCCTGAGTCTTTGCTAACTAAAACACACAATTTGAAGTATTTCAATACTCATTTAAACTATCTCTAACAATAAGGCTTAATAATTAATTTATTGAATTCTATTATTTTCCTTAGTTAACCTAAAATGTTGACCCTCGATGCACTCTAGGCGAATTAGGTTTAATGTTATCAATATGTCACATTTTATAGCCTTTTAGTGTTGGTACATGTTACCAAATTCATTTTCAAGTATATTGCATTTTATTGCAATTTGCCGAATTCCAGTATACTAATTTGACCTAGCCATATGACCTAGTTTTCTCGGTTTTTGGGTTTCGGTCTAAACTACAAACTTGTAGGTCTATGTCCCATTGCACGTGGGGCAAAATTTCAGGTCATTCTGAGTTGTGTAGACCAAGTTATGGTCAATTTACCAATGCTGGACAAAATGCACCTAAATGCTAACTTTAGGTTATTTTTAGGTCACTTTTGGTTCGGCTAGTTTTGATACCTGAACTTGTGCAAACTAGTTGGCTTGGTTTTTGCTATTTCTGGGCATTGGTGACTTCATAAGAATTGTAGATATATGTCTAAACTATTGATGGTAAAAATTTCAAGTCATTTAGACCTGTTTTGAGTGAGTTATAGCCAAAACACTAACTACTGCCCAAATGGTCAATTTCCAGGCTTTCAAGTCACTAATATGGATTTAGTCATTTTTCAAGTTACCTTCTAGGCAGAATTTAGGTAAGCTTCCTTCATGAAAGTTGGCACATTTTGTGCCTAGTTTCACTTCCAATTGGTCTTATACCAATTGGAGTCACACACATAAGGTTTTAAGCCAAAACACACACTGTCCTACTATACACTTCTCATCACTTACCAATTACATATTCAACACTTACCAAATTACTTCCTTTATGCCAATTCTGGTTTGTACCTTACCATTAACACATTTAACAACACATTTTGGACAGCTTGTAACCATTCTCAATATGCACATTATAAAACAGAATTTTCCAAAGTCCATTTACACCATTTAACCACATGAACATACCCCATTTACATACCCAATTCCAAACCATTATACACATATCCATACTGCCATCAATAACAACATCTGAAACAACCATAAATAATTAAAAACAAGCTACATATACTGAATTTCCATGGCTACCAAAATGTACATCTCCATTAAAATATCAAACATAAAAAATTCTTCCATAAATTAACTACCCACAACCTTGGTTACACTTTTAATGAAATAAGAATTGAAAACACTCACTTACCACTTTTGAAGTTCTTTAAAACCTCACCAAAACTTAACTTTCTTGCTCCTAGTATGCTACCCAAGGTATGGAGGTCAAGTTTAATGAAGGGAGCTAGTGGAAAGAGTGACTTAACCAAGGTTGCATGGAGGTCCTTCAAGCTCAGCCATGGAGTTTTTCTCTCACTTTGTTTCGGCTGGTTTGTCCCAAGGTTGAAGATGACAGAATTTTCTGTCCAAAGGTTGATTAAAGGTCCACTTAAGTGATGTTAGTGGAGCACTAATTGATTAAAAATCTATTTTAATGTTAAACTTTCCAATTTTTGCAATTTGGCCACCACACTTTCATTATTTACATAATGTATCTCATTTTAATTTTTCATTGTATTTTCAAAGTTTAATATCATTTATTTTTAATGGACATTTAGGTTAAAAGGCATCTCAGGATGTCAAATGACCACAATGCCTCTATTCGGATTGCATTCCCGATTTTTCGGTAACACCGAGTTTTGTCGTTTTCTCGATTTCTCTTTTTTCTTTGTACTAATTAATTAATTTTTCTTTGATATTTCTAATGATATTTATACTTCAATAGATGTTCATTTAATTCTCAAAAATATTTTCCAGGATTCCCTGTGGTCCAAGGCTAATCAACGGTCCACGCCGTAACTTTCCGCTGTGATCAGCCATCGCTATGGTTTTCGGCTCGTTTAACTTGGTTACATTTCATTGCTATTATTTTTTTTTTGTTTTTCTTGTATTTTATTTTCTTGTATTTCATTATTTTATGTTTTCTCACCCATATCTAAGTGTAGTTCTAGGCATCCTAGCTGTCTGGATAGACACTATCACCGGAACAGTAGAACGCACTACCGAACATAGGGGTGTTACAGGGCACTGGTCAGATCTCACTTATCGATGCAGCATTTAATGCACTAGCGGGTATAAATAGGGAGGGGGTAGCCATTCGCAAATCATGCCACTTTCAGATTTCTCTCATCGACATCAAATTTTCTCTCGCTTTTTAAGTTTTTCCGGCACCGACTAACACTTCGGTAAGAGCTTTAATCTTTTTTCGATCAATTTTCCTTTTTATTTTGTGAAAATGAGTGGTACCGAGGGTAAGAGAGCTGCGAGCCCACCTTCCGTCCATATTTTGTGGACCTCAGAAAGAGGCGATGCGATTAGACCAAGCGGACGATCCAGCACAGCCATCATTCCGATTACTTGTCTGGCTACTAGATCGAAATGAGGAACGTCTTCGAGAAAGGAGAACCTGCCAGTTGATGAACTACCGTCAGTCCTTAGAGAGACCGATCTCCAATCCATAAGTCAGGAATACAATCTGCAGATTGACTCTTTTGAACTGATCAGATGCCATGGCGATCTTCGACCCGATCACTTTTTGAAGAAGGCAATCTTATCATAGTGTATGACGAGCAGCTGAAGTTCGAGCTCTGTTTTCCCTTGGATGGATTTTACAAGGCCATCCTAAAATTCCACCATGTCTCGGTAGATCAAGTGCATCCGAACTCCTGGCAGACTTTAGTAGCCTTCAGAGGTCTCTGCCGAGCTAAGAGACTAGAGCCCACGGTTAGGGTCTTTGTCGAGCTGCATAGGCTTGCCCGAAGAAATGATGACGAATTCTCATTTTTTCAGGCAAAGCCAAACTGCAGGCTTTCCACCGATCTCCCTTCTTCGCTGAAGAACTGGAAGGATTGATTTTTCATCCTTAGGAGCAAGGATCGAAATGGCTTTGAGGGGATCCCACGTAATTGGAATTATTTAGTCCCCCAAGTCCCTAAGAAGCTTACTTTAAATAAAGACGAAGACGCCATTGTGAAAGAATTAAAAACTCAGGCGGCCACCCATAAATATTCGTGCTTAGATGCTGTCATGGCTGAACTGAAATGGTGAATGATGCGGCTGATCTCCCATGAAGATTACGAGCTTCAGCTTTCTGACCTCGGTCCTGCTACCGGTACAATCCGGATCTCTAGTCTCTCAATCTTAGCGAACTCACTGACTTCTTCATTGTGCAGGTATGGCGGGTGGTAACGCTTTCAAAGAGAGCCGCAAGCAGAAGAGGGAGGTCTCCCAAAAGGTACGAGCAATGAAAGAGGCTACTGCCACCGCTGCTCAAACACCTCGACGAGACTTGGTAGAAGTACCAAGCTACCCTCCTCGACCTCAGGAGCAGCCAGCCTCAGAGGTAGAGGTCATCGTCTCTCTACCTCAGTAGATTGAATGTCTGCCTCCTCTGACCTCTTCCAATGTAGAAGGGGAGTCTTCTAGCCCTACTATTAGAATGGTCTCCCGAGGAGCTCAACTCCTTATCTAATTGCTGGAAAGAAACTGCTCCACCCGAGGAAATCTTGGTCTAGCCAAGGTCATGGGCGCTTCCATCTACTTTCAAGAAGATTGGAACCAGTTGGCAGAAGAGAGTATTGACGATATTCTAACTTAGACAATGAGTTTGGCTTGGAGGCTATTGCAAACCAATATATGATCAGAGAAAAAGCCCACGTCTTAAGGAAGGAGATTCTTAAGGCGGTCCAGGATGCATCAACTGCAAAGGCTTAGCTCTCCACTGCTAATGATTACATCGTTAAACTGGAAGATTGGGTGCAGTATTGCAAAGAGAGGATAACTGAAGTGGAGTGAGAACTTGAAGTCTCCCAGGCTGGTCGATCTGTCAATATCGCTCGTTTTTCTGAGGAACTTTAGACAAAGGAGGAGGAGCTCCAAGCAAAGAAGGAGGAGAGCACTACAAAAGATGCTGGGGCATATGTGAACTCCCATAACGACCTCCTGTCCGAACTAAAGAAGCATTATCCTGAGGAAGACTTTTCCTGGATGGATAAGCTCATCCCAGCGGCCGAAGAGGACAGCGATGAGAAGCACGAGGGTGAGGAGAGAGAGAGGACTGTAATTGGGGTGCAGGGCGGAGAAGACCCCCTTTGCTAATTGACTTGTATATATTTTTTTATTTTGAAATGAATTGAAGTTTTTTATGTTCAATTTCTTGATGAGATCGGAAAGCATCCAAATTAAATTGTTTAAATACTTAATTGATTGAATGTAGTTGAACATTAAACCTGATGTAGTTGAACATTAAACCTGAGAGCGACTATTAATCAAAAGATATCAAATTACTCAAAGAGATCAGAAAAACGTTACAGGTGAACATGAGATCAGATGGAGCCATGACCAAATATCAAATGGAACTTTAAAATATTAGAATTGCAAAGATTTGACACTGACTTGAACTTTTAAGGTTGGAATCATTATTATACCCGATAAAAACTTTAACTTCATTTTGAGGAATATCTGGGCAATTCGAGCGAGAAGCCCGATCACAACATTAGTCAAATAGAATTTTGTGATATTTGTACATAGAGAGATCGAAGAATAATAGCAGGCAAGATTAAATAGTTTGGAGATTCAATATTAACTCGAACTCATCTGATAAAGAGAAAGGATCGGAAAGTAATCTAACTTGAGTGTGAGATCGATTTGTTTCATAGACAAGTCATTGGTGAGTTCGAAAAAGCTACCTATGAATATCGATCGAGAATGAATAATAAAATTTCAATTTTAAAAGAACCTTGTCTTTGAAGATCAATCAAAATATGATGTTTATAACACCTATTGCCGCTTATAAAATCATAAAGCAAAGACCGCGCAAAAAAAGGGATGGCAAAGCAATGATGAGAATTCCTTAAAAAAAAAAAAAAAAGAAATTGATGTCAGAAGATATGGAGCTAAAAAGTAAAACTTATCTAAAAATATGAGCAAAGAGCAGCCATCCCCAAGTTGATAAGACATTATTTCGATTGGTATTGATTAAACCCAAAGAGTTCTGCCACAAGAGGCTAAGAAGTAAGAAAAAAAAGAAATTAAAAATGTTCCACTGACACAACTTTCTTCCTCTGGGTAAAATGAGCGCTTACAATGAGAGGACCAAGCAGAGAATACAACGCGAGAAGAAGAGCAGGAATACAGTACCGTTTCGGAAGATAACCAAGTGCTAGGGGAAAAGACAAAAGCTGCACAGTGAATGATGAAGTGTCCACCACACAATGCCAACCAAGAGCTAGGGAAAAGACAAAAGCTACACAGTAAACAATGAAGAATTCTTTTTGTTGTACTCGGAATCTTTTAAGCAAATCATATAAATTATTGAATTTTGATAATAATTATAACTATAATAATATATAAACAAAAAGAGTTATTTTTAAAATTATATAAAAAATTATAAAATTTTAACAATTGAATCGATGCAATTATGCTATTTTTCTAAATTATATTATCATTAATATTTTTCCGATAAACTCTATGATTATTATTATTACTAACAACTGTTATTAATCATCAATAATGATGATAAATAATAATTTATAAATTAATTTTTTTTCCTTAAATATAATATTTATATATTTAAATCATTTATTTATATAATTTTTATATAGGTTTGTTAAATTTGAAAAATGATGTAATCTTTTAAAAAGAAAAAATTATTTAAAATGATTATTTTTTAATTAAAAATATTTTTCTTTAATTAACTAAATATAAAAAAATATTTAAAATAGTTTTAAAAAAAATTTTCTTGAAATAAATGGCCTAAGTTATGACGTTGTTTTCTTTTTTAAAAGAATTATTAACGTTATTTAATTTATTTTTTTCTTACTTAAAAAACATAATTTTCTTTAAAATTAGTAAAAAAAATTAATTGGATAAAAAACACCAAACCTTTTTGTCATTTTAGAATTTTAGTCTAAGGTTTCAATTTTGAATTTGGTACCATAGCATTTTGACTTGGGTGCAATTATACCCAAAATTTAAAATCAACTTCTGAGAATGAAAATTTGTCGACCTAGCAGTCCATGTGGAATTTATTTATAATTTTTAATAATAATTTATTAGTTTTGTGTTTACAAAAATTAAAATTATTTACAATTTTAATAAAAAAAGAAAATATAACCCCAAACCTAGCTAGAAAATAAATAATACATTGCTTGGTCTTGATAAGTCAAGTAAAGGAAGTGAAATGAAAAAAAAATTAATTTGTTAAAAGCTAGCTGAAATTTCTCACCCCATTTAAACTATTTCTTGGCCTTCAATGCCTGATAGAAGGGAAGACATTTCCGAGCTAAACAACTCATAAATTGGTCAAGCATTGTAATTCGCCCATGCAATCTCTGTATTTCTCTAATGCTGATCGATGGTTGCATATCCATTATAGCTTGGATCTCCTTGGCGTTGGCCTAAATGCCTCTTTTGGATACCATGTACCCAAGAAATTTACCCGCCTTTACTTCAAATGCACATTTTTCTATGTTTAATTTTATTCCCATTTTGGCAAACACGTCAAACGCTTCAACGATGTCTTGAGCTTGATCTTCCAAGTTCTTACTCTTGATGATCATCTCATTAACTGTGACGTCCCTTACTCATCTACTGTATAGCTGAGCAAGAAGTGCCTTTAGTTCTGGAGCACCCTATCTTATCTTATCATGTTCATTGTAAATTTTTAATATCATTTAAAAATGGTAATCCATGTGTAAATTTTTTTTTTTTATAGAAACCCAGACAGAGCCTCCTCTGTTTTGTTAGTATCTGGCCGGTTCCACTAGTTACTTGTTAATATGTTCATATTCATTTCACACTTTTCCATATCATATTCTACTATATCATATAATTCACAATTATTTATGAGATCTCCAAAAGGTATCATCTATTGCATTCATATAGAAATTGTGACGCCCCTTACTTGTCTACTATATAACCGAGCAAGAAATGCCACATTCGGTGCTGGAGCACCCTATCTTGTCTTATCATGTCCATTATAAATTTTTAATATCATTTAAAATAGGTAATACATGTGTAGATTTTTTTTTCTTTTGTATAACTTGTTTCTGTGGAGACCTGGACAGAACCTCCTCTGTTCTGTTAGCATCTGGTAGGTTCTACTAATTACTTGTTAACATGTTCATATTCATTTCACACATTTCCATATCATATTCTATTGTATCATATCATTCACAATTATTTATGAGATCTCAAAAAGGTATCATCTATTGCATTCATATAGAAATTCATAGATAATAATTTACAAGTTTACTTACAATATCAAAGTTTAATTACAATCCAAAATGAAATACATCATATGTTTATGTACAATGAACAAAAGAACAAAATCTAGACATACATGGGCCCTACCAATAAAATTACAACTGTCGAGGTGACTCGTAGACACTGACAAATCTGATCGGCCTCTGTATAAACACTACTGCTACTGTTGCTGAGACTGGTCTCTAGTACCTACTCGATGGAAAACCAACGCACTAAGCATAACGCTTAGTGGTGCATAATTTATAATAACAATAACTAAATAATTAAAATAATAATTCTATATGGCAGTTCATAATTTCTAGGTCTTTTACATTTTTATTGCACTTTGGAAACAATTAAAATTATTAGATCTTTTCTTTTTACTTATTGTATATTAAGTCTTAATTAATCATTATCAGTGCCCAGAAACCTATAACAGATTATAAAAGCTAGATACACGGGAGTATACTAGTTAGACAGCTATATGTCTATCCAGTATATGTCGGCCATGTCAGGCATGAGACTTGCGAGCAAGCAATTAAGCCAGATATAATATTAGGCACAATGGCCAACAGGCAGGCATAAAGCTTGTACAACAATCATGTCAAACAGATTTTATCTATTAATGATTATTCTTATGGGCAGTACTACTATCTATAGTTCCTAAATGGTATACCAATTGGATCCAAATTAAATAAATAAGTCTAGGTATACTATGGGCAATTAAACATTATTACTTATTTATTTGAAATGTTCATTTCACTTTATAGTGGGAAAATAGGTCCCACATACCCTTTTCATGTGGTTTAGGGTTTAATGGCTCGTTAGGGTTAAATTCCTATCATAAGATAGTTTATCTCATAGACCTTTCTTTAGGTTCAGTTTTTGTGTCTTACTTTTACCTATCCTTTGATCAGTTTGTAGCCATTGTTTGGCCACTCTTCCTTTATGGAAGTTGCTCCTCTATGTCTTGTCTTAATTTTCCTTTTTGAATCATGTCAATTAGGTTTTTGGAACTCAAGTTATGGTAAGATAACCATAACTGATTCATTTCCTAATTTTGGTTCCTTAACTAGGTAGCTTTTGAACTTAAATTTTACCTAATTAATGGAACATGTTGCAGTCACATTTAGGCATAGTGATCTTCATAGAAATTGTTGCCCTATGTCTGGAGGTCACTTAGAATTTTTAATCACAATTTTTCAAGATTTGTGAAATTATTTATGGCCAATTAACTGACCTAGACTCATGTACCCCATGCCAACAGGAGTTCAGTTCAGGTTAGTGACTGCAGGGCCACTTTTAAGGTTCTTACATTCATAATTTGAGGAAGGTTTCTAAAACAAAGTTGTAGCCTTGTTTCTTAGGTTTTTGGAAAGGTATGGCTCATCCTAATTGGATTTTTCTAGTGGGAGATATGACTAAAAGATTGTTCTGCGGTCAAATAAAGTTTGGTCAGATTCTAGATTTTGATGTATTAACTTTTTCTAACAATTTGACCTAGTTCTCTTGATTTCTGGGTTTTGGTCAAAATACTAATTTTGTAGATCTGTGTCTTGTGGATATTTTGCCACTGGTTTCATTATATTTAAATTCTTATAGACCAAGTTATGGCCATTTTGCCAAAACTGGTCGGGTAAGTTTATGTCTAGCAGTTTCTGGGCAACCTAGTTCTGGATAGTTTTGTGACCCAAATTGGGCCAGCAATTTGGTTTGGTTTAAGGAATTTCTGGGCTCTATGGTCTTCATGAAAATTATAGCCCTATGTATAATCTTTCCAATAGTATAAAATTCAGATAATTTGGACCAATATAGAGGGAGTTATGACCAAATGAATATGTGCTGTTCATTTGGTCATTTTCTGGGTTTTGTGCAGAGTCATCCAGATTGGGACAGTATTTATGTCAAGTTTTGGACAGATTTGAGCATGATTTCTTCATGGAAAATGGAGTGTTTTGGGTCTGGTTTCACCTCCAAGTGGCCTCATACCAATTGGAGCAATACAAAATCAGTTATGGCTCAAAACTCAAGCTAGACTCAATGAGTCCTAAACCTGCAGAAAAAGCACTTCCAATTTTTTAATTTCCTTCAACTTTCTTACTTCAATTTGGTATACATAGCACTTCTATAAGCAACAATTTCATCTCAATTAGGTTAATCTCAAGCAAAGACAAATTCCCCAAATCATGTACACAAACCTTAATTTTAATTATCCAATTTATACAAACACAATGCATTCAAACTCCTAATCATATCAACTTATCAAACATCCTCATGGAACTAATTTTCATCATTTAAAGGCATCAAACCCCAAAGAGTTCCATAGCTACCGAAATTAGGGTTCTTCAATTTCTTATCATTTGTTTTCATTTTCATGTGATACTCACTCATCTCATCATTTTTACAAGATTTAAAAAAGAGAGGGAGTGGTATCTTGCACTTACCTCTTGTGACCCAACTTGTAAACTTCCCAAAACTTTAAGTTTCCTTCTTCTTATGGCTACCAATAGCTTCCTTATGGTGTGGAGATGATTTTTAGTAAAGTGAGTTTAAAGTTTTATGGGGAGGAAGCTTGGGAAATCAAGCTTTAAGAAAGAAAAATGGAGGGAGATAGAGAGAGCTTGGAGTTCAGCCATGGAGGAGTGAGAGGAAGAAGAAGACTTGGGTTGGTGCGGTTTTGTCTCTTGTGTCTTATATATATATATATATATATATATATATATATATATATATATATATATATATTTGTTGTACTTTAATTTTTTTATAATGTCATAAGCCCTTTTTCTTTTCTTCTTCTTTCTCTTCTCATTTTCCTAATTCAATTTATAAAGTTTAATTTATGTTAATTATTTTATTCTCTCAAATTTTTAATTTGACATTTAGGTCAAAATTTACATCTGGGGTAAAATGACCAAAATGCCCTTCTTGGTGCTTATCGGGTTATTATTATTATTTTTTTGTATCAATTATTAAATTCTCTAAATTTTATTTCATTTTCTATAAATTTTTTCTATATTTTCTTAACATTTATTCCATTAATTTATATCTCCTCACTATAGTTTAAGTGTAGTTCCAAATATTCTGACTGTCCGAACAGACATTAGTCGACGGAACAATAGAATGTATGAACTAACTATGGTGAGAGCGTTACAATTCTTCCCCTCTAAATAGAAATTTTGTCCTCAAAATTTACCTGATGTGAAGAGC